>NC_068939.1:138598554-139316720 GCF_016801865.2 Culex pipiens pallens
GATGAGCTGTGTAGAACGATCGATTTGTTGAACAATGAGCCAACGAGGTGCCATTACTCACTTAGAAGCTTGCAGTATTTTTAATTTGTTAGTTTTTTTTGTGTTACAAATGTTACAAATAGTAATAGTTACTCGTCATAATTAGTTGTTGTTCAAAACATCAAATATCAACAACAATTTTAAAACTATAACAATTAAATTTAAAAAAAATATATAATCGAAGGAAAACCCAGATCTCAACTAATAACCCAAGATTGAACACCTTTGTCGGTCATCTGTGGCCGCCGCAACAAAGAAGAATTTCACAAGGGAAACCCCCCCCCACTTTTTTACTCCATTTTCCACGTTCATTTCCCATCCGTTTTCAATCAAGACACACCACATGCAGGATGCGGGTTCTTTCTTGTCCCGCGACACAAAAGATGTTTTAATTTCTCTGCGTGGCGACCGAACAAGGACGTGACCACAGCTGAACCTGGAAAACTGGAAAATTGTTGTTTTATTGTGTGCGTGCTGAATTTGTCATCCGAAAAGTGTGACAGTTGGAAAAAAATCGTGTTTGACGGCGGAAAATCTTAAAGCTGCACGGAAAGACCGGCCGGGGCAAATCTAAGAAAATCTTGGTTAATTTAACTAAAAGTATTGGTTAAATTTTTACACAGCTTTTTTTCAACAATCGATTCTTGATTTTGTTAACTCGAAATTGCTGACCACCAGTAACTAAAATTAACAAAAAAAAATAGTTGGAATTGCCATTGTTGTTGGGTAAAATGGCCGAAAAAATGCTGCTAGAATATTTTTTTCAGAAAATTAACTAAAAATTTCTTGTTTTCAGCTGAAATCATTTGGAATATTCTGTTAAAAACTGGCTGGGAAATAATTTTCAACTATTTTTCAACATTTTTTTTCGTTGTATCAACCGAAATATTTTTGCATGCAGAAAATTATTAATGGCTTATAACAAAACATTTCTTAATAAGACATAATTTATGTAAGTGTTGATATATATTTTCTTTAATTATCTAACGATATAGGCTGTGCCGAATTTCTAGCTATATTTTAACTAATGTCTTACTTGAATACAGTAAAATATTCGTACATGTAGTCAATATATTGTAATAAGCTGTTGTTAGCCATCTGAGACTGAGAACGCTTTGGGTAAGGCAGTTTAACATATTAAATAGGCACTTTTACTTTTAGTAAATTTTTTGGTTGTAAATTTTTGCTCGGGGGACCCCTTAGATCCCATTTTTTGGTAATAATTTTATCATATTCGTGTTTCTGAGACAATTTCACAATAGAAACATGCATAAAAATGTTTATTTTCATCTATTTTAACCCTTTAAAAAATGAAAGTTAAAAAAATCTTCGATTCACATTTATTGAACATCAAGTTCGTTTCCAAGGATACTAGATGACACCAGAAAAAAAGCAGCTTCTCAATTTTTTTTAACTTTCATTTTTAAAAGGGTTAAAATAGATGAAAATAAACATTTTTATGCATGTTTCTATTGTGAAATTGTCTCAGAAACACGAATATGATAAAATTATTACCAAAAAATGGGATCTAAGGGGTCCCCCGAGCAAAAATTTACAACCAAAAAATTTACTAAAAGTAAAAGTGCCTATTTAATATGTTAAACTGCCTTACCCAAAGCGTTCTCAGTCTCAGATGGTGGTCCCAGATGTCCTCTACAAGCTGCAGGTCGAACCGAGTTGATATCTGGATGGAACACTTTTTTATTTGAGTTTGAAAATTATGCTATTTTTTCACTAAAATGCCAATAACTCCCTTTAGAAATAACCAATTGAGATGCTCTACCCTGCATTTTGTTGCATTTTTCAAGCCCTTTCAGATACATTTTGAATTTTTTGAAATTAAATTGAATTTTGCCTAAGTTATAGCCTTTTTAAGATTTTTGACGTTTTTGAACCTTCAAACTTTGTGTCCCGATTTGCCCCACCTCCCGTTGACCTAGAGTGCTCATATTTTGGCCAGATGCTAGTTTTATATGTACAAACAACCCCTGAAAATTTCAGGCAGATTGGTGAGGTCCAAACGACGTCCCATACAAAGGGGTATGCCCTGTTCGTGGACTCGCTCTTAAATTACTGTTGGGTAATTCTCCGCCAACTCACACAGCAGTTGCCCCGACCCCTCTTCGATTTGCGTGAAACTTTGTCCTAAGGGGTAACTTCCCAAGCAGCATCGCGCAACATGCTAAAAACGACTAAGTCCAGTAATGTTACAACAAGGGAGCAACAATGTTGCAATTCGCGAAAATGTGACATCGAAACAAAATTCTTCATGAAATAGTTACCATTATTTTCTGGGGCAACAATTTGATTTTGTTTGTTTACGCAACGTTTCGGTGACATTATTGTACTGCCCATGTTGAAACAAAAAAAAAACTTTCTTCATGTTGAGCGGCGAATGTTGCAAATAAGTTGCTGCAATATTTCCTTGATAAGCTAACTGTAAATATCGTTTGCCATGACAAGAACAAAATTTTGACTATCGACCGGCAAAAAAAACTATAAATAACATTTCCACTATTCATAAAAGCATTCCACTTATTTTGCTGAGGAAGATTTTCCGGATCAATCAAAAACGTGTGATTTTTCGGATGATCCCAAAACTCAGCAGGTGGACACAAAGTCAGCACTCTGCACACTCACGGGAAGCTTACTTGGGTGTCTCGAGTTGCCTTGCCGTAGCCACTAAGCTTCCCGCCGGTGGGCAGCCTTGACCATCAGTTTTTTCTGGCAAGACTTTTTCCCGGTTCCGACCGAGGTTCCAGTACGTGGTTCACCACCCAACACAACATCCTCAGTGGGGTGCGGGAGAGCCGAAATCAGCCTAGGGCTGATGGTACCCGCGCCCGGTTCCTCGCCCCACTTGCTTTTTTTACAATGGGGAGGGGAACCACCCTCCAAGAACCATCCGCCATCCAGAAATTTTATTCTACGTTGCTTAAAACACACCTTCCAAACACAGTTTTTCCAAGGACTCGTGAAATATTGTTAACACTCGCCAAAATAATCATCAATTACGAGATTTTTTTTCGTTTGACAGCTCTCAAGACAAATAAAATGTTTGCAAATTTTATGTTTCCATTATGTTACCACAACGTTACACAAATTGGGGTGTTCGATATGTATGTTCAACTTTTTTGCAACATCATTGAAACGTTGCTGCAACAGAAGTGAATTGTGGCAATTTGCTCAAAGAGAAATAAGCAGGGGCGTTCTAAGGGTGAATGATTCAGAAATATTATCACATTCATTCAATTTATTATTTTTTTAAATAGGTTTTTTCCATCATTCATAAAAATGATTGAAGGAGGGAACGAAGAGGGGATTCGAAAAACATAAAATTAAAATTTCACAGAAAAAAGGGGATTTTTGCTATAGCCTAAAATCAAGTAATATATTGTCGAACATGAAAATAACACACTCAAAATCATAAAATTTCGAATTTGCATTAAAAGAATAATTTTCACACAGCTAATTATAATCAGGATCCTGAGTACACCCCTGTGCATACAAAGCGCCATGATGGTGGAATGGAAAAAAATACTTCAACAATAAATTTTTAGCTTTTTCAACCCATTTTGTATGACTTTTTGTTACAAAATTGTGATTCTGTGTAGCTAGGATTAAAGCTCAGATAATTTTTATATGTAATAGCCAACTTTTTTAATTTTGATACTAAAATGGCTCCAGAAAAGATAGCGAATTTTAAAAAGATTGAGAGCGCATGAAAAAATCATGAGTAGAATACAATTTTACTCGGTAACTTGAAATGGCCAAAGAAATACACCTTCTTACATTAAAGAAAAACAATTTTGTTTGTTGTCGACGAAAAATACGATTTGTATATTTTTCCAGACTTATCCATTTTTGTTTTGTTGCGAAACCAAAGTGGAAACATATTTATTGAGAAATTAATTAGAAGTTTGTTGCGCTTGAAATCATTTCGGGTGCACGTTTGATTTCAATCAACCACAAATTTCACCATAATGGTGACTGACACATTTGCAACATATTTGTTACATTGTTGCAACACCATCAATTTCTCCTACAAAAATTAGCATCGCATAGGAAACATTGCCGCAACACGTTCACAACTATCTGGCTATTGTTGCCAATCGCGTTGTTGTCGTGCGCTTTTTTTGTCACCAGGAGTGTTGCGTACATGTTGCCACAGCGATTTTGGATTGTTTTGAATTAGTTGCAAATAAGGCTTGGCGACAATAAATGCTGCTTGGGTTTTGTCCCTGATCACGAATCCGAGGTCCATTTTTTGATATCTCGTGACGGAGGGGCGGTACGACCCCTTCCATTTGTGAACATGCGAAAAAAGAGATGTTTTTCAATAATTTGCAGCCTGAAGCGGTGATGAGATAGAAATTTGGTGTCAAAGGGATTTTTATGTAAAATTAGACGCCCGATTTGATGACGTACTAAGAATTCCGAAAAAACGTATTTTTCATCGAAAAAAACACTGCTAAAGTTTTAAAAATTCTCCCCGTTCGTTACCACCAATATTTTATCTCAAAATCTACTCCTTCTACTACCAAATTGAGAGAAAGCATCTGAGCAAACCTAACAAAAATCGTTATTTTTTAGAACACAATTTTAGAAAAAAGTGATGTTCGGGTCACTTTTAGATCCCTAAAAACAAAAATTTCGCATTCAAAAATTCAATTTGGACTCAAGGGTAAAATGTTACACCCATTTTAAAGTTAAAGAGATGCAATTCTAAAACTTAAAAATCTCGAAAAAGTGCAGATCAAATTTAAAAGTGCCAGGTTGCAGAGGGGGATTGCGCTAAAATCGCCGAAAAATTATCAAGGGTACTTTTTTTTAACTAGAGACATCTTAGTTTGAAAATTTCTAATTATTAAGAGGAAAGTGTATGACACCACCCTAACGAAATTCAAAAATTGTCCAACTATATGTTTTTCCATGTAATTTTTCCCGCTGAATCTGAATCTGCCCTCAAAATTGAGTAAAATTGTCAAAAAAAATCGATTTAAGTCGTTTTTTAGGTTTATATGTAAAATAATCACATAAACCCATAGAAACCCATAATATGACAAAAATCGATATTTTGACAAGGCTGGCTTTGGTGGGAGAGTAAAACGTAAAGAAACATGAAATCTATCAATTTCTTAAAATGAAAGAAGAATATGTTAGAATTTGATAAATTAAATTTGATGTTAAAATTAAGCATTTTTCACGTGAAAATTTTAACACATAAAGTTTGATACAAATCTGAACTTCACTTGCATTGATAATGTACCTTCAATCATCTCGTGATAACTATCTTTTTTTGAAAGGTTCTGTCTGCAAAGGAAATTCATATCGCATTGGTGATAAATGAAAAAGACCTCTTGAAATGTACTACAATAACTAAAGATTTTAGAAGGAGACGTGGATATGCCGTACTTAACGCTCCGAGTTATTTACAGACACAATGATATGTGGTGTGTAGGGCAAAATTTTGGGAAGAGTTGTAATCAGCGATGGAATAATCATCATCAAAAGAAAATCATTGGACGTTCATCAAAAGAAAAAATCCGAAGGGAGCATGGCTCTTCTCTCTCGCGTACGAAAGATCGGTAAAAAGAATCGAAAAAATTATCTTCTTGATTATTCGGCGGAATATCTTTTTCACTACTACACTTGCAAGTGTAACGTCACACGTCGAAGATGACCTGTCACATTTTGTAGATGGGCAATGTGTGTAAACAAAGTGAAATAATTATTTTTAAGTGGTGCTGACAAGGAAATTCACACAAAATCATCAGCAGATTGATTTTCTTGGAGAAGTTCGAGAGCGATTTTCTTTTGCGTGATTTGCCTCCTCTCTCTTTCGCGGGTGAAAAAAGTTCGCAAGCGAAATTGATTTTTTTGCGATTATTCCATCCCTGGTTGTAATTCAATTGTTTAATAAATAATAAATAAAATTTTACCTTACGACACTATTTAACAACTACTCATGAAGTTCATCGAACTCTTGATCAATTCGAATTTAAAAGATGCTAAACTGTGAATTTGGTAATAATTTAAAAATCTGTTTGAAAAAAGAATGATGTTGTTGTATTTGTTTATGTATAAAATCAAACACAAATTCTTTATAGTTTTAATTATTTATTAATCGCACTTTGTGTTCAAGAAAAGATAAACAAAACAAAGAACATCCTTTGTGCCCTTCTTGAAACAAAAATCAGTTCATCAACTTGCAGTACTTCCCTATCACATTATTGTACTCATCTTTCTTGTACCAAGCTCCAATAAACCGTAACAGTAAACGCGTGCAATTTAAACATGTTTGTGTGTCTTGATTGTAAACAAAGCGATATTTTGCGTCGGCGGCGGCGGCGGCGCGTTGTCTTGGTTTGCATTTTTTACGCGCGTTGCCTCACGATCAGAGCAGGTCTTGTTTTGATCGTATCTACGTGATCGTGCTTGATCGTACGAATAAGCAAGTGTTCGTGTGAGTGTGTGCGCTCACAACAGCACACGAATCAGCACAGCCTGCCAGCTGATTTACGACGCAATATGGCCGACCAAGTATTGCGCGTCGTCATGAATTGCCACACGTGCGTGTAAGCTTGTGGCCGTGTATGTGTGTGTGTGTGTGTGTTTGTGTGTGTTTGTCAACAGCTGATAGCGAATCGTGATGGGGTGGGTGGGGGCGTTGGGGAGGGAGTCTATCAGACTGGAAGATTGTAAACAAACGCTTTGCTTTGGCGCGACGGTTGTTTGAAGTAAAACAGAGCTCCTTTACATTGTGTTTTATTCAGCGTTTACTTTTGCGGTTAGGGGAAGTTTTCCGAATAGTTTTTTTTTCTTCCTCTTTGCTAAATCAATTCGGAGTGACAGGTTGAATGGAATTTCCGGAACGGAAAATTGTCGCACTGTGTTTCATTATTTGAAACAACTGAATCATGGTGAATTTTAAACTTCACCTCATACACAAAAAAAAACAGTTTAATTTCATCACTTATATCGCACAAGCTCCAAGTATACAGTCGTTAAGTGCCGTTATATGGCTTAAGCTTGAACAAAACATGAGCAGAGGTTGTTGCGGCAAGCACCAACCGGATCACGAACCAAAACAAAAATAAAGTACAGATTGGATGGTGTCAAGGTTTCAAATTATTATAAACTTGAACATATTGTAGGAAGAAATAAAGAATCATTAAAATTTTATTTCTTGCCAAAATGTACTACTTTGCAAAACAAACAGGTTTTTATGAAAAAATGTACAACATTTAACCGGGTACACAACCCAAAAGCAATATTATGCCCTTTTAAAATGTTAGTCTTGATTTAAAATTTTCAAAATATTGTATTTGAAAAGATCGGAACATTTCACGAATGTTTGACATTGTAAATCGGACCATTTGTTAATGAGATATCGACATTAGAAAATGGTGGGTTGTTTGGGTGAGACTTAGAAAACATCAATTTTCCTGTTTTTAAACCATTGCATGGCAATATCTCTGCAACTAAGGGTCGTATCAACAAAGTTCAAAAAAGAACAATATAGAGAATGTTCAAAAAAGTTTCCTAAAAATGGCTTTTACTTGAAAACGGTAAACTTTATCAAAATTTCACTACAGTACGTTTTTTTTTGCAAATTTGATTTTACATCAAAAACGTTACTTAATCCACCTCTAGGTGGTTGGTGCCTTCCTCGCATATTTTTATCACAATATCTGAGACCCGGCCTCAAAAAAAGTTTATTAAAACACTAAAGTACTTATAACATTTGATAGGGTTGTCAGATCTTCAATCTTTTGGGCCTGTTGGAAAGGTCTTTTGGTTACCTATCCAACGATGGGTCGCATGATAGATCCGGACAAATTTTCATCAAAATATTTGAGATCCGGCCTCAAAAAAGTGTATAAATAACACTTAAGTGCTCATAACTGTTGATGGGGTTGTCAGATCTTCAATCTTTTGAACGCGTTGGAAAGGTCTTTCAAATACCTTTCTCACAATATATACACTGAAAAAAAATCATGGTAAAATTACACCTAGGAAGAGGTACATCTTTTATGTCAGAAAAAAGGTGTAATTTTACCTCTGGAAATGTGTAATTTTACCACTTTTCTGGTGTAATGTCACTTTTTCAGACTAAATTGAGGTAAAATTACATCATAAAAGAGGTAATATTCAACCTTCCAAAATTAGAGCTTCCAAATTTACATTGTTTTTTACTGTGTAGCATGATGGGTTTTCTAACAAAAACCACCCTTTTTATAATATTTCAAGCTCTAGCCAAATAGTTTTTTTAGCATAACTTTTGAAGTACTTTTCTAAACTTCATAATATTAACTAAAGTCTTGTGGGACCCCAAGACGAATCGAATGAGATCAAAATGGTCCAAATCGGTCCAGCGAGTCCGGAGATAATCGTGTGCATATTTTTCGGTGCACGGACTCACATCCAGACACACGCACAGACATTTGTTCAGAATTTGATTCTGAGTCGATAGGTATACGTGAAGGTGGGTCTATGAGGTCAAATAAAGAAGTTCATTTTTCGAGTGATTTTAAAGCCTTTCCTCATTGAGGTGAGGAAGGCAAAAATGAAATTGAAAAATTTGTTCGACCAAAAATATTTCGATTTTTTGAAAAAATCAGTAATGATCCAAAAGTTCATAACTCGGTCAAAGATTTTTTGCACAACCTGGAAATTTCTGAAAAGTTGGCAAAAAAATAAAAATAAAAATAGTGTTTTTTACAAATCAAGTTTTAGTGACAAAAAGTGAAATTAAAAATCACAATTTTTTTGCCGTTTATCATTTTTTTTCAGTGTAGTTCTTATACATACCTACAACTTCGCCGAAGACACCAAATCGATCAAAAAATTCCTTCAAAAGATACAGATTTTTTAATTTTCATACATAATTTTTGTATGGACGGCTGCCAAATTTGTATGGAAAATTATATCGACAAACTAATGATGCAAAATGGCTTCTTTGGGCATACCGAAGGCACCAAAAAAGTTTCAGCCAGATTAAAAAAATACAAAAAAAAATCAAGTGACCGAAATATGAGAGAACTGCTAATTTTCGTCATTTAAAAGTACAAGAAAATAGAAATTGAAAGTTTTCCATCAGTTTTGTTAATTATTTTTTTTAATGGCAAGGAAAATAAGGGTTCTAATTGAATGTAAAATGACATTTCATTGAAATTTTAAAGTTATTTTTCTATTTTGAAAATGGCGACATGAAATCTGAACAATTTGCTCTAGCCAGGGAGAGGGGATTGAAAAAATACATAAAATTTGAAATTCCAAGCAAAAATTTCAACATGTCAAAGCAAAAAAAAAATTGGAAAATACACCTGCGATCATTACTTTCAAAGAATCTAAGATCGGAAGAAAATTAACGTTTTAGCGTGAAACATTTTTTGCGGTACTGCTCTTAGAAAATTCGCAAGAATCCAAAATATTTATGAATAAACCTGAACATGCTCAAAGTGATTCTAAACACAGAGAAATGCATTTCAAAATGATTTGCGGTGCTGTTCATTGGAATTTTATAAAAATTCAAAACATTTTTAAACAAGCCCAAACATGCTAAATATGATTATCAATGCAGAGAATGCATTTTAGATTGTTTTCAGTTGATTAGACTTCTATTTTCATGGAAATTTTAAAGTTTTTTGGAAAAATATTATTTTTCCCCCTGATTTTTCAGATCAATTTTGAAGGGGGGGGGGGGGGGGGGGCGACATAAACTTTGAAAAATATTTGCAACGGCTTAATTTAATTGCTTAAATTAGAAAGTTTTGTTTGAACAATATATTCAATATTCCAGTCGTAAAAGGGGAATTAAAATATGGATAAATCATCAGTTTTATATTAACAAAGAAATAAAAAGACGAACATACAACAGTTTAAAATAAACCTTCATTTTAAAAAGTATTAAATCACTCTACATATGATCAACGGGCAAATAATTATTCAAAATGGGTCCGCGGGCCACAAAAAATCACTTCGCGGGCCACGGCATACTTTGGTCATCCTTAGTATAAAGCATTTTTTGCAATTCCGTCGTGAAACTACTTACTTTTCCTGTCATTCTTGAACGACGAAATAGCCTACTTTTCTGTACCAAAAATAACAGAATCGAATAGCAACACTTTTCAAAATAAATGCTGAAAAGTTCTACTTTTCAGCACTGAAATGGGTGCTGAAAAGTTGAACTTTTCAACACTTGTTTCGAAAAGTAACACTTTTCATTTTTTTTTTGATTTAAACGATTTATTGACAAAATACATGAAAATTCGACTTAAAATTTCACTCAATGGGTGTTTTTCTAAATTGCAAAAAATGTTGTATGGAACTCGTTGCAAAACTTGATTTTTTCAGCACTCGTCGTATTTATCCAACTCGGTGAACCTCGTTGGATAAATGTACGACTCGTGCTGAAAAATCCTCTTTTTGCAACTTGTTGCATAAACTACTATTTCGCAACATACACATATTACATAGACCAACTTTTCACAGAATTTTTCGTGCTATCTTGTAACACGTCTAACAAATTGATGTTAAACCCAAATAAAAAATGAATTTTCACGAAAATTCATATTGATTAAACATTTTTTACCATCCATCGATTTAGTTATTTAAATTAATTTATTTGCTACTAAAACCACAAATTGATAACTTATACGCTAACAGGCAACACCTTCGCCGATCACAGCTGAATCTTAGGCTCAAACACACATCAACCATCAGCCCCCTCTCCCGAGCGCAACACACCTTGAGAAAGAAAACTGGATTCGCGTGCACGAGACTACGACGACGACGACGCCACCGAGCCATGGTCACCAAACTGAGACGACGCTCTTTGTTTTCGTTTCGTCTCTTTCGGTTCGGGCTTCCTCCTCTTTTCTCACCTACACGAACAGCTGACCGTGCTCTTTGGTTTGGCGTGAATTTTAAAATGCCTTTTTCATGTCGTTTAGTTTTTTGTTTGTTTTATTCGCTGGCCTTAATTAGTATGGGAATAATTAAGCCTATGTTGACTCTATTTTGGTTGGTTCATTTTTGAATTAACTCGAACACAAAGATATTTGCGACCCTTCCGGAAATTGCGCTGCATGGCAAAATCCCTAACCAGCACACAGGAAGAAGAAAGAAAATATGGAAAAATTCCTCGCGAGAAAATTATAACTGCCCGCGGAAAAACCCCTTGACGAGGCCAGAAAATTGCGCGGGGGCGTTGCGGCGTGAAAATCGTAAAATTATTGCCGTTATTGCGCGTCCAAAGCAGAAACGGTGGCAATACACTTGCACAGAAACCAACACAAGTGAAAAAGCAAAGCAAAAAAGCGAAAGGGCTCGCTGGCCGTGGAGAAGGTTGTTGTGTGTTTCGGCATTTTGCTTATTTTTTTCTTTTCGCTCAAACGAGCGCTCCTCCACCACAATGATACTTTTCAAGCCGTCGCGATTTGAAAACCAGAAGTCACCGCTGTGTATTGCGGGTTCAGTGTTGAAAACAAACAGCGAACCGCGCGCGTGGTTCAATTCCTTTGTTTGTACACAAACTAAGGGAGGTTGGCTAATTTTTGGTATTTATGCAGGGCACAAATCTGGAGTTTTTTTAAAAGGTCCAATAAACGAAATTTTCAGGTTTTGCTTTTTGGGTGTTTTTTAAAACCCCTGACTCAAAGTGGTTTCAAAAACACACAAAAAGCAAAAACTGGAAATTTGGTTTATTGAACCTCTTAAAAAAAACCCCAGAAATGATTAAAAAAAATCAAAAAATAAATAATTTCATTTATACAGTTATAAATCATATAAAATAAATTGGATTTAAATAAATTAAATTTTCTAATCATGGTTTTGAATTTATTGAGATATCTAGAGTTTTTATTGAATAGGTCCTATAAACATATGAAAGACAATAGCTTACAGGACCTTTTTTTTTAAAAAAAAAAAACTCTGGATATGTACTTTAAATCAATAATTTAAAATTCACTTCACATTTATGAAATTATTTGTTAAGTTTATTCCAAAACTAGCTGCATTCAAAGTTTTTGTTTTAATACAATCAAAAATCTCAATATTCTTATAGAGGGTGAGTGATTTTTTGCAAATCAATGCTTAAATATCACAAGATAACAAACATTTCTTCCATTCATGTACACTAAATGAGTTCAATTTAAAAACTACTTGAAAACTTGAAGATTTTGGAACAAACAATTAAATACATTTGTTACAACATTTTCTATTAAAATAATACAATGAGAACCTAAGTGAAGGTAAAAAGAATCGTTCAAATAAAAAAAAATCGAAATTATCAAGTTATTGTAAAAAGTGTGAGAGGATTACAGTTATTTTCTGCCAAAAAAAAATATTTCCAGGAATTTAGTTTTTTAGCTATGTAAGTAATATTTTGAAAATTTGCAGCAGATTATATTTTTGCTACTTGATTTTGAAATATTTTTTTGGGAAACATTTAAAAAATATTTTTATTAGGGTTAAAAAGTTCTGCAAGACGTCGAGGACAAGACTGTCAAATCTTGTATTGATTTTAAACTCAATAATTTAACTTTAAGAAAGATAAAATAGAAACGAAACATAGAAAACATTTAAGTTATAAATGAAATACAAAGCTTGCTTGGATTTCTATCTTGAAGGGAGCAGAAATGCATCGAAATCATTTAAAGTTCAATCTTCTATTTAAAAGAAATCTAGAAAGGATTTTCTGTATGCATCAAATTAAAAAATGGTGAAGAAAATTTATGTTGAGTGAAGAATAATATGAAAAAATGAAAAAAAGCTTGCTGTTGTTTAACCACCAGATTTTTAAGGTTATTTTTACATTTTCCACGTTTCGTGAAATTTAGTGTTTTTGAATTATTTTCCCTGTGAAAATTGCAAGTTTTAAGCGTGAAAAAAACACTACACATAGTACACTCAAACCCCGATGATTTGACACCAACTGTTGTCAAACGAACGGGGTCACTTTTTAGTTTGACACCCCTTTTACACGGAGTTCACACACACTACCAAACGTTTGTTTTGATAGTGTGCGTGAGCGCCGTGTAAAAAGTGACAGTTCGTCACTTTTAAGTTTGACTTTGACCAACCAACGGGGTACAAACTAAAAAAGTGTCAAACGAAAAAGTGACCAACCACCGGGGGTTGAGTGTACAACTACAAAACTAAAAATAAATAAATAAAAAAATCATTGAAATACCTTAACATTCCAACTCCCAACGCGCCAAAAAAGTTGGAACGATAACTTAAACTAGCTGGTTTTCTGGCATCACTCAACCAATCGGGACGATTTTATTTTCGAAGGTCTAGATAATCATTGAACTCAGGACTCGATTTCATAAAATCCTTTTTTTTGCATTCAAAAACACCGTTCTAACTTTTTGTTGTGCGTGTAAAAAAAATCAAACGATATTCCGCGGAGGCAATCGCTCCAAAAAAGTTGTCATAATGTTTACGGTCGCAGAAATTACAGATTTGATCAAATCGAGTTTTGCAAAATTTCAAGATCATCTAGACATTCTTACAAATCACTGAAATTTTTATTTATTTATTGAGTTAATCCCGAGAACAAGCAGGTTGAAGTTACCGTTCCAACATTTTCGGGAGGCGTTGGGTGTTCCAGTGCTTACAAAGATCATAAAATGCAACAAAGTTGTAGCTTTTGTAGTATCCATTTGAAGGATAGAGTAGTTATTAATGCATGTAATTAATTAATAATCAATGCATACATTATCCAGAAATTAACTCTTTTCAATAATTAATCAACTGAAAGTAAAGCCATTTAAACCAAAGTGCCAACTCATTACCATCCCATCATTCAAACCTTTGCTCTCATCCAGCACACAGAGGTGCTTTTAAAACCTTGACGTTCAGTGCGCTTATCCGAAATGTCTCTTCAAGAACAGTGGCATGCCCACAACTTCGTCATCATTTGCCGTCTGCTCGAGGTCATTGGAATAAATGCACTCACCGGCAGTTTTCGTCCCAACTGGTGGACCGTCTACACCGGATTAATGATCTCTCTAGCTATGGTCCAAATTCTGTACCTGCTATGGTGCGAACGTTCGAACCTGTTGAGTTTCTTGATAGTTTTACAGAACTTGCTGTTTGCATTCCAGGGACTGTTCAAATTGATGCTCAAATTTGCGAAAATCTGACAAGTTGCTCTCACTGCGTTCAAAGCAGGGTTGCGAATGAGCGAGCGAGCCAGAATCCGTGCTCGCTCATTCATGAGCATGAGGACTTAACAGGTAGCTCGTGCTCGCTCATGCTCAACGCATGCGCTCGCGCTCAATGAGCGCTCATCAGCAAATCAGGTAGATTTTTAGTATTGTTTATGAATCTGGCACAGGCCAATTGGATTGCCACTTTTGAAGATAATTTCATCGCGAAAAAGGGACATGAACTCATCAAAGTTGCATTGGTAATTTAATTTTGGGTAACCGCGGTAAATTCATCAAATTATTCGTTGGCGTCGAACTGTCAAAAATTGATCGCGGTGGATTGCGGGGGATACTTTTCTACCCCAGTTTTTTGTGTGATCAATGTGGTAATGGTAAATTTATGAAACTTTAATGTTGTCAGCCTATATATTTTTTTCAGAGTTTGATAATTTAGAAAACTAGTTTTGATTAATTTCCCGATAAATGAAAAATGGCTGACACGCAAGTAAAGTGTCTTAATTTGCTAAGAAGCTGTAAATAGGATGGTAATCGATTTTTTTTTATATTAAAACATGTTTTTACTTGTGAGCACGCTCATTTCTCATTTATTTATTTGGATCGAATCAGCATATAAATAAGATAATTGATGTGAAAATTATCTAAGACACAGATTTGACATTTCGTCAGCTGTGTGCTATCTTGTGACAACGACCATTTAGTACTATTCGAGAAAATCGATTTTTAAAGTATGAAGATAAATATTTTCGAAACTATGAATGGTAGAGCCAAACTTTTTGAAGCAATCGGTTTGTATACTATCGCTTAACAAACGCTCCAAGTTTCAATTAATTTGGTTACACCAGTTAAAAGATATAGTAAATTATGTAATAAAAAATCTGAAAAGCACGTGTCACAAGTGTGTTTCGAAAGTAAAATTGTACTACGTGTCACAAGTGTGCACAGAATTCCCATACAAACTAAAATATGCTTAAATCAATAGATTAACCGACTTAATCAGTATATTTTCAAAAACAAAAGATTGCATTGCCTTCAGAAAATGTGTATCAACATAAATTTGTGAAAAACAAGAATTTTTTTCCACATTTTCCAACAACATGTATGACGTGTCACAAGTGTGCACGATCATTTTGATGATAAATTGGTCTATGTCACAAGTGTGTATTGCGATATCCGGGAAACGGAAGCGAGTTTCCAAAATCGGGTTAAAGCATATTGTAGTGTTTGTTAAGTATAGCAAAACGCCATCATTAACTCATTTTCGACCAAAATGGTCAATGTCACAAGATAGCACACAGCTGACGATTTGTTATGCAAAATTATTTACAAATAATTGACTAAACAAGATGAGGTGCCCAGGAATTAAAACATGACTAAACGTATTACCAAGAAAACATATTTGTGTTCCTTAAAAGATACTTTTCAGCTTTATTAAATAGTTCACTTTCACGTGTCACTCTATAATATTTTTTTTTTATTAATCGAATAATTTCTACACAGTAAAAAAGTGTACATTTGGAAGTTGTAATTTTGTAAGTTTGAATATTACCTCTTGAATGTTAAAATTTTACCTCGATTTAGACTGAAAAAGTTGCATTACACCAGATAAGTTGCAAAATTACACATTTTCAGAAGTAAAATTACGCATTTTTCTAACATAAAAGGCGTACTTCCCAGATGTAATATTTCTATGTTTTTTTTTACTGTGTACAGATCTTAATGTAACACCTTAACCCCTTAACTCTGACTCCAAAACAAGTTTCAAAACAAAAAAAAATATGACAAATAACTTCATCCAATATTATTAAGATTAGCCTATTCAAGCCTCCATTAAAAAAACAACCTCGAAGCTCTGCTGAAAAAAATGTTACTATCGTTTACCCGCTACAGGTAAAAAAATACCGCTCATTTTGCTCAATGAGCAAAATGAGCGCGAGCGCGAGCAATGAGCATTTTCGCTCATAAAATAAATGAGCAAACACGAGCACGAGCAAACGTGAGCTAGCTCGCGTCACGCTCCTCCTCACGAATGAGCGAAAAATGCTCGCTCATGAGCGGATGAGCGCTCAAAATCGCAACACTGGTTCAAAGCTATCCGAAATTCAGCAGATGTTGAGCGAAAATGAGAGTAATAGCTCGATCATCTGTGACGTGCTGAAAATGTCGTACTTTCTACAAAAAATAATATTCATGTTTTACTTATCATCGGTGTTGCTTGTTATTTTAATGCCATTTGTGTTGTGGCTAGTTTTGGGGAAAAAGATGCTCATGTTTGTGTTTTTTGTGCCTGGAACCGACGCCAGTACTAACGAAGGATTTTTACTTTGTATGGCCATGCATGCCCTTTTGATGCCTGCAGCATTTTTCGGTTATACGAGCCATGAATGTATGTTCCTAGGGTTCGTCATGCCTGTTGGAGCTTACGTGGACGCAATTGCAAACGAGGTCCAAGAATTAAACTCGGTCATGACGCATCCAAAACCTGATCAAACTGCCATCCGAGATCATCTGAACCGGATCGTGAAGCTGCATCAACTGTTGAACGAGTACGAAGCCATGCTGGAAGATCTGTATAACGTCTTGATCCTGGGAAAAGTTGGACTCAACTTTTTCGGGATTATCATTACAATCGTTGTAATCTCAAAGTCCAACGATCGCATGGCGTACATTTTCGGACAATCGTCACGGTTAAGGTGAGAACGTTGTGGTACTTTAGACATTTTATACCAATTAGCCATAATTCAAGAACGAACAACTTTTAGGTCATATTTATGACATCAACTGGTATCTACTTCCGGCTGACCAGATGAAACATGTTGGAGTCATGCTGCATCAGGCGCAGAATCCCACTAGCGTTACAATCGGAAAGTACGCACCACTGAACGTTGAAAGTTATATGACCTTGTTGCGGTCGATCTTTTCATATGTGATGGTTCTGGTCACATTTTTCGAGTGAGAATGACGTGAATTACACAGCTAAAAATACTCAACATGATCTAGTCAAATATAGTTATAATATACTAGATGCCACACACACATGAACCACACCACGAAACCACATTCGACCCGTTCATGTTAAGCGTAGTAGATTTCATTTATCCTAAACCCTCTCGTTGGGAGCTGATGGATTATCCGCTTACAAAGCGTTTCCAGTCGAGAAGGGCAGCTCTTCAATTGTATCTTGACATACCCTGGAAATGCAACAACTGGCCAAAGGGATTTCAGGTCAGAACATGTTTGACACACGTACACGCCCGACTACCGTAAACATTAGTTACTAAAACTCGGGACTCCGGCAACCAAATTCATCCAAACTTCGGCACAATGCACAGAATAGCCAACCAAATAAAACGTGTTTGTTATTGTTTACATTGCGGTTTTCTTTTTTTGTTGATTCAAGGTCAAACGTCGTCGGTCAAACACTGAACGCGTTTCTTTCTTGGAAAGTCGAAAAGCAACTTGCGACAAGATAGCACGACAGCGTCGAAATGAATGGTGATGTGACATTCGGCATATTCTTGACGCATTTATTTTACAAAAATAGCTGCGCCATCTACACTGCCGTTTTAGGGTGAGTTTTAGGGAGTCCTTGGATGACCCAGGACATCTCAACACATCTGGAAAGTAGTCTACCATACTCACTGAAGCTATGCGGGTACGTTCCGGGGTCAAAAACCGTCGACCTCTGGTTTGTTACGGCGGTAGACCTGCAGATCTTAACTCCAGGGAGTCCTTGGATGACCCAGAACATCTCAACACATCTGGAAAGTAGTCTACCATATTCACTGAAGCTATGCGGGTATGTTCCGGGGTCAAAAACCGTCGACCTCTGGCTTGTTACGGTGGTAGACCGGCAGATCTTAACTCCAGGGAGTCCTTGGATGACCCAGGACATCTCAACACATCTGGAAAGTAGTCTACCATACTCACTGAAGCTATGCGGGTATGTTCCGGGGTCAAAAACCGTCGGCCTCTGGCTTGTTACGGCGGTAGACGCACAGGTCAAAACTCCAGGGAGTCCTTGGATGACCCAGATCATCCCAATAAGTTGTTGCAACCATGTACTGTAGCCTACCGCAATCACTGAAGCAGTCTGGGTAGGATCCGTTGTCAAAGTTTTGAAGTTTCGACTAGTTTCTTTGGTAAGCCAGTTGCACAAAATTCCCGGAAGTTTCGGATGGACTAGAACATCCCAGGTGTTCCAAAACCATGCTAAAATGTTTTAATAACATAACTAAATAAAATACAATTGATACATTTTGAAAATACTCCGACAAATTACGAAATCCCAAAGATTCTTGATTTAAGTCAGATTCTCAATTTAAGTCATGGACATTCTCATTTTAAGTCATGACTTAAAAAAAGTTGTGTAAATCGAGAATCGTTTAAAAAAAGGTGACTTAAAAAAAGAATATGGTGTGTACATTGAGAATTGATAGAAGTCAAATTGTTGATTTGAGGTGTTGGGACCAAATCAAGACTGGGCAATATTTTATTACATTATTTCGATTTAATTCTTAAGGGGACGTCCATTAGGCGTCATCCATAAAGTACGTCACGTTCTGAGAGAAGAGGGGGGTTTTGAGCAAGCGTGACATTGCGTGTTAAAAGCATAGGGAAATCGTGACGAGGGGGGTGGAGTAAATTTTGGCTGATTTTAATGCGACGTACTTAATGGATGACACCTTATCCACATCCACGTAGGCACTTTTTTGAAAATTCTAAACCCATCCACCTCCCTTGCGGACAATTGTTAATGCAAATGTGTTTATGGAGCGTAGACAATCGCTAAGGCAGCGTTCTTTTATTACGTAACGCAAAAAATCGGATTTTTAGAATCCCTCCCACCTCGTAACAAAATTTCCATACAAATTTTAAAAAAAAATTTATGGAGCGTAACGCCTCCGATTCCCCCCCCCCCCAACTGCGTTACGTAATAAAAGAACCCTCCCTAATACCCTCCCCCCCTTAAAGTATCCACGTGGACAATGCACTAAGGGATCCGCTCAGCTGTCAAAATAGCTGGCACAAAAAATATATCCTGCTTTGATCGAGCAATGTATACATACATCATTGGGAAGGAAAAATAGTGATTTTTTATTGCAATTTTTCGGCCAATTGATTTTTGTGGTTTAAAATCGTAGAGAATAGGAAAAAACAAGAAATTTTGTAGGGGCCACATTTTTATTGTACTTTTTAACAGTTTCTACAGAGCAGACCTAAAATTAGTCATTTTAAATTGAAAAAATTAACAAAACCAGAAAATCGTGTCTACAGCAAAATCACCTCAATGGCGTATACATCATATCGCCGTAAAACGGCAGTACAGGTAAATCACTGAAACAGTAGGCTTTCTCATTTTGAAAATTTTTCCCTTACAAACTTCAAGCGATTAGAGGGACGGGTTCCCGTGGTCAGAATCAGCTCAAATTTGAAATTTAGCCTAGTTATGGGATAATCTTTGATTTCAGGGGGTAGCCCAGAGGAAGCCGTGATTTAGACCATCCTAATGTTTACTTAGCAGAAAATGAAAAAAAAACCTAGTGAATTGCTGTTCTATAAAGGAGATATTTTTTTCAATTGCTCTTAAAAGCTATCTATTCATAACGTAATTTAAGCTATCCACTTATTGACTGCTTTCCCTTATCTGATGAAAACAGGGCATACATACTTCGCGGTCTTCGCGACGACCCATTAAGGTATACACACATACACGTGGTAGACGGGGTACGACCAAACGGATGGTTCCTGGTCGACTCAAGTGCAGGCTGCTTACTACACAAAGCACCGATCAGACGTTGTAGTCGAGTTGCATTAGTATTCTACGAGGTACTACTACATGCTGCTCTTACAACAGCGTCGCGACGCCGTCTCCGTCGTGCTGCTTGAAGAACGTGAACGAAGAACGGTTTGGAGCAGGGGCAAAACTTGCTGCCAGCGCAACGGCGTGCCAACCAACGAGCAGTCATTCGCTGGTCAACGGTGAAGCAGTGAAAACAACCTTTCCGCGGTTTTCCCCCCTTTGCGAGGAGTGATCGGAGTGCTCGGAGTATCTGGAAAAACTGTCTAGTTTTCGGTGGAAAAGTTTTCCAGATCCAGAGTTGTTACGGAAAAGCGCGATCGTGAAGTTTTGAAAAAATTTCTTTGTTTCACAAAGATTTTTGAAAGGAAAAAAAACAAGCAAAACAGTGCGAAAACCGGAAGTGCTCAAAGTTTGTCGGAGTGAATTTATCAAACTTTAACTGTGCAACTTAAAGTGTGACCAAAAGCAATCCCCAACCCAAACCCAAAATGAGGCCTCCATCGCACTTTGGCAACGACATCACCAACACCGCCGCCAACGACGGAAATAACAACAGCAGCAACAACAACAACAACAATAACAACTCCGGAAGTGGTGGTGGAGATGACAATAACAACAACAACAACAACCGGAACACGATCGTGGCCCGGCTCACGGAGATGGGCGCGACGATGATGTTCCCCAAGATTGCAGGTCGCGGAATCATCCGGGTCGTGGAGCGGTGCGACGACGCCAAAGAGAATAGTAATTTAGGTAATTTGGGGGTGAAGTGATGAGCAGTGTCTTTTGAAGCAGATAAAAGTGGACTGACTGACTGTAGTCAGAGCCGTACCTTGGGTCTACGGCGCCCTTGGCAAAACATCAATTTGGCGCCCCTCCCAAATTTACAAGCATTTGGATAAATTGATATTAATTTTCAATGATTGCTTCAATATGAGTTTTGATTTTATAATTGCAATTGGAGACCTAAATATGGTCAAATTCATAAACACAGTTATTTTATGTTTTATTTTTCAGATAATATAAGATTGGTTGAATTGAAATTTTATTATAGGAGTTAAGTTGGCTGAATATTTTCTCAGATTTCATAAAATCGATAATGATAGCAGGTTTTTGTTTTTTTTTATTTATTTTTCCAGACAAATTCACAGAATTAAATGCTCAATAATGATAAATTTTGTTATAACTTGTCAACTAAATTTAAATATCTAAGCCTGCATAATTTGATCTGATCTAGTATTTGATTGTATAAGCAAAGAACTTTCCCGGATTCGTAAAATAATTAGCTGATTTAGCTTTGGATTTTATTTTGTTAATTACAACGAAAAAAGAAAAAAATCCTTCTTCAAATTTGGAAAAAAAATAATAACTCGATGCCCGTGAGCTATCTTGTTCTATCTAGATAGGAATCCCAGCAAGCTTAGTTCATCGAAGTATAAAATTTCGTCAAAATCAATTTAGGCCTTCGCAATTTTTTTTTTAAATTTATGGTCCTCAAGAAAATAAAAAAGTAAAAAAATTGAAATTACAAGCTACGGTTCCAACATTTGAATTAAAAAATGTGTTTTAAAATGCATTATGCACCTGTCCAGTTGTTTTGTAATTAGAAGTTTCCAAAATTTCTAAGGATTGACGAGTAATTTGTCCGCATTTCATAATTTTATTTTTTTAAATTATGTTTTGCATTGATCTTTTTTTCATCAGTATTCATTGATTAATTTTTAATTCGTAAAATTAAATTTTTTATTTCAGAAAAATATGTTTTGCGCAAAACTATACAAATGTTTTTAAACCTCGATAAATATTATTTTTTTGTTTTTACATTTGCCGCGCCAACAACTCGCCACAACTCGCTCTGAACAAATAATGTTGGTCTTATCGGTGAAAATTTACAGCAGTTTTCCACATTAAAAACTCTAGCTTTTTGAAAAAGAGTTTGTAAATTTCTATGCACGAAGTTTATTAAAAAAGGGGAAATCGAGCTCAAAATATTTCAAAGGCCATTTTTTACTCGAGAACAAGGGTCCTGATTTTCAGTTCAATGAACAGAAACCACTCACTCATCGCCTATCCATTCGTCGCCTATTCTAACCAACTAGCATTCATGAGCGAATGATACTCGCAAGCAGCCAGCGAGTGGCCCGAACTGTTCACTCAGCGAACAAATACATCGTGAATACATTTTTGCCTACTCCGTCGCTCGACGACACTCACACATTACCATTCTCACAAAATGCCAGCTCGGCAGTCTTTTTGTCTTCACGCCCTCAGTTTGCCATCAATTTGATTTTTTCTTGGTGGAAGTTTCTTTGAAAGGTGTCTATAATGTTATGAAATCAAAATGAATGCACAATTTAACTTATAACATTGATTTTAGGCAACCCAAATCAATGAGTATAACGCAGCTCATCAGAGAAAAAATGTTTTCAGTTCAGAGTGATCGGTGACGTTCGAACTGCCTGAGCCGTTCGGAGACTGAGCCGATCAGAGAGAGAAAGAGAGTAGAAGAGAGAGTGTACGGGAGCGAATGGTGTGAAAGTGACAAACAGTAGGAATTCATCAGGGCAGTATCGCGTCGCCTGCTATTTGTGCTCGCGAATGGAGTGGTTGATTTTGAGCAATCAGGACCCTTGCTCGAGAGCGTAAAAATTTCAAAAGAAAGGTATATATTTTAAGGTTAAAATAATTCCTATTTAAAAGAAGCTCAAAATATGACCTAATTTTTACTCAATTTGGCTGATTGTGATTCACTGCCAAATTAACGTGAAAATAACGTATAGTTGGACATTTTTTTAGTCTGGAAGGTATGATTATACAACGGTCCAAACTTAAACGTGTATTTATTTTGAGAAGCTCTAGGTACTAGAACATCTTTAACTTTCTGCCACTTGAGCGCCCCTTCTTTGATGAAAAAATAAATATAGGTATGAATTTTCAAAAAACATTTCGATAGAAATATTCATACAATTGATTTTGGCGCCCCTAAATATTTTTTTTTTATATTTTAAACCAAATTATCTAGTTATTTGTAATTCTATTTCATAATTCGGCGCCCTTTCTGTTTCAAATATCTAATGAGGATGTTATAGTTGACATGAAAATTTTGTACAATCATCGATTTCGGCGCCCCCAAGGGCTGGCGCCCTTGGCGGTCGCCAACCGCGCCAACCCCTAGGTACGGCGCTGACTGTAGTAAAATAATCTGGATTTCAAAAGTTGCATTTCGGTTCGGATCGGTGAATTTTTGAAATCTTGTTTCAAGACTTGATTAAGATCATTTTTTGAAAATAGTTTTGGTAGTCACCAACTGTTATCAAGTCTCAATCATTGAAGGTTGTTGTTTATATCATCTATACTTTAAACAAAATTTGGTCATTCGTCACCGAACATTTAATGATTTGTTGACATAAAAACATGGTCTTAAAGCAATTTGTAAGAAAAGAAAACCCACATAATTTCTCCATGCTTCCTTTAAAAATTACATGATGCCAAAATACACCTTTTATTCAAAGCCTATAATTTTATAAATAGCTTGTAAATTTTGACTGTCTTAAATTTTAATATTTAAGTAAGTGAAAAAGGTTTTGGGGTTTTTGCGTATAAATATTGTGCAATTTATGTATTTTCACATTTTTGATCGTTCAAATTACAATTGTTCATATTTTCATGGTTTATTTGATGGAATCACTTCACAGATGACCAGTGAACATACCTTTTGCAAAACTTTGAAAAAAATATTTATACAAGTCGGCCCGCGGGCCGGATCAATTTTGCTTTCCTCACTGAGGTAAAGCTATAATCCTGCTCTAAAAATGAACTTTTTTATTACAAGCTCGAAGACAAATCTATTTTGTTTATTTCATAATATATTTAAACTTTGTTTAACCCTCTACAGCCCTAATTTTTTTTCGATTTTTTTTATTTTTCCCTTGTTCAGGAGGTCATTTTGAGCAAATTTTGTTCTACGAAAAACTTTACTTCTCTTGTTTCATTTTTAGTATTTTAATTTACATTTATCTTGTTTAGTTTATGTTTGTTTTTGGTAGTATTTGGCCTATTCCATCACCTCCTGTCATTACATTTTGCCTATCTATTTTTATCATGTTTTTAAAGCCACTTTTTTTTTGCTTGATTTTCACATTTTCTGCTGTAAAATGGCACCCTTATTATTAAACTTGGAAAAAAATGCGTAGAGGCATAGTCTGGGACAAAAATACTGTATACTTCTTTTTACTTAAAATATTGGAAATGTTAGTAAAAACACAGCCAAAGTTGACCCCTAAAAAAACATTTTTAAAAACATTGGCAAAGTCACAAAAAACACGTAAAACTTCCAACCCATAAATTTTCTAAATTTTTAGAATTCTTCTTTCCAATGCTTTTTAAAGATCAAAAATTGGTTGAAAATTGGATTTTTTTTGCGATTTTTTTTTAAATCGAAGCCCTTTTGTGGCCTAGACTTTTCTATTAACTTTAATTTCATTGAATGCTCAATTCATTGTTCCAATTCTTCTAGCAGAAGTTTAATTCGGATGTACATTGACATCATTCAAAATATCATCAAATTTAGATTAATGGATAAATAGCAAAGAAAAAAAAAACTAAAAAAAACTTGGTTTTGGTCTGGGCAGAAAGAGTCAAAACGGATTTCTCCGCTTAACCTTCCGTATAAACACCACAACGAACCCTGGCACACGCAATGCCCAACCAAACCGTTCCATTTCACACTACAAATCTTAGCAGCACAACAACAACACTTCACCGGCTCAGATCATTGACATTGGCAAGCCACGGCATGACACACAAAGAGTTTACAACAACAAAAAAAGTGCATCCCCCCCTGAAGGGTCACTTTTGTACCACCATTTCTAGTGACCTTCGCGCCCCAAGTGATTGCTCCTCCCTCTCCACCTTAATTACCGATTTTCAGTTCTCCAAATATCTGCGCTTGTTCGAAAGAGACGCGGCGCTTCGAGTGTTTTCGACGCGCAAGTTCGAAATCGTCGTCGTCGTCGCCGGTGACCTCGGCAATCCACCGACTGCGTGTTTTTCGTGGTTTTCACAACACACCAGACACGGCGAAGGCGCACGAGGTTCTGCAACATGAATGCTCTTGGTTGTTGTTGGTTGAGCGCTATGCCGGTTCGAGATTAACCAGTTTTTGGAGAACTCGATGGTTCGAAAATTTTGCACAATTTAGTGCTTTTTGAGTTTCAGCTCATACACAGCAAAAAATCCGATGGTAAAATCGCATGCAAAAGCATACACACATGTACAATTTTTGCAAACACAAAAATAAGTTGCAACCGGCGGGATTCAAACCCAGCACCAACAGTATGGACTTGCGCCTTAGCCCACTCGGCCATCAGACCGATGTAAAGATGTAAGGATAAACGCATCTATGAGGTTGACATTTCGGTCAAGTAGGTTTCCCATACTGATGGGCTACATATTTCAGGGAATAACATTGCATTAAATAATGCAATATTTATTTTACACCTAGGCCTTTTACACGCAGCTGGATTATTACTTTTTTAGCTGTATACAACTTGCTATGCTAGAAGAATTTTAGTTCAACTTGAATGTTTTTGAAATGTGATTGGATTTTGTTTGAGAATATTCTTAAAAATTTCATAAATTCTTCATTTAATTTGAAGATGTTTTGTAGATATCTTCACAAAAGCAAATCATTGTTTTATGAAAATCAACCATAGCTTACAATAATTAGTATTTTTTTTCTCAGCGTCATCTTCAATCAAATTAAATCAAATAATTCGCTCAAAAGCATTGCCTTGGCGTTCTCGAGTGCGAGATTCCGTCTCGAAACTAGGTGTCCGAAGGCTTGATTGTTAAGGCAATTGCAAACCTCTTTTTACACCTTAGCTTCCATCCACCCCGGGATTCGAACTGGTGACCTTTGGATTGTGAGTCCAACTGCCTACCAGCGACTCCACCGAGACAGGACCCAGGGTGACGACCTAACCTCTAGGATAGATCGGGGCCAACATTTACTTCCCCATCCGACGGAAGGCGTGATCAGACAAATCTCGTCTTGAAAAATGCCACCGGGACCGGGATCGAACCCAGGCCGACTGGGTGAGAGGCAATCGGCCCCAAAGTCAGGCCCAAAATCAGACATACGTAATTATCGCGGAATTGCCCTTTTGTCTTGCATTCCAAAACTTTTCGAATCTATTATAAATGAAAAAATCTTTCAGCAAGTAAAAAACCGCATTACATGTAAACAGAACGGCTTTTTTAAAGGCCGCTCTACTAGCACCAACCTTTTAGAATTTGTTAATTTTACACTGAATGCAATGCATAATCGCAATTTCGTAGAAGCAATTTACACAGACTTTAGTAAGGCATTTGACAGAATCGACATACCATTATTAATCTTCAAACTGCAGAAAATTGGAATTCAACCGAATCTTTTGGAATGGCTTAAGTCATATTTGACTAAGCGCGAACAAATTGTTCGCTTCCAAAATGTACTATCGGAATCAATTCACGTCACCTCTGGGGTTCCGCAAGGATCCCATCTAGGACCTCTTCTTTTCATCTTGTATGTAAACGACATTTCCTTCATTCTTAACAAAATTAACGTACTTGTATATGCAGACGACATGAAATTGTAAATGGAAATAGGAAATGCCAATGACAGTCATGTATTCCAAAACGAAATTAATCTTTTCTACACATGGTGTAGTAAAAGCCTACTCCAATTGAATGTAAAGAAATGTAATTCCATTGCCTTCAGCAGAAAACATGAAACACCAAACATAACAGTATTATTAGGAAACCAACCAGTAGAAAAATGCAAAGTAGTACGTGATCTAGGTGTCATCCTAGACTCACAACTAACTTTTGTAGAACACTATAACACAATAATAAACAAGGCAAAAAGTACATTAGGCTTTATAAAGCGCTTTGCATTCAACTTCCAGGACCCGTATACTATTAAATTACTCTATATAACGTATGTCAGGCCACTCTTGGAATACTGTAGTATCGTCTGGAATCCATACTATGCCGTACACCAAGCACGAATTGAATCTGTCCAAAAACAATTCTTACTGTACGCACTACGTAAACTTAACTGGACTGCATTTCCTCTCCCATCGTATGAAGCACGCTGCATGCTCATAAACATACAATCATTACAAGAACGTCGTAAATTTGCCATGCTCTCTTTCATCAACGACATTATTTCTCAACGCATACAGTCAGCAGCATTATTTTCAGTAATACGCAATAGTATTCATGAACCAAGCCGTACTCTTAGACATTCACAACTTTTTAGAATAACTGCATACACGACAAATTATTTAAAAAATTCGCCATTAAATCAAATGATGCGCTTTAATAATGAAAATTCACAATACATACATTTCGACATGTCTAAACCGGAACTACGAAAAAATCTGTACAATAGAAATAATATCTAGTATGTAAGAAAATTGTAAGTAGTCTACATAAGCTTGACGAATAAACAATAAACAATTTGATGAATCACGCTTACCTCTACACCATCCTTATTAGCTTTAATTTTCAACTCGCGTTATCTTGGAAACTCTTGGTTACGTTTTCAATACTCTTTTCTAAAAAAAAATGTTCAGAAATTGTTGAATCAAGATTAATGTATTGAAAGGGCTATAGCACTCATTATGGACATTTTCAATTACGTATTGGAGAAATTCAACTTTTTAATGAAAGAATATCGTTTTCATGGAATTTCTGAAGTTTTTGGAACAAATATGTTTTGTGCTACCTAAGTTTTCGAGCCAATATCGAAGAAGGACAATATAATCCTTGAAAATATTTTGCTGTGGAAAAAAAATATTAAAAAAAAAATACAAAAAGCACTTAAAATTTTACCAGTTCCAGATTCAGAAAAATTACTTTTTGGTAGCTAAAAACAGCCTTGAAAGATTCGTACGAATCGGAACTAGTGCAAAGTTGGACTGGTCGATTTTTAGATGACTCAAAATTAATGATGATTCTTTTCAAATCAATTTTTCTAGTAGCTTGTTGAATTTATTAAAGCGGGTAACCACGTTTTAAAAAAATTAAAAGGATACAACATGTAAAAACAAAAAGGCGAGGCGATTTTCATGACTTGTATGGGACCATCCATAAACCACGTGGAGTGTGGCAATTCGCCAGGCCCCCACCTCCTAATGTGTCTACGTGGTTTATGGATGACCCCTATGCTCGAATCCTCAATAGCACCAGTATCAACGCACAACATCATCATTTCGTTGACCCGCAGCGTAAATACTGTTTGTTTGCTGCCTTTGGGTGTACCTACTAAGAGTACCTCGAGCCGACTAGGCAGAGCATTACCCATAAATGGCAAACCGTGGAGGACGTCCACAGGTGATTCGCGGGCTTCCTGTACTGCCTCAAAGGCACGATGCCTGGCTTCATGGCGCCATCACAATCGGGTGGCAGAGTCAACGTCTTTAAGGCACCCCGACAAATCGTTTGCAAATAGCCCCAACGAGCTTTCGACTTGATGTCGTAATATTTCAGCACAAATAAACTTTTTATTTCTGTTGAAAGGGAAATTTTGTCCTCATTGACACCCTAAACAATGGGACCACCCTAACGAGAAAGGGGTTGGGAGCCCGTCACAACATAAATTAATATGTTCAGTTATAATTCTGCTGCCTTTTAAGGGAGCCGGAGAGTGATGTATGTGCTGAGTTTGCTTTGGCTGGATGCTGGCTCTACCTCCCTTGATAGACACTAAATGAGCCGTTTTGGAAACCAGGAAATTGCTTGGCCATGCCATGGTAAACACACACAAAGTGACACGCGAGACGTAGATTTTGCTGGTTTGAAGTTGAGAGTGATTTGCACACCAGAATAGAAGAAAATTTAGAAAACGTGACTGAAATTGAAATCCACTCAGCTGTGAACTAAATCTGTCATGAGATTTGCGCGTTTCATGTCTTAAAAAAAATGCGGTCCAATTTTAAAAATAATCTTGTGTTTGGAGCGAGTTGCTTTCCACTCTTTCAACGTTTTTTTTTTATTTTTTAATCAGGATAATCTTCACATATTATTGTGTTTTTTCTTGTTTCTGCTTTTATTGATTTAATACATAACGTTCAAAAATTGTTATTTTCAGCTTTAGAAATCACTCACTTAAAATTTTGAATCCGCTTTGCTTTAAAATTTAAAATTGATAAATAAGTTGCAACTAATTGTCATAAAATTAAGCTTCTGCTTAAACTAGCTGTTGGAACGTTGAATAGGAAACTGAATTCCAAAATAAAACAAATCTGCCGAATCAGGTTTAAAGATAGTGAATGAAGGTCCGTTGAAGTCCATGATATTTATGATAATTCTTTTTTAAAACCCACATTTCGACGCTGTCGTGCTATCTTGTCGCACCCGCCATTTCGACGTTCCGAGAAAAACGCAACTAAATATTTGACCTTGAATAAACACAAACTAGAGCACGCAATGTAAACAATAACAAACACGTTTTGTTTGGTTTACTATTCTGTGCACTATCCCGAAGTTTGGTTGAAGTTTGTTGCTGGAGTCCCGAGTTATAATTACAAATGTTTACGGTAGTCGGGCTTGTACGTGTGTCAAACGTGTTCTGATCTGAAATCCCTTTAGCCAATTGTCACACTTACATCAATTTTCAGGATGTGACAAGATAGCACGACAAGATTGAAACTTCTTTCATATGAAAAGTGACAACAATGCACGGAGTTTTTTCGGTTTTTATTGAATATCTCAGGATTGAAATCGAATTTTGGGGATCTGTGAAGGTCAAAAGGTGAGGCATTGTTAGCTGCACAATATGACGTTCTTAACTCAATTTGGCCCAAAATGCACGTGCGACAAGTTAGCACGACGGCGACGATTTGCAGCAATTCAGAAAATATGAAAAAAGTGGAATTAAAAAAATCCAAGATTGGGAAAACTTGCAAGAACCTTGATACTACCTTTAATTCTAGGCAGTTCAAGATTTATAAAAAAAATCGTGATATTAGTTTAAACAAATTATATTTGGTCAATCATAATCGTCTGCATCCGCATGAGGGTTGATTTTTTAAGTATACAAGGAGTTATTTAGTTGAATATTTGTAGCTTACTGTTTTCAAATTATATTTTTAAAGATTTATTATTGCATAGAAAAATGATCATAATCTTATATTCTTTTTTATTTTGTAGATAAAATTCTGATATAACAATAAAATTTCATTTGATATAAAAAAATAGGAAAAATTGTTTCAGATTTAGAAAATCTGTCATTCATTAAAAAAATTATAACACTTTAAAAGAAAAGTTCAGGACTGAGACTCAGAAAAAAAGTACAACTTTCTGCAATTAACTAAGCATGAATGGTCCGATTCGAAAGCGTCATTGGCTGCTTGCTCGGGTGCTTGCCAAATCCCAATAGTCGATCACACCAGTTCGATTGCTGAAATCATTTTGCCATTACTCATCGCAGTAGTGTTTGAAGCACATTAATAGCCCGTGGAACCAGTTTTAAAATACGTGCCAAAAGCTCTTTGCCCCGTTAATTTGTGGCGAGGAATTACAGTAAACGTAGTTGATTTGTTTGGTTATACTTTTATTTAAAACCTCGATGATGCTTCAAAATATTTTTTTTTAAATAATTAGTAATTTTGATATTAATATTAGCTTTGAACAAATAACTTAATGGATAAAAGGTAAAACAAATGATTGTTGAATTAATTTTTAATTAAAAGTTTAAAGAATCCAATAAATAATACTAGATATTTTTATGCAACGCTCATAAAAATTCTCCAACATTGTTAAGACACCATACTAACAAGAAGGTTGACTGTACCAACAAACCCCCAAAGGTTGTGGCCATTGACCCACCAGAAATGGTGCCGGCAGACAGGCCAGCACATGTCGTTCCGAAATCGTGAGTAGTGTTGTTATCAAGTTTTGTTAAGCTTTTGCAGCTTTGACGTACTTCACAAGACTGCGATATATTTAGCGAAACCTGTACAGTGACACAATCTCATCCATGACAGCAACATTGTATTTTTGACTAGCTGATTTGACATTGTTTGCGGGGCATGTGTTTTCAGAAATTGTTTTCAAAATTGTGATTATATAGAACTAATGCATTTTGACTTTTTTTGTTTTTTTTTTCTATTATCTCCAAAACAGGGTTTGTTGTTTTCGACAACTACAAAAACATCAAGTTTCAATTAATTTAAAACAAATCTCACTTTTATTTTCACACCTCACGTGCCATTCGTCACGCGACCAGGGGTGTCGGATTTCCCCACACGACACGACCTGGGTCGTGCTCCGACGTCCTTCGTTGTGACAGATTACTGCCATCACCGACAAATGACAAATTGTCCCCACTTTACATTTAATCCCTTTCCCTTGTTTTCAATAAAGGGTAGGTAGCGGCGGAAAGTGGCACAATGTAGCGGAAAATTCATAAATTAAATTTAGTTTGAAAGTGTGCCAATTTTCCGCCACCAACGAGCCAACAACAAATACAACTCAACCAGAGAGAACGAGAAGGCACACGTTTGTTGACGTTTTGTCTCGTTTTTTTTTTTGCGCAGCAGCTCTAGAAGGATCGTGCGCGCGGAAAACTGCGCACTACGCTAAGCTGCGTCAACGCTGACGATGACCCGCTTTGGTCCAGTCAACAAAAAGTACGCAAATTCACGCGCCGGTCGGAAAATACGTTGACTCGATTTTCCGCAGAAAATCTTTGTTTGTTTACCTTCCGAGAGTTTACGCGAGGCGGTTTACAAGAGTGGTGGCGATGATGGCAAAAAGACCGAGGCTGTGAAAACAAGGAAGCAAAAACGGGGAAAATGAGGAAAACAATATTTGCCGGTTGGAAAAATGCCATGCGGGAAAATTTTATGGTGGAAATTGACGGCGTAAAAAGAGCGTAGGGTCAGGAATCACTTGTTGGTCTTTCGACTTTAGAACATTTGAAATTTTTCGAAAAAATGATCAATTTTTTTTCTTTATATGGATTAAAAAAATTATGTTAAAGAAATAAACAAATTTCTGACAACAAGTCACTTGACCTGACACTATAAGAAACGTGACAGACACCCAATGAGGGTGTGTTTACAGTCTAAAGCAGTAAAACGATTTCCATTGCACCACAAAGCTTGCGGCAAAAGGATGGCATCATGATGCACGTGTGGAAATAACTGCGTTGAAGGTCATGGTGAAGAATTTCCCCCCACTGTCTGCGGTGCAGCTCAGAGTTCTTTGTGAGGAAAGAAAGAAAAATTCTAGCGGAAAACGTTAGTCAACTTTGTGTTTACATTTGAAGCAAACATAGTTCTTGATCGGTATAATAAGCAAAACACAAAAATCTACTTATTTAATGAAAATAACATGAAGCAATTCAGTACGAAATCGGCTGATTTTGCCCATTTTTATTTTTATAAATTTTATATTTTGCTCAAACCTTATGGTGCCCTCCCTATGACCAACTATTTTTGTCGTTGGTTCACCCATATATATCTCCCTAGAATTTTGGCTACTGTTCATACAAACATAGTACGAAAGTATTATTTAATTTGTATTTGTTGAAGAAATTTTCTAATCGATTTGAAATACTAAATATAATGTCCTTTTAAAATGTAACTCTTGATTCCAATATTTTCAAAATATTTTTTCGAATAGATCATAATTTTTTACAAATGTTTAATTTTTTTCATAGAAAATTGGACCAATGGTTGAGATATTTTTCGAAAAAAATAACCTAAAAATGTCTTAAAATTGGAAACGGTACACTTTGTCAATAAAAATGTTATGGTCATTTACGATTGCTAATCTGATTTTATAATAATATTTTTTTTTAATAAATTTGCTCTGACCATATGTTTAATATTTTCCAAAATTTATCTAAAACTAAAGCATCAAAGTTGTATTTTTTGGACTCATAAAACATTTAAAGCAAAATCGGGCGAGTTGGACCAACTGTGGTCTTAACCTTACCCCCCAAAGGAAAAAAAAAGCAAAATCGAAAATTAACCATTTGTTTAGTCTAGTTCAAAACCTTAAACTGTACATCATCAAAACGATCAGAAAATTATTTTTCTAGATACATTTTTCATATTCATTTCTCATTTTTGTATGACCATCCTTTTATACAAACTTGGATGCGAAAACTTATGATGCAAAATGGATTTTTTTGACATATCGTCGCTTGTGTGCAATCTTGTGACACGTCTGCTGTAGATATATAGGACGTGTCACAAAATAGCACACAAGTGACTATATGGAATGCATAGAACAAGCCTTATCCAACTAAATAAATCAATATTTAAAATTTTAAATTTCAAAATTTCGCATAAAAATATAGTTTTAAATCATGTGTTTTGCTTGGCTTGGTAACGTTTTCAACTGTCACTCATGCTTATGCACTATGGTTAACAATTCGTAAGAAAAATGTGTTTTGGTGCATTTTTAGATTTTGTACAAACATTTTTTTGTGCAGATCGTGGAAAATCGCAACCCACCCTTCCCTTAAAGTAATGGACCCTTGGAAACGGCCATAAAGAAAATTCGATTGCGTGAATTTCAAAATTCAAAATTTACATATTTAAAGAGGTATTTGCAAAAAAAATTCGATGATCTCAAAAAAAATTTAAGATCTATCAACCCTTTCCTAAATTGTGAGCCTTTAAATGATATTTATAGAATTTTTTGTGACCATGTGAAGGCTGGATCTTCAAATATGTTAATAAAACAAAATATATATCATGTGACCTTTCGTTCCATCAGTTATCGGAAACCTTCGCGATATGTCATTATATGTTTAGATCAGAAAACCTTATTCAAAGTTATGGGTACTTAAGTAAACCTTTAAGAACATTTCGTCACCGTCGTGCTAACTTGTCGCACGTGCATCTTGGGCCATTTTGTGCAGCTAACAATGCCTCACCTTTTGACCTTCACAGATCCCCAAAATTCGATATCAATCCAGAGATATTCAATAAAAACCGAAAAAACTCCGTGCATTGTTGTCACTTTTCATATGAAAGAAGTTTCAATCATGTCGTGCTATCTTGTCACTCCCTGAAAATTGATGTAAGTGCGACAACTGGCCAAAGGGATTTCAGGTCAGAACGCGTTTGACGCACGTACTAGTTTTTTTTTTGCCACTGCGACCAATTATAGGAATATTGTGGACTGCCGTAAACATTTGAAATTATAACTCGGGACTCCAGCAATCAACTTCTACCAAACTTCGGGACAATGCACAAAATGGTCAGCCAAAAAAACGTGTTTGTTATTGTTTACATTGTGTGCTCTAGTTTTTGTTTATCCAAGGTCAAACATTTAAACGCGTTTTTCTCGGAACGTCGAAATGGCGGGTGCGACAAGATAGCACGACAGCGTCGATTTGAACGGTAGATGTTGTTATTTTGGATCAAGTGTAAATGAGGAGGTCCAAATTTCTTCAGAGTGGATCAAGTAAAACTGAAAGGTACATTTTGTATTGACTCAAATGCGTTTAAAATTTAAAAAAAAAATCGAGACCTTTTGTTCTGTTTGCCCTGTTTCTTGAAGATTGCATGTTTTTAATATTACCAGCACCATTGCATTGTATAAATTTTATTACATTAGTTGGCAACTCCAAATCCGACATCGTCTGGTAAACGGAGCGATTTGCCGCACAATGCAATACGTGATCGGTGCAATTAACCGTGGCGAGTGCGGTGATGTACATCATCATAATGGTGGGAAGTATTGCACCGTTGCACTGCACGATGAAAAGCTACAACTTCATATCGATTGCAACTTTCCCACGAAAATTAGTGTTACCATTTTGTTCGCCGCGCTCTTCAACCGGATTAGGACTTCGTTTTCATCCGAAGAGATGAACCACTTCTGCGATTAAGCTCATTCGCTTAAGATTTTGCACGTACGACGACATCAAGCTTTACGACTTGCTGGCGGTGCTACTTTTCACGCAACGCATTTATTGTTGCCAGTGTGCCGGTTTCGCAAAAACAAGTCGAAACCGCCGTGGAGCAAAAACAACGCCGCGGTGCAACATCGGGCTGGCAAATTGGCAACCACCCCAAGAAAGTGTTGTGGACTCGACTTTCGGTTTCGCCACGCCAAGTTGTCGAAGAAGTTGCTGGGCCTTCCAATTAGCGGCGACTACAAATTGACGATCAAATGTTGATGAGTCAAACTTGACTTTCAAGCCCGAAAAAAAAAGCCGTTGGAAAAGTTTCAACCAAGTGTCGACGGGGGTAAATCAAGCGAAAAACTTTGCTCGTCAATCGAGAAATCGGGCAATTACCCGGTTCGGCTGGCAGCCCAGCCGCGATCTGGCCTTTAAATGTTGCGTCACGATGAACCGCGAGGTCTTATCGCGGCTCAAAGTCGGTGAAGAAAGACTTCACAGCTGGTTAGATGTTGGGATAGGTCGCGGAACCGTGTTGCTCAGATAAAGAGGAGATTTTTTTTTGACGCCGTTTATTTTTCTCTTTCTCTTGCGTGAAATGCCTTTTGGCAACGAAGCAGAAAGTTTTTATTTTGTTCGAATGACCTTGAAGTTGGTGTGATGGAGTGCAATTGACCACCCGGCATGATTCAGCGATTTGCTGCAAGATGGTGTCAAGGAGATTGAAGAAGTCGTTGAACTTAACGAGCAGCTTTGAGAAATCGATTAGATTTGTTTTTAAAATGATTTAAAATGTGCTGTTTCGGGTAACTTATACCATATTAGTTATATTAGTTAGTTATAAACCTATACAACCAAACCTAGGTATATAGTAAATCTCATTAAAAGTTTTTTTAGATTACTTTTTTCTTACTTTTCTTTATGACCAAAGAGGTGTCTATACAAATCTCATTAAAACTGGAGCTGCTGAGCAAACTTATCAAGCTATCAAAATATTGAAGTTTTCTCATAGATTTGATGTATTTGGCAATAGTTCGGAACGGGTGCTGAAAAGTAGAAATTTTCAGCACTTTTGTCGAAAAGTAACATATTTCAATATTTTATTGTTTTGAAAGGTTGAATCACTTAACACACGGATGTTTGATTTAAAATTCAATTCAATAAGCTTTTTCCATATTTGCAAAAAAGCTGTAAGCAACTCGTAGCAAACTTTACATTTTCAGCACGCGTTTTCTCGACAAACCTCGTTGCATAAATGTACGACTCGTGCTGAAAGATCAATTTGTGCAACTAATTATCTGTAACAAAATTTAGCCATTTTAAAAAATAATTCTAGTTGAAAAGAAGTTATTTTTTTTAATTTAAATTATAACTTAGCTTAGTAATTTTTCACGCTCATAAATTACAAGTTACGAGGGGTCCTTAATTTCAAAACACAAAATTTCACGGAAATTTTGTGGAACGAGCCTAATTTTAAAATAACTCAGCTAAACTTGTGTTAAAAAATACAGAAAATACTTTTTATGCTTCATTTTATTTTATTTTTCAATTAGGCCGTTGCAAATATTTTTTGAAGTTTATGTCCCTCGACTCTGACCAAAGTCGAGGGGGGGGGAGAAGGGCAAAAAAATAAAAAAAGTATACAAATTGAAATAACGAGCCATGGTTTCAAAATTTAAATGAAAAAAGTGTTTTAAAATGCATTATACACCTGTCCAGTTGTTTTGTCATCATTAGTTTCCAAAATATCTAAGATTTTATTTTTGGCGAAAAAAAAAAATTTGCCGGTGCTGTACATTGGAATTTCATAAAAAGAAAAATCATTTTTAAACAAGCCCAAATATGCTAAAAATGATTATCAATGCAGAAAAATGCAGTTTTGTTTTCAGTTGATTAGACTTCTTTTTTCGTGGAGATTTTGAAGTTTTTTTTCGGAAAAATATATTTTTTGCCCCCTGGTTTTTCAGACCAATTTTTAAGGGGGGGGGGCGACATAAACTTTGAAAAAATATTTGCAATGGCCTGAACTTGAAAACAAAAAAAACAAAGTTTTCGTAATTTAAAAAAAAATACCTGGTTTATCTATACATTTTGAAACGAACTGTAAGGCATTTCATTTCATGCTTATTTATTGAACTATTTTTTATATTCGACTAATTTTGCTGAAAAGTTTTCGCTGATTTGCTTCTATTTTATCTTTTAACATTATATTGAATTTCATAACAAAGCAAGACTTAACAATCTTGTCCAGCCATAATGATTTAAAAAAACTTGCATTTATTTTTAAAGGTTGTCTTCTCATTTCTCGAAAACAAGATTATTAGGCAAAGATAATTTAATATCTTTTGATTTTTATGCAAACTCAAAACTCATATCAAAAAGGTTTTTTTTAAATCCACGGGAATTATCCACCCAAATTATCAAACATCGTGAAAATTATACAGGACTCAGAAAAAAAAATCTGAAATTATCTTAAAAGGTGGCTGAAAAGATCAAAAATACCATTTATGAAATCTTGAATAAACCAAGCTTGTATCTATTAATTTCTTAGATATAATGTTAAAATAAATTAATAGATTCAAACTTTCAAGCCTTTCAATTAAAATAGGAGTCAAATTATAGCAAATGTAAATATTACTAAAGTTAATTAGTTTATTAAAGAAAACTGTTAAATGGAATGGAATTCAATTTTACATTCTGTATTCTTTTAGCTTGCTCCCCCGGTCAATAATAATTGACTCAGGGAAAGACGACTGTGTCTACTGAATGTTACTTTAACATGAATGCTTGGTTTTAATTGATTTCTGAAGATAAATCAATTCAATTTAAAAAAAAATCAGTGCAATCGTTCAAAAATTAATCTCAATAAACATGTTCAATAGGGTGACAAGAAAAAATGAAAGTGTTTGAAAATCGTAAGAGATATCTAGCTCGATTCTTTAGGTTAAAATAAGTAACTGTTTCAATTTTGAGCCAAATCGGATAAGGGTTAAGGGTCGCTTTTTATCGTTAAAGTTTGTATGGGAAAATTCGAAAAAATTTAGGGGAAAAAGCTAAAATTTCAAAATTCCGCCAAAAGGTGGCGTTAAATGCGTCAGATCATTGTCAGAGTGGGATTCTTTCATGACAAACAACTTTGTCCGAGTTAACCCTGACGAGTTATTAACTATTCAAAGAAGACATTTAGGATTTTGTTTCACCTAATTCAACGATAAAAAGCGACCCTTAACCGATTGCGCAAAATTTTCAATTTCTTTTTTTTTGCCAAAGAAATCGTTATCCCTGATTTCGATATTTTTAATTGTCACCCTACTGTATAGTAAATTTTAACATGTTTTGGTTGAAAAAGCAATAACTTGCTAAAAAAATGTGAATCACTGTAGTCAAATGAGTAATGATATCATCCTGGTGACTTGATGATTCCTAGAATATGTTTTATAGTTGACTGTTTTTTGTTAACATTATTTAATACGCAGCAATCACTTCGAATTAAATGCTGAAAATGTATGTTTAACTAACAATAATTCTTCAAATTGTTCATATCACGCTTTTCAAAAATCAAAAACTAATAAAATTTACTTCTAAAGTCTTTATGAATGAAATATTTATAATGATGTTATTTCAAAGAAATGAATTGAGAAAATTGATAAATTTCACGAGATTTCTCGGAAATCTTCAAATTTAACGAATTTCACGCTTTCCACGAAATCGTAAAAATCACTAATCGTATTTATAACTTAAAACTTCACCGAAGACATTAAACTAATCATAAAATTTATTTTTAGATATAGATTTACGGAGATTAACAACTCAAGCCAAGCTTGCAAAATTGTATGGAGACTTATACGAAAAACGTATGATGTAAAATTCTTCTACTGAATGTATGATAAATTTCATAACAAAACTAAACTAAACTAAAAAAAATATATTTTTACAATTCCGTCGTAGAACTACTTACTTTTCCTGTCATTTTTGAACGAAGAAATAGCCTACTTTTCTGTACCAAAAATAACAGATTCAAATAGCAACACTTTTCAAAATAATTGCTGAAAAGTTCTACTTTTCAGCACTTGTTTCGAAAAGTAACAATTATCAAATTTTTTTTTTATTTAAACGATTTATTGACAGAATACATGAAAATTTGACTTAAAATTTCACTCAATGGGTGTTTTTCGAAATTGCAAAAAAATGTTGTATGGAACTGGTTGCAAAACATGATTTTTTCAGCACTCTTCTTATTTATCCAACTCGGTGAAACTCGTGCTGAAAAAATCCTCTTTTTGCAACACCCCCTCAAAAAAACATTTTTCAACAGTTACAGCCATCTTCTTTACAACAGCATTAAGCCACCCTAAAGTACACTATCCAATCAATAAATTTGCCACCAAAACGTTGCAATATGTTTTGATTCAAACCGATTACAGTGAGACAATCAACACACCCTGAAGTATCGCAACCTTTGCAGCGCAATTTTTTCTCCAAACCCAAACAAAAACAATCAATGACTCAATCGAAATTGCCACAATCAATGATAGCGACTACGGACCAGCAATAGGTCAAGATAACATTTGTTTGGTTTGTTTTTTTGCGACTGTTGAGACTTTTCCTTGTTGCGACTGCGCTTATGAGGTCAAGTGGTCTGATCAAATCTGAAACAGTTGCCCAATATAAAATTTAAAATGCATTTGTTTATCTGCTATTAACTAGTTTCAAGCTTTTCTACTAAATAAATTTATTGCAAGCAATGAAATAATTATAGGGCAAAAATAAGCGAAAGTGATGGGGCGGTTTTCCGTGACCATTTTCCCCCCAACCCAACTCAACGGTCGTCGTGAGTCGTGGCCAAGGCTGAATTCACCAGCAGAGATTAACGATCTTCGAGAGGATGGACGCGGCGGCGATGTTTACTTTGGATAAAATTGCGGAAATTATGCACCATTGCTGCTGTGTGGTAGCATAAAAGAGTGGTAAAATTAAATTGTATACAACAACCACGAAAAAAAAAAAACAGAACACAAAGTTCGCGAGGAGGTTCAGGAAGAAAAACAGTTTTCTTCGTGGAGTTTTTAAGGGTGGAAAAGGGGGAGTCGGGAAAGTGGTACGTGATTAGATAATGTCTTTGCCACTGTGCCGTTGGCCGTTGTCAACGGGTTTTTTTTTCTGGTTGGGAGTGTTCAAGTGATGAAACTTGAATAGTGAGGGGAAGGAGGCAGGCAGTGGTGAACCGAGGGTTAATTGCAGGTCTTTGCTGGCTGCTGGTGTCACTTATCATGTAATTCGTTTTTACATAAACACAAGTTCGGCTTCAGTGCATGCCATAATTGTGAAATAGATGGTTATGGTTTAATGTAAATTTAATTGAAATTCATAAATTTAAACAACAGTATGTTGTTTCTTACCTGTGCTATCAATAATTTACAAAAAATCTCTAATTTGTTAAAAGAAACACTTTTAAAATATCAACCAGAGAAATTGAAAAATTACCATACTTTATTATGCATTACATTTAGCATTCTAAAGTATTTTTAAAAAATATTATGGATTTAGGTTTTATTTTGAGGAAATTCTGGAAGGAAAATGAAAGCAAAAACTTTAAAAACACCGTAAACCGAGAATGACTTTGACCTCAAGCCTCAACCTATTGAGATTGAGATAATGATTCAAATTTTGAAAATGGAATGCATTTATGAATTCTTTGGACAATTTTCATCTAGAAGAAAAAATAATTCTACATGTTTTTTTTTAATATAACCAAAATCATAGACATTTTCAGTAGTTCAAATTTCATTTAAAATGTTAACAATTTTGATTTGTGTTTCGTATTCAGGTTACAATGCAGTTTTAAGGAATTGTAGGCAAAATTCTAACTTTTCATCATTTATTTCTAAAATTTGTATGAATTTTACTAAAAAAATAGAAGGCTGGTACAAATATCTTTAAAACTTTGTGTGGCCTACCCCAGTACATATTTTTTAAATTATAACTTGAGACAAATTTTGCCAGTTGAAATAAATTTTTCGTACACCAATTTATCAATAATAAATTAAAAACTCATCAATGAAACCCCGGTTTACGGTATTTGAAAAGGCGATACATTACCGTATAAATTTTAAAAACTTTGGAAACTTGTGTTTATTTATTTGAACATACAAAATAAAGTTTTTACTTATTTGTTCTATTATTAATTGTCATTATTACAGTGTATCAAAAAATTGTCCGTACAGCCCTGTACGGAAACATTATTCGCTGTTATAATCCGTAATTTTTTAGTAAAGTTTCAAATCTTATATATCGATCGACGCGGGAGATTACGACCCTGACATTGATTTGCTAAAAAAATGTAATGAAAAAATTACAAAAATAATATACTAATAAAAGTCCTAAATTTAGGCCAAAAATTTGTCCGTACACCTCATTAATCTACTAAGTTTTATTGAATTTGATAAAGCAACTAATTAAATATTGTTAGTTTGTCATTTTAAAGTGCCTCCAACATACTTGAAGCGATTTTGAACTTTTGATAACTTGTTAGGTAAGTTTATATGAAAATATAGTATAAATTTCCTTATTTATGTAAAACTTTACGAAACATAAGTATTTCAAACCACTATTTTTAGAAAATTGTTTTTTAGTGTTAAAAGAACAGCAACTAAACATTTTCTATCAAAAACCGTCGAAAAAAAATATTGTTTACACATGTTTTATTGTCATTTTGAAGTAAAAAATAGCGTAAAAAAACGGTCGGATAATCCGGATCGGTCCGGAACCAGAATGGCCGCTCGGGGGACACTTACCTATGGTCAAATAGAGAATAAAAATACCTTTCTTTTGCACTTTGAAGCGTCCCAATCCGTCCACTACAGCCCGATTTAGACAGATTTTTTTGCCAAAATTTGAGACTTTAATTAGTAAATTATTTTTGTAATTTTTTCATTACAATTTTCTAGCAAATCAATGTCAGGGTCGTAATGAGGACATTCTTCCGCGTCGATCGATATATAAAAGTTGGAACTTTACTTAAAAAAATGGGATTATAACAGCGAATAATGTTTCCGTACAGGGCTGCACGGACATTTTTTTGATACACTATATAATATAATGTTTCATGAATTAATTTAAAATGTGTTTTTTTTTCCTTGACTGAAAAATACCTGTGGATAAAACTTAGTAATACTTGTATGACGACATTTAGTCTTCCCAATTTAAATTTTCTTTGAATTTTGGGTTTTTAATGTAGCTCAAAAACGAAAACAAAATAGTACAATCATGAATGTGCGGAGGACAGCTACCCGCTTGGATCGAGAATAACCCTGTCAGAAAGTGGGCAATCAGCTGTTGACCAGTCAATTTACCTGCATAACTTGTAGTGTATTAGTGGCAACCTACCGGGTAAACAAACGATGGCAACGGTGTCACGTCGCATTTCTGCTTGTTTCACATACACTAGAAAGCATGCGACAAATAAATGTTGCGAAAAATGTTTCAATTGTTCACAAAACTATGTTAATTAACTTTTAAAATACGAATCAATTCTACTTTTCAAATTTTGTTTTTTAATTTACACGAAAAAATGTTTCGTCAATTTTAACTGTGCACCTACTGTAGCATTTCTCTACACCCCATGCGACGCAACACTTTTCGTGTCACGCTACAAGCTAGTCGCAAGCAACTTTTTTATTTTTAAAACTTTCGCGAGCAAGTGACGCGCGAGCGCTGGTGGTGGTCGACTCAGTCTGTACGGTACCTTTAGGAATCTGGGCAATTTTCTTCCGGCGATTCCCGTAGATTTTTTTTTCTTCAGTGGTGAAAGAAAATTCGAATCACAATTGCGAGCTAAACAAATCGATACATTGTTTCGTTTGATTGACCCGCGTGAACTCGAGAAAAGTTGCCAAACTTGCGTCTTTGAGTAGTGTCCAACAACGCAAAGGTGTCATCGCGCTTAGTCATCTCTATAATTAGCCGCTGTACGATAGTCGGTGTTTTAGCGTACGCAACAGCTGCTGTTTGACCAGTACGCCAGAGAGACTGACGAGTTGAACTCCGCTGTGCGTAATGGCTTCGTTCGTCGCCAGGGTTGTGAACCGCTGCGAAGAGGCGAACGAAACTAAAAACTTGAGTAAGCTCTCCGGTGACCTCCGTTTAGAAGGCTGAACGCTGAAATCTAGTTTCAAATTTGAAGATGATACTGTAATTAAATTAATTTAAACCTAATCGTATTCTTCCATCTTTCCATTTGCAGATCTCTCCGAGTGCGAGCTGATTCAGGTTCCAGATGCGGTCTACCATCTGATGAGACACACTGAGCTGAAGACGTGCGACCTCAGCGGCAATGTCATCACGAAAATCTCGCCCAAGTTTGCGGTCAAGTTCAGCTTGATCACCGGTAAGTACAATGATGAAGAAAGATACCTTTGATGTTTGAATATTTTTTTCTTTTCGTTTGAAGTAGGATAATTTTGTTTATCATATTAGTGAGGATGAACCACATGATGATTCAACAGAGCAATACAGTTGGCAACTTATAAGTATTAATTCCTACTGGTTTTTGTTGGAAACATTTCCAGCAAGTATAAATAAAAATTCCAAAGCATGACTGTAAAAATACTTTAAGACCTGTTGCAACATTGTGTATTTGATTAAAAAAATCTATTCTTGAAAAACAAGTCCACGAGACAAAAGAATTAGCTTATTTTCAGGGACGTCGTTATAACCACACCAATTTGTCTGATTGATTTTCAGTTTATTTTTGTATATATGTAGCAAAATATAAGAAAACATGGTGACCTAATTTTGCAGATCCAAAACCGAAAAAAAAACTCAACACTTCTGTTATTTAAATTTTTGTTTTAAAACGAGAAGACCGTAATTCTGAACATTCGAATAGTTGGATGGGGCAAGCACCCAAACTTAAATCTAGAGTTTTGGAGAAAATTACTATTAATTTTACAAAATTGCGTTTATTTCTGCTAAAATTAAACAAATTTTATTATGAGAAAATGTTCTGTGAACTCTTTTCTACATTCTTACTTAATCGTATTTAATCAAAAAGTCTATAAATGCCTATGTTAAATTGGGCAAGAGGAGTTAGGATATGGTTATTTAGTAGTTTTTCAGCAAAATTGCCAAGTGAAGTACGGTATGCAGATCGGAAGGAACGCGGTCAAGAAACGATGCGTGTTCTATTCGTTAGGAAATTTAGATATTAGGAAATTTGGAAATTAGGAAATTAGGAAATTCTCGGATTAGTTTTCAAAAAGCCGTAAAAACCATTGGTAAACAAAGTCCTTTTTCATCGGTATTCGACCTACTTATGAAAAACCAATATCAAAAATGCTTGAGATTGTTGATCTACACGTCCTTCAAGCGCCCCAAACTAAAGATGAATGAAATTTTGTTTCATTTTGGAGAAAAACGAAAACTAGTGTCAGAGGTCACAGTGGCTCTTACGGCTTTTTGAAAACTCACCCGAGAATTAGAAAATTAAGATCTTAGGAAATATGGAAATTAGGTAATGAAGAAATTAGGAAGCCAGGAAATAAGAAAATATGGTAATTAGGAAATTAGGAAACAATGATATTATGTAATAATGAAATAAAGAAATCATGAAATAATGAAATTAAGAAATTAAGAAATTTGGATGTTACAAAATTGAGAAATTTTAAAATTAGAAAATTAGGATGTTAGGAAATCAGATAATTAGGAAATTAGGAAATTTGGTAATCAGGAAATAAGGAAATTAAGAAATTAAGAAATTAAAAAAGAAGGAAATTAGGAAATAAGGAAATAAGGAAATCAGGAAGTGAGGAAATTTGAAAATTAGTAAATGAGGAAGTTAGGAAACTTGGAAATTAGGATTTTATAAAATAAGTCTGGTACAAATGTTTCAAAGTTTTTCTTAAATCCTTAAACTCTAACATTCTTAAATTGCTAAATTCTTAAATTCTTAACTTTAAAATTTCTAAATTTTATTGTCTTTTGTTATTTTTAAATTCTTAAATTTTAAAATTTCTGAACTCCCCATTTTTAATTCTGGAATTTTGAGTTCTTTAAATTTCTGAAAAATTGGAGTTTTTGAATGTTAGAATTTCGGGTTTTTCGTAAATATGTGTTTTTAAATTGCTATATTTTAGGTTTTTTAAACCTTTGACTTGTAATTTCTGAAATTTCTCAGGTTTCGAATTTTTAATTTTTTACGCTATTGAATTTATAAATTCTTTAATCTCGACTTTAATATTTTTTTTTTTCAATTCTCCATAATTTTTATTTTGAATCTTCAAAATAAAGATTTTAAAAATGGTTGGAACTTCCCTCATATATTTTTTTTTTTGTTATTTGATATTTCTGAAATGTTTGTTTTTCCATATTTTCGAATTTTTCAGTAAGATAATAGATATTTGTATGATTATTGTCAAGTTTATTTTCACTCCGGTTATTTCATTTCGGTCTCGCCAGGATAGATTAATCGGACAGTGCAGTGAACTCACAATCCAAAGGTTGCCGGTTGGTACTAAAATAGTTGGCGACATGTGGGCCAACAGCAATAAAAACAGCTTCTTACTCCGTTTCGACCAAAAAACTAAATCGATCTGCCCTTTTAATTCATGATTCTGCGTTTTGAGATTCGCCGGTATTTTCTATTATTCTCACGAATATATAATTATTAAAACGTTTGTAACTTTCAGTCCCATTCAAAAAGTAAAATTCAAATTCTTTGATTTTTTCATCAAAAAATATTACAAACAAGCACCGCGCGAAGAAAAGTCAAACTCCACTTTCCGTTTCTGTTCCTTTTCAGCTGCGTACCGCTTAAGACAAATCTTTTCGTGACCCTTTCCTTGACCGTTTCTTGAGCGTTTTTTTATATGGAGTGTTGCGTTCCTTCCGATCTGCATATCAGTCTTGAAGCATTTTGAAATGCTCAAACTTGTTCTCTGATAATTCTTTAATGTGTCTGATCAGTTGAGCCACGAATTTTTTTTATTGTGTTTAGAAAATCATTCACATTTGAAGTAATTTGAGAACATAAAAAAGTTCACCGTGTACACAATTCGTTTGCTCTTTTTAGTTAACCGGTTCTTTGAGCGGCTCGCTCTTTTTTTGCTCACCTCTACGGTGTACTAATGTTGCTTTTCTGTTCTAGTTTTAACCGATATCAATTGAAAATATCAAAACATTGTGCAAAAAAAAAAGATTGGGAAAACTGGGAAAAAAATAAAAATTCCGGGAATCAGAAAATCCCGCAAAATTCTGAAAATGTAACCAAGGGTTCTATCATTGTTGACCTAAGCCTGTTTGCAATTTAATAAAAAAAAAATCTCCCTCTCCTCCCCAGAGCTCAACCTGTCGCACAACCAGATGGCCAAGCTGCCGGACGAGCTGGCCGACCTGCACTCGCTGCAGCAGCTGGACATCTCGCACAACTCCTTCATCACGCTGCCCGCCGTCGTGTTCAAGATGCCGAAGCTGCGCGAACTGCGCGCCCACAACAACGCCATCATCGACATCGACCGGGACGAGATCATCACGTCGGACTCGCTCGAGCTGGTCGACCTGCGGCACAACCCGCTCACGCCAATGTGCCACGAGCTGCTCCGGAACGCGAACGTCTCGTTCCGGATCGAGCTGTCCGAGCGGGAAAAGGAAGAGTGGGAGGACCTGACGATCTGATCGGAGTGTTTGGAGCGCAATGATCTTCCTGCCCGCGGGTCGTCTCGCCAGTTGCCCGCCAAGTTAGCTTTTAGTTAGTTTATACGGTTTACAAAGATCGTACCAGAAACTCTCTGTTTAGCGTTAAGACACTCTGTTCAGAACTCCTTGTGTATTCTTTTGTGTATTCAGCGCATCAGCACGCGCCAACAGTTATACTTAATTTAGTTTGAGACTTGAGAGTGTTTATTGATTAGGACGTGAGCAGTGAAAACGCAACTCTATTAGCCAAGTAAGACACGCATACGTATAAAGAGGAATGCAAACTTGTATTTAGTGACTAACCCGTACTTACCGTGTATTATACAAAACGAGAAACAATGTAAATCTACTGTAAAAAAATGAGAATTGCTTGCGAGATTGTAAAAAAAAGAGAAAATTTTGATCTAGTCATTCAGAGAGCAACTTAAAGGAAAAAGTACAGAGTAAATGCAAGTGAGGCATGTGAAGTTGATCAAAATTTTATACGCACAAACACACGCACTAAAGAAAAAAGATGTTGCATCCGACCGATTATGCGTAATTTATGTAAAATAATGCGAGTGATATTACCTACTAGAGGAGTAAGTCAATATAGTTAATATATTATATACAGTGTTTTTGTCTTTCCGGAATGGTAACCGATTAGAGCAAAGTTTGTGTGTTTTTGTCGAGGGAAACAAAAATAACGATGTGATGTGCAATAGCAGCGTTTGTACGAGATTTCGAACAAAATTTACCCAGAATGATGCAATAAAACTATGTTGAAGGAACTTGGTTGAATGACTTTTTGTTGGTGAAAATCGCTGCCCTACCTAAAACCTTAAAAAAGTCTTCAACATCTTGGTCTTAAGGTGAAATGGGACGCCAGTTTTTGAACAACTTCTGTTAAACTTAAATCAATTTCTGAACTCGACAGATTGCTTACTAACGCAATCTCCCAGAGTCTCCATAAACATATAGGGAGAGAGGAGGTAATATGCACCCCCGGGGCAAAATGCACCCCCAGCATTTCTCGATGCCGGGAAGAATTTTCCGGGGAAAAAATCATAGAAATTGGATGCTTAACATTGTAAAACTAGGGGAAATATACCCATTTTAATCACTCTAAGCCGTTCGACCAATTCTCATCACTTTTGCCGTTTTCCGCTATTAAACAACTTTTTCAAGTGTATCAACAATGGAGAGTTGTTTGCTCACTTTTATTTGAGCTATTTATTACTTTGGACCAGTCAAAAACACTTTATGAAAGCTCTAATTCATGAGCAAAGTGCTGATAGGCCGATAATAGAAATAGGCTGAAAAAGGGTATAGTTCCCCTATGCTGGAAAAGTTTGAGCATGGTAGGATAAAAACAGCCAAAGTTATTTGCAAAACTTAAAAATGTTGTGTTTTGATTTAATTTTTATTGAATTTCCAATATGATTTTTGGACAATACAGGGGAAATATACCCTTTCTAATCAAACACCTATCTTCGTCATATGAAGAGTTTGATGCTCGATTAAAGCTCCAAAAAATACTATTTAGGCTATAAACATACCAGCAACAGCAACGCCTCAAGTAAGCACGCAAATTTATGCCATTTACTGGCCAAAAAGATCAAATTTAATGCACTTTTGATCATAATTTATATTTTGCGAGACCATTTCTCATCATTTTGGTGGCACACACATCCACACGCAAGATCAGAGGTTAACTGCTTAACGAAAGTCGCCATCAATATCTTTTTACTTGCGCTAACGTTTTCAAAACGCTTAAGATAGGAAAATGCGTCCAACTACCGGCAACATGTTCTTTTGCACATTAGTTAGTCACTCAATTAAAAAATAATCCCGAAACATGTCAATAATTAGCAAGCGCCATAAAAAAACAAACGCGCCAAGTCTTTTGACGTTTGACTTTAGACGACCCATTCCAATCGGAGGCTGAAGAAAACCCAGCGAGAAGCGAAGGCAAATAAAGAACAAAGGGTGGCCACCAACACCACCAGCAGCGCCTGTTGGAGTGAGCCAGTGATGCCAGGAAATTTTCTCTGTAAATGCTATTTTTCGTGAGTTTCCGCTTAAAATTTTATCAATTTTGGCAGCACTAAGCAGACCCAAAAGAGCGCTGGAGGAAAAAAAAGAACTAAGCTGAAAATAGGAAAATGGGCGTGGCCCAATGCACTCGACTGATTAGAATGCATTTGGGAAATATTTTTTTGAATGCTTGTACAAGGAATAGCATAACTTTTAATAAAAGTGAAAATAAACAGAAATGTTCACAAAAAGTTGCTCTACTCGTTGGTGTACTTGGTTTTAGTATATTTCAAGGAACACTCCAGATTATCCAGCATCATTCAAACACGACCGCTTATTAGGCTTAAAATGGGTATATTTTCCCTAAAAAGGATTTATTGATATTGTAAGTGCTGATTTATATTGTTAGTTACGGAAATTGCTTTCCGCATAGTTGATCGACGCCACCAACATCGTCAGCACTGCCAACAACAGTTATCAAAACTGCGAACAAAGCTAAACTTCATTTACCTCGCCGTGATTAAAGCAAGAAGCTCGATTAATGCTCAATAAGCAAAACCTCAGTACCTCATGTGTGAGGCTCTGGGGGACTTTTCGATTACAATAAAATCAGAACGTTTTGGACAGTCAAACTAATCGCGTCGGCGTATTTAATTTCGTGAAATCTCCCCTTCGATCATGGAAGTTCCATAACTAGTTTTTGCCAAAATCTTCATTATTCTATAGATGGATGAGTTCAAAAACATTAAAAAATGTATTTTTAATTGAATTTTATGTAATAAGCGTGGTCGGGGCAAAATGCACCGCTGCACAGAGGGGAATAATCGAAATTTCACGCAATAAATTAATAACTTCTCGGGAACATTTTTGGGAATTTTGGTGTCTTCTGCAAAGTTGCTCCTATCAATGGTGCGCATCTTTTGGTGCTAATTTTTAGTTCCAAACTCCACCGCATAGGTGGCGCTGGAATCTAACTTTTTACAGGAGGGTTGTAGAGCTTTGGTTTCTTGAACAAAGTTGTGTAATTTTTTATTCTGAGCAACTTTGTAGAACATTTCAAAATTCCCAAAAATATTGGTAAAAAGTTACAGCACTTTAGAAAAAAATATCCATGAAAAAAACGTTTTTTGTACTAGAACCATCTCAAAACGTATTTATTCATTATTCCAATCATGATAGTTGGTGGAAAATAAATATTGAAGAAGTTTCTGCCATATCTCAAAAAGTTTTGATGTCTTATTCTACAAATTATGGTAAAAATCATTGAAAATATGGTAATTTTGGAAACAACGGTACTAAAAAAGGCGCAAATATGCGCAAACTTTTTCAAATGGGTTTGAAAGAACAGGTTTTGCTGAATAAGAGCCAGCAAAAGGATTTGCTCGGAACTGCTCGGAGAAGTTTTGCCGAGCATATTGCGAAGAAAAAAAATGCTTCAACATTCCAACGCCCAATGCCCAAAAAATGTTGGAACGGTAACTTCAACTCAATGTTTCTCGGGCATAACTCAACCAATCAAGATGATTCTTCTTTCCAGCGATTTGTTAGGATGTCTAGATGATTCTAGAACTTTGCAGAACTTAATTTAATCAAATCTGGAATTTTTGCGATCAAAAACATCGTTCCAACTTTTTTTTTCACATGTATAAAAATTCAACGAAAATTTCGCGGAGCCAGTCGTTTTTAAAAAGGTGGAACGATGTTTTCGGTCGCAGAAATTGCAGATTTGTTCAAATAAATTTCTGCATTTTACGATCATCTAGACATTCTCACAAATCACTGGAAAGTATCAGTTTTAGTTCAATATAAGCAGAGATTTGCCCAATTTCCTGAAATAATTAGGGTCTTTCTCCAAAATTTTTAATTATTTACCTTTTACATGATGGGTACTGTCTATGGTGTTTTATAATGAATGCTAAAGAATAAAATTCATGAATTTCGTCAAAACTTGTTATAATTTGTATGTTTCAATAAAATATTATCATCATAAAATATATCTTAGTAGGCAGTACCCATCACGTAAAAGGTAAATAATTAAAAATTTTGGAGAAAGACCCTATTTATTTCAGGAAATTGGGCAAATCTCTGCTTATATTGAACTAAAACTGATACTTCAATTCAATTTGTATTTATTAGTTGTGCTTATCAGTTTACAAATGTGGTATTTAGTTTACAAATTATAGTGATATGGGATTCCTTGCAGCTATGGCTAAGTACTTTAGAATCTATGGATGTTGTTAGAAGGAAAAAAGGTGAAGCGGAAGCAGGAAAAACTAGCAAAAAAACCTACTGATATAACTTGAGGATGGGGATAGGGAGAGGAAAAACTTAATTCTAATTTACAAAGCTTGTCAGGTTGCTTCTGACGTCGAAGGTCCACGATGAATACTTAGGATGTTCCAATGTATTTAATAATAAGTTCCCCAAGGGCCAAGAATTGCTGTTCCTTGTTCTGGCAAGCTCGGAAACGAGTGAACATTTCCCTTGCCAGCGAAAGAAACTCCGAAAGAGTGAAAAGATCACCACCACCATCAGCAACTGCGTTGGAGCTCGAGGCTGGATCGCCTGACGATGCTGTCACGCTAGCGTAAGTACGACCCCATCCAGGCGGATGAGTCGTAACCGGAGACGTCGGAGACGGGGATTTTGCAGGTTGTCGGCTCGCTGGTTTCTTCCGCTGCTTCTCCAGCACCTCGAGGTAGGTCTTCCGGGCGGAGCACCCGCGAAAATTTGCTGTGTGGTTCCCTTGGCAGTTAACACACTTGATCCTAGCTTTGTTCCGCTCAGCATTGTTGTTTTCCCCCAGGGTTGACTTCCGGGGCAGCGAACACTGGTCCGTGGGGTGAGTTTCCCCGCATTTCACACACTTGGGAGGAAGTGTGCAATTGCGGGAACCATGGCCAAAGCGTTGACACCGGTGGCATTGAGCTGCATCAGACGGCCGCTTGACAAAGTAACGCCAACTAACCACGAAACCGTCCAATGTTTTTATTCGGCAAAACTGATACTTTTTCAGGAACTTGTTCAGAAAACTGTTTTCTACAATGTGATTGATTCTTAAATGATTTTAAATGTAATTGTGTAATGTGGCAGAGGATTGAAAAAATAATGTTCGGAACCCAAAGGGTAATTTCATGACAAATTGTACAAAAATGAGATTTACTTTCAGTCGTATCGGGGTTTCCAGCTTGGATATTGAGGTAATTTCAAATAATTCTAGAAATCTGGTAAATTTGGTTCGATTTTTTTTGGGGGAGGTCAAATATAGTTGGTTAGAGTCCCCAAGGCATATTCACAAGAAATTTGAGTGATATCAACATGAATGAACCGATTTTCTGTGATTTTTTTTAACGAATATCCCATGTATGCATAAAATCGAAAAATAATCTTTGAAAAAAAAAGTTGCTCTAGACCCCCGACGAAATATTTCGGTAAACCCCGCAAAATGTCGGGAAAGAGCCCTTCTCTCACGGTGCCAAATATCAGACATACCGATTTTTTTATCATTAGTTTGTTCTTAAAAATACACCGTGCGGTAACTTCAACTCGCTGGTTCTCGGACATTACTCAACCAATCGGGACGATTCTTGTTTCCAGTGATTTGTAAGAATGTCTAGATGATCGTAAAATGCAGAAATTTATTTGAACAAATCTGCAATTTCTGCGACCGAAAACATCGTTCCACCTTTTTAAAAACGACTGGCTCCGCGAAATTTTCGTTGAATTTTTATACATGTGAAAAAAAAAGTTGGAACGATGTTTTTGATCGCAAAAATTCCAGATTTGATTAAATTAAGTTCTGCAAAGTTCTAGAATCATCTAGACATCCTAACAAATCGCTGGAAAGAAGAATCATCTTGATTGGTTGAGTTATGCCCGAGAAACATTGAGTTGAAGTTACCGTTCCAACATTTTTTGGGCATTGGGCGTTGGAATGTTGAAGCATTTTTTTTCTTCGCAATATGCTCGGCAAAACTTCTCCGAGCAGTTCCGAGCAAATCCTTTTGCTGGCTCTTATTCAGCAAAACCTGTTCTTTCAAACCCATTTGAAAAAGTTTGCGCATATTTGCGCCTTTTTTAGTACCGTTGTTTCCAAAATTACCATATTTTCAATGATTTTTACCATAATTTGTAGAATAAGACATCAAAACTTTTTGAGATATGGCAGAAACTTCTTCAATATTTATTTTCCACCAACTATCATGATTGGAATAATGAATAAATACGTTTTGAGATGGTTCTAGTACAAAAAACGTTTTTTTCATGGATATTTTTTTCTAAAGTGCTGTAACTTTTTACCAATATTTTTGGGAATTTTGAAATGTTCTACAAAGTTGCTCAGAATAAAAAATTACACAACTTTGTTCAAGAAACCAAAGCTCTACAACCCTCCTGTAAAAAGTTAGATTCCAGCGCCACCTATGCGGTGGAGTTTGGAACTAAAAATTAGCACCAAAAGATGCGCACCATTGATAGGAGCAACTTTGCAGAAGACACCAAAATTCCCAAAAATGTTCCCGAGAAGTTATTAATTTATTGCGTGAAATTTCGATTATTCCCCTCTGTGCGCTGTGACGCTCCTTTGTAAAATCAGCGGTGTCATCTATAGATCTATAGATCTATAGTAGTGACTAGTGAAAACTGTTTTACCCGGTGCATTTTGTCCCATTGTTGTGGTGCATTTTGCTCCGCATGATTGTTTTTGATTGAATCAAAAATATTTTTAGAAACTTGCATTTTTAAGCAATTTTGAAGGTTTTTTAAGATTTTTTACACATGGGTGACGAAGAATAATAGTTGTTTTAGAACATCTAACAAAATTCTTCCACAGAATTGATGTTATGGTTGAGAAATCACAGTTTTCCCCTGGGTGATGAATAGAGAGAATGCGCAACGTGATTTTCGAATGATCCCAATTTGTTTACATCTACAAAGTAGCAGACTGTTCTAGCACAAGCATGACTTTTTTCTTTCTAGTGAATGAGCTGTTTTATTATCAATAGCATGTTTTTTATTTTGTCTAGTTTTTTAATTTTTTTGCTGGAAAATTGTGTGTTTTCAACTAGGTTTTCAAGTTTTGATCGGCTATAAGAGGTTTTTCTTTTTACGGGTGACGAAGAACTGCGGCGAGAGTGTCATTCTGCAATGTCGCAGATAAATTCCCTGGCTGATTCTGGAACCCTGCAGCTCTTCCTGGTTCAGCGAAAAAGCTGATCCAACAAGCAGAGAAGATTTTCACTAAACCAGTAGGGTTTCAAACGGAATCAAACAATAAAGACAACTTCTGGATCGATACAACCGTATCGACTCCATAAACAACTTTTATTAATAATTATAAAAAAATAATGGTTCCACTTTGACAGTTCGAAATTGAGGCCGTTTTGCGAACCACTATTCAGCACCCAGGTTTTCCCTTAGGGGGTGCATATTACTCCCTCTCCCCCTACATAAGCATACACAGGAAATAATATTCCTGTAAATTTTCATTATTTATCATGTACCAAAGAGTATCATGATAAATGATGAATTAGATTCATTGGAAAATTATATTAGTTTTGTTGGAATATTTCAAATCAACTAATTCTAACTGGCAAATGGGAATTAGAAACTCGACTTGGATTGTAACATGAAAAGGGTGTGGCATATGTTCTATTTTAAAATTATTGAAGCGGGCAGCAAAAGGAAATTCTTATTTAAAAAAGATGTTTCACGGGTAGGGCTAGCTTTCTCGTCGATGGCCAAGTGGAAATATGCTGGACTGGAATTGAACGGACGACGGGTAGGATGTTCGGTGTATTTGCTGCTACAGTAATTACGTGCTGTGTAAATTTACATGTTTTTCTGTGTAGGCTTGCTACTCCGTTACTGACCAGGACCTCCAGAAGTTGCATCCACGAGCCGTGGAAGATGAGTGGGAGCTATCTTTCCTCTTTTCGCTCACATCCCAAAGGCCCCTATCATGCTGATTAATACCGGCGCCGGCTACTACCAGAGGCAGAGTCACTGGGAAGTGGATGGGAAGAAAATACCTGCAGAAAAGTACGGGAACAGTTTTGCTGCTACTTCTGCTTCTCTTTTTGCATTTTTTTTGTGGAAGTGATAAACGGTAGGGAACGGTCAGAGCAGTTTTCGTCGCGTTCGATTTGTGATCGCGAGTGAATGAGTCTTTTTCAAGCAATCAAGACCCTTGGCTCAAACCCTAATAACATTTTTAAACTTGCAGGTTTTATTATGGCTCGGAAAACTAACATACAACTTATAAAGGCTTTTTTTATGGCTTACTTAAAACCTAAAATGTTACTAGGGAAGTATTAAAGAACAAATTAATTTTCGAAAAAAAAACGTTACTTAATCTACCTTTAGGTGGTTGCTGCCTTCCTCACATTCAGAAAGTCAATAACGAAAACGAAGTTGACTTTATAGCTGTCGGCCACTATTGCTAGTACCAACCACTAGTGTCTTCCTTTTCATTACAAGGACTTCGCCGCCCTGGGCTCCTAAGTGTTTGAGTACGGCACGGAGCGACGGCGCCGGATACCCATATTTACACTTAGAATTTTAGAGCACCCGCCGCGGGATTCGAACCAGCAACCTCTGGATTGAGAGTCCAGTGCGCGGTCCGATTGATCCACACGGGCGGGCAGAAAGTCAATACATTCAGTAAAAATAGCAACATTCTCCCATAACATGTTTAACAAATCAATTTTATTACTCATTTCTTTTGATAGGGTTCGCAGACCTTCAAAACCTATCCAACGATAGTTCGCATGGAAGATTCAGACAATATTTCTATCACAATATCTTCAATCCGGCCTCCAAAAAGTGTATAAATAACACTTAAGTGCTAATTACTTTTGATAGGATTATCAGATCTTCAATGTTTTGGGCTCATTGGAAAGGTCTTTTCGATACCTTTCTGAAAATGTATAACATGACTTCTTGCAAAAACCACCCTTTTTACAATCTTCCGAACAAACGCCAATATCGATTTTTTAGCAAAACTTTTGAAGTACTTAACTAAACTTGCTGATTTTAAATAGAGACCTATTATATGGGACCCCAAGACGGATCGAATAAGACTAATACGGTCAAAATCCGTTCATCCAGTCCGGAGATAATCGAGTGACAATTTTTTTGTCCACCCACCTACACACATCCACACAGCAATTTGCACAAAACATGATTCTGAGTCGATATGTATACGTGAATGTGGGTCTAGGAGGTCTAACTAATAAGTTCATTTTTCGAGTGATTTTATAGCCTTTCCTCAGTAAGGTGAGGAAGGCAAAACCCATTTTTTTTGGGGTAATTCACAAAATATTGTTGAATTAACTGAAACATGTTGAAAATGATTATTTATTTTAAACTTTAAATTGTTTTCAGCTGATTGCACTAAAATTATATTGAAATTTTGATGTTATCTGAAAAAATATTTTTTTGCTGCCTGATTTTTCTGATCGTTTTTGAAGGGGGGAGACAAAAACTTTGAAACATATTTGCAGCGGCCTAATCGTGTATAAAAAATCATTTTGAGTCTTATGACTCCCAAAAATGCTCCAATATTCTTTGCACTTTTTAGCTCCAAAATGGCGGTCAATAATTAATGCAATAGGAGTAAATATTTTGAAAAGGCTCTGTCATCATGGAAACAACGTTTTAATAATATAAAATATAAAAACACCAGTAAAGAAAACTCCATCCCTTAGATTCAACAAAACCTTTATTTTTCTCAAGTCCTTAAAGTTTTATACAGTTTCACAATTCAACGCTATAGAGTAACTGTACACACACGCACTGCTCGGTGAGGCGCGCCAGTGTTAGGTAAAATTGTTCCTCGCAGAGACGATATACTTTCGTGACCGTTTTAGATTTTGCCAGTCACTCAAAGATGATATATTTTAGTTTTTTTTGTTGCTTTGTTCAGCGGGTTCTTGTAAAATTCCAATAGTAACAATAGTTTGCTAAACAGTTTCAAACTGTGTGTGTGTGTGTTTGTGTGTGTGTGTTTGTTTGTTTGTTTGTTTGTTTATGCTCGAATACTACTGGTAAATATGGTTCATATTTTTTGCTACTAGTTTGTTTTTTGTCTTTTTTATGTTCAATTTATGTTTAACACTTAGGTCTTAAATGCTCTGTGTTTTCTGCTATAATACTACTTTTGAATAATGAACGATGCTGCTTTGGTATATCGCTAATGATATTGTAAAATTCACAGTTAGTGAGGAAACGACCAACTTTTCCGTACCGAACATGGCGCAATACTCGTGGGACTATTTGGAGATAAGTGTTTAGAGAAAGCAAAAAAAAAAAAATGTCTGAGAAGAACAGGAAAACCTTTTCAAGATTTTATCAACGCTAAGGGGCTCACTTGATTGATAAGGGGAACGACGCGCGTGTATGGGCGGTTCGATAAAGGTTTAGCTTTCTTCACGTTTGAGTTTGATCTGACAAATAGTGCACCCATCGAGTATTGCGCTTTTGAGTTGAACTGCTCTTGGTGCTTTCTTGTTGTTTTGCCATTTGGTTGCACTTTGTTAATTGATTAATTTACTTAGAAATCAATTTAAATTTCTAACAGAATCGGTGATTTCAAAAGAATGTTTTGTAACAAACATTTCAAATTGGACTTCAGCTACATGATATGTAAACACTTCAATCAATAACAATTCTTGGAAATGCAATTTTCCATGATCACGACGCTTCAAACTACAATCTATCTTTATGCATCCTTCCTCAATCTAAAAACAGTGCACAGACTCCGGGATAAATTACAGCTAATGAACTCAGCGTAAATCATCAACAAGAGCCATGATGCTTTCAAAAACAGCGAAAGTAATTTCTCCAATCTGCAAAACTCTCTTCCCCCTTTCTCCTTGGGGTGACATCAACAAAGTGCATCCTGGGCGCAACACACTCCTCCTCTTCGTCATCACCATCACCGTCAGATTCACAGCAGTACATCGAGTTGCTCGTTGTTTCCTCGAGTTTTATTTTATTCTTCTTTTTTTGTGTTAAATTCCCTGTCTCCGACATCTCTCTCGAACTTGAAACTCAATCATCTACCCCACCCTTAAACCACCCACACTCTATACGCAACTTCAACAACATCGACGCTAAAACGATACTTTTTCTGCAATTTAAATCCTGGCCAGGAGGCTTCCAAAAGGATGAAACGGGCGAAGATGCGTTCCGATACACTTTGTTTCTTTCGTCGCGATCGGTGTTGGGCTGATCCAGGGCAATTTGCAAATCGATTTTTTGCTTAGGTCCTAATTTTCAATTATTGAAATAAAATATTAAGGTTCGCTCTAGAACATTATGTAAAACGAAACTTTTTTTTGAGTTTTAACAACAAGGTAAAAAAAACTGGAGAGTAATTCTCTACAAAATTTTATTTTTTTTTTATTTTGGATGAAACTTTGTCCATATGGCCATGAATTCCCAATTTAAAAAAAAAAAACATTTTGCATCATAAGTTTTTCCATACAATTTTGGGGGCTGGTCATACAAAATGGGAATGTAAAACTAAATGTATGAAATTATGTATCTTGAGAACGGATTTTCTGATCGATTTGGTGTCATCGGCAAAGTTGTAGGTTATGATCAGGACTTTCCGGAAAAAATAAGTACACGGAAAGAAAAAATCCTTTATTTTTATTTTACTTTTTGCCACTGAAAGTAAAATTCCCAAAACATGTATATTTTAATTTTAAAAATTTGTTGATATGTTTTAGCAAACAAAAAAGGTTGTTCTCGTTTTTTTTTGCATTTAAAAATACTTCTTGAAGGAAAGCCAACCCTGAGAATTTTCTACAATTTCTCTCTGGAACTTTGAAAACCGGGCAAATAAATTCAGAGTGCCTTATAAAGAATTTGAATCGATGACAATAAATTTCACCTAATCAGCCTATAATATTCAGTTGACGATATTTCGGAAACTATTGGTCCGATTTCAATGTTAAAAAATGAATCTTGAATGAAAAGAAATTTTCTGATCTTTTCAGTAAACATATTTAAACAAAAATTGAGTACTAGTAGAGCAATTAACTACGAAATCGGTAATTTTTTTAAGAATTTTAATTTTTGTATTTTTTAATCCAACTGAAACTTTTTTGGTGCCTTCGGTATGCCCAAAGAAGCCATTTTGCATAATTAGTTTTTTCATATTATTTTCCATACAAATTGGGCAGCTGTCCATACAAAAATGATGTATGAAAATTCAAAAATCTGTATATTTTGAAGGAATTTTTGATCGATTTTGTGTCTTCGGCAAAATTGTAGGTATGGATACGGACTTCACTGACAAAAATGATACACGGTAAAAAAAATTTGGTGATTTTTTATTTAACTTTTTGTCACTAAAACTTGATTTGCAAAAAAACACTATTTTTATCAATACTGATTTTTTCAAAAAATCGAATTATTGGTCGCAACAATTTTTAAACTTCATTTTTCGATGTAAAATCAAATTTGCAATCAAAAAGTACTAAAGTGAAATTTTGATAAAGTGCACCGTTTTCAAGTTTGGGCCATTTTTAGGTGACTTTTTTGAAAATATTCGCAGTTTTTCATTTCTTTTAAATTAGTGTACATATTTACCCACTTCGGAAAAAAATATTTGTGAAAAGCTGAGAAAATTCTCTATATTTTGCTTTTTTGAAATTGTTGATACGACCCTTAGTTGCTGAGATATTGGCATGCAAGTGTTTAAAAACAGGAAAATTGATGTTTTCTATGTCTCACCCAAACAACCCAGCATTTTCTAATGTCGATGTCTCAGCAAATAATGGTCCGATTTTCAATGTTAAAATATGAAACATTTATGAAATTTTCCGATTTTTCGAAAACAATATTTAAAAAAAATCAAGATCAACATTTCAAAAGGGCTAAACATTCAATATTACGCCCTTTTAAAATGTTAGTCTAGGTTTAAAAAAATTCAAAAAAAATCGAAAAGATCGAAAAATTTCACGAATGTTTCATGTTTTCGCATTGTAAATCGGACCATAAGTTGCTGAGATATCGACATTAGAAAATGGTGGGTTGTTTGGGTGAGACTTTGAAAACATCAATTTTCCTGTTTTTAAACACTTGCATGGCAATACCTCAGCAACTAAGGGTCAACAAAGTTCAAAAAAGCAAAATATAGAGAACTTTCTCAGTTTTTCAATAATATTCTTTAAAAAGTGGGCAAACACTCAACTCTTGCTGAAATTCGAGATACTTGCATGTTTTGATATTCGATAGCCGAAAAAGACGATTTCGAATTTGTTCGATTTTGTGTAAAGTTGGGGTGAAATCATTTTCATTTTCAGTTGTAATTTTCATCTCAGCAGTGAATGGTAGAACTTAACATGTTTTTGAGAAAGTTCGAAACTATGAAGCTAAATTTGTGTAGTGAAGTGGTGCAGTGTAGTGGCATTGATCAACCTAGTTAATCAAAAAAGTCAACAGTTTCTGTAGGGGAACTCTGCTTCAATTTTTTTTCAAAACACAATTATTGTTTATGTCACGAAATTAAAAAACAAAATTAACCTTGCCCTGTCCAATTTTTTAAAATTTTAGGTGTTCTGCTTTCCAATGCTTTTTAAAGATCTAAAATTGGTTGAAAAATTGATTTTTGGCAAATTTTTAGATCAAAGCACGTTTAGAGGCGGGTTTGGGTTGTAGAAGGTTAAAAGATTTCGCCACTAAACCAATAAACCAACAAGAAAGTCCCCAGAAACAGTACAGTTATGGCTTGGAACCAGCACAAGTAAAAAATCTGACAGTTCATCATCAACTGCGCAGAAAAAGCGATTAAATCAAGTGGACCAGCGGGTTGTCCACCGTAACTAGCAGACAAATCATCTAGTTGGGTTGGAAAATAGTAGTTTAGGCAACAAGTTGCAAAAAGAGGATTTTTTCAGCACGAGTCGTACATTTATCCAACGAGGTTCACCGAGTTGGATAAATACGAAGAGTGCTGAAAAAATCAAGTTTTGCAACGAGTTCCATACAACATTTTTTGCAATCCCGAAAAACACCCATTGAGTGGAATTTTAAGTAAAATTTTCATGTATTTTGTCAATAAATCGTTTAAATCAAAAAAGTGCTGAAAAGTTCAACTTTTCAGCACCCATTTCAGTGCTGAAAAGTAGAACTTTTCAGCATTTATTTTGAAAAGTGTTGCTATTCGATTCTGTTATTTTTGGTACAGAAAAGTAGGCTATTTCGTCGTTCAAGAATGACAGGAAAAGTAAGTAGTTTCACGACGGAATTGCAAAAAGAATGTTTTAATGAACCAAGTACTGATTGATCACATTCGGTTCTTAAGCTCTTTTTAAAACGAAGTTTGAATGTGTTTTAGTAAATAAATACAAGTCACAAACAGAAACCTTTTTCGCAAATTGCTTTGGATCAGCTTTGCAGTTAAGGAACCATCACCCCAATCGCAGTATCGTGTAAACTTGGCCGACGACGCAAAATTGAAAATGGATATTTTCGCCTGTAGCAGAAAAAGTGTGCGAAGCGCCGCGTTCCGTCCCTTTAACATTTTGGTTCATTTGGCCTAACTTTTGAAACCTTGTTGCGCTCTGATCAACGAAGATTTTTTTTTCTTACGCGTTTTATTTTCCGCCCTCCTCCCGATATAGAATCTCTTCTTTAAAGTACTAAATAGCCTAGAGTAACAACGTGAAAATGCTTTCCTGTGTCCTGTTTTGGATGGCCTTGCAACGGTTTTTTTTTTTTGAGCGATTCAACGTCTCCTTAAAGTGGGGTCAGCACCGAACTCAGCAGGTCACCCTGCTGCTGTTGCTGCGACGTTCCGTCCACTTTGTCCTTCAAGCTCAGCTCCTGCAGATCTTGCTGGATCTGGTCGAAGATGCTCATCTTTTGCACGGGTGCCTCGCCGGAACTGGCCGCGTCCTCGTCTTCTTCGCGCGACGAACTCAGCGCAGGTTTGGCGTCGTTCGTCGAGGGTTTTGTCGTCGTCGCCGGAGTTGGTTGCGTCTGCATTTTGGTGGCGATTGCCGTGGGCTTTTTCGCCGATCCGTCCGCACTTGGGTAGTGATAGTGGTGGGACTGGACGTGCGTTCCGGTGAGATTCGTCAGCGGAATTCGGTAGATTCGCAACGGCTTGGTGTTGCCATTCGAGGGGGACGTTTCGCCTTCGTTTTGCTGTGAGTTGCTCAACTTTAGCGTAGGCTGCCGAATGAAGGACTTTCGGGTGGGCGAACTGGGCGAGCTACCCTTGGCCATCGTGTTGTTTTGGGGTGAATTCGGTGGCACTGAGGCTTCGCCAAAGTGCTTGCACAGGTTTTTGGTGTTCGGCTGAGGCTGTGCGCCAAAGTGCTTCGCCAAGTCCTTGCTGCACGTGGTGGTCGGTATCGTAAACGAAGATCCACCTTCGCCGTACGAATTGCTCTTTGACATCGATCGCTTCAGGTCGTCCACCGTCAGCACGCTGTCCTTGGCCCGTTCGCCCTGTCCCTCCGGCTTTGAGTTCTGTAAAGACTTGGCACGCTGAATCTGTGGCGTCACCGCCAACCCGGAACTCTCCTCAACCCCCGTACTCCCACCACCGTTGTCCTCGTCCGAACTCAACCTGCTCCGTCCAGCGGAACCGTCCCCCCGTCCCTCCTCCTCCTCTGGCGCAACCTTACTCTCCTCGATGCGAGGCTTGACCAGCTCGTGGTCCTCCGAGTCGGGACCACGCAGTTTGGCACCTTTCGGGATGAACTCGGGCGCAGTCGTCACGAAGTAAATGTCCTTCTTCGACGTGACCAGCTGCAGCTCGGCCATCATGACCGTGTGCACCAGGTTCCCGTTCACCAGCAGCCGGATCTCCATCGAGTCGGGCGTGAACGCGATGATGTACGGGAAGGCGCACACCACCGAGCTGGGCGGGGTGTTGAACTGAAAGTCGAACTCGGTGCTGCTGTTGCACTCGTCCGACAGCTTCTGGAAGTGGCAGGTGTCTGAAGAACGAGAAGAAAGTTTCAGTTAGGAATCAATGCATAGAGGAAACACTTAAATAATGAGAAACCTTATTAAATCAGTATCAGTCCCCTCAAACTTACGATTATAGCATAACAGCAGCTCCGTGTCCTGTCCGTCGTACAAATCCAGCGCCGCCACCAGGTGAATCCCGGCCTGCTTCTTAGTGTCCGCTTCGTGCAGCTTCGTCGAGTGTCCCGTCGATTCCGACACCACCTCGAACGTGTGCTTGAACCCTACGCAAATCAGCAGTCCCGCGTTCGGACACGAACCCTCCAAAATCGTCATAATCGACGGCAGATCGTGCAGTGTAATTTCCTTCAGAAAGATGAACCCCTCGACGGTGTCGTTGTCACTGTTTGGACACCACGAGGTCCACGCGGCCGTATGTTTCCACTGGAATATCAACAACTTCCGGCCAACGGCCACGGCCATCCTCAGATGAGCCTCCCCGGCTCGTGAAATCGCGTACAAGTGACAACCTCGGGTCTTATCTATCCGACGATCCTTGACGTCGATCCGCGACCGCTGGCCCAACCGATCGTCGCTGAACTCGCTCAGTCTAAACACGTGCACCCGGTGGCCATCCTTCTGCATCGCTGACCCACCCCTCACCAGCATGATCCCGTGATCCTCGACGACGCTCAGCTGCTTCACGCACAACGTCCGGTCGAACACAACCCGGTGCGTTTGGTCCTCCTTGATCAGATATGTTCCCTCGTCCGAGGCCAGAAACAGCTGGTCCGGGCCCCAGCTGTCACCGACCAGGTCGTTCCGCGGTGAAAACGTCGGAAAGAAGCACTGCGGCTCCCAGGGTGGCCGCTTGAACACGGTCCCCGCCGACGCTATGCTCGTGGGGGCGTCCCCCCGCACGATGGCCTCCAGCTTGAGGGCCTGGCCGATGCGCACAAACTCCACCTGGCGGGCGTCCTCCTTCAGCTTCGAGGTTCGCGGCGCGTCGTACAGCACCTCGGAGAAGGCGCGCCGGTTCAGCATGTTCTGGGAAAGGGAAAAAGTAACCTTAAATTAGATTATATGTATCATTCAAATGTGTAAATTCATGAATATTCGAACGCATTATAGAGTAGAGGATCCAGTTTTCGCCCACTTACTGGTTCTCATCTGTATTTAACTAACTTATACTACTTTTTGCTTCAATTAATTAGGCAGATATACATATTTTTTCATATCTAACACTTATTGAAACTTTACTACACTCAACCCCCGGTGGTTGGTCACTTTTTCGTTTGATACTTTTTTAGTTTGTTGGTCAAAGTCAAACTAAAAAGTGACGAACTGTCACTTTTTACACGGCGCTAATGCACACTATCAAAACAAACGTTTGGTAGTGTGTCTGAACTCCGTGTAAAAGGGGTGTCAAACTAAAAAGTGACCTCGCTTAACAATTTTTATCAGCACTTGAAAAATAGCCTCTTTACAGCTGCCATATTTTTGTCAAACTCGACCAAAGCGGGTTATAATGTCAATGTGGCAAAACGCCCGAAAAAAAAATATAAATAATTCAGTGCTTCACTTCATGTCTTAACCCTCTACTGCCCAAATTTTTTTTTCGAAAATTTTTATTTTTCCCGTGTTTAGAAGTTCATTTTGAGCAACTTTTGTTCTACGAAAAACTTTACTTCTCTTGTTTTATGTTTTTCTTGTTTCATTTTTAGTATTTTAATTTGCATTTATCTTGTTTAGTTAATGTTTGTTTTTGATAGTATTTGGCCTATTCTACAACCTCCTATCATTACATTTTGCCTATCTAATTTTTTCATGTTTTTACACCCACTTTTTCAATTTTTTGCTTGTTTTTCACATTTTCTGCTATAGATTGGCACCATTATCATTTAAATTGTAAAACAATGCGTAGAGGCATAGTCTGGGACACTACAAAAATTACTGCATACTTCTTTTTACTTAAAATTTAAGAAATGTTAGTAAAAAACACAGCCAAAGTTGACCCCTAAAAAAATGACATTTTTTAAAACATTGGCAAAGTCACATAAAACAAGTAAAACTTCCAACCCATAAATTTTCTAAAATTTTAAGAGTTCTTCTTTCCAATGCTTTTTAAAGATCAAAAATTGGTTGAAAAATGGATTTTTGGCGATTTTTTAAATCGAAGCCCGTCTAGAGGCGGGGTTTGGTTGTAGAGGGTTAATTTGAAAACCAACCAACCAATTTGACACAACCAACTTTTCCAAAACATTTTTTTCGTAAAATAGCGATAACTCGTGATGGTTATAAGCAAACCCAAAAACTTATCAAAATTTTTGTAATTGTCTAATCTACAACTTTGTATCACATTGTTACACTCTAAAGAAAACCCTGCAAAGTTAGAAAAAAACACGAAATTTCAATATGAAAAAATGACCCTTCTGGGTTAATGTAGATTCGAAAAGAACATTAAATTTCCCTTAAAATGACATGTTCCAAAACCTTTTACAGTTGATTAACGAAAAATGACAGACCTTTTAAAACTTTTTAAAGTGATTTTTTCGATGAAAAATCCGTTTTTTTTTTGAATTTTGAGAACGCCATCGAATCGAGCGTCCAATTTTACATAAAAGTCCTTTTGACACCGAATTTCCATCTCATCACCATTTCTGGCTGCAAATTATTGAAAAACACCTCTTTTTAAGCATGATCAAAAATTCAACGGGTCATACCGCCCCTCCGTCACGAGTTATCGAAAAACGGACATCGGATTCGTGATCAGGGACAAAGGTTACCCCTTAGGACAAAGTTTACGCAAATCGACGAGGGGTCGAGGCAAATTTTTCCGATTTCGTGTGAGTTGGTAGAGAATTACCCGCTTGGATTTTTATTTTGTAGAATGTTGTAGTGATATAAATTATAGTCAATAGCTATTTTTTTTAATTCTGATGATTTAAGCATAACAAATTTATTATCAAAACTTTGTTTCTTAAAGCCTTGCATCGTGTTTGATTTAAGAGTAATGTTTATCAAACATTGAACTGGGTCGTGACGTTTTGAAATTTTTCTCCGCGGATTTTTTATGTCTCATTTTAATATTTTTAGTATTTTTAGTGAAATTTTAGTTAAAAATGTAGATAGTCCGGGAAGTGGAGAGTCGGTTTTTGAATGCTGGATTGAAGAGGCACTAGGCGACGGAATATCAAATTGGTGGTGGAGAAAAGTGTAGTTTCCGACTGATGAGCGTCGTCTTTGGCGTTGGAATTACGGTGGCAGCTTTGGACATATCTTCGGGTTTCGGCTCGGAGTGTTTCTGGGGCTCAGGGTTTCTGTGCTGGAACACATCTAGGTTCCATAAAAGTGGAAATTGTGATTTTGTGAATTAGAGTTCTTTGATGAAGCTCAACGCAAAGAAAACAGAAGAAAAGGACCTCTACTAAGAAGCAGAGCCTTTAGAAGCTGTTGGTGGAAATTCCGGAGCGGTAGAACGGCTGTTTTGATTCCTGTTGTCCTATCCCGGTGAGCTCTTTCCATTTTGGGTCCTTATTAAGTGTTAATTACATAAATGAAAAAAAATATTTGAAGTTGTTGTTATCAATGTCATGGCAACGTTCTTTTTCCCGAAACTTATAATTTCATGGCTACATTGTTATTCATTGAAATAATTATTTCACTTTTCACTGATTTTTTATTTTCCCTAATTTGTGCAAGAAATAGCTTAAGTTTGGTTATTATTTTTTTTCATAGCCTGATGGATGTTTTGAAGTTCTTTTTCGTTTTTTAGTTTTAGTTTGAGATCAATACTTCTTCTTTTTACTAAATACTTCTAAACAGTTTATTTTATGGGTTTTTCAACATATATGTTGTCACACAATGGTGTGAACAAAACATTTTTAAAACTTTCACTTCTGTTTTCTATAATCTATTTAAAAATTGAATTCAACAGTTTTTGGGTCCATCTGCTGTCCATACAAATATTCTCTGGAGCTTTGTTTAGTTTTAGATATAAATCATAACATTAAATTTCAGCCCCGCTTTTGGAACTATCTGGGAGATTACAAAAAAATAAATAAAGATATATCCAAGATATATCTGTTGTTATTTTCCAATTTTGGCATCAATAACGTTTTTGCTAAGTTGTTGTTGTTTATTGATTTTATTTGAGAAACATTAACCCATTCATTCGCTTCCGTTTTTTTAGTGTTCCAAAATTAAACTAGCACATTAAATGTATAGCGCTTTTAAAACATTTTTTTTTTCAATTTTTATTCAATCTTTCTTTTTGTAAATTCAAAGTTAATGCTGCCAAGATCGGGACGGATTATAACATTATATTGAAATTAGGTCTTGACAACTGCCCCGATTGAAAAAAAAACTATTATTTTTGTTTAATAATCCATTTAACCATTTAACCTTTCATTTGTGGCTAAATTTTAATGTATTTTATAAATAATCTTGGACAAGTAACAGGAAATGATGTTTGCATTGATTTTCAGGAATACTTTCGGAACCATCTGAAAGACTTTAAAAATAAAATATTTAAGTAGTTATTTCTTGCAATCTCTTGGTTTTGGAATCACTAATATTTTTGGATAGTATTTTCCAAGATATAATAAATCAATTGGATAAATTACCCTTTTTAAGCTTTTTTGATAGTTCTGTATTTTGTCTAGTTTTTTTGTAATATTATTTTTGTTTTGAATGCCAATATAAAATTAGTGTTTCCAAAATTAAGGCAGTTGTTTAAAGTTTAAACCCTAGGCCTTGACAGCTGTTTCGAAGCTTTTGTCATCTAGCCCCCATTACCATCAGTTTTTTTTTTGATTATTGTGTTCCACGATCATCAAAATTTTGTTCTTTTTATATTTTGGTATTATGAATTGATTTAAGTTTTCTTCCCAAAATAAACTTTTCCATATAATTATGTTGATTTTTTAAACTTCTTTCTCCGAATTAAACAGATAGAAGCTTCGAAACAACTTGTTAAGTTCTTATTTATTTTGTTGATATTTGAACTATTACTTGTTTTACATTATATGGGAGCGGCCGTGGCTGACTGGTTACGGTGTTCGCTTTCTAAGCGAATGGTCCTGGGTTCGATTCCCATCTGCTCCCAATGAGAAATTATAGGAAATATTAATGTTGAAACTCTGAACATAAAAACGAAAAGTCGCCCGAGTCGGGGTTCGATCCCCCGTCCTTTGGATTGGTAAGCAAAAATGCGAACCACTACGCCATCACAGCTTGGTGAGCGATGACTGGAATTAGGAATACTGTTACTATCAACTATATACGCGCTGGGTCCTTGTCCATTTGACAAGGGTTCGGAAGTTCTAAATAACGTTTGAACCCGATTGGTACAAACGTTCTTCAGGGCGGGGCTTGTCGATAAAAGCTGAAGTACCTCGCGCTCGGCTAGCCAGCGTAGAAATGGGTCACCGAAGCTCGACAGAGCTAACACCTTCCAAATGCCTATGCGAGTTATTTGCATGTATAGAATGAAGATCTAAAAATACATGGAAACAACTCAATTTGTAAGAAGTGACCGCGTGGTCCCGTTTGGTTGGTTGCACACACACACACACACATGTTTATCAAACATTGAACTGAAGTTTCAGTATTCAAGAAATAGTCTAGCGTGACGTACTTTATGGATGGCGCCCTACAAGCTAGCAGGTGCAACAGCCGGTCAAACTTTCCGGCTCGCATGATGATAGTCGAGCTTAAGTATGATACCTAAACTCCTCCAAAGAGACAAAATAAAAAAAAATGCATTTTTCAATTTAATTGGCAATGACACATTCTCCGGGCAAGTATACCAGAGGGAAAATATCGGGTTTTCAGGCACCTCAATCAGCAAAAAAACCACCTCAAAACTACCTCCGGAAACCCGAAATATCTCCGGTGGTCAGAAACTATTTTTCCCGTCGAATGCAACTGGGTAGATCGAAATTTAGCAATTTTTCGCAGAGATATAGCATCTAGAATTTCCGTGACGTTACAACTAGAGCGTCCAATTTCCCGTCCCTGGAAAAAATTTCCCGGGAATTCCCGGGATTTCCCAGAAAAAAATATTTCTCGTTTCCCGGGAAATTTGTAAATTTCCCGGGAATTCCCGAAATACAAGCGGAAATTTACATTTTCTTACCTTTTTGGCACCAATGTTTTGAAGTCATGCAAAAAATAATAATTAGAGAATCTGATTTGATTTTATCCACTTCAATCTACTGTTCATATTGAACTAATCAGCTTGTCTGTGAATTTCATGTCAAGGTTTAATTCTGATATTTTTTTATTCATGAAGCATTCACAACTAAGAATATTGTTTGCTTATATTTTGGGCAACAAAAATTACGCTATTATCGAATGAATATTACCTATTTTATTTTCGACAACCTATTTAATCGTTTTTTTTTTGTTATATCATTTGAAAATAAGATATCCACCATTTGTGTTTACCTTGACCAAATTTGATGAAAATTTAATCTATATAATTATTTTTTTCAAAAAAGGTTGTTCGAGAAGAATTTGTTCAAAAGTATTCGAGAAATAACTGTTTGAAGTTATAAATTTTAAATATGAAACTATATCGCTAAATTTCAACCACTTTTACACTATGAAAATTATTTTAATCTAATTAATTTATTAGGCCATATAACCATATAACTAAAATCATACCATGAATGGAACCATGAAAATCATTAAAAAACAACTTCGTATCATATAAAATTTACCAAAAGAATGCAACCATATTTCAAAAACTTACTTCAAATATTGTAAAACTTTGAAATGTGATTTCATGAATTAGTGTTTCAAGTTAAATAGCGCTTGAAATTAGATGTTTAGGGCAGGTTCAATGATTATCTATTTATTCACAAGTTGAAAATAGTTGTTCTGAAATAAGTAATTTGCCATGAAAAACATTATTTCTGCATGATTTTTTCCCATTTCACCTTTATGATCACTGAGACAAATGTAAAAGCAATTTTGTTTTTGTGGAGCATAGATTTTCACTGTCCAAACACTTTGATTAAAAAAATACTTCTCAACAAAAATACTAATAATATTTTATTTTGATTTGGTACGATTTGAAAGACAGCATAAAAAATTAGAAAATTTATAATATTTTCTCAAAGTTGCATGATTTTTTACAAGCTTTCAAGCCATTAATTGATCCTTACACTCATTTTGACCATTAAAGTTGCTGTTCTGTACAATTCTGTTGCAAAATATTAATCAGAAACAGGATGAGAATAATTTTTGTTAAATTTAAAATTTCCCGGGAATTCCCGGGATTTCCCGGGAAATTTGTTGAAAATTTCCCGTTTCCCGGGAATTTTGTAACCCCGGGAAATTGGACGCTCTAGTTACAACGCAAGCAGAACACCATTTTTGTAAAAGTATGCATTGTAACGTAACGAAATGTGTTGGTATTCGATTCAGCAGTCAAGTTTAAGTTTAAAAACAAAAAAAAAATTTAGTTTATGTTGATTATCAGAGCAGAATCAAAGCCTTTTCTGAAAAATATTGAGGGAACAAAATTCTCCATCGTTGTAACGTCACGCTACAAATTCGCTCTTAAAACAGCAACCAAACCGTTAAATCATTAGCTCATTGTTGATTATTTTGGCAAAATACCATACTTTCAGGAAACCTGTAAAAATATTGATGTGTTTTCTTTGAAATTTCCTAGTTAAAGCAAAACAAAAACTGAAAGAAGAAACGTCAAACCGTTGTAACTCCACTGCAGAATGTGTCCAATCCACCGTTCAAATTTGACTAAAATGGGGTCGCAGAGCTCGAATTTGATGTTAAAAATAAAAAAGACACGAAAAAAAAAATTTGTGCATGATTCGAATTTTTGAGGTCCTAAACCTTCGGTTAATCGAACTTTGGATCACTAGCGTGCCCAGCTCTTTGAGGAAGGTGGGGCAATAATGGACGTTTTGAAAAATACGTCATTTGTGGACACCCCCTGACCAAATTTAAAACAAATTTCTGAGGATGGTGGGGCAGTTGCCCCATGTTGTTCCACCCTGTGCACGCTAGTGCTTCGGATACTCAAAACTGCGGGTAATCGAGTCTTCGGATAATCGAGTTTGAACTTTACCAATAGTTTAATTTATCATTTTCATTGAATTTAAAGCTAAGCTCTCTGAAACCAGTAAAAAACAATTAGCTCGTCTGGAATCGGTTCCGGATAACCTGGAAAAGGACAAAATTTCCTTTATTCGAAAATATAATAACGCAAATAAAAGTATGTTACCCAAAAAATTTTAATTGATTTTTTTTTCTTTATTCTTTTCATTTTAATAGGTTGCTTTAAAAATTACATTGGTGCAGTTGTTATCCTGAGCTGAGATATGGACTACCTTTCAACAGCTGATTTGTTCGAAATGGGGAGGGAGTTTACTGGTACTAAGGAGAACAAATTGGACAGAGAAGGAAAAAGGCATTACTTATTCTAATATCACAGCTCAAGGGGACAACCTGTTTAATTGAATTTAAAAACATAAGATGCATTATTACAAAAAATGCTTCATTCGCCTTTAAGCTGACGGTTTGTCTTAGCATCACACTAATGGCATTGCAGATTCGCTCTGAGGAAGCAACTTGAGCAATAGCACACACATAATACACAACGGTCAAAGCCCTGCAGCAGAACTTACAGCTTATGCTCGTGCCACCGAGCCGTTTTGTAGTTTACTTTCGAGACAACCTTTGCTACTCATTTTAAAAACTAATAAATGATAAAATAAGTTTTTTTATTTTTCCCACAAATATTTGGGAATTTTCGTAAACATAGCTACTTTTTCATGAAAAAGATTATATGTTTGAAATTGTGACTTTTCTAGCAATCTTAGTGCATTGAGGGTTTACTCCGGAGTGAGTACAGTTTGTTCCAGCTTCCGGCCACAAATCCGGTTCTGAAGCCAAACCCAGCAGGACGGCAGCCACCATGACGACTTTATTTTGTTCGTGGTGTTGTTGTTGCAAATGAGTTTTCTAGGTTAGTGCGTATGTTGGAGAGAATGTCAACTTTTTGCAGATAAATTGTGCGGTATTATATGAGCTCATGTAGTCGCTTCCCATTCTAAGAAATTAAAATACAGTTGGTAAACACTATTAAGTTTCTTGCAAATTCAAATATCTTGCTAGACGAACTTATCTTCAGGAAACCGCATACTTGAAAGCTAACATTGAACCTCCGAATGACAAGCTATTATTTAACTCATTGTCTCGGTATCCACTTTCATTGACAAAGTACGTCCTATCGGAGGCAAACACGGTTGCCAAAGATAACAGCCCCGGGGATGTACCACTGCACGTGCTTTTTTATCGTGTTTGAAACGATAGGTATATAAAACAAGAGCAGTTCATTCAGAAATCAGCCAGTACCAAGCGAGTTGTAAGCATTAAGACAACCGGTGTAAGCCAACTGCATCCGCCATCATGAACTTTAACAAACTGTTTTTGATTGTCATTCTGGCAGCCCTGTTGCTGCTGGGCCAAACCGAAGCCGGAAGGTTGAAGAAACTTGGCAAGAAAATTGTAAGTTGTTTAAGAAATTTGTAAGCAAACCAAAACCATTGAAAATCTTATTCTCTCCAAATCATTCCATAACGTGTCACGACTAAGCGTCAGTTAAGCGCTCCAATAAACCATGAAATTGATCGCCCTGGTGGGATGTTTAAATATTGATTAGCATGGCTAACAATTTATGTTTCTGTCTCACACACACAGGAAAAGGCTGGCAAGCGAGTGTTCAACGCTGTCCAGAAAGGACTCCCGGTTGCAGCAGGAGTGCAGGCCCTCGGACGATAACGTTGCGCTGGTGTAAGTTGATTTGCTATTCAAAAAGCAAGAAACTTGTGCATTTTCATATTTCAAATAAACAATGTTTTGAAAAATTCAATCTTGATTTGCGTGAAACTTTGTCCTATGGGGGAGATATCACGAATCCGAGCTCCATTTTCCGATATCTTGTTACGGAGGGGTGGAACGACCCCTTCCATTTTTGAATATTTGAAAACAGACGTGTTTTTCAATAATTGTACCATTTTTCGTTACTCGACTTTATTTTTTTTTGCACATATTATTTTTGGAAAATTTAACGTAATTTTCGAAACTGCAATAACCCAGAAAGGTCATTTTTCCATTTAGAATAACATGTTTCATTATTCAAATTCAAATTTGGTTTTATTGGTGAATGATCAGATACAATAAGTTCTTTTGAGGTACAAAACAGAGTTTTGGAGTTCCTTTCAGCTGTGTTTTACATCATAATCCATTTTGGAACAGTTATTGCTTGTAAATAAAGGTAAGAGTAAGAAAAATTAAGAAAAAAAACTTACTAAACTTGCTAGGAAAAGGGGATAGAAAAAGAGAAAGCTTAAAACTAGAACATGTTTCATTATTTGTTGCTCGAAACAGTGACGAGTCGGAAGTTTAGTTCCAATTGATAATACGGGGAAAAAATGTTTCAAGAAAGCTAAACTAAATTAATTTAGAACCTGTTGTTCTTCAACAGTCTACATGGATACAAAACCTGTAAGCAAATCCGGTAACTCTGTGTTGTTGAATTCGAAAACATGGAAATGTTTCCAAAATAGTCAAAAAAAAAAAACCAATTTTGAACAACAATATTGTCGATTTTGAAAACATTTACAGCAAAATCGTGAAAAATTTTGACGATTTTGGAAAAATTTCCATGTTTTCGAATTCGACAACACAGAGTTACCGGATTAGCTTACAGGCAGGGTTGCCACATATACAGGTTTATCTGTATTTTACAGATTTTTGAACCAAACAAATTTGTTATAAAATGTCAATACAGATTGCAAATACAGATTTTTGTCCCCATGATACAGATATACAGATGTTTGACTCTCGAAAATACAGAATCAAATGTGGCAACCCTGCTTACAGGATTTCTATCCGTGTATTATCGATGAACCTCAAAACAGAGCAAAAATTCACTCGATATTTTTGACACTGGCTTAACGTGACGACAGCCATCAATGGCATGATTTTTTCCATTAAAAGTATAATTTATGTTTCCCTTGCAATATTGTGTCTAAAATCCTCCCTACAGGTTGTTTGGAATAGTAGCTTACTGCCCTACGTCGTGATACTTTTTTGGTGACGATAATCCCTTTTCCTTGTCAAGGTATGAAATCAATTATTATCTACTAGGACGTTGCATCACAGAATTATATAAATTTAGAGACACATTAACTTCAGAACAAAAATTCCTTCACTTTCCTTAAGATGGTTACAAACAGCACATTCTGATTCATTTTGGAGTGACTTTTCGTTATTCCGAATTAAATACCTACATATTTGAATGATTATCAGATTGCATTGAAAATGATTTACAGGTTTGTCCAGGGCTGCGGATTCGGGTAGCATTTAAATCTACTTAAAAATCTTAATATCGAATTATAAGCTAAATTTACAATATTTTAAAGAAAGCAGTATCAACATGTCCTTGTAACGAAGCTAGATTTATACTTCTGAGAAAAATATCAATAATTTCATGAAGATATTTTGTCCCTAAATGTTACGTCGACTTCTAATTTGTGATCTTAAAATTTAAAATTTGTAAAAAATCTTAATAATACTCAATTCGCTTTGAAACGAACAATGCATCACAGTAAAAAGTTGGGTAAATTTGGAAGGTGTAATTTTGCAAGCTTGAATATTCTCTATAATGATTTAATTTTATCTCAATTTATAGTAAAAAAATGAGATTACACCAGGAAAGTGATAAAATTACTCATTTTCAGAGGTTAAATTACAAATATTTCTGACATTACAGATGTACCCCTTCCCAGATGTAATATTACCATGATTTTTTATACTGTGATCACAAATTCCGGCAATTGGGGTGAATCGAGACACATGGGGCAAATCGGGTCAGCCGTTTCAACACTGTTTTTCCACAAAATTTTGACATATTTGTGAGATTTAGGCAGTAAGAGATACAGTGAAACAAATTTTATATTTCCAATTTTAAAGCATTTAACTGCCCATGTTCGCATAAATGTCCCATATGTAAAAACAGCAAGCTGAGAAAAACGCAATTGAAGTTTGTCCCATACATAAGGCTACGTAGTAAGTTTTCACGGAAAAACTGCATTTTCTCCTGATTTCTAGAACAAAGCACTGGATGTTATAGGCTTTTCGGAAAGAGCACACGATTTTGAACGAAACTGCATCAATAACTTAAAAGTGATGAAAATGCATATGGGACATTTATGCGATCAGGGGCAGTTAAGTTCTCCAAAACCAGCTGGTATTTACAGTCCAGACTCGATTATCCTCGCAAATATTTCACTTCGGATGATCGATTGTCAACGCTCCATACAAAAAATAATATTAGTATGGAAAATGTCCACGGGGGGAAATTGGGGGGGGGGGGGGGTGATATTTCCAAAAAAAGTGTCCACGTGGTTTGTGGATGGTCCCCTTCGGGTAATCGAGTCTGGACTGCATAGCATATCGTCGTGCTCGTGCTATCTTGCCGCATAGGCATTTTGGGCAAGACACTTCACAGATCCCCATATCTCGAAATCATTCCTGAGATATTCAACAAAACACATAAAACTCCGTGCAATGATGTGTATCTTCATGAGTAACTAGTTGCGATCTGTCCGTGCCAAAGAAAATTTTGTCCGACGACGATTTGTCACACGTGCTTGCGCATCTCTGGCAACTTAATTAACACTTATTTTTGACCATATCAAGTTTTACGGTTGATTAAAAAATGTTGCATTTTTCTAAATAAATTTTTTTCAGAGATGACATAACTTCTACAGGTAAAAAAGTCATGTTTTTAACACAAAAAAAAACAATAATTTGATGTGACTTTACTTGAAAACGGTGCACAATATCACATTTTATGCTAAGTACTCTTTTATGGAAATATTTTTTACAACAAAAAATAAAGTCAAAAAAGGTTATGACTTTTTTCAAAAAATATGAGAGTGTAACTTTTATTTTTTCTTTAAGAAGCCTTGTCTTCAGAACACCCGTACTCAAGATACATATTTTTGAATATTTCAAAATCGTATGAAGGCTTGTATTTATGAATTAATGATGCGAAATTACTTTGCACAAACTGTCAGAGAATTGCTGACCTGTATCTATTGTGTCTTACAGAACACAGTAAAAAAAATAGCCCCATATCAATATTTAATGCTGCCATATTTAACAGCTCCAACTGGTTAAATGTAAACCTTAACCGTACTGGCTTGCAATACTGATCATCAGTTTCACGGAAACCGTTAAATGGAACGTACCGCAATGCACAACGTGGTGAACGATTCAGCAGCCGCCAACGGAGGTTCCCTGCCGGAGTTCCGCAAATCGTTCGAGACGGTTCGCAAGGCTTCGTACTTGGTTGGCGTTGCTCTGTTCACCCGTGAGTCAGACCTGAACGTGCGCTTCTTCGGAACTTCGACCATAATCGCGTTAGTCTACGTTTTTTGTTTGTACTCGGGTTGGTTTTTGCGGTCGGATTGGAATCGGCTGCTGGAGTTGTCTGTTTGTCTCTTTCTAAACTTGCAAGGCACTAGCAAGCTGTGGACTGGATTCGTACATAAATTGCGCTACTGCAAACTGTTTCAAACTACAGAGCGAATTTATGAAAGCTTTGATGACGATGAAAGGAACAGGCCCATCCTGAGGGAGGTTGTCTCTAAGATGAATCTTTTTATTAAGTGGATTGTAATTGTGTATGTGAGTTGTGGAGTTATTATCGTGACTCTAGTTGTTCTGTACATATCACTTACTGGACAAAAATTTCTTGTCCTCACAATCTTCGTTCCATATGTGGATCATACAACTTTGGTTGGATACATCATACATAGCTTTCTTCATCTGTCAATGATTGTCTTTTGCGTTATTGGATACCTCGCATCTGATACTGCATTTATTGTCACCGTGGTTCCAATCATAGCCTACGGAAATTGTCTACAAAACGAAATAAGAAACCTCAATTTGATGCTTCAAATGCCCCAGAGAAACGAAAAGTTGATCACTGAAAAACTTTTACGGATCTGCAACCTGCATCAGATGATAGTCGAGTTTGAGCAAGATGCTGTTGAACACTTCAAGTACGGTTGCGCGGTTCAAATTCTTTTCCAAGCTGGCACTCTTCTGGTCACTATCTTTTTGAGCTACATTTGTGGTTACGTCCAAGCTGCTAGTATTTTTATGGCATTATTTTTTCAACTGACTCAATATTGTGCGCTGGGAACAATCGTGACCGCAAAGGTGAGGATATTTTTAAACTGTTTGTTCACATCCAAGGCCCTTTTAAAAAGTTTGTTTTGATATACTAAAGAAAATCTGTTTCACATAGAATGATCAAATGACGATCGACATCTACGGAATCGAGTGGTATCGGCTCGGCAATACACAGCAGCAAATTGTGGTGTTCATGCTTCATCGGGCCCAAACCGCAAAAGATTTATCCGTTGGAGGAATAGCCCCACTTAATGTGGAGACATATGTGAAGGTAAGAACAAATCAAGCAAAATGGGGATCAGCGTTTGAAAAACGTAAGTAACTTCTGACATATTTTAACAAATATTATTATTTTTCAGATCATGAAAACCACCTATTCTTTTCTTGCCTTGTTGATAACATTATTTAAATAAAAGGAAAAAATCAACATATTAACTTTAGTTGTTCATTTATTCCAGATACACAGTAAAAAATGTCTCAATTTGGAAGGTGTAATTTCGTAAGCTTAAATATTACCACTTTTATGATGTAATTTTACCACAAATTCGACTGAAAAATTACATTACACCAGAAAAGCGGTAAAATTCAAATTTTCAGAGGTAAACTTACACTTTATTTTCTGACATAAAAGATGTACCCCTTCCCAGATGTAATATAACACATGTTTTTTAACTGGTATAAGTCGTCGCTGTCGTGGTATCTTGTCGAACATTGCTTTTTGACGTTCCGAGAAAAAGCGTTTCGATGTTGTACCTTGAATAAACAAAAAATAGAGCCCGCAATGTAAACAATAAACATTAAAAAAAACTCATGGTAATTTTAATTTTTAATTTACCTCTTTTCTTTCTTTCACTTTTTCATGCTAAATTGAGGTTAAATTACAACATAAATGTTGTAATTCAATCTTCTTAATTTACACTACTTTTAACTTTTTTTAACTGTGTGTGTAACGAACATGATTTGTTTGGTTGGCCATGTCAATCAAAACTCGGTCAAAGATTTTTTGCCCATTCTGGAAATTTCTGAAAAGTTTGCATTTGATGTCCTCTAAAACATATAAAAAAATAGTGTTTTTTTGCAAATCAAGTTTTAGTGACAAAAAGTGGAATTAAAAATCACCAATTTTTTTTACCGTGTATCATTTTTTTCAGTGTAGTCCATATCCATACCTACAACTTTGCCGAAGACACCAAATCGATCAAAAAATTCTTCAAAAGATACAGATTTTTGAGTTTTCACGTATCATTTTTGTATGGACAGCTGCCAAATTTGTATGGAAAATTATATGAACGGACTAATGATGCAAAATGGCTTCTTTGGGCATACCGAAGGCACCAAAAAGGTGCAGGTGGTTATGTTCTTCATGACCAATATGACAAAGAACTTTGTACAAAACTCTAAAAATTATCTATTTTTTTGTATTTTTTAATTCTTTGCCAATTTATTTAATCATTAATAATTAATTCTAATTTAATGTTTTCAATCATTGGCACCTCTGTGGAAATAAGTTGCCAAAAAACGAAAATATTGCCAAAACGAGTATTTTTCGGAAAATGAATTTTTACACCCATATTGCCCCAATTTGTATGGTTCCGTAAATGTCCTCCCGGGAGAACCTTCCCCAGGGCAATGGCCACTCCGGGTGTGGCCAATCCTGTCAAAATGGCCATTTTCATTACCAGTATCAAAAACCATGAATTTTGATACCAATATTGCCCAAATTTGTATGGTTCCGTAAATGTCCTCCAGGTAGAACCTTCCCTCAGGGCACTGGCCACTCCGGGTGTGGCCGATATCCTACCAAATTGTTCCCAATCATTTCGGTATTCCGGTGACCGTTCTGGCAACCGTAAATAACTTCTTGGACCTCCTCTCAAGTTCGTGCACCACCTGTTTCTTTCAGCGTGTGCGTGTGTGTGTGTGCAATAAAATTCCCAACGTAAGGTCCGTCTTTGATGAAAGTCTGATGGACACTAAATCCTCCAGAGGCTAACTTTTAGCTTAAATAGTTGGCACGGCATCCACGCAACAAAAACAGAATGTCACGCCGAGGGCATGCGACGGTAACGCTACATTTTCGAAAATGTTTGCATTGACACCGCAGATAGAGCTTTAAGACAAAGTCCTTTGTCAAAAAGTTTCAGCCGGATTAAAAAATACAAAAAAATCGAATGACCGAAATCTCAGAGAATTGCTCGTGTGTCAAACGCGTTCTGACCTGAAATCCCTTTGGCCAGTTGTCGGCACGACCTTTTTTGATCTGAAGAGTGACAACAATGCAGTGAGTTTTTCAGTTTTCATTGAAGATCTCAAAATTGAAATCGAATTTTGGGGATCTGTGAAGGTCAAAAGGTGAGGCACTTAGAGCTGCACAAATGGCGTTCTTAACTCAATTTGGCCCAAAATGCACGTACGACAAGATAGCACGACAACGACGAAGTACTAAGGAGAACAAATACTTGATACTTGGTCTGATGTTCGGTAGAGTCACCTGTCGGTATTTGGACTCGTAATCTAAAGGGTGTCAGTTTGAATCCCGCAGTAAAAGGAGGATAACTTGTATGAGCGGTTTGGATTGCCACACCAATCAAGCCTTCTAAAGCCGGTTAGTGTTGGTGTAGATACTATTAAAATTTTCTGTTAGCTTGGATTAAGCAGATCAAAATTAAAACTAGACTTTAGTAAAGTACGCACTCCAGCATGTTTTAATTTTTTTTTTTAAAGGTATGTTAATAAATTATGCATTAATTAATCCAATATTAGTTCTAGGCATCACTAATGCATACACCATTTAATAATTGATAAAAAGAGTTAATTGTTACAAGTCATACAATAGGAGTCATATAAAATGCATATTTAATATTTCATTATTAAAGAAGCATAAATAGCCAACATGACTATCAGCATTGCATTGAAAGGATCGAGTTCCCAGAGAATCGTTGAATGGCAAGTTCCAACATGAAGTGTGAATCAAACAAACCAGCAACCAACGGAGGATCCATTTGCGAATTCCGCAAATCGTTCGAGACGGTTCGCAAGGCTTCGTACATGATTGGTATCGACACGTCCACCCCGGAACGAGGCACGAACATCCAAATCATTGGCTCCAACTTGTTTCTAATGGCACTTTACGTCATTTGTCTCTATTCTGGTTGGTTCCTTCGTGCGGACTGGTACAGCTTCCTGGAAATGTTTATTTGTCTCTTGCTGACTTTACAAGGCTCCAGCAAGATGTGGACCGCAGTCGTACGTAAACCGCGATATGTCCAGCTGTTCCAAACTACGGAACGAATCTATGAACGGTTCGACAGTGATGAAAGAAATCGACCCATTCTCAGAGATGTTATCGCTAAGATGAATCTTTTCATCAAAGGAATAGTGATCGTATATGTGAGCTCCGGGCTTTTGATTGTTGTCCTAGTTGTTCTATACGCATTAGTTACCAGGCAAAGGTTTCTCGCCTTTACAGCATTCATCCCGTTTGTGGGCCATACAACGTTAGTTGGATACTCGCTGCATAGTATGCTTCATCTCTCAATGATTGTAATCTGTGTTAATGGATATCTTGCAGCGGATGTAGCATTTATCATCACCGTAGTTCCAATCATAGCCTACGGAAATTGTCTTCGGAATGAGATAAGAAATCTTAACTTACTGCTACAAATGTCCCAGAGAAACAAAAAGTTGATCACTGAAAAACTAGTACGGATCTGCCAACTGCACCAGATCATTGTCGAGTTTGAGCAAGATGCTATCGAACTCTTTAAGTTTGGTTGCGCGGTACCAATTCTTTTCCAAGCTGGCACTTTTCTGGTCACCATCTTCTTGACCTACATCTGTGGTTACCTACAGGCTGCCTGCATTTTCATGGCTTTGTTTTTTCAACTAACTCAATATTGTGCGCTGGGAACAATTGTAACTTCGAAGGTAAGATCCTTTTTCTAGAAATTGATGAAAATTTATGTAACATTCCGTTCCAAATAGAATGATCAAATGATAATCGATATCTACGATATCGAATGGTATCTGCTGGACGAATTGTTTCCTTCATGCTTTTTTCGTCACAAACCGCAAAGGATTTATCCGTTGGAGGAGTAGCACCACTTAATGTGGAAACATATGTGAAGGTAAGTAGCAGTCTGCCATATTGTTTGGCATACTTTTACCAGGTTTGTCATTTTTACAAACACCACTCTTTTAGATTCTGAAAACAATATACTCTTATCTTGCAATGTTGATGACGTTTGTTGAGTAGGAAGATGCATTTTTTTTTAATAAAGGTTGCATAATATATGGGATCACGCTTGGCTGGAACAAATTCTCGAAGATTAATATGTAGAAAATTGTGCTTCACCAGCCTGTATCAGAATCTGTATAAATAAAAATATATAAACGAAGTTGACTTTATAGCTGTCGGCTACCATTGCTAGTACCAACCACTAGCAGGGATGGAATAATCGCAAAAAAATCAATTTCGCTTGCGAACTTACTTCACTCGCGAAAGAGAGAGGAGGCAAATCACGCAAAAGAAAATCGCTCCCGAACTTCTCCAAGAAAATCAATCTGCTGATGATTTTTTGTGAATTTCCTTGTCAGCACCACTTAAAAATAATTATTTTACTTTATTTACACACATTGTACGTCTACAAATAGTGACAAGTTATTTTTCGACGTGTGACGTTACACTTGCAAGTGTAGTAGTGAAAAAGATGTTCCGCCGAATAATCATGATGATGATTTTTTCAGCTTCCTGTTACCGATCTTTCGTGCGCGAAAGAGGAGAGCCATGCTCCCTTCAGATTTTTTTCTCTTGATGAACGTCCAATGATTTTCTTTTCATGATGATTAATCCATCGCTGACCACTAGTGTCTTCCTTTTTATCTACAAGGACTTCGCCGCCCTGGGCTCCTGAGTGTTTGAGTATGGCACGGAGCGACGGCACCGAATACCCATATTTACACAAAGAATTTTAGAGCGCCCGCCGTGGGATTCTAACCGGCGACCTCTGGATTGTGAGTCCAGAGCGCGGTCCGATTGATTCACACGGGCGGGAAAATAAAAAATTATTCTATCGGCGAAAATTGCATTTTCAAAAATTTATGATTTTTAATTATTTGTACAGATTTTTAACTGACCAAGCCTTATTGGTGAATCAGCCTCTGAAAAATATGTTCTATGAGAGATTTTTTTCTTTATTTTAAGGGGCACATTTTTGGTCGCCATCTTGTATTACACATAACAGGATCATTTTAGAGCAAATTTGGAGTCGATTATCCTGGAAATAAATCATCCGAAGTAAAATTTTGGCGACGACTTCAGGTAATTACAGATAGGTTGCAAAATTACACCTTCCAAATTTACACATTTTTTTACTGTGTTGAACGTCATGAATATAAGATCAACTGCAACCCACCGTAATCAACCAGTCTCCCCCGAACCTCCAAACCATTCGAATCATAATGGAATCCCCAGGTGTAAAACCTCCCAAAGCTAGTACATCGCTGCAAGAGTTCCGCAATTCGTTCGAAACGGTTCGCAAAGTTACGTACATGGTAGGTATCGATCCGTTCACCATGGAATCGGACCTAAATGTTCGCTTCTTTGGATCCACGATGTTCATGGCGTTGATCTACGTACTTTGCTTCTACACTGGCTGGGAACTGCGAGATGCGGAAGGGTACCGAATCTTGGAAATGGCAATGATTCTCGTTCTAAACGCGCAAGGTACCAACAAGATGTGGATTGGATTTGTGCACAAACCTCGGTATTGCCAACTGTTTCAGAGTTCGGAACAGATCTACGAAAGTTTCGATGGCGATGCAAGAAATCGTCCCATTTTGAGAAATCTCGTTGCCAAGATGAATCTTCTCCTAAAGTGGATCGTGATCGTTTACGCTAGTTCGGGAGTGCTAATCATGGTTCTGGTCGCACTCTACGCAATCGTAGCGAGAGAAAAGTTTCTCGCTTTAACAGTCATGGTTCCATTTGTGGACCATACGTCGTTAACGGGGTACTTGATCGTTTACTTAACCCACATGGCAATGGCTGCTTTCTGCGCGAATGGATATCTGGCCTCGGATACCGCATTCATAGTTACCGTCGTTCCGATCATTGCCTATGCCAACTCGCTCCAGAATGAGATTCGGAATTTCAACCTGCTGCTCCAGGCGCCGGAAAGAGATGAGGCTCTCATCGCGGAAAAGCTTCTGCGAATCTGCCAACTGCACCAGATGATAGACGAGTTCGAGCAGGAAGCCATCGCACACTTCAAAGGTGGCTGTCTGGTGCAGGTCGCACTACAAGCCGGCACCTTGCTTCTGACAATCTTCTTAGCCTACATTTGTGGCTATGTTCAAGCGTTGAGTATTTTCATGGCATTGATCTTTCAACTGACTCAATATTGCGCACTGGGAACGATCGTTACTGCAAAGGTAGACTTAGTTTGAGAAAAAAGTCAGCTCAGCTCATTTTCTCTTTTTTCGACAGAACGATCAAATGATTCACGACATTTACGAAATCGGATGGCACAGGCTGGACAAACCGCAACAGCAAATGGTAGCTTTCATGTTGCATCGAGCTCAAAACGCCAAGGAATTGTCCGTGGGAGGGGTGGCACCACTGAACTTGGTCACCTATGTGCAGGTTAGGGGTAGAAGTATACTGCCGTTCTACGCATAATTGTCGCATGTTTAAAAAAAGTGTAACTGAGAAAAACGCGATTGAATTTTTTCGACCGTTTTCCGTGTTTCTACGCATAATTGTCCCATATTCACCCCATAAGTCCCTTATCATCCCAGTTAGCAGTTTATCACTCTTGTTAGTAATCCTCTTGTTATACAATAGGTAGAACGGCAGTATAATTAAGGCAATTATACCAAAATTTGCTTCTTTTTTCAGATTATGAAAACAACGTACTCATTTTTGGCAATGTTGATAACACTTTTTGGTTAAAGTTTGGATCCAACAATAAACATTATGATATAGTAGAAAACATTATAGCGATGGAAGATCATACATCAAAAGCTTTACCTTGACACCAGCAGCGATAGAAATTGAAGAGATGAGCCGAGATTATCGGACAGCAATACGATTTCACCACTACATTTGAAGGGAAAACGTCACAAGTCAAAAAAGGCCTATCACTTTACGTAGATGGACAGTGTTTTTGGAAAAAAACGATGCTAAATTGATTATAGTGGTGGTTCAAATAAAACTTAAAGTTAATATTAACTGATTGATATTCTTTTGATGGTTACGGGCGACTTTCATCACCTGAACAAAAAATCAATGTTTGAGAAAATTATCTTACTGAGACATAATTTATTTGAGACATCTCTTCTCACCGTTTTGATTCTTGTGTGAGAACTAAGCTTTGTAATTGCATCTTTTTTGCCAAAACAAAAATCTAGACATTGACAGAAGGCGTTCCTGTCTCAAGTTATGACCAACTAACTGCCCATGTTGGCATAAATGTCCCATATGCATTTCCTGCAAGTTGAGAAAACGAGCTTAGAAGTTTGAAAAAATATTTGTCATGAATTTCATATATGCAATCATTTCCCTTAAAATTTTCTCAGCAGGGATCTCACACATGCTCTTGTGTATGATTTTGTTAAGAAAATTATTCTGATTTATTGCTATTGATTTGGAATAGTACAACAGGTGGGACATTTCTTTCATAGTTCATCAAAATGTTTGCAAACCATCCCGATCGAAGCATGCTGTAAAGGCAACCCCAGTTGTAAACAAAATTTTGAGTTGAACAGTTGTAAGGAAGTAAGGAAGTTCTGCCAATATTCACGAGACAGGGTTGTGAACATATTCATATTCTTCAAGGGTGTTCCCCTCAGGAACTGGGAAAGATTTACTTTTCGAATAATCGATTCTGAACTGTGTATAAAATTAAACCTTTTCTCATGCAAATATTTATTTAATTTTCCTCGAAATCGAATCGTCTGAAAAAAAAAATATTGCGAGTGGCAAAACAGCATAGTTTAGGTTTCAACGATTTAACTCGCCTCAATAGACTCACATTCGGACTCACTCTGGTAAATCGTAAAAGTTTAAATATTCAACGGCATAATAATTAAACAACTTTCTTGCAAAAAAAAAGGATAACAAACGTAACATTAATCAACGTCACATTAAAAATTTAAAAAATGATAATCAACACTTGTATTTAACAGTCACTTCCCTTCCAACGAGATTCATTATGCGAGGTGAAACGATTCGCAATGGAGGTCAAAAATAGCAAGTCAAGTAAGAAAAATAAAAAAGTTGCAACAGGAAGCTCTTTAGGCGAGTTTATCAAAGCCTTCGATACACTTAATAAGGCAGCTTACTACGTTGGTCTGGATTTCCAAACCCTCGAAATGGATCTAAACTTCCGAATGTTTGGATCAGCACTGTTCATGATCATCATCTACGTACTGTGCATCTTGACTGGCTGGAAGTTACGTGAAGATTGGCAAGGATTCTTGGAAACCTTGGTCATAATCGTACTGAATATCCAGGGTACAAATAAAATATGGATAGCCGTCGTGCATAAACCACGATATTGCAGACTTTTCCAAACTTCGCAGCAAATTTACGAAAGTTTTGATGCGGATGAACGGAACAGACCGATATTGAGAGATATGGTGGCTAAGATGATCTTCTTCCTCAAAGGAATGATTGTAGTTTACGCGACTGCCGGAGGAGTGATCATAGTATTTGTGTTTCTATATGTAGCATTTACAAGACAGAAATTCATGCCAATTTCAGTGCTCATACCTTACGTTGATCATTCGTCATGGATCGGATATATAATCACATTTGTGGCACACAGTCTAATGATTGTGTACTGTTGCAATGGCTATCTAACATCGGACACTGCCTTCGTGGCCACCGTTGTACCGATCATAGGGTATGCAAACTCGTTTCAAAATGAAATCTCGAATTTCAACCAACTACTGACGATGCCAAAAAGGGACGAAAAACTAATCGAAGAAAAGCTAGCTCGAATCAGCAAACTGCACCAGATGATAGTGGACTTTGAACTGGACGCCATCGAACATTACGCAGGTGGCTGTTTGGTGCAGATCTCAACCCAGGCCGGATCCGTTCTTCTATGTATCTTTTTGGGCTATATTTGTGGCTACGTTCAGGCCTTCAGCATTTCAATGGGCCTAGCTTTTCAAATCACACAGTATTGTGCTTTGGGAACGATTGTAACTGCCAAGGTATGTCATTAAAGCTGAATTCAAAATTACTGAAAAATTAATTTGTTACTACGCCGTAGAACGAACAAATCACTGCGGACATCTACGACATTGGGTGGAATTTGCTGCAGAAGCCACAGCAGCAGATGGTCGCGTTTATGTTGCATCGAGCTCAGATTGCCAGAGATTTGACCGTGGGTCAGGTGGCTCCACTAAATATGGTCACTTATGTTAAGGTAGGTAGAAAAGAGTACAGAGTCACTCGCAACAACTACAACTCTTGAACCATTTTGCAGATTATGAAAACCATGTACTCCTTCTTTACCATGCTGGTGACAGTAATGAGATAATTTATGATGTTCCTGGAAACGCTTCGTTACACACTATGAGATTCAACCTGCGGTCATGCATACGATTTGATAATTAAGTATTTGAATGTTTATACTTATAGATCGTTTATAACCATCTCTATCTATTCAGCTAAAACTCAAATTAAAAAAGAAGTGTTCTGTGGTAATATGAATGGCCACTTAGGACAATGGTCAATATCAAGACTTTTATGAAAAACCATAAGAAGAATTGAATTCTACAATCAATTTATAAAAATTTTGATGTGTAGACTACTTTTCATAAATAGATTTCATTGATGATTTATGTATTTTTAGGAGCTGTTGGAGCTGTATACCATCCTGCATTTTTTTTAGATTTGTTTCACTCATTCTACAACTAATTTAAAGCGCTTTTCTCTTAATCTTTCTAATACAATTAATATGACATTTCGAACAAGTATGATTCCATACTGATGGGCTACATATTTTTGGATTTTATAAAATAATGCAAAATAATGCAAAATGTTTTGAAATGTCTTTTTTTCTAATCGTGCGGCTTATTTCAATCATGTATAAGTTGTTTACCAACGAAAAAAAAGGCAAAAAAAGTCGTTTAAAAGGCTGTCCAGTTCTTTTTGTTGTTATTGGTTGCATCGTAGTAAATCCTCCAAATGTTTGATTTTTGCGAAAAATACTCAAATATTGTTTTTTTTAAAGCGTCCAAGGTAGCCCAAAACTGAACATAGTTTTCCAAAAAGTTCAGAAAAATTTCTTCAAAATTTGTCATAGAAACGCTGAAGATTGGACCTCTATTTGCAGAAATTCAGCCACAGAATCAAAAGATGCAGAATGAATTTGATGTTTTGGTATCACCCAAATGGAAAACAATTACCTGAGCAACACTGTTGATCCGATTTTCAATGTCAAAAAATGAATCATACGGGAAAAATGTTATCAAAATTTTAAACTTTAGACCATTTTTGCAAATTGAAAATTGGCGAAATTTAACATCTTAGGATGATACAATTTTTATTTAAAGTGTTTGTCAAAACCGTTAATAGAAATAGGCTGAGAAAGAGTATAGTTCCCCTACTTCAGCTTTTATCGACAAGCCCCACCCTGAAGCACGTTTTTATCAATCGGATTCAAACGTTTTTTAGAACTTTCGAACCCTTGCCAAATAGGAACGTGGCGTTACATCTTGCTGCCATCTGGTTTTTTTTAGTGCAAGAGTGGAAAAGTGCTGAGTCATCGTCTAAAAATAGACGGCGCCATCTCCCTATGGCGTCGCTTTTTTTAGACCACGTATTCCACTTTTTCTCCATCGAAACCAACTACTTTATCGACTTCATTTTGCTGGGCGAGATAGGACGCCGTCTATTTTTAGACGATGACTCAGCTCTTTCCACACTTGCACTTTAAAAAACCAGATGGCAGCACGATGTAACGCCACGTCCCTATCTCCCATGGACAAGGACCCAGCGCGTATATAGTTGGTAGTACAGTGAAACCTCTTTTTACGCGGTGCGTTTTGGCTCAGAAACATTCTTTAAAGTAATAAAATTATAATTATTGATGTTCCTGTAACAATTTGAACTATTCCAAATAACGTAACATGATGATTTTGTAATAATAATGCAATCGATGCTTCTCCACGTGTTCACCGTCTGACATGGGGCGTCGTAATTTTCAGCTAGCCGTCATAGCATACTAAGGACAATGCGTACATTTGAAGGGTGAATCGTTGATTCTGGAGACACCGGACGTCGATCCAATGCGCACCTTGGGGACAGAATGGACAACCCTAATACCTTCTGGAATTTGTTCATTGGACCATCCCCTACACACCCGTCCTTATTCCGAATGAATCCATGTTGTCCCCAGACCTGTAGCAACGATTGAACGAAAAACATAAAAATCTCATAGTAATTTACATTTAAACTTTGAACCGCTGGGGACAGGCCAATTCTCAACCAAATGGGCTGATATTTGGTATGAGAGTCCCTATGGGTATCCTCTACTAGGGGAACCTCGGTTTGCCTGATTCTGAGAACTTTTTTGTTTGGATGAAACACCCTAATGTTTATGCTACATAGAGCGCAAACGGCCCGAGATTTGACCATAGGCAAGGTGGCTTCCCTAAATATGATAACCTTCGTTAAGGTTAGATTTTGTTTATGCATGCGTGTTATTTAAAATCATGCTCTTCACAATTTTTTTTTTTCCTCAGATAATGAAAACTACGTATTCTTTCTTTGCCATGCTGGTAAAAGTAAAAGAGTAAATCAGCTGTGTGTTTCAAAAGCAAATTGGAACGAGACATAAAACTGTATTCAACTAGAAACTTTTTCAAAACTTTCATTTAATTCATTGCTAAATGTCAAAATCTTGCGTCAAATAAAAACAACTTTATTTTTTTCCTTGAGCTCAGAAAAATCTGTTTGTCTCAAACCCCATATTGCAATCTGTACTCACCATCTTATTGTCGTGCACGTACTCCTCGTACAGGTCCTTGATGAGCATCTCCAGCGTTCGCTCGCGCTTCCGGGAAAAGGTGGGCGTCTGGAAAGTGGCCTTCTCGCCGTTGATCAGCTTGACCAGCAAAAAGTCCCGGAACACGGCCGGGTCCTGCAACAAAAAAGAAGCAAACCAAACGTGGCATTGTGTTTGTCTTTTTTGGCAATATTTGGCACGTGTGTGACCTGTTTGTTGGGCCCAAAAACACCTGTCAATCAATGGTTTGAAGGGGACTTTTTTCGGTACGGCTTGAAAACGTGGTCATTTTTTTGGGTCAATTGAATCAAGCGGATTGGGCTTCAATCAAACTGTTTCGAAAGGTGACACACGCTGAACGTTTGTTCACTCACCTCAAATTCCGGTGGATTGGGCAGCGTAGGTCCAAACGGTGGTACAGTTTCATCACAGTATACCGCTAGCCGATATTTTCTACTTCGTCTAGTAACAACGGCGAAAACGTCTGGAAATAAGTAAAGGAAAATTGTCAGCAAATTGAAATCGAGCAGTCCCTCACGACCAATAAAACAAGTCCCAAAAATAAAAAGAAGAAATCAAAAATAACCAAACAGAGTACTATACCAAAATTTTGATAAAGTGCTCTGCTCACAATATAAATCAACGTTAAGTTTGATACATGAGAATATTTTGTTTTGTTGCTAAGATACTTTGAAGATTCAACCTTTGGTACATGGAATGTTACTACAGTAGTACATGAAAAATAGTTTTTATTTTTTTCATATTATGTAGGTCGATTTCCCGTTTCAAAAATGAACCATTAGTGAATTTTTTTGATCATTTCGATGAAATATTTCCTGAAATTTAAATTCCTAAGCCTTGAATTTGTAGTTATAATTTAAAAAAAAGTGTCATAAAAACCCTTTTCAAATGTCATATGTCCAAATTTTGATAATGTTTGGAAAGACATAGAAAATTGGCTGTGAAGTTGCTTAGCAAATTTATGCGTGAGTGATTACCAAAATCTCATCCTGTTTTTTTTTTTCATGTGGTTGTATTTCAACAACTCAGGGTCTAATATCAAAGTTTTACAGACAATTTTATAGAATCCTTGGGCACTTTCCAAATTTACTAAATAGATTTTTTTTCGCTTTATTAAAAATTTTGGCAAATACATTTCGATTAAAAATCCGTTTTTTTTTCTAGCTAACAAAGCTGCCAAATATGTTTTGTCATTTGTGATCCACTAAAATAAATCAAAAAATCAACATTATCAAAAATCGTCTTTTTGCACAAATTATTTTTGTTTGTTTGTTAAAATGATAAATATAAATAAAGAGTAAGTGCACCTTCTTTTCCTGAATTGTTTTTACCTTCACCTTGGCCAAAGACACAAAAAAAACGAAGTTGACTTTATAGCTGTCGGCCACCATTGCTAGTACCAACCACTAGTGTCTTCCTTTTTATCTACAAGGACTTCGCCGCCCTGGGCTCCTAAGTGTATGAAAGCATGGCACGGAGCGACGGCGCCGAATACCCATATTTACACAAAGAATTTTAAAGCGCCCGCTGCGGGATTCAAACCGGCGACCTCTGGATTGTGAGTTCAGTGCGCGGTCCGATTGATCCACACGGGCGGGACGAAGAAACCAACTTTATCAGAAATTCTTTTCTCAAAATACAGATTCTAGAATATTTATATATCAATATTGTAAAAACATAAAACAAAATATAAATATTGAAACAACATACCATGGTTTGAACATTTCACTTCTTACATTCAATTTAAAATTCGTTTTATACCTGTCCAGTTGTTCTGCAATCATCAGTTGAGCAATTCTCTACGAAATCGATCTTTTGACGTAGACTTACGTCTTTGTCGAAGGTACTGGGGTGTCACTCCAAAAAACCCGGGCCGAAGGCCCTGGATTACTGCGTCATCCGTCAAACGCTTATATCTTCCTTCCCTCTAATCGAATCGACACGATTTATGTGCCATTCGATTCGAAAATTATTCAGCAATTTGCTATAAAACTTTCATTGTTGGCAAAATAGTTTAACTATTGAAACAATTGAATGTTTTAAAATGTTTTCAAAATGCAGAGATTTTGCAAGCAAAATGAGCGCTTCCCACTCACGGACGGGAATGTCAAGTACCTATTTTGAGGGGAAAATCATCCGAGCAACGCGACCGAGTGTCGGTCGCGAAAAAGGAGGAGAAGTAGCGGGCCGAAATCATTTATAAGAACGCGCGCCAGAGCCCATTCCATCATTCACGTCTCAGACGTCGGACCGGCAGCAGCAGCAGCAGCAGCAGCAGCAGCAGCAGCAGCAGCAGGAGGAAAGCTCAGCCCAGAGCAGCAGCAGCAGGAGAGACCAGAGCAGCAGCAGCAGGAGAGAGCAGCAGCAGCAGGAGAGACCAGAGCAGCAGCAGCAGGAGAGAGGGACCAGAACTGGAAAAGAAGCGCGCATCGCCTTCTCGACGTCACCGTCAGCCAGTTGCCTCTCGATGGCCGGACCGTTTGGATCTTTCGTGGTTGCCGTGGTTCGGAGTTGCATCACTCCCCGTCCCTCGTCCCACCCGGGACGAGGCATCAACGAGATGAGGCGCGCGCCTGCTGCCTTCCGCTGAAGAGCCTCTCGTGGGTCAAGCCGTGGTTGTGAAACAACAACTAGCTCGTCGCATTCGCGGCGAGCGTTTCTGAAAGAATTGCGTCGTGTCCAATTCCAAACTGTTGAAAGAGTTGCCCTCATCCCTCGTTCCACCCGGGACGAGGCAGCGAGCTAATTTGTTTGAATTTAAATTTCAGGAACAAATTTTGGTCTGGGGGGGCGACGGAATGCACAGCTTTCTGAGGCTGCTCTCGCCCCCAACCCCTCCCCCCATTCGGCTCGCTAAAATTCCTTCGTCTCTTTTGACGTAGACTACGTCTTTGTCGAAGGTACTGGGTTGCCATTCCAAAAAACCCGGGCCGAAGGCCCTGGTTCCCACATAGAAAAATGGGCGGAAAACGGCCAAAAAGCGGGGACGTTTTGCGTGAAAGCGGGCCCGATTTTCAGCACGCTTTTTCCCCTCGTTGTGGCCCATTGCGTGCCAGAATGCAACATTTAGGCGGGCGTTACGCATTTTGGCCGCTGTGTTACGCCCGTCTGTGGCACGCTTTTGGGCCCGTTTTGACCACGATAACGGGCCTATAAACGGGGGACCGACGTGCCGGAAACCGGGGGGTTTCTCCTTCCTGTTTACTTCGGATTTCAAGTTAGGGCGATTAAATAAAATAGGGTGACAAAAAAACGACATTTTTTTATTTAAAAAAATATTGAATTAACAACAAAACTTAAACTAACTTAACCTAACTAGCTAAAAAAATATAAGTTGGGTTAGTAAGTTAACAGGACTTAAAATTGATTTTATTGGTAATTTTGTCAAATTTAGTTAAATTTTGTTAAATGTAGTTAAATTAGGTAAAATTTAGTTAAATTTATTAAGATTTAATTAAATTGAGGTGAATTTAGTTATATATAGTTAAATTTAGTTATATTTAGTAAAACTTAGTTTATTTTGGCTAAATTTAGTAAAATTTAGCTAATTTTAGTTAGATTTAGTAAAATTTATTTGAATTTAGTAAAATTTATTTGAATTTAGTCAAATTTAGCTAGACTTAATTAATTTAGTTAAACTTAGTTAAATTCAGTTAAATATATTAAGATTCAATTAGATTTTAGTGAATTTAGTTAGTTAAAATAAGTAAAATTTAGTTAGATTAAGTAAAATTTAATTAAGTTTCGTAAAACTTCGCTTCATTAATATCAATTTAGTTAACTTTGGCTAAATTAAGCTATATCAAGTTAAAATTAGTTAAACTAAGTTAAATTGACTAAAATTGAGTTATATATCGTTACATTTAGTTAAATTCAGTTAAACTCAGTCAATTTAGTTAAATTTGGCAAAGTTTAGTAAAATTTATTTAATTTTAGTTAGATTTAGTAAAATTCATTTGAGTTTAGTCAAATTTAATTAAGTTTAGTTAGACTTAATTAAATTTAGTTGAATTAAGTTAAATTTCGCTTAATCTATTTCAATTTTGTTCACATTGGCTAGTTATATTAAGATAAAATTAGTTAAATTAAATTGAGTTAAATTTAGTTAAACTTAGTTAAATTTAGTTTAATATATCAAGATTTAATTAAATTTAATGAATTTAGTTATATTTAGTCAAAATAAGTAAAATTTAGTTACATTAAGTAAAATTTTATTAAGTTTCGTAAAATTTCGCTTCATTTATTTCAATTTTTATAACTTTGGCTAAATTAAGTTATATCAAGTTAAAATTAGTTAAACTATGTAAAATTGACTAAAATTGAGTTAAATTTAGTTATATTTAGTTAAACTTAGTTCAATTTAGTTAAATTTAGTAAAATTTAGTAAAATTTAGTTAATTTTAGTTAGATTTAGTCAAATTTATTTGAATTTGGTTAAATTTAGTTAAATTTAGTTAGACTTAATCAAATTTAGTTGAATTAAATTACATTTCGTTTAATTTATTTCAATTTGGTTAACTTTGGCTAGTTATATTATGTTAAAATTAGTGAAATTAAGTTAAATTGACTTAAATTGAGTTAAACTTAGTTAAATTTTGTTAAATATATTAAGGTTTAACTAAATTTAGTTATATTTAGTTAATATAAGTAAAATTTAGTTAGTTTAAGATTTCATTAAATTTTGATGAATTTACTTATATTTAGTTAGAATAAGTAAAATTTAATTAAGTTTCGAAAAATTTCGCATCATTTATTTCAATTTAGTTAACATTGGCTAAATGTAGTTATATCAAGTTGAAATAAGTTAAACTAAGTTAAATTGACTAAAATTGAGTTATATATAGTTAAATTAAGTTATATTTAGTTAAACTTAGTTCAATTCAGTAAAATTTAGTAAAATTCAGTTAATTTTAGTTAGATTCAGTAAAATTTATTTGAATTTAGTAAAATTTAGTTAGACTTAATTCAATTTAGTTGAATTAAATTACATATCGCTTAATTTATTTCAATTTAGTAAACTTTGGCTAGTTACATTAAGTTAATATTAGTTAAATTAAGTTAAATTGACTTAAATTGAGTTAAACTTAGTTAAATTTTGTTAAATATATTAAGGTTTAACTAAATTTAGTTATATTTAGTTAATATAAGTAAAATTTAGTTAGTTTAAGTCAAATATAATAATGTTTCGTAAAATTTCGCTTAATTTATTTCAATTTCAGCTTTGGCTAAATTAAGTTTTATCAAATTAAAATTAGTTAAAAAAAATTATTTATATATAGTTAATTTAGTTATATATAGTTAAATTTAGTTAAATTTAGTTAAATAAAGATTTTTTGTAAAATTAAGTTAAATATAGTTAATTTCAATTAGATATGATGAAAAATAATGTTAAGTTAACTGAAATTGAGTTAAATTTTGTTAAACTTAGTTAAATTTACTTAAGTTTAGCTTAATTTAATTAATTTTAGTTAGATTTAATCAAATTTACTAATATTTAGTTAAATTTAATCAAATTTACAAAAAAATAGTTAAGATTACTAAAATTTAGTTAAATTTAGTTGGATTTAATTGAATTTAAATGAATTTAGTTACATTTAGTCAAAATAAGTAAAATTTAGTTAAATTAAGAAAAATTCAATAAGGTTTTGTAAAATTTCGCTTAATTTATTTCAATTTAGTTAAATTTAGTTATATTTAGTTTAACTTAGTTAAATTTAGGTAAATTGTGTTAAATTCAGTTGAATTTAGTTAGATTTAGTTAAATTTAATCAAATATGTAACAAATTAGTTAGAATAAATAGTCAAATTTTGCTAAATTTAGTTAAATTTCGCTAAATTTAGTAAAATTATGTAAAATTCGTTGAAGTAATTTGAATTTAGTTAAAATGAATAAAATTAAGTATAATTTAGTTAAATATGGCTGAATTTATTGAAATTACTTAAATATGGCTAAATTTAGTTAAAATACGTTAAATTAGGAAAACTTACAAACTTAAATTTAGTGACGTTTAGTAAATCTATGTTTAATTTTGTTAAATTCAGTTAAGTTTAATAGTTTTTAATAATCTTTGTGTAATTTAGTAAAATTAAGTAAAATTGGATTAAATTAAGATAAACTAAGTTAAAATTAGTAGAATCAAGTAAAATGAAGTCAAATTTAGTTAAATTATATTATATTTTGTAAGATTGAGTTAAATTTGGCAGAACTTAAGTCAATTAAATTAAATTTAGTTAAATTAAGTCAAATAGTTGAAAAAAGCTAAGTTAAGAAAAAAAATAGAAAAATTTAGTTTAATTTGGCTTCAATGAGTTAAATTTGGTTAAATTATGTAAAATTTGGTAAAAAAATGTAAAATTTATTTATGTTTAGTCAAATTTTGCTTAATTTAGTAAAGTTTGACTCAATAAAGTAGTATAAACCTTAATTAGCTGAATTCGCTTAGATTTAGTTAAATTGAGTTAAATTTTCTTAAATTTCGCTAAATTTAAATAAAATTAGTAAAATAGAGTTTAATCACTTTCAATTCAGTCAAATTAAATTAAATGTAGTAAACCTAAGTAGAATGTAGTTACATTAAGTAGAATTTAGTAAAATTAAGTTAAATTATGTTTAATTTAGCTAAATTTTGGTAAAATTTAGTTGAATTAGTCTAATTCTAGTTAAATTTGGCTAAATTTAGTTAAGCTTGGCAAATTTTTGTTTCAAAAAAAAATTTTTTTGTTTAATTCTGTTGAATTCAGTTAAGTTTAAAAAAAAATTAAACTTCGCAAATTTGATTTAAATTAGGTTAAATTGAGTTAAAATAAGTTAAATTGGGTTAAATTAAGATAAACTTAGTTAAAATTGGTAGAATCAAATGGAAAAAAGTTTAATTTCGTTGAATAAAGTTTTATTTAATAAAATTGAATCAAATTTGGTAGAATTTGATTAAATTAAGATAAATTCAGTTTAATTTAGTTAATTATGTTAAGTTTAGCAAAATTTTGTAAAATTTTGTTCAATTTGGCTAAAATGATTAACATTAAGTTAATTTAAGCTAAAAAAAAGCTCAAAATAGTAAAATTAAGTTAAATTTAATCAAATGAGGCTGAATATAGTTTAATTGAAATAATTTTGCCTTAATTTTAAATATTATGTTAAATTTTAATTGAATTTACTTAAATTAACCTTAATTCAGTTAAATTTAGTAAAATTTTAATAAATTCAGTAAAATTTAGTTAAACATAGTTAACTTTAGTTAAAATTATTTCATTGTTGTGTGTTTGTATATCTTTGAATTTGTTTGTTTTTTTTTGTGTTTGTATTTTTAAATACAAACATTTTTGTGTTTTGGTATTTTTGTATTTTGGTATTTTAGTATTTTAGAATTTTAGAACATTTTTTTTTTAGTATTTTAGTTTTTTAGTATTTTAATATTTCAATATTTTAGTATTTTAGTATTTTAGTATTTTAGTATTTTTGTGTTTTTGTATTTTTGTATTTTTGTATTTTTGTATTTTTGTATTTTTGTATTTTTGTATTTTTGTATTTTTGTATTTTTGTATTTTTGTATTTTTGTATTTTTGTATTTTTGTATTTTTGTATTTTTGTATTTTTGTATTTTTGTATTTTTGTATTTTTGTATTTTTGTATTTTTGTATTTTTGTATTTTTGTATTTTTGTATTTTTGTATTTTTGTATTTTTGTATTTTTGTATTTTTGTATTTTTGTATTTTTGTATTTTTGTATTTTTGTATTTTTGTATTTTTGTATTTTTGTATTTTTTTATTTTTGTATTTTTGTATTTTTGTATTTTTGTATTTTTGTATTTTTGTATTTTTGTATTTTTGTATTTTTGTATTTTTGTATTTTTGTATTTTTGTATTTTTGTATTTTTGTATTTTTGTATTTTTGTATTTTGTATTTTTGTATTTTTGTATTTTTGTATTTTTGTATTTTTGTATTTTTGTATTTTTGTATTTTTGTATTTTTGTATTTTTGTATTTTTGTATTTTAGTATTTTAGTATTTTAGTATTTTAGTATTTTAGTATTTTTGTTTTTTTTGTATTTTTGTATTTTTGTGTTTTTGTATTTTTGTATTTTTGTGTTTTTGTATTTTTGTATTTTTGTATTTTTGTATTTTTGTATTTTTGTATTTTTGTATTTTTGTATTTTTGTATATTTGTATTTTTGTATTTTTGTATTTTTGTATTTTTGTATTTTTGTATTTTTGTATTTTTGTATTTTTGTATTTTTGTATTTTGGTATTTTTGTATTTTTGTATTTTTGTATTTTAGTATTTAAGTATTTTTCTATTTTTGTATTTTTGTTTTTTTGTATTTCTGTATTTTTGTGTTTTTGTATTTTTGTATTTTTGTATTTTTGTATTTTTGTATTTTTGTATTTTTGTATTTTTGTATTTTTGTATTTTTGTATTTTTGTATTTTTGTATTTTTGAATTTTTGTATTTTTGTATTTTTGTATTTTTGTATTTTTGTATTTTTGTATTTTTGTATTTTTGTATTTTTGTATTTTTGTATTTTTGTATTTTTGTATTTTTGTATTTTTGTATTTTTGTATTTTTGTATTTTTGTATTTTTGTATTTTTGTATTTTTGTATTTTAGCATTTGAGTATTTTAGTATTTTAGTATTTTAGTATTTTGGTATTTTTGTATTTTAGTATTTTAGTATTTAAGTATTTTTGTATTTTTGTATTTTTGTATTTTTGTATTTTTGTATTTTTGTATTTTTGTATTTTTGTATTTTTGTATTTTTGTATTTTTGTATTTTTGAATTTTTGTATTTTTGTATTTTTGTATTTTTGTATTTTTGTATTTTTGTATTTTTGTATTTTTGTATTTTTGTATTTTTGTATTTTTGTATTTTTGTATTTTTGTATTTTTGTATTTTTGTATTTTTGTATTTTAGCATTTTAGTATTTTAGTATTTTAGTATTTTAGTATTTTGGTATTTTTGTATTTTAGTATTTTAGTATTTAAGTATTTTTGTATTTTTGTATTTTTGTATTTTTGTATTTTTGTATTTTTGTATTTTTGTATTTTTGTATTTTTGTATTTTTGTATTTTTGTATTTTTGTATTTTTGTATTTTTGTATTTTTGTATTTTTGTATTTTTGTATTTTTGTATTTTTGTATTTTTGTATTTTTGTATTTTTGTATTTTTGTATTTTTGTATTTTTGTATTTTTGTATTTTTGTATTTTTGTATTTTTGTATTTTTGTATTTTTGTATTTTTGTATTTTTGTATTTTTGTATTTTTGTATTTTTGTATTTTTGTATTTTTGTATTTTTGTATTTTTGTATTTTTGAATTTTTGTATTTTTTGTATTTTTGTATTTTTGTATTTTTGTATTTTTGTATTTTTGTATTTTTGTATTTTTGTATTTTTGTATTTTTGTATTTTTGTATTTTTGTATTTTTGTATTTTTGTATTTTTGTATTTTTGTATTTTTGTATTTTAGTATTTTAGTATTTTAGTATTTTGGTATTTTTGTATTTTTGTATTTTTGTATTTTTGTATTTTTGTATTTTTGTATTTTTGTATTTTTGTATTTTTGTATTTTTGTATTTTTGTATTTTTGTATTTTAGCATTTTAGTATTTTAGTATTTTAGTATTTTAGTATTTTGGTATTTTTGTATTTTAGTATTTTAGTATTTAAGTATTTTTGTATTTTTGTATTTTTGTATTTTTGTATTTTTGTATTTTTGTATTTTTGTATTTTTGTATTTTTGTATTTTAGTATTTTAGTATTTTAGTATTTTAGTATTTTAGTATTTTGGTATTTTTGTATTTTTGTATTTTAGTATTTAAGTATTTTTGTATTTTTGTATTTTTGTATTTTTGTATTTTTGTATTTTTGTATTTTTGTATTTTTGTATTTTTGTATTTTTGTATTTTTGTATTTTTGTATTTTTGTATTTTTGTATTTTTGTATTTTTGTATTTTTGTATTTTTGTATTTTTGTATTTTTGTATTTTTGTATTTTTGAATTTTTGTATTTTTGTATTTTTGTATTTTTGTATTTTTGTATTTTTGTATTTTTGTATTTTTGTATTTTTGTATTTTTGTATTTTTGTATTTTTGTATTTTTGTATTTTTGTATTTTTGTACTTTTGTATTTTTGTATTTTTGTATTTTTGTATTTTTGTATTTTTGTATTTTTGTATTTTTGTATTTTTGTATTTTTGTATTTTTGTATTTTTGTATTTTAGTATTTTAGTATTTTAGTATTTTAGTATTTTAGTATTTTAGTATTTTTGTTTTTTTGTATTTTTGTATTTTTGTGTTTTTGTGTTTTTGTATTTTTGTATTTTTGTATTTTTGTATTTTTGTATTTTTGTATTTTTGTATATTTGTATTTTTGTATTTTTGTATTTTTGTATTTTTGTATTTTTGTATTTTTGTATTTTTGTATTTTTGTATTTTTGTATTTTGGTATTTTTGTATTTTTGTATTTTAGTATTTAAGTATTTTTGTATTTTTGTATTTTTGTTTTTTTGTATTTCTGTATTTTTGTGTTTTTGTATTTTTGTATTTTTGTATTTTTGTATTTTTGTATTTTTGTATTTTTGTATTTTTGTATTTTTGTATTTTTGTATTTTTGTATTTTTGAATTTTTGTATTTTTGTATTTTTGTATTTTTGTATTTTTGTATTTTTGTATTTTTGTATTTTTGTATTTTTGTATTTTTGTATTTTTGTATTTTTGTATTTTTGTATTTTTGTATTTTTGTATTTTTGTATTTTTTTTTATTTTTTATCAGCAATTGAGAAATTTGAACAGAACAAGTAAAACTACTTTCCTGCAAGAAGTTAATTCTCTCTCTGAAAATGAAGGAAAAAAAAGGAACAAATTCGCAGCACTCTAAGCTGGTCAGTTGAGGTTCCAGGTGACGGACCGGCTCCGGCGGCATGACGTCCCAGGGGTTGCAAGAGATGCATCCTCTGCTGCAGCGAGTTGGACAGCTCGGCCGCGGTTGATCCGCCGGGGAACATTGGGTTAGCAGCCGACGGCGCGGTAAATTTGTTTGCTCCGGCGGTTGTTTGGATCTGCCTCGACAAAAGGACTGGATAAATTGGCAGCGGTCGGTTCGACGGCCTACTCGTACAGCATCCTGCGCTGGTCTTGCAGCAACACGTTCTGTGTGTTGCCTTGGATGTGGAACTGCAGCTCTTGCGGGATCGGAATGCGCGGCTGTTGACTTGCCAGCTGCTGTTGCAGTTGGTTTGTGTCGGCCTCAACGTTCTTCATGCGGTGCAAGATCTTGCTCTGCTGGTTCTTGTTGAGCAGCTGGCTCCGCAGATAGTTGCTGGCATGGTTTTGGGCCACTGTTTCGACCAGGCACTTGACGTTTGTTCTGCTGCTGGGGGAAGCGACTGTTGCTGGGGGGAGAAAGCTCACTCTTGTACAAATTCGCACCACGGCAGAACCATTTGCGGAAGCGCGATCCGGATAGAGCGCATCTGTTGCCGGTGCAGCAATCGGTCCTGAAAATCGAAACAAACCCGATTAACTCCTCAGGTTGCGTTCAAGTTTACCTCGTCCCGCTGGCCTAACCTCTGCTTCTCATCCTCCTTTGGCAGACATCCGCGCTGGATCCTCCTTGATGACCGTGCCCTGGAGGACGAACCATTATTCCTCCTTGGTTTGGCCAGGGCCACGGTGGCCGTTTGGGTCTTCGGGATGCGCCACTTGGAAGAGGTGGCGGAGGAGGAAGCGGCAAAGCCGTCCCCGGGGGTTGTTTCACAATCTGGGGAAATATACAAAACCTGTTGCCGGGAAATTAAGCTTAAATGGCTTGAATGATAAATTAATGTAATCACTTACCTTCAATTTCACTTGAATAATGTAGAACGAAAAAAAAAACGCGCTAACCAACGAACTATTTTTAAAACCTTTGTCAAAAGCAAACAAAAACGTTTGACAGTTTGCGCGTTACGATAATTGAGGCAGTGTGCGTGATGGCGAGCGCGATGATATTGGTGTGAGTGAGCAACACAAAAATTTAAATTTTTAAGGTGTGTGTCTTTGCTTAAGCGTCTTAACTGGCACTGGCGATGCCCGTTTCTCGCCCGCAGCCCCCCTAACGTTAGAGTGGGTTAACTACGTCATCCGTCAAACGCTTATATCTTCCTTCCCTCTAATCGAATCGACACGATTTATGTTCCATTCGATTCGAAAATTATTCAGCAATTTGCTATAAAACTTTCATTGTTGGCAAAATAGTTTAACTTTTGAAACAATTGAATGTTTTAAAATGTTTTCAAAATGCAGAGATTTTGCAAGCAAAATGAGCGCTTCCCACTCACGGACGGGAATGTCAAGTACCTATTTTGAGGGGAAAATCATCCGAGCAACGCGACCAGGGTTGCCAGGTTGCCAGATAAATCTGGGAATGCCAGATTTTTCAAGTGTCTGCCAGAATAAAGATTCGCCCTTCTCTGTGCCAGATATTGACAGATTTTGCCAGATTTTTCACTTTATGTCAACTTTGTACAACTTTTTGATTAAAATGAACGAATTTTATTGCAAATAAAATAAAATCGATTGTGTTTTACTTAAAGATATTGCAACTTATCATTTTTGTGGCCATACAACCAGTAAAACCATCTGAAATAATTCTACAAACTTTTGGATTGATTTATACCCTCCCTCTCCTTCACCATTCTGAATTGTTAGATTTCCGTCTGCCAGATTTTGCCAGATTTTCATTCGATACTTTGCCAGATTTTTCAAATTTTGACCTGGTAACCCTGAACGCGACCGAGTGTCGGTCGCGAAAAAGGAGGAGAAGTAGCGGGCCGAAATCATTTATAAGAACGCGCGCCAGAGCCCATTCCATCATTCACGTCTCAGACGTCGGACCGGCAGCAGCAGCAGCAGCAGCAGCAGCAGGAGGAAAGCTCAGCCCAGAGCAGCAGCAGCAGGATAGAGGGACCAGAACAGGAAAAGAAGTGCGCATCGCCTTCTCGTCGTCACCGTCAGCCAGTTGCCTCTCGATGGCCGGACCGTTTGGATCGTCCCACCCGGGACGAGGCAGCAACAAGATGGGGCGCGCGCTTGCTCCTTCTCGCCTAAAAGTTGCCTCTCGTGGGTCAAGCCATGGTTGTGAAACTTCCAAATTCTAGTTGTTAATCTTTCCAACTCTTCGGAGTTCCCTCACTTCCCGTCCCTCGTCCCACCCGGGGCGAGGCAGCGCAATGAATAATTCTAGATTAAATTTTCAAAACAACCTATCCCTCATGGGTTTCCTATGCAGATAGGGCCTTTTGAAAATTTAATCGAGAATTACAGTTTAAATTTCTGGAACAAATTTTGGTTTTCGGGGGCGACGGTCTGCACAGCTTTCTGAGGCTGCTCTCGCCTCCAACTCCTTAAAACTCGGGCCGAAGGCCCTGGAATACTGCGTCATCCGTCAAACGCTTATATCTTCCTTCCCTCTAATTGAATTGACACGATTGACTTCGGGGGTGACGGATTGCACAGCTTTCTGAGGCTGCTCTCGCCCCCAACCCCTCTCCCTCCCCCTCATTCTGCTACCAAACATTCATTCGGTTCACGAAAAAATCGTTTTTCGTTCTTCTCTTTCCTTCTTTCATTCGATGTTGTCTAGTCAAAGATTTATCAACACATTCAAAGTATGTTTACATGGTAGCTGCGGTTTTGTTCGCATTAGATTTGCCATCTCTTTCTAGTAAAAATCAACTCTATCGGAATTCAATTCGAATCGTATATAAATTCCGTTTCAACAACCGGTACGTGAATTTACTAGGTGTCGGGGGGTCCATCTCGCGTTCACGATCTTATTCCGTTAGTGTATTCCAAGTATCTAGCTAATTCATCAAAATTAAGAAATGGAAAACTCTGTGTCAACATATCAAAACTTTACGTAGTCTACGCCATTCCGGTTATGTCTGTGACATAACTACTTTGACTTTTTTTTTTTAATTTTAGTTTTTGTATTTTATAATCTGGCTGAAACTTTTATGATGCTTTCTGTATGCCCAAAGAAGCCATTTTGCATCAATAGTTTGTCCATATAATTTTCCATACAAATTTGGCAGCTGTTCATACAAAAATGATGTATGAAAATTCAAAAATCTGTATCTTTTGAAGGAATTTTTTGATCGATTTGGTGTCTTCGGAAAAGTTGTAGGTATGAATAAGGACTACACTGAAAAAAAATGATGCACGGTAAAAAAATTGTGATTTTTTATTTAACTTGTCACTAAAACATGATTTGCAAAAATAATCTATTTTTTTTTCTATTTTTTTATATGTTTAAGGAGACATCAAATGCCAACTTTTCAGAAATTTCCAGGTTGTGCAAAAAATTTTGACCGCGTTATGAATTTTTGAATCAATACTGATTTTAAAAAAAAATCGAAAATTGGTCGCAAAAATTTTTCAACTTCATTTTTCGATGTAAAATCAAATTTGCAATCAAAATGTACTTAAGTGAAATTTCATAAAGTGCACCGTTTTCAAGTTATAGACATTTTTAGGTGACTTTTTTGAAAATAGTCGCAGTTTTTTATTTTTTAAAATAAGTGCATATGCTTGCCCATTTTTGAAAAAAATATTTTTGAAAAGTTGAGAAACTTCTCTATATTTTGCTTTTTGAACTTTGTTGATACGACCCTTAGTTGCTGAGATATTGTCATGCAAAGGTTAAAAAACAGGAAAATTGTTGTTTTCTAAGTCTCGCCCAAACAACCCACCATTTTTTAACGTCGATATCTCAGCAACTAATGGTCCAATTTACAATGTTCAAATATAAAACATTCGTGAAATTTTCCGATCTTTTCGAAAACAATATTTTCAAATTTTTTAAACAAAGACTAACTTTTTGAAATGTTAGTCTTGATTTGAAAATTTTGAATATATTGTTTTCGAACAGATAGGAAAAATTCACGAATGTTTCATACTACTATTTTCACGATTATTTTCAAAAAAGTTACCTTAAAATGGCTATAACTTGAAAACGTTGCACTTTATGATAATTTCACTAGAGTACTTTTTGCTTGCAAATTTGATTTTACATTGAAAAATTAAGTTGAAAAGAATTTGCGACCAATATTTTAATTTTTTGAAAAAATCAGTATTGATTCAAAAATTCATAACTCGGTCAAAGATTTTTTGAACAACCTGGAAATTTCTGAAAAGTTGGCATTTGATGTCCCCTCAAACACATGAAAAAATAGCGTTATTTTATAAATCAAGTTTTAATGAGAAAAAGTTAAATAAAAAATCACCTTTTTTTTTAAACGTGTATCAGTTTTTTTCAGTGTAGCCCTTAACCGTACCTACAACTTTGTCGCAGACACCAAATCGATCAAAAAATTCCTTCAAAAAATCCAGATTTATTGAATTTTCACATATCATTTTTGTATGGACAGCTGCCAAATTTGTATGGAAAATTATATGGACAAACTAATGATGCAAAATGGCTTCTTTGGGCATAACGACGGCACCAAAAAAGTTTCAGCCGGATTAAAAAAAATACAAAAAAAATCGAATGACCGAAATCTGAGAGAATTGGTCAGTTTTCAAAAATTCTAAGTATCAACAATTTTGTTTTACGCAAACAATTTTTTGTAGAATTAAAATTATTATTTTTCTTGAAAAAAAAAACAATTTCCTTTCATCTGTTTTGGTTTAGGGGACAAAAACCCACAACTTTTAGAGCATAAGCAACTTCAACTGTGTTTTTTTTTTTTGGAAAAATATATTTTTTCCCTATATTATTATTGACTATGGATTTTATTGGAAAGTTGATTTTGCAATCGTATGTTAAAGAGTTTTTAAAGGTGCACAATTTTCGAGATATGGTCAGTTAAAGTTTGATTTCAATCAAAAAATTGCATTTTTTTAAATTTATAAGATAGTGCTCATCAGGGACCTTTTCTAAAAATCTTTTTTTTTTCAAAAAATTCGGGAAACTTCTGAAAATTTGGTCTTCTTTAAATATCGGATATTTAAAGTTTTTTAAGTCTTACAAAAAAGAGCACCCCATTTTCTAATGATTATGCCCCAGCAACTATCGGTCCAATTTTCAATGTTGATTTAGAGTCAGTTTTTGTAAATATTGCTCGGTTTGTTCTAGAGGTCATATCGAGGTGCTCCGATTTGGATGAAACTTTCAGCGTTTGTTTGTCTATACATGAGATAAACTCATGCCAAATATGTGCCCTCTACGACAAAGAGAAGTGGGGTAAAACGTGGGCTTTGAAGTTTGAGGTTCAAAAAACATAAAAAATCTTAAAATTGCTCGCCTTTCCGTAAAACTTCATCAATTCCAACTCTCTTAGATGCATTTGAAAGATCTTTTGAATCACTTTAAAATGGCAATACCCAATACTTCAAACTTCCGTGAAATTTTTCCGAGGATTTCGAATATGTCAAAATTGAGACCAAGAAGTCCCGCTATGGAGGTCTACAGGGTAAAAACTAACGTTGCAAAATGTTTGTTATAGAAAAATCGAAAAACAATGAGAAAAACTGCGATTTACCAAAAAGTTAATACCGTAGGCTTATAGTCCATGAAATTCCCTATCTTTTGATCTATAGGAGTATGGAGGTTGGAGGCTGTTGCAAAAAGATATTAAGGTTATAAAAAAATCCATTTTTAACAGTAATTTGCAAAAGCTGTGAGAAAAAGTTTAACAAATCCTGGATGTCTATGGCACGTTTTGAAGTGCATCAAAAGACCTTTCGAATGCATCTAAGAGAGTTGGAATTGATGAAGTTTTACGGAAATGCGAGCAATTTAAGGATTTTTAATGTTTTTTGGACCTCAAACTTCAAAGCTCGTTTTACCCCACTTCCCTTTGTTGTTGAGGGCTCACATTTGGCATGAGTTCATCTCATGTATAGACAAACAAACGCTGAAAGTTTCTTCCAAATCAGAGCACCTCGATACGACCTGTTACACATTGGTGAAAAACTCGCTCTTAACATTCCAACGCCCAAGGCTCCAAAAAAGTTGGAACGGTTACTTCAACTCAATAGTTCTCGGGCATAACTCAACCAATCAAGATGATTCTTCTTTCCAGTGATTTGTTAGGATTTCTAGATGATTCTGGAACTTTGCAGAACTTAATTTGATCAAATCTGTAATTTTTGCGATCAAAAACATCGTTCCAACTTTTTTTTTCGCGTGTAAAAAAAAATTCGCCAGAAATTCCGCGGAGGCAGTCGTTTTAAAAAAGGTGGAACAATGTTTTCGGTCGCAGAAATTACAGATTTGTTCAAATTAAGTTCTGCAAAGTTCTAGAATAATCTAGACATCCTAACAAATCCCTGGAAACAAGAATCGTCCCGATTGGTTGAGTAATGCCCGAGAACCAGCGAGTTGAAATTACCGTTCCACCTTTTTTGGGAGGCTTGGGCGTCCGTGTAAGTTGGACATGCGTTGGGCGTTCCAGTGTTAATGAAACATTTGTGAAAGTTTCTGATCTTTCCGATTAAAATATTTTGAAAATGTTTAAATTTTCCAAGGCCTGATATTGAGTATTTGATGCTTTTGATATTTTTAATAAGTTTCGGTTACAACAGATTCTGTCAAATGTGTAAATCGATCGTAGAATCGCGTGTAGACGATTTTTATTTTTTTAAATAACTTTTTTCTACTTTTTTGGCTAGTTTGGCATGCAAAATAAAATCATTAACCCTTCAAAAATTGCTTATGCTTTTAACAAGATCTAAATTTGATTGTGGAATTGAATTTTGGTGTTTTTTTTACATTAAAGCATAGAGCCAATCCCCCAGGAATCGCTCACAAAACAAATCGTAATGAACGATAATTAACTTTACCCTAGCGCTCAAAACGCAATCACCACACTGCACTATAACTACTGTTCCACTTACGTGTAAATTGACTTTTGATGTTGTTTGGGTTGAATTCCGTTTCCTCGCCGTTCGAGTCCTCGTCCACGAAGATAATGTTCACGATGTCGTTCCCGATGTGGCGTTTGCGTTCCACCTGTACCATAAAAAACAAAAAAGGATTTTGAATTGAAAAGTTTAATAAAATTGAAAAAGAATTGGAAAATTATGTTTCGGAATAATTTAGAGTGGAATTTAAAAATGTTTTTGGACAACTTTTTTGTGTGTGCCAACCCCAACGCAAGGTGGAAAATCCAGCAGGTACACGTGGGCTGTTTTCCACGGAAAAATACAGCGTTACCCACCGATAGGGAAAACATGCAATAGATAAACGGGGCCTGTTTTACGACGCTGTGGAAAATTCCAACCCCCAAGGTAAGGATATTTGAGGTATCTTGGAAGCACGTCATGGGAGCGATTGTGGGCAAGGTCTAACATGCCACTGGACACCCTACAGGTCATTAGAATCGACGGGGCCGGGTAGATAGGATTTGATTCACGGCAGCTCGGAGCTAATTAACCATTTGCACGATATGTTTTGAACATTAACCCTCAACAGAACGAAAATTAAATAAAAGAAGATTTTTAAACTTTTAGAGAATTACTGTTTAAAACAATCAACTTATCAAAATAATGCAAAACTTTAAGATTGACACAAAAGGTCCTGTTTATTCGAGGGTTAACGCTGAACTGAAACACCAAGTACGCCAACCTGTCCAAAGGGGAGGGGATCAATTTATCTTGGCCACTCACCTGCTGCCGGTTGTCACGGCTGAACGGGAGCATCGTCGATACGTGGAACATAATCTCGTGGCCTTCGTACAGCGTGTAGACCGAGTATTTCCCCGTCATGTCACCTGGAATCAGCGGCAAATGGGAAAAACAACTCTCAGTTGCGAGGAAAAGCAGTACGACGGTGAACTGCTTTCGGAAGTGGAAATGTATGCAGGATTCGTTTTGTTGGTGCGATCAAAAATTATAGAAAATATTGATTGCGACGAAGTGGAAGTTTTCTCTCCAAAATAAATACTTTTACTTCAACCAAGTTTACCGAACTCATACATCTGTTTCTGGCAAAATCGTTCTCGTAATTCTCGATGCAAATGCTTTTAACAAACTTAAACAATCCGTAACGAAAAATATTTTCCCAAGCCATAGAACCCACGCACACTTTTTTCAATTGAGCATACATTATGGTAACACGAGCCAACAAAAAAATAAATAAATAAATAATTGAAACTTTTTGGAGTCATTTCTTTAAAAATGCTCTGAATAAAATAAATGTAGAAACTCAACACTCAACAATTCAGTTTATTGTTAAGTTCATCAGATGACAAGAAAATTCGAAATCAATCTTTGTTTCTGATAATATTAGTAACTGAAGCATCAGGATGAAATATAAACTATTAAATGTTAGGTAAGCTTTTTAAAGAATAATTGGTGCTATTCTATTTTAAAAAAAAAAGATATTACCCACTTTCCACCAAAGCCAAACTGAGATTTTTTTTACCCCTCTGTTTACCATGATCAAATTATTTGAAAATTGAATTGGTATCATTCAATATTTCAGGTAGGTTTTTGCAAGAAGAATTACTTCAATAAGTTTAATACCTAGTATACAAGAAATTACAATTATAAGTACAAGAATGATGGAAGACTGATTCTGGAATGATGTTAATTTATCGTATAATTGAAATCATGTTTTTTGCTATGAAAACACTTCCAACCGAAGTCAATCCTAAATCGAAAATCATAAGTCATAATAAAACCATAATAAAATCATTGAAATATTTGAAAACATTGAGTTGTTTGAAGTAAAACAAATACGAGAAGATAGATTTTAAAATTGAAAATTACTAAGCTTTACCATTGTTTCAAGAGTTGAAACTAGTATTACTTGTTTTAGAAAAGTTTTTTGTCATTAAAAACATAATTTCTGCTTTTTTCGACATTTTAACTTTTTATATCAAACCACACTCCCAAGGATCAAACCAAGAATTTTTTTTTTTGATATTCTACAATTTGAGCTGCTTAAATTAGATAAAATTAAATATTTACTTGTAGTTGAATGATTTTTTACATGCAGTTAAGCTATTAATTAATCTTCTCAGTTATTTAAACCATAAAATTGGCTGTCATATACAGTTTTGTTGCAGAATATTAATAAGAGCACGGACCAGAAAATTTTTCAATCAATTTAAAAATTTCCGGGAATTCCCGGGAAATTGGTTGAGTATTCCCGTTTCCCGGGAAATTGGACGCTCTACTTAAGTGATTTCAACTTGAGAACTGGGTTGTCAGATCATCGACCTTTTGGAATCGTTTGAAAGGTCTCAACCATAACTTTCGAACTACTTATCGAAACTTAAATTTTGTTGGAACTCGATCTATGGAACGCTAAAACGAGTAAATTGCAAGCACAAAGACAGACATTTGTTCAGTTTTCGATTCCGAGTCGATAGGTATACGTGAAGGTGTGTATATGAGCCTTATGTAATAACTTGCCTCGGTGATGAAGGCAAAATAATACAATCAAAAATCCCGATTTTTCAATTTGACTTTTTATCATTAAAAATTAAATTCCCAGAAAAAAAAGAATTTATATTTTCAGTTTATATACGTTTAAGTAGACTTAAAAAAACATCTTTTGCGCTTGAAATTTCACATTTTGCAAAATCTAGAATGTTCTCAAACAAAATTTTGAAAATATGTTTTTATACTAACTAAGATTTGCAATCGAAAATTATTCAAATGACCGTTATTGAAATTTTCTGTGTTATTGTTTTCCTGTGAAACTTTCTGAAATTTCTTCAGTTTTTTTGCAATAAAAAAAACTCCAAGAAGCAAAACCACTCCTGCAAAACATATTTCAGAAGAGCTGGTAGAACTTCAAAAAAAATTGACTTAGATGATCGAGCCAGCAGGTTTGCCAAAATAACAGATCTATAGTTTTTTTTAATCAAAAGAAACTTTTTGAAAGCATGTGTCAAAAGGACATTTTTAAATGTTGGTCATCTTTCATATATATAAATTACAATTTTCGCTTTTCCCCACACAGCGATTCCATTTGAAATGGGCATAAACCGGAAAAAGTTTTCCGATCGGGTTCAAAAATTTTCTTGGTGTTCCTTACACGAAATAATTAGACCCGTATTTTTTGTTAAGCCATTAGGGTGACCTATGTCATGATAGGATGGTCCAAAAAATTGTAATTTTCGTCATTAAAAAAAAACACTTTAAAAAAAATCAAAGTTCCGCGCCAGGTTACCGAATTAAGCTGTCTTGGACGCAAATGAAAGGTATTATTTGGCATTTCAAGAAATCATAGTTTCGGGTCTCAAAAATCTAGCCTAATATTTGAAAGAATCGTATGAAAGCTTGAAATGACATTTTGACCGTGCCTGGACCAAAGAGCCTGCGCCTGAAAATATATTTAGGGGAAGGTGGGGCAAGACGACCATATGGGGCAAGAGGAACAATCGCTCCTAGGGCCGTAATTTTTACAATTTTGATTATTTCCAGTATGAGGAATTGTTGCTAGCAATGCAATTAGCTGATTCTACTACCACATAACCGCCAAAATGACGTAAACGCCACGGGGCATAAGATTTAATGAAGTTTTTTTCAAAACCTTTGTTTTCTTATAATATTTGGAAAGTACAAAATAAGGCTTAGGGTTCGTTTTAAGGCTCATTTTATCAAAATGCTATTTTTCCTAGATCAGTAGTGTCCCTACAAATGACATGCACCTATTACAAAGTACCTATGATTTAAATTTTGGTTATTTTTGTTGAGAGCTTTTAAAAAATCTTGTTCAGGTGGGGCAAGTGTACCATATGGATTTTTAGTATGGAAAAAATTACGAATTGCTGCAACAACATATTTTATTGGGAAATAAATACATGAAAGTACTTAAAAACTGGTAAACAATCGTTAAAAAAATTGTCCATACAAAGTATAGTGATATTATGAAAATTTACTATTTATCATCGAAGTAGTATTTTTTTCGTAAAAACGATAAAATTTTTAGTAAAATATTATTATTTAATCTAAAAATGGAAGAAACCATTCAAATACATTCTAATCTGATGTATCTAAGTGATAACAGCTCAATTGTTAGCAAATTAACATGTTTTTTCATGCATTGTTCCTCTTGCCCCAACGGGTTGTTCGTCTTGCCCCACTAGTTGAGTAGAACGTACGGAAAATCAAAAAAATTAAAATCAATTTTTTACATTAAAAAACAGGATTTTTTAAAAACTTGTTCTAACAAAGTCTTAGTCAAGACCTAGAATAAGATGATTATAATAAAATCCGACAGATTTTTTAACTTTTTAATGGGTTATAACGAGCATTTCCTTAGCTTGTTACACTTGCCCCACTTTCCCCTATTGGATTCCTCGGGAAATCATATGTAACATACTCAAAAATGGGAGGAGTTCAATAACAGGATTCCGAATTATGACTTTTTGAAAATAAGAACCAAGTTTTTCGACCTGTCATTGTAAAAACGAGAAAAATCTACTTTTTCAAAAACTTTATTGTTTTTAAAAAACCCATGGCGCATTGGTTCTTTTGAAGAAGTAGTCTAGAATTAAAAGAACCTTACACATAACCACGAAACCAATCATCTTATATAACCTTATTGCCGAAAAATCGACCTCAACTGGCTCTTTCGAAGAAAAAAAAAAAAAAAAGGTGGAAACTTCCCGGAAGGTTGCAAAATTGCAAAAAAGTAAAACTCTCAAAATACGCACCTTTTACGTCCAGCCCGCCCCGGTACCGCTCCCAGTCCTTGAGCCGAATCTTCTCGCCGAGCAGCGCCATAAACTCGTCAAAGTCCGCACTTCCGTCCTCTGCCGAAATAAAAGGAAGCATGTTACGAGAAAAGTTCAGCTTGAGCAAGGGAAAAAATTGAATATTGATTCCATCATCGATGGTCGGCCAATTTACCCAAAAACACCCACGCGCGAATACACCCAAACGAAGGAAGTTGAATGATTTAAAAATAGTAGTTTATGCAACAAGTTGCAAAAAGAGGTTTTTTTCAGCACGAGTCGTACATTTATCCAACGAGGTTCACCGAGTTGGATAAATACGAAGAGTGCTGAAAAAAAAAAGTTTTGCAACGAGTTCCATACAACATTTTTTGCAATTCCGAAAAACACCCATTGAGTGAAATTTTAAGTCAAATTTTCACGTATTTTGTCAATAAATCGTTGAAATCAGAAAAATGTTGAAAAGTGTTACTTTTCGAAACAAGTGCTAAAAAGTTCAACTTTTCAGCACCCATTTCAGTGCTGAAAAGTAGAACTTTTCAGCATTTATTTTGAAAAGTGTTGCTATTCGATTTTGTTATTTTTGGTGCAGAAAAGTAGGCTATTTCGTCGTTCAAGAATGACAGGAAAAGTAAGTAGTTTCACGACGGAATTGCAAAAAAGTTGTTATGCCTCATCCGAGAATCGGAAGAAAGCTCTTTGAAAGTTATTTTGTAGCTTTACCTCTACGCAACAATCGCTTGATGGAAATTAAAAGGCATAATGCAAATATGTTTTCTATGTCAGAAAAAATCCGTTTGGGTGTAGAAAAAAGTTGCAGAAATCGACGGAAAAGACCTGACCAATTGTTACACCTGAGTGGAGTTTCAAGAACGGTTCAGGATTAAATTTCGATCATCACGAATTCTGCCACGGAAGTCATACTCAACGGTTTCACATTTCACCGTGGCGTGGTGGTCAGGAGTAAAATTTTAATGAACACAGCCCAGACTTGAACTCACCATTGCTCAGCATCTCGTCGTCCATCTTCTGGCCGGCCTTCATGTAGACGACGCCGAACTTGAAGTTGACCGAGCCCTCCTGCTCCTCCAGCAGCAGCAGGTCCTTCTGGATGTCGGCCGAGAAGACCTCCTTCGGGGATTTGCTCGCGTCCATCAGGGCGAAATTCGGCAGAATCTGCTTCACCGTCAGCTTCTGCTGCGGGTTGTACGGCAGGGCCAGCTTTTGGGCGCCCTAAGGGTGGGTCGCGTGGGTGGTTGCAGGCATGGAATTAAACCAACAGATTATGCAATCATTAGCACAGCTGGGAATCCAAAACTCTGTGTGGGGGGTGGTAAATTGGATGATGTAACAGTTAACCGAAATATAACAACTTCCCGAAATCAGAAAGCATTACATCACGGTGGATAAAAAGGATAATCAAAAACTTAAATGAACTGGCTCTGGGAAGGTTCAGAGTTTTCATTTCAATGCCTGTTTTAAATGGGTTTGACAGCGATTTGGGAATTCTTTTGGTGCTGGGCAATCAACCGGCTCCGGTGTCGGTGGATTGTCTGCCTACGTAGTTCTAGGTTTATTAGACATTTAAACGAAAAGTCCATTCGATCTATCCAAACAGCTCATGTTATTCATTTTAGATTATTATATGATACTAGGTGCTCACTTCTTCAATGATAGATTATGATGCTAGGAAAATCGGCCCCAGCAAAAAATATAGGTGCCACACCTCGCGACGCCCGAGACGCTATTTGAATTTGTTGGGACTGAACTTTAAAGACCAGAACCAGATGTGAGCAGAAACCTTTTCGCGACGGAATTGCAAAAAAGGTATTTTAAGCATGGAGAGTTTTTTTTTAATGTTTATCAGGCTGGTACAATCTTTATTTAAACTTTTTGTCACCCCCCCCCCCCCCCCCTCTTTCTTAATCGGCTTAAAAATCAGGGGACAAAAAAAATATGTTCTCAAAAAAAACAATTTTTTTTATTGGGAATTCAAGAGCAATCAACTAAAATCAATTTGAAATGAATTCCCCTTCGTAATCCTTTTAAGCATGTTTGGGATAATTCATTTTTTTTTTGAAAAAAAAGGGGTTGACTTTATAGCTGTCGGCTACCATTGCTAGTACCAACCACTAGTGTCTTCCTTTTTATCTACAAGGACTTCGCCGCCCTGGGCTCCTAAGTGTATGAAAGTATGGCACGGAGCGACGGCGCCGAATACCCATATTTACACAAAGAATTTTAGGGATCCCGCCGTGGGATTCGAACCAGCGACCTCTGGATTGTGAGTCCGGTGGGCGGTCCGATTGATTCACACGGGCGGGACGAATTTTTGTGAATTTTCGTTGTAGAGTACCGCAAAAAGTTTTTTTCCCACAATTTTTGTTTTCGTCAAGTCTTAATTTTTTTGAAAATCAGAGCCGAGGGACAATTTTCAAAAATATTTGCATCGGCCTAATTATTGGATTTTTATAAATTACTTGATCAAAAATAATACTAAATACGAGAACATTCGCTAGCCAACCGTAGGTCTTGGCAGTCTCTCTATGTCAGGATTTCTACACAAACCTAAAGTTCGAATGTTTTGATGGGAAGGGCATCCAAACTTAAATGATGTTTGAGTAAGTTGTTATTAATTTTACGAAATTGCGTTTAATTTTGAAAACTAAACAAATGTTGATATTTCATAAATAAAAATAATTCCAAACTATTCTCTACATTCTGATTTCATTGTTAAAGTCTAGAAATGTCAGAGTATTTATTTTTTTCCAAAATCTTCCGGGCTATTTAGTAGTTTTTTCGGTGAAATTTTCATAGTTGAGCAACTCTCTGCGAAATCGGACGGTTTCGACCATTTTTATTTTTTTGTATTTTTTTATTTGGCTCAAATTTTGGATTTGGAGGCCTTCCCTATGACCAAATAAGCTATTTTGTGTCATTGATACACCCATACAAGTCTCCATACAATTTTGGCAGCTGTCAGTACAAAAATGGTATGTAAATATTCAAACAGCTGTAACTTTTGAGTGAATTTTCTGATCACCAATTCGGCAAAGTTGTAAATATTGTTGAGGACTATTGAGAAAGAAATAGGCACACGGAAAAAAAAATTTGCCAATATTTTAATCAATCTTGAAACCAGAGTCATTTATCAAAAAAATTGTAAAGTAGGGGAACAGCACCTAATTCCAGCGTGCCTCTAATGTTGGCAGGTCAGAACTTTGACATTCAATTAAAGCTAATTAAAAGCGTTTTCAACTGAAATCGAGTGATAAATAGCTCAATAAGAAGTGAGCAAGCAAGTTTCTATCAAAAGTTTTGCAAAATTAGTTGTTTAAATGGTGAAAATCAGCAAATTGGATGGAGTTAGGAACGAGTGCTTAACCTGCCAAACATACGAGAATTTCCCCTACTTTTCGATTGAAAATCCAATTTTACATTAAAACATGACGTCAAATTTGATTTTGCATAAAATTTCGATTTTTCCCAAAAATCACTATTTTTTCAAAAAGTCATAACTTGGCGGCAGATTTTTTGACCATGTTTCTCTATGGCTCAAAAGTTTCGGGTTTTTGTCGCATAAAACAAATCAAAAAATAAGTATTTTGGGAAATTGAGTTTTTGGAAAAAAGGTTGATTAAAAAATCTGCAATTTTTTTTTTTTCGTGTACCTATTTTTTTTCTCAATAGTCCTACTCAATAGCTACCAAAATTGTATGGAGACTTGTATGGGTGAACCAATGACGCAAAATAGCTTTTTTGGTCATATGGAAAATGCCTTTTAAAATTATTTAAAATTATTTTTACCAAATTTCGAATTAGGTATAAAACAGGTTTTCGCCTACTTGATACAGCTTTTGACGTATTGATCCCAGGGTAAACGAGATCTATATTTTTTTTTCAAAAATGTTTTATGTAATTATTTTTTAAATCAAATTTACAACTCCAATACTTTAAACTTACGTGGAATTTCCCGAGGATTCCGAATATGTCAAAATTGAGATCGAAAAGTGCCGTCTTTTTGGCCTACAGGGCAAAAACTAACGTTGTAAAATGTTTGTTATAGAACAATCCAAAAACTATGAGAAAAACTGCGATTGGCCAAAAAGTTAATACCGTAGGCTTATAGTCCATGAAATTCCCTAACTTTTGCTTTTGACCTATGGGAGTATGGGTGTTGGAGGCTGTTGCAAAAAGATATTAAGTTTTAAAATAGTAGTTTATGCAACAAGTTGCAAAAAGAGGACTTTTTCAGCACGAGTCGTACATTTATCCAACGAGGTCCACCGAGTTGGATAAATACGACGAGTGCTGAAAAAATCAAGTTTTGCAACGAGTTCCATACAACATTTTTTGCAATTCCGAAAAACACCCATTGAGTGAAATTTTATGTAAAATTTTCATGCATTTTGTCAATAAATCGTTTGAATCAAAAAAATGTTGAAAAGTGTTACTTTTCGAAACAAGTGCTGAAAAGTTCAACTTTTCAGCACCCATTTCAGTGCTGAAAAGTAGAACTTTTCAGCATTTATTTTGAAAAGTGTTGCTATTCGATTCTGTTATTGTTGGTACAGAAAAGTAGGCTATTTCGTCGTTCAAGAATGACAGGAAAAGTAAGTAGTTTCACGACGGAATTGCAAAAAATCCATTTATAACAGTATTTTGCAAAAAAAATAAACCAATCCTGGATGCGCATGGCGCATTTTGAAGTGCTTTAAAAGACCTTTTGAATGCATCTAAGAGAGTTGGAATTGTTGAAGTTTTACGGAAATGCGAGCAAGTTTAAGTTTTTTTTTATGTTTTTTGGACCTCAAACTTCAAAGCCCGTTTTACCCCACTTCCCTTTGTCGTAGAGGGCTCATATTTGGCATGAGTTCATCTCATGTATAGATAAACAAGCGCTGCAAGTTTCATCCAAATCGATCGCACCTCGATACGACCTGTTACACATTGGTGAAAAACTCGCTCTTAATTTTCAAAATTAAAAGCCTCCGCCGTAGGATGCAAATAAAGCTCACGCAAAGTTGTGAACTTGATTCATTTCGCAAATTGCCACCCCCAGAGCCCAATTCGTCCGACCTAAAGGTGTACCCCGTAATGGGCCCCAAGTAATCCCACATCAGTGCGTTCATTCGTGCGGCCGGTAACCCATCTTCGTTTAACCTCACCCACCCCACTGGGAGGGGGAGGGTCAATTCGGGCGGTGCTTTCATCACGGAACGCCGAACAAACAGCCCGTAAAATGATTCCTCCTGGGAGAGCGGGGTGGGTAGCGTACGTACCTGCTTGCGGAACAGCATCACCCGGTACAGCGGCATACACTTGCTGCCCGAGTCCTGCGAGACTATCGACATAAAGTACGGGTTTTTCTCCGAGTCGATTCCGACGTAGTTCTGGTGCACTGTGGGGAAAAGGGGAAATGAGGAGTGAAAATAGGTGAAAAGAAAACATTTACTGTCATCAGCCGGGAAAATTTGTTACGAGAAGGGGAAAAATAACACCGATTGTGTACTTACATTTTCCGAGGAAATATTTGAAATACCACCGCGTCTGGTGCTCGGGGTTTTCCAGGATGGGCATGCTGGGCGATCCGAAAACCTTTTGTTTTGGGAAGAAGAAAAATGCCAGTTAGTTTCGAAGAGGTGAAGCTTTCGATATTCATGGTATTCTAGTTTCATAAACTAGGAGGCTCTCATGCAATTTCTTGGTTTATGCAACTGCAACATGACAGGATATTTTAAGAAGTCATTTGTAATCTTTAAGAATCATTTTGTCTTCTTGTCTTCTTGTCTTGTTGTCTTGTTGTCTTGTTGTCTTGTTGTCTTGTTGTCTTGTTGTCTTGTTGTCTTGTTGTCTTGTTGTCTTGTTGTCTTGTTGTCTTGTTGTCTTGTTGTCTTGTTGTCTTGTTGTCTTGTTGTCTTGTTGTCTTGTTGTCTTGTTGTCTTGTTGTCTTGTTGTCTTGTTGTCTTGTTGTCTTGTTGTCTTGTTGTCTTGTTGTCTTGTTATCTTGTTGTCTTGTTGTCTTGTTGTCTTGTTGTCTTGTTATCTTGTTATCTTGTTGTCTTCTTGTCTTCTTGTCTTCTTGTCTTGTTGTCTTCTTGTCTTCTTGTTTACAATTCAAATATTTTTCTTCTCATCACTTCAAAACCATGCAAATCATCCGTCAACAATGCTATCAAACCCACCTTTTGCTTCCAAGTCGTTTAATGCATAATAATTTGCTCATCCCACGACACCGTCTCTCACTTACTGCTCACTGTTTTCACAGGCTAGCAATAACATTACACTTCCCAGCTGGTTGATTTCCCACACGTCCGCGGGGACAAATCCCGTGCCGATGGCGCTAAATTAGTATTTGCTTAGTCCGTGCTTGGTGCGCTAATCGCGTCAACAAAGTTTGTCGGAATTTTGCGAACCCTTGCAAAGCTTAGTTGGTAGTGTCATGTTGAGTAACTTTTCCTAATTACATGATATTGACGCTGAGACGACCTTTTGCCACTTTTTTTTTTATTCCGAAAGGGTGATTTGGAACAGTCCCGAGGTCAAACATGGGACGTGACTGTGAAAAGTTTCTCGGGTTGGCCCACGGCGAGGGAAATGAACTTGAACTGATTGCTGAACGGTGATGAGCTTTGGGAATAATGGACACATTTTTATGTTGAAAATCATTGAAAAATATTTATTTTTCAAAATGGGACAACGTAAAATGTTGTAAAAGTCTGCCTAAAAACTGCTGAGATGTAACATTTTCTGCTGACTAAGTGTTGAAGTCAACATTCTCCTCAGTGTTCAAACATTGCGACTATCAGCACATTTTCAAACAAAAACGTCATGCGCCTCCTACCAAATTTGCATTTCAAAGAAAACCTCAGGACCATCAAATAGTTCAGAAAGGAATCTGCTTACCTCATCTTTTTCCGCCAGTGATTCACCATTTTCCAGCCGAAACCGTCGACAGTTTGGATCCAGGCCGTCAATCTCCGACTGGGGCAGCTGAAAGCAGAGAAGGAGACACACACACAAAGTGAACAAAAATGTACTTGGAGACAACAATGTTTTGTGTCGTTATTTTCCGCGGCGAAACAATCAAAAGAGCATAATCTCGCAGTTAATGCCAGCAATTACAATACGGATCATCATTTGGAGTCTGGTGGTGGGGCCATCTCGTAGAAAAGCAAACCATGGTATAATGATAGCGCCAAGTAGCAGCTACTAACTAATGACTGAGAGGAAAATGTGAATAATTAAAAACGTGGTCGTAATTGTCCTTTCCACTTCTAGAATGTCGCTGGAACAATGAACAAACAGTGTACATCTGCGAGGAGCACACTTGTGGAGGAGGGCGAACGTTTTTCTTGCCAGAACTTGGCTTGATAGGCTCTGTTGAGCAAAGTGTTGTATTCGAAAGAAATCCATTCAATTTAATACAGTGGACTCTCTGGCTGTCGATCTTCTCGATACCAATATTTCTCCAGCTGTCAATAAATTTTTCAGTCCCTTCAAATAGATTGCTTTGATTTTTCGTTCCATAATTTGATAACTCCCGTTCTCGACGGTCCCTTCAATATTGACAACGAGAAAGTCCACTGTATTAAGCTTTCTCTATTTCTATCAGCTTAATGTTAACATGTTAAGGTTAATGTTAACATTCCATAGGTTGTCTTCCTAAGGTTTCTTGATAAGGTCCAGTTTGTAACGATACACTACCTTCCCTTTACTAAGCAATCAAATCCAGAAGGGAAAAGATCACCAGTTGTGTTGATCCGAGCCGGGATTTGAACCCCGAACCGCTTACGAGGCGGAAGCGTTACCACTGGGCTACGTGGCTTGGTCTTCTATCCCCTTTCCCTAGCAATTTTAGATTTTTTTTTTTTTCTAAATTTTTCTTAATCTTGGTAACCCCTTAGTTTCAAGCAATAATTGTTCCAAAATGAATTATGATGTAACACACAGCTGAAAGGACCTCCAAAACTCTGTTAATAAAGTACTCCAAAAGAACTTACTGTATCTTGATTATTCACCAATTCGGAATTGAATTGAATTGAATTGAAGTCCTTTAGAATCAAATGTACGATTGATGATTTTTTAAATCAGTATCTTGTGCCATTTAGTATTTTTCAAGAAAGTATATTTTTTAAATTTGATGTTTAATATTTTTACAAAAGAAGAATATAATTATTTATATGAAGGGATTGGTTATTTTATTACAAAAATACAGTGTAGAAAGTAAAGAAAAATCTATAAAGCAAATATTACATGTGATTGTAATTAATTAATTAATATTAATTAATCCTCATTTTCCATGATTTACTGGCTGACTTCATGATTGCTGGTAAAAATATAAGTAAAGGCTCTTTAAATCAAATAAATAAACATTCAAAAATAATAAAAAATGAAAACCATTGAAAACAATCAAACATTCTTTGAAAAAAAATTAAAAGTGGGAAAATTTAGGAATAAGCTTAAAACTCAATGGGTTTTCTGCTATTAAACAATGCAAATACAATAACCAGGGTTGTAATTTTATTTCATACTAGATACAAACCAGTAATAATTCTCTAAAAAGAAATTCAGAAAAAAATGCTTGGTTTAGAAATGACCAAAAATTTCCGCATATTTAATTTTTCAGAAAATGTGGAAGGTCGAAAAAAATATGAGACAAAGATTAAGAAATCAATGAAATGAATTTTTACAGTACTGTTGCGGTTAATCTAATCTAATCTAATCTAATCAGACCCTAGCGCAGCCAATCTTTCGAAGGGATCCTGGAGAGTGCCTTAGGTTAGATGACGCCTAGCACTCTTCTTGTCATTTATTAACATTTGTAGTGCGCCATTGCATCGGAATGCATTGAAACATCACAAGCGTTAAAGCGGCCAGGCCTACTGCGTAAAGCCGTATCGCAGAGATGACTCGTAATTGGGTTGAGTTTGAGCACTGAGTGTTCGAACAACAACACAATTCTGAATCGACAGGGGAGGAAGAAGCGTGGGGACACACCACCATACGCTCCGAGATTTTGGTTGTATTCGTTGGGAGCACCATGCTAAGAAGGTTTGGTACTCCGGGACCCTCTGGGATGGGACATTGTATTTCCACGAATGCCCTGGACACTATTTGCCGTGGTTATAGCGCCACAACTCGCTCTCTGTAACAGTGTTCCTAATTCCAGTCCAGTCGAAGTCGTCATGGCCCAGTGGTTAGCATTTTTGCTTACCAATCCAATGGACGGGGGATCGAACCCCGCCTCGAGCGACTTTGATTTTTCGTTCTTATTCATGATTTCAAATTTATGTGTTGAATCGATCCCAGAACCATTCGCTTATAAAGCGAACACCGTAACCAGTCAGCCACGGCCGCTCCCATCAGCCGTTAGCCACCTGTAAATAAAAACTTGTTTTGAACAATGGATTTTTTCGAAAAAATGCCCTAATTTGGAGAAATGATATCTCCCAAAATACATTACCAAACATCAAAAAGTTATATATCGTTGGAAAGGTAATCGCGAGGGCTTTCTATCGCACTTTGATAAACATTTCAAAAAATGTTTTTTCAGGGGTAATTTTAAGGGTTTTTGAGAAACTTACTCCTAATTTTGAATTTTGACCGTGTTCGCAACCACTTATCATTACGCAACCATTTTCATTGGAAAAATTGGATGATTTTGCATAAAATTAACTTGATAAAAGCAAGGGTCCTGATTTTCGGTTCAATGAACAGAAACCACTCACTCATCGCCTATCCATTCGTCGCCTTTTTCAACCCGCTAGCATTCATGAGCGAATGATACTCGCAAGCAGCCAGCGAGTGGCCCGAACTGCTCACTCAGTGAACAAATACATCGTGAAAAATTTTGCCTTCTCCGTCGCTCGACGAAACTCACACACTAACATGCTTAGCGAAGAGCCATTCTCACAAAATGCCAGCGCGGCAGTCTTTTTGTCTTCACGCCCTCAGTTTGCCATCAATTTGATTTTTTCTTGGTGGAAGTTTCTTTGAATGGTATTATGAAATCAAAATAAATGCACAATTGAATTGATAACATTGATTTTAGGCAACCCAAATCAATGAGTATAACGCAGCGCATCAGAGAAAAAATGATTGCAGTTCAGAGTGATCGGAGCCGGTCGGCCTGCCTGAGCCGTTTTGAGACTGAGCCGAGAGAGAAGAAGAGTAGAAGAGAGAGTGTTCGGGAGCGAATGGTGTGAAAGTGACAAACGGTAGGAATTCATCAGGGCAGTATCGCGTCGCCTGCTATTTGTGCTCGCGAGTGGAGTGGTTGATTTTGAGCAATCAGGACCCTTGGATAAAAGTAGTGTAATGAAATAGTTTTCGTATAGTTATTAGCGAATGAAAGAAATTGGTAAAATTTCAGTTAAAAATAACCAAATCTCAGACTTTAGAAATGAGCCTTATTTACAGTCAAAACAAAGCAGGATTGTATTTGAGCCGAATGTTCAGTCATCTGAGGCAAATCTGGACATATAGGATGAATAAGGACAGTTTTTTCAACAATGCTTTCACTCATCAGACCATATTTTTAAATTGTTTATGTAAAAACATACATAAACAAACAAGTTTCTAAATTTTATGCTTTTAAGTACTCTGAAAACTAATGTCCTTACTTAGAATGTAGTCTCGATTCGCCACATTTCACTGAAGTTATATTTTATGTACAGAATTTGTTTTGGGAAGGTCTGCTTTATTTGTATAACCTCAATCGTGCACAAAAAAGTGCTAAGTTGAAATCAATATTTTTTTATCAAGAAATCAAAATTTGTTTTTTGCATAAGAGTTTAAAAACAGTATATGTTATCATTACAAAATTTGATATTGGTCTGATATTGGTTGAAAGCCAAAACAACTTTGGAATAACATTTTTTGTTATGGAAGAATACCTCCAACTGTTGTTAGGATGATCGGATTAGTTGTTAAAATAACAAAAAATAATAAAGATTTGTTCGAAGAAAAACTAAAAGTGTTATTAGTCTGTTATTACAATAACAATCCAATAACAAAAGAATCATAACGACGAATAACATATCTTGTTATAAATAACATAAAATGTTATTGGCCTAGTATTTTCAAATATCAAAAAAATTTATTCCCAAGTGATTTCCGTCTGCTCGGGCCACTAATTTCAAATACTTTTGGTTGGGTTACTCTGCAGATACTTATACATATTTTTTCACCGAAGAGCAATTTGTCGTCTAAAGTAAAAACAAGCCACCAAAGCACGGCGTTGTTTGTGGTCTCGTTATTTTCATGCCTCATGGGCGCGGAACGCGCTCGAACAGCACAAATTTATAATTCACCAAGTGGTCCACGTCGCCGTCACCGAGGTCACATCTCATCTCTGCTCTGCTTCCGTTTGGCCGCCGTAAGAAAAAGTTTGAAGCCACGGCTCAGTACGATTATAATTCGTTTGAAAAGTGTGCCACCGAAATGTATGGCATAAAAAATGAGGATGAAAAAACAAGGCACTTTATTTTAATCATTTGCAGTCATTTTTTTTCGATGAAATTTTTAGATATTTCTTCTCAAAGTTCAAGGTAACCCCAGAGCTGCAATCCACGGCAAAACTAATCGGCCAGTTGACAACGCCAGTGAAGTCAACGCTTCCAGCCGCGGTACAACCTCACTTTGACATTTTTATTTTCGCCTTATTGTATCTAGCGGTTCCAATCTGCATGTGACAATGCATGCGGGAATCGTGGGACAATAGGGTAACCTTTCAATTGTTAAAATCCAGAGTTTTTTTTTTGAAAAGGACCAATAAACCATTGTCTTTCATATGTTTATAGGACCTAATCAAAAAAAGCTCTAGAAATATTGTTTGAAGTAATGCTTTTGTTTTCTTATAATAAGCATGAAAGAGGAGCAGGTCCTCAAACCTTTTCATTGTTTTATCTTTTGCAAACAAAAAAATACTGCCCGAAATTTAATAACAGTATGTTAAATTCCCCGTGCAGCAAAACAATAAGGCACATTCTAGCACGCAGAACGAGAGCGGGCTCCGTAAGAGAGGGTGACTTGTTGAGCATGCAATAAAGTGAAGTTTATAAACAATCAAAAACTGTCAAACGGCAACGAAACATTGTTGTTTGTGCAAACAACTGTTTGACACTCAAACAATTGTTTTGATAGTGTGCGTGGGCACCGTGTAAAAAGGGACAGTTCGTTACAGGAACTGTCTTTAATTTTTGAACTTTAATTTTTGTATTTTTTGGAATTTTCAATCAAAGCAGCTTATATGAAACACAAAAAAGAACATCAGGATCAAATCCTAGAGAAATGTGATGGATTGATGATTGGAACAGTTTTACCTGCGACCAAAGTGCTGGTGATGAAATATTGAATCCATAACCAAATTAGCAGAGAGATTTTCCTGGTTTGATTTTGCTAATATTTGCCAAATATTTCCCGAGACCAGCGAAATTTTACGTTTAAATCAGCAGCAGAGCAAAATTAAAATCAGTGACTTGGTTCTGCTGGTTTGATTTCGCATATTACTGGCAAAAATATCAGGGCAGACGGTAATAACAAAATTCATGCCATTTCAATAACAAATACTGTTAAAAAACAGAAAGTGTAATGGAATCTTCTTGAAAAATCTATTTTTGCATAACGGTTAAATAACAGTGTATGTTATCATAACACAATTTGTTATTGGTCTGATATTGATTGAAAACCAAAACAACTTGGGAATAACATTTTTTGTTATGGAAGAATACCTCCAACTGTTATTGGGATAATCGAATAAGGTGTTTAAATAATAAAAAAATGATAACAAAGATTTGTTCAAAGAATAACTAAAAATATTATAAGTCTGCTATTACAATAACAATCCTATAACAATCTGCTCGGATCGCGCTGCTTCTAATGACCATTTTCAGAATGGAAGAGATCCTGGGCATTGTCTGGCCCGCCTGAACTTTCTAAATCTTTAAACTTCCAATCCCATCAGGCAAAACAGGGATCTGCGCGTATAGTGGTTAATAAGTGGCATTTGTACAACATTTTTTTTTTCATCCTCCGATGAAGCTTGCAATCAAACTGATTCGAGGTCGGACCAACTCGTCGGATTTTTCTCCTTTTTTTCTTTTTTTTTCACCAGAGGACGCACAGGTTCAATCAGGCTTCACTGAAACCAAGATCTGGTATGTCGTAGAGCGGTTTTCGTGTCACCCAAGCACCCAAACCGAACTGTTTATTGTCACATCATAGCAACTGTACCGAAAGCACATTGGTACACCAAGATGCAACTCAACAGAATGGTTGATCCAAGTAAACCGGAGGCGACATTCTTTTCAAAAACCTACCATGGGATTTGAACACTTTGTTCGTGGTTCCCATATTCATGAACGCATGTTTACGATTTTGGGAACTCTTTTTTCTCCGTGTATTCATTGGTTTAATAAAGTCACTTTGCAAAAACTATATTTATTGTCAAAATTACTGATTATATATGTTCATTTTTTAAATAATTTCTTCGAACCTGTGACGCTTTAGTCAAAGGGTTAAAAAAAGATGCAGGTGGTTATGTTACACATGACCAGTATGACAAAGAACTTTGCAAGATGATTGTTGAAATTTTCGATTAGAATGTCCGGTCCAAATTTCCCCAAGATTCCCTTATAATTAACGGCCTATCGAACTAACGGGACGGAAATTGCAAGTGGAGCTGAAATAGAAATCGAGGTGAAATCAATTGACTTTTCTTCACCACTCGAAAGTTACCAAGATGCGGGAATGTTTTAGCATGGCTGTTGCAAGCAATCGGCGGCAGTACAGGAAATTTGAACAGCAGACATTAGAACTGCCCTTTACAGTGCTCTAATTAATTACGGGATAGTTATTCTAAATTTCCAGAAACAGATTTTCGCAGCGGCACAAAAAAAAAGTGCATCGCAGTAATCTATTTATTACTTCCTGCCTAATAAGCAATTTATTTTAACTGCTTAACTTCAGATAATGGCCAAATGCAACTTTTTATGTCCAGTTTACAAAATCATAACAATTTATTTTAACTGCTTAACTTCAGATAATGGCCAAATGCAACTTTTTATGTCCAGTTTACAAAATCATAAAGTTTGATACCCATATTGCCCCAATTCTTACGGTCCGGCAAATGTCCCCCCATCGGAACATCCGCGGGGCCTCCGGCCACTCCAGATTGTGGCCACTATTGCCGAAATGTCAAATTTCATGTCCATTATCAAAAACCATAAAGTTTGATACCCATATTGCCCCAATTCTTACGGTCCGGCAAATGTCCCCCCATCGGAACATCCGCGGGGCCTCCGGCCACTCCGGATTGTGGCCACTATTGCCGAAATGTCAAATTTCATGTCCAGTATCAAAAACCATAAAGTTTGATACCCATATTGCCCCAACTCTTACGGTCCGGCAAATGTCCCCCATCGGAACATCCGCGGGGCCTCCGGCCACTCCGGATTGTGACCACTACTGCCGAAATGTCAAATTTCATGTCCAGTATCAAAAACCATAAAGTTTGATACCCATATTGCCCCAATTCTTACGGTCCGGCAAATGTCCCCCCATCGGGACATCCGCGGGGCCTCCGGCCACTCCGGATTGTGACCACAACTGCCGAAATGTCAAATTTCATGTCCAGTATCAAAAACCATAAAGTTTGATACCCATATTGCCCCAACTCTTACGGTCCGGCAAATGTCCCCCATCGGAACATCCGCGGGGCCTCCGGCCACTCCGGATTGTGACCACTACTGCCAAAATGTCAAATTTCATGTCCAGTATCAAAAACCATAAAGTTTGATACCCATATTGCCCCAATTCTTACGGTCCGGCAAATGTCCCCCCATCGGAACATCCGCGGGGCCTCCGGCCACTCCAGATTGTGGCCACTATTGCCGAAATGTCAAATTTCATGTCCAGTATCAAAAACCATAAAGTTTGATACCCATATTGCCCCAATTCTTACGGTCCGGCAAATGTCCCCCCTTCGGAACATCCGCGGGGCCTCCGGCCGCTCCGGATTGTGGCCACTACTGCCGAAATGTCAAATTTCATGTCCAGTATCAAAAACCATAAAGTTTGATACCCATATTGCCCCAACTCTGACGGTCCGGCAAATGTCCCCCCTTCGGAACATCCGCGGGGCCTCCGGCCACTCCGGATTGTGACCACTATTGCCGAAATGTCAAATTTCATGTCCAGTATCAAAAACCATAAAGTTTGATACCCATATTGCCCCAACTCTTACGGTCCGGCAAATGTCCCCCCATCGGAACATCCGCGGGGCCTCCGGCCGCTCCAGATTGTGGCCACTATTGCCGAAATGTCAAATTTCATGTCCAGTATCAAAAACCATAAAGTTTGATACCCATATTGCCCCAATTCTTACGGTCCGGCAAATGTCCCCCCATCGGAACATCCGCGGGGCCTCCGGCTGCTCCGGATTGTGGCCACTACTGCCGAAATGTCAAATCTCATGTCCAGTATCAAAAACCATAAAGTTTGATACCCATATTGGCCCAACTCTTACGGTCCGGCAAATGTCCCCCCTTCGGAACATCCCCGGGGCATCCGGCCACTCCAGATCAGGTGGTGGCCAGTTCCAATGATCGACTCCCGCGACTGGCATGTCTTAGCTGGTCCTTGCCTCCAAGCCATCTGCTCCCGGACCTCCAGGCGGTCTGCTACCGGGCCACCAGGCCATCTGCTTCTGATGTGTTCTCGTCGACGTCCAGCAATAGAATGAATTTTCGGGACCGACCGAGCCGAGTTTTGTTGGCTCGTCGACGATCCGAAAATTATGAGGTGGAGTGGGGGTGATTTTAGATACATCAATCTCACGTCTCTCGATTGACTGATTGGGAAACGTTCGCTCATCCAACCAGCGTGCACCAAAAAGAGGGGAAATTTGCCGAGAGGGAAATTCGTCACGTAACGTTTTCGCTTCGCGAAAATTTTGGATTGACACCACGTATAGAAACCTTAGGACAAAGTTCTTTGTCAAAAGAATGATTTTTGCAGTGGAATAGAGAAAAATTCCTTTAATTATGCAAGCAACCCGAGCAGACGGAAATAACGTGGGAATAAATTTTTTTGATATTTCAAAATACTAGGCCAATAACATTTTATGTTATTTATAACAAGTTTTGTTATTCGTCGTTATGATTTTTTTTTTGTTATTGGATTGTTATTGTAATAACAGACTAATAACATTTTGAGTTATTCTTTGAACAAATCTTTGTTATTATTTTTTGTTATTTTAACAACTAATCCGATCATCCCAATAACAGTTTTAGTTATTTTTCCATAAAAAAAATGTTATTGCAAATTTAAGTTAAGTTAAGTTGTTTTGGCTTTCAACCAATATCAGACCAATAACAAATTTTGTTATGATAACATAAACTGTTATTACATTCTTATGCAAAAATGTATTTTGCAAGAATGTTCCATAACACTTTTTGTTATTTTAACAGTATTTCGTCAGCTGTGTGCTATCTTGTGACAACGACCATTTAGTACTTTTCGAGAAAATCGATTTTTAAAGTTTGTTGGTAAATAATTTCAAAACTATGAATGATAGAGTCAAACTTTTTGAAGCAATCGGTTCGTATACTATCGCTTAACAAACGCTCCAAGTTTCAACTAATTTGGTTACACCAGTTAAAAGATACAGTAAATAATGTAAACAAAAATCTGAAAAGCACGTGTCACAAGTGTGTTTCGAAAGTAAAATTGTACTACGTGTCACAAGTGTGCACAGAATTCCCATACAAACTAACATAAGCTCAAATCAATGGTATAATCGACTGAACCAGTATATTTTTATAAACAAAAGGTTGCATTGCCTTTAGAAAGTGTGCACAATCATTTTGATGATAAATTGGTCTATGTCACAAGTGTGTATTGCGATATCCGGGAAACGGAAGCGAATTTCCAAAATCGGGTTAAAGCATTTTGTAGTGTTTGTTAAGTATAGCAAAATTTCATCATTAACTCATTTTCGACCAAAATGGTCTATGTCACAAGATAGCACACAGCTGACGATTTGTTATTGAAATGGCATGAATTTTGTTATTACCGTCTGCCCGGGAAGTTTCAGTGGAAATGACTATTTCAGGATTATGTGCACGAGAAGTAAGAGATTTTCATTCCCCTGAAAAAATCTACACAGAAAAAAAATCAATTCCCGTAATCGTGAATTGGGTTCCCGGGCAGACGGTAATAACAAAATTCATGCCATTTCAATAACAAATATTGTTAAAATAACAGAAAATGTTTTTGAATCTTCTTGAAAAATCATTTTTTGCATAAGAGTTTAATAAGAGTTTATGTTATCATAACAAAATTTGTTATTGGTGTGATTTTGGTTGAAAGCCAAAACAACTTGTGCATAACATTTTTTGTTATGGAAGAATAACTCCAACTGAGCAATTCTCTGAGATCTCGGTCATTCGATTTTTTTTTTTTGTATTTTTTAATCCGGCTGAAACTTTTTTGGTGCCTTCGGTATGCCCAAAGAAGCCATTTTGCATCATTAGTTCGTTCATATAATTTTCCATACAAATTTGGCAGCTGTCCATACAAAAATGATATGTGAAAATTCAAAAATCTGTATCTTTTGAAGGAATTTTTCGATCGATTTGGTGTCTTCGGCAAAGTTGTAGGTATGGATATGAACTACACTGAAAAAAAATATACACGGTAAAAAAAATATTGGTGATTTTTAATTTCACTTTTTGTCACTAAAACTTGATTTGCAAAAAAACACTATTTTTATTTTTTTTATTTTTTGATATGTTTTAGAGGACATCAAATGCCAACTTTTCAGAAATTTCCAGAATGGGCAAAAAACTTCATTTTTCGATGTAAAATCGAATTTGCAATCAAAAAGTACTTTAGTGAATTTTTGATAAAGTGCACCGTTTTCAAGTTATAGCCATTTTTAGTTAAGTTTTTTGAAAATTGTCGCAGTTTTTAATTTTTTTAAATTAGTGCCCATGTTGCCCACCTCTGAAAAAAATATTTTTGAAAAGCTGAGAAAATTCTCTACATTTTGCTTTATTGAACTTTGTTGATACGACCCTTAGTTGCTGAGGTATTGCCAGGAAAATTGATGTTTCCTATGTCTCACCCAAACAACCCACCATTTTCGAATGTCGATATCTCAACTAATGGTCCGATTTACAATGTTAAAATATGAAACATTCGTAAAATTTTCCGATCTTTTCCAAAAAAATATTTTCAAAAATTTAAAATCAAGACTAACATTTCAAACGGGCCAAACATTCAATATCACGCCGTTTTAAAATGTTAGTCTTGATTGAAAAAAATTGAGAATATTTTTTTCGAAATGATCGGAAAATTTCACGAATGGTTCATAATTTTACATTGTAAATCGGACCATTAGTTGCTGAGATATCGACATTAGAAAATGGTGGGTTGTTTGGGTGAGACTTAGAAAACATCAATTTTCCTGTTTTTTAACCTTTGCTTGGCAATATCTCAGCAACTAAGGGTCGTATCAACAAAGTTCAAAATAGCAAAATATAGATATTAGATAATATTCTCAGCTCTTCAAAAATATTTTTTTCAGAAGTGAGCAAACATGTGCATTTATTTAAAAACATGAAAAACTGCGATTATTTTCGAAAAAGTTACCTAAAAATGGATTTAACTTGAAAACGGTGCACTTTACCAAAAATTCACATACGTACTTTTTGATTGCAAATTTGATTTCACATCGAAAAATGGAGTTGAAAAATTTTTGCGACCAATATTTTGATTTTTTGAAAAAATCAGTTTTGATTCTAAAAATTCATAACTCGGTCAAAGATTTTTTGCACATTCTGGAAAGTTCTGAATAGTTGGCATTTGATGTCCTCTAAAACATATATAAAAAACGTAACTTAATCCACCTTTAGGTGGTTGATGCCTTCCTCTCATTTATAGAGTGATTACAATCCCCTAAAGTGTCCACATGGTTTATGGATTTCCCCTAACGTGATCGCACCTAAGAGGTCCTAATAAAAATAAGTGACGAGTAAAAAAACAGATTTCCTACAGACTTTTTGTCAAGATTATACAGACACCGCCTTTCAGGAAAATGGCATCCCTATACAAGGCTTTTTTCGTGGCGACCAGACGGGACCATTTGAGGTTATGAAAATTCAGACCATTTTTTAAACTGCTTGTAATTTTAGATAGGTAAGTCAGATCTTGAAAATTCTTAATCCACACGAAAGGTCTTCTCATATGCTTTCTAAAAATATATAACATGTGAGGGTTTCATGAAAAAACCACCCTTTTTACCATAATTTTGATTTAATATGAAACAGTCTTTTAACATAACTTTTTAAATACATGAGAAAACTGCATGAATTTAAATAGCAACTAAGGGGACGTTAAGACGGATCGATTAAAACCATTCCGGCCAAAATCGGTTGAGCCTGTGAAAAGATATTCCAGTGACATTGATTTGGTACACATGTCTACATACAGCCAAACACACAGACATTTGCTCAGCTGGTGATTCTGAGTCGATTTGTACAAATGAAGGTAGGTCTAGGAGGTCTAACTAAAAAGTTCGTTTTTCGAGTGATTTTATAGCCTTTCCTCAGTAAAGTGAGGAAGGCAAAAAGGGTTTTTTTTGCAAATCAAGTTTTAGTGACAAAAAGTTAAAAAAAAATCACTAATTTTTTTTACCGTGTATCATTTTTTTCCAGTGTAGTCCGTATCCATACCTACAACTTTGCCGAAGACACCAAATCGATCAATAAATTCCTTCAAAAGATACAGATTTTTGAATTTTCATACATCATTTTTGTATGGCCAGCTGCCAAATTTGTATGGAAAATTATATGGACAAACTAATAATGTGAAATGGCTTCTTTGGGCATACCGAAGGCACCAAAAAAGTTTCAGCCAGATTAAAAAAAACAAAAATTAAAATTTAAGTAAAAAGACCGATTTCGTAGAGAATTGCTCATCTTATTCATGTAATATAAGCAAGCCTGCATATAGCAGCCTTTGAGAATACATCAAATTAAAAATGCGCTCGGCTTAGTAGGCCCAAAATAGGGACAAATATTCTACTTCGCACATTATTTTAAAAATTGGAGTGAATGGTCAAACACTTAACTTTGTGTAAAGATGGTTTATTCGAAATATTGTATATTTATTACAATCCAAAAAAATACAGTTATCATTCTGAATTTATAATTGGTTTTTTGTAAGGACATTGTGCTTAGACCACCGGCAAATTATATATTGCCAATTCATGCTTTTTTATTGTGCATTAAAGTTTTATTCGTAATTGTTTTTGAACTGAATAATACATTTCATGAACTTCGGATGTCCTTTATGTTTCATAGGAAATATACAATTAGTCGTCACAGTTACGATGCACTTTCTGGTAGCATTATAAATGGCTTCAATGAACTAATAAATTACAAGTCAATGGGAGGCAACAGCGCGAACATGATACGAAAAACTTCGCAGTATTTATTGCAATTAGTAGAATTCAATGCTGAATCAAACTATTTTTGTCTGGTTGATAGGCTTCACGTGCTTTTTGGTTGGTTTCTGTTCTGGCAAATACTCAAGAGTATAAATAAAACATATTTAAACATTTCAGGTCTCTCCATTCCCCCCTCGACCGGGCCGTTGGCTCGAAATGTTTGGCTAACAATCAAAATTCTCACTTTTCTTCAGTACACCCATCACATGGTTCAGCTTTTCCGGACCGCGTTCGACTCAACGGCTACCGCAGAAGAGTTCATAACGATCTTCAACATGTGCATTGTGCTAACTACAGCCCTCGGCCGAGCCGCCTGTCTAGCTTACCATCGGAGTACCATTTTGTCACTGAAGGGTTACATCAACTCGAAGAACTGCCTCCGGGACGATCCTTTGTCTTTCGAGCTGCGAAAGGCGACTTTCGTGAGAAATATAAAGTTGACCGCAATGTTCACATGCTACACCACGCTTAACGCTACGTACTATTACTTTACGGAGTTTCGCACGGCGTCCGTTTTTCGGATGCCCCTTCCTCCTGAGGTGTTCCCAGCTCGTCTGAGCTATTGTATCGAAACGCTAAGCTCGGTAGTTGGGATCAGCTGGAGTGTTGTTCTGTTTATAAGCCTGACTCAGTTTGGCACCTTGCTAAACAGCCTGTGCACGGAGTTGACTGTAATTGTGCAGCAGTTTGATGGAATGTTTGAACAAGTCGTTGCGAACTGCGCTCTGAATACCTTTGAACTGGCAGAATCAAATGAAAATGAACGAACCAAGTTTTGGAGCAGGTTGGATTCGACCTTTACGAACGCAATTTCGCACCATTCTTCGTTTGTTAGGTTGGTATACACAGAAAAAAAAACATGGTAATATTACATCTGGGAAGGGGTACATCTTTTATGTCAGAAAAAGGTGTAATTTTACCTCTTGAAATGTGTAATTTTACCACTTTTCTGGTGTAATGTCACTTTTTCAGTCTTAAGGGGTTACATACATGTAAATCGGCAAAAATGTCAGATGTCAGTTTGAGCACACAATTAAACTTTTTTCAAAATCTGTTTTCAGGGCATTAAAATATACATTTTTATCTATTAACAAAACAAATTTGAAGACATTTGGTTGTATCATAGCCGAGATATAGCTATTTAAAGTTAGCAGTTTCAGAAAACGGGTGCCACGATATCTCAACATTGCTTCGACCAAATCGGCTCAAAATTTTGGTGAAGACTCGTTAAACCGGTCTCGTGTGCATGACGAAGGCCGATTTTCAAAAAAAATATTTTAAAAAAAGATAAAAATATTTTTCAGTTTTTCATGTAAAAAATCGCCAATTTTTGATTTTTGTATTTTTATTAAATTCATAATTTCTTCTCGAACAAAAAGTGGTATAGAATGTCTTCGAATAGATCAATCCATTAGATGAGGATAAAAAGGTGCGGAAGGTCAAGTGCAACCTTAGCAACGTTGACTGTGTGCAGGTGTGTCTGCATGTGTTGCATGGTCAAGACGAGAACCGGAAACCTGAGCGCAGCACAGCGGCTTGCTGAGTGTATCATCTTTTAGGTGTATGGTCCGCCAACAAATGTTAGCAGCAGAGGATTATCTGGTGAGATCAAACCATAAAACATGCAGTACGAGACAGTTAAATTTGAAATAACTAAATACGCGCCGAATTGCAATCGGAAGTCAAAATATAACGTTTGAATCAAATTGGTACAAACGTTCTATTGGGACGGGGCTTGTCGGTTCAGCTGAGGTACCTCGCGCATGGCTAGCCTGCGTAGAAATGGGTCACCGAAGTTCGGCAGAGCTAACACCTACCAAATGCCTATGCAAGTTATTTGCATGTACAGTAAACAATAATACTGAGAACCATGGAAACAACTCAATTTGTAAGATGCGACCGCGTGGTCCCGTTTGGCTGGTTGCACACACACACACACACATTCATAATTTCAAAATCGGGTTTCGTCATGCACACGGGACATGTCTTGGGAGTCTTCACCCAAAATTTCAGCCAATTTGGTCCATCCCATCTCGAGATATCGTGGCACCCGTTAATTAACTCGGTGTTTCGAGAAAAAACGCTCAGAAAGTTTGACAGTCCGCTTTGCGCACGGCAAAATGTTGAGCTTAAAATCGTCTCTAACTCAGTTTAATCAATTAATATCTTCATGAAACTTTCAGGAGTGATTGAAAATCATCTTTTTAGTGGATTCAATAAATTTTCTGTAATATGAAATTTTGTGATTTTCTACATGTATGTAACCCCTTAATTGAGGTAAAATTACATCATAAAAGAGGTAATATTCAACCTTCCAAAATCACAGCTTCCAAATTTACATTATTTTTTACTGTGTAGTCCAAGGAGGTTGGATGCATAATTATGACCATTTTCCATTTCTAGCTACCACCAACGACTCAAACCCGTATCAAGTGCCAACTTTTTCATACTGTTGACCTCGGCCGCACTGATGATCACGGTGAATACTTTTATGTTTATCATAGAACCATCACTTGGCCGGCTGCCGCTGCAGGTGGTTGCGATTCAGTTTATTTTGGAAGTTTACGTGTGCTGCCACCTGTTTGATAAGTTGGAGAAAATGGTAACTGAAAGTAATTGAGTTATCTGTTGAGCAACGTGTACCTTTATTGCCTTTCAGAACAACAAAATTGCCCGCTACGTATACGTCATCGATTGGTTCAACGTTCTACCAAGGGATGAAGCCAACATGATACAGGGCAAATGTCGGAAGTCAATATTGCAAAATGCTCTGCTGCTACAACGCCAGGTTCATGGAGGATTCAAGGTTCGGGCTGGTGGAATGTTTGATCTTAATTTGGTCACATTTGCCAATTTAATTAATTTGGTTTACTCAATGCTAACGTTTTTGCTGAAAATGTACTAAATATGATGCTGTGTCAAACTTTATAACTAAAATAAGATGGAAAAATTACATTCACAATTAATTGAATAAAATGAAAACAAGCTTTACCAAGCTACCCAATGCATGATTTCTCCTTTGAATGGTTTGACCTCTGCTGACAAGTCTGCACTCATTCTCTGTCCCGCATCCCACTCGGCAACAGCACCAGCCGCTTCAGTCAACCGACCGTCAATTGAGTCCGCGCCCGAGTTATTAACGGTAATTGATTGAATCTTGATTTCCGCAGTGTGTATATAAGACGCTGCGCTTGACACAGACCGTCGCTAGTCCCGCGAAACATCGGCACCGTTCTGGTTGGTACGGATTCCTTCTGGCTGAGTGGACTGTGATATCCAGGTGAACCACGCACATTGAGTTCAGTTCAGTGAACACTTTGACCGCACATTTCCTGCACCTGACTGATTTGGGTTATGTTGTCTTAGTGCGTAACGACGTGGTTGAAGTGTAATGCTAGTGCTGAAAGGTCGTAGGAAGATTTGGGCTCACCAGAAGATGGCCAAGACCGGCGGAAGGGTTTCCCGGTACGGGCTGTGGACTGTGTACTCGCTGTTGCTGTTCAAGTGCACGTTTGGTCTGCTGCCGGGTAGTGACGGATACGATAGCAGCGATTCCAGCGCTTCCGTGGAGGAAACCGTTCTGAAGTACGATAACAACCTTAACGTATCGCAGCACTTCAAGTCGTTGAACGACAAGCAGCTTGGTGTGCATCGGCGGCACTACGATTCGGAGGATGATCTGAAGGCCACGTACAGTGGCCACTCCCGCTTTGAGCAGCACCAGTTTCACTGTCCAGCCTGCCAGTTCCGGAGTGTGTTCGCGAAGGCATCGCTGAAGTCCATTAAGGCGCACGTACTGCTCAAGCTTGGCTTCGAGTATCCACCCAATCAGACCAACTACCCGAAGGTACCGGAGGACATCCTGAAGAGCTTCAACGAGAAGATTGGCCACAGCCAGCACAACAGGATGAGGGATGCCGGTGATCAGCAGTACATGAGCGACGATCCCAACGCGCACGACCGGATGGACGAAGTCGAGGAGGACTTTGACTATTACCAGATAACGAACAAGATTTACATTCTGCCCAATCGTAAGTTGTTTTCGAGAAGGTTCTAATGAATGTTTTTGCTTTTGCTTTGTCTACTTCGCAGGGATCAAACCTTTGCTTCCACAATCTACGATATTTCGATTTTTCATTTTCTTAATAAATTTTAACTTTTCAGATTCACGACCAGTTATGAAGACTGTAAAACTAAAATAATAAATATTCTATAATTTCAGCAATTATTTTTTTTTCAGGATTTAAGTTATTAATGCTCACAAATAAATTAATTTTTGATCACCAGTTTTAGTATAATTTCAATCAATATCCGATAGTTGAATCCACCTCTGAAAATGTAAATCTCCCCTAATGTTCAAACAACAAAGCTGAATTTACGCTTGTCCGCATCTTGTTCACCTTCCCAAAAGTATCAGTTCACATTCCATCCCCCATTCAGACGAATTGTTTCAGCGTTAGAACACCCACACCCGAACATGGAGTTCAACATTGGCTGAAAACTAATAACACAACTTTTCCGTGGTTATCATCTCCAGGCGAGAAGTGGTTTGCCAAGTCGTTCAAATTCCTTCGTAGAAATTACAACACGAATATCTCGTCGACTTTCAGACACGCCAGGGAAACCACATTAAAATTCATGTCAACCAGATCATTCCGGAAAACTTGTCGTTATTTTGCACTTTCCCGAAATGGGGAACAAAGAAAGCGTCCAGCGTTTTTTTTTTTTGTTTCAGTCTTGCGTAACGCTCGCCTTAAATAGCTGCTGCTTCATTCATAGCCGATTATATCCGGACAATGATTACATAATTACAACGATTTTTGGGGCGAGTTTGCCTTTGCTTGCTGAACACAAAGAGAAAGAAAGCCTCAAATTATCGCGATGCCCCGGGGGATTGTACGGCTCCGCAGCGAAAGTCACGTGGTGTGTACTGAGCGACGATGACAGGTCCCTTACCAGAAACAGCACGGGCCAAATATCCGAGTCCGGAGCCCGGACCCAAAATGAACAAAGGAGAACGTTAATTTTAATTGTGTGCATATTTCGTTCTATGAATCTTAACAAACTGTTAAAAGTAGTAAATCCAACTTGAAATAGTAGTTTATGCAACCAGTTGCAAAAAGAAGTTTTTTTCAGCACGAACCGTCACCTTTTGACCTTCACAGATCTCGAAAAATCGAATTAAATCCCTGGGACATTCAATGCAAACCGATAAAACTCCGTGCATTTTTGTCACTTTTCAATCATGTCGTGCTGTCGACACAGCCTGAAAATTTATGTAAGCGTGACAACTGGCCAAAAGGAATTCAATCAGAACGCGTTTGACACACGTAATGTCATGATTCGAAATCCGGACACTTAGTAGCATATCATTTTTGTTATTGCTGGCAAAAAATCATGTAATAAGTAGGAAATGTAGAAACATCATCACGATGTATGTCTTTTCTAACAATTTTTCATAAGAATTTTAAAATTAAAATGACTTGTTGTGCTTCGAATCCCGGACACTGATAAAAGCTGATTCGAAATCCGGACACTTTTGCTTCGAATTCCGGACACTCGATTTTACTTATGAATCGCACAAATTTGGACTGAAATGTTAGTGAATGGCACTCTTTAGATCTCAAATAAGCTGTTAACATCAAAACAATCGATAATTTATATAAAAAATTGCTAGAATTTAAGGAAATCGAAACCATAAATTTCTGCTTTGCCTTCCCGGTGCTTCGAACGCCTATGAAATATTTCACGTGAAATGTTTCGCATTTTTGGTAAACTTATAATTTTATTGTATTTAATTGTTTTGGCATTAACTACAGCGTTCAAACAAACTTTAAATGAAAGTTCATGTTGAAATTCATCAAATATCACAGTTTTGACATTCATAATGCGAACTTATATCCAAATAATTGATAAATCAAGATGAAGTGTCCGGGTTTCGAAGCGTCCGGGAATTCGAATCATGACGTTACATGCTCGACTACAGTAACTAACCATTTGTAATTGTAATAAATTTCCCTTAAAATTAGATGTTCCAAATTTTTTTACAGTCGAGTAACGGAAAATGGCATAGTTTTTAAAACTTTTTTTGTGTTTTTTTCGATGAAAAATACGTTTTTTCGGAATTCTGAGTACGCCATCAAATCGGGCGTCTAATTTTACATAAAAGTCCCTTTGACACCAAATTTCTATCTCACCACCGTTTCAGGCTGCAAATTATTGAAAAACACCTCTTTTTTCGCATGTTCAAAAATGAAAGGGGTCGTACCGCCCCTCCGTCACGAGATATCAAAAAACGGACCTCGGATTCGTGATCAGGGACAAAAGTTACACCTTAGGACAAAGTTTCACGCAAATCGAAGAAAGGTCGGGTCAACTTTTCCCCATTAATTTTCAATACTGTTATTTTTGGTAGAGAAAAGAAGGCCATTTGGTCGTTCGAGAATGAAAGGAAAAGTAAGTTGATTCAAGACGGACTTGCAAAAAAATAATATTTCAGGTAAATAAATATCAATAACATTATTTAGGGAGATGAACTATACTGTGATAGTTTCTAAAACATGTTATGATACTTTTTTTTTTCTCTTCTTTGTTCTAGAAGTGCTCAAGTCCCGAGTGTACCGACAGCATTTATTCTCAGTGTACGCGTAAAGATTTTTGTTTTCATTTAAGGAAAACTGGGGTGATATTAATAGTTTTGAGTTATATTTTGCGAATTGTGAATTAAAAACGAAGAAAATGGTCTGATATTATATCATGCTTGGTAAAGAAGTGTTTAAAGAAGAAAGAAACTAAAAAAAAAATATTTTTTGCAATTTCGTCGTTAAACTTCTTACTTTTCCTGTCATTCTTAAACGACGAAATAGCCTACTTTTCTGTACCAAAAATAACAGAATCGAATAGCAACACTTTTCAAAATAAATGCTGAAAAGTTCTAGTTTTCAGCACTGAAATGGGTGCTGAAAAGTTGAACTTTTCAGCACTTGTTTCGAAAAGTAACACTTTTCAACATTTTTTTGATTTAAACGATTTATTGACAAAAAACATGAAAATTTAACTTAAAATTTCACTCAATGGGTGTTTTTCGGAATTGCAAAAAATGTTGTATGGAACTCGTTGCAAAACTTGTTTTTTTCAGCACTCTTCGTATTTATCCAACTCGGTGAACCTCGTTGGATAAATGTACGACTCGTGCTGAAAAAATCCTCTTTTTGCAACTTGTTGCATAAACTACTATTGACGTGCAATTACCGCTTCTGAAAAGCGTTTTCATCTGAAATAAAGTCGTCGTTTTCTGCTATCTTATCGCACGTGAATTTGGTGGTCAAATTGAATTAAGAACGACATTTTGTGTAGCTCTGAATGCGTCACCTTTTGACCATCACAGATCTCGAAAAATCGAATTAAATCCCTGGGATATTCAATGCAAACCGAAAAAACTCCGTTCATTTTTGTCACTTTTCAAAAATTTCAATCGTGTCGTGCATCTTGACACAGCCTGAAAATTTATGTAAGTTCGACAACTGGCCAAAAGGGCATGTAAGTTTTTCTCAAAAGTTTTACAAAAAGTTGTAGGAATTGTAATCGGTGAATTGGAAAGAATTAGGAACGAAACCAGTCTAACACATAGGAATTGCCACTTACTATATTTACGAAACTGTTTTTTGCTAAGAAAACAAGTTCAAATCGGAAAACGGTCTGCATTCTCGGATTCTTTGAAAATTATCGACAGAAGTTTGCACTAATTGTGCTGTTATCACCTTGTAAACCAAATAGAAGCATGGAGAAGTAATCCAATCAAATCCGATTAACAAACTGCTAATACTGTCTCACCTTGTGGGTGGCGTTATGGTAAACAAACAAACGAAATCATTGCTCTGCTTTTGGTTAAATAAATTACAGTTTTGAACAAGTTAATGGAACAAAAAGTTTTTTTTTTATTTAATTGAGCAACAGAACACCAACTCAAACAGGGACATTGTTACATTGTAAGTCCATTCTGGGCAAATCCCTTTCACTCAGTTACACCTGGAATAACAATGCAAGCTAATTAAGCTTTATGACATGGACGTTTGATCCATCTTCCTGTAACCTGGATGTTCAACCTAACCTACCTGATCCACTGAACCATAGTGACGCCGCGAGAAAACGCCTCTCCGCGAAATGAGCTCGGTGGCAGAGGTACTGGAAAAGAAATATTTGAAAAAAAGAAGAAAAAAACATAAAATTAGCATCTGCGCGTTTTGGAGTTTAAAGATAAGGGTTTTTTACGTTACAAATATTCTTCGACCACACAGGGCAACACCTTGAAAAAAAAAAAAGGAGCTAGATTTAAGGCAGTGATAAATGGGATGAATTTGCTCTCGTCTTCTTTTCCGCTTATCTTTGCGGGAAAACCAACTCGTGCTCCTTTTAATCTTTTTTTTTTTTGGATGGCGAATATAGACATAATTGCTGCTTTATCGCTATCAACTGTTGCTGCCCGCTGTTGAAGGAGGTTTTGGAAGGGTTGGCGTTTTATCTGTTTCAATTTTTGCGTAAAATAATCGAGTCTGTTTTTTGCACGTTTTTTCGGGTATTTCGGCACTGAATTTAAATCGTTATTTATGCAATTTGAACTAGACCACATTTTTAAAAACAATATACCCTAAGGATTAGATTAAGAATGAATTTAAATTTTAAATTTATACAACTAGTATGGACGTTGCCACTGCCTCACCGTTTCAAGCCTTCAGACCCCTAGTTTCAAGTAGGCATCTTATAGTAGAGACTGCCAAGGCCATGTTGTAGAGCGAACAATTTGATTTGAGAAAGAACCACCCACTGTTGCAAAATGACCCCACAAAGTTCTATCCAAATATAACAAATATAAAATAAAAATCGATGACAGAAGTTCTGAAGAATTGCTCAACTATATCGCTTATTCACAGTCGTTATTCATAGTTAGGCTCATTGGTTATTTTTTCCAAGATATCCTCCTTTACTATTTAACTAGTTCCGTTTCTAGTCTAGTCCTCAGCTCCATTATAGCGTCTATTCAACAAAGTTATGAATTAATAAGTTTTTCCCACGTTCAGGTCATGATTGTTTAACGAGAGATAACTGAGAACAAAATAGAAGCGATGATATTGATTATCCAATTTATTGACTATTGAAATTAATTTAACAGGGTGGCCACTCTAGTTGGGAAAAAGTCGGGAATTCGCCAAAATCCGCCTAAAATCGGGAAAACGTCGGGAATTTGTGATTTTTTGTCAATAAGTTGAGAAAAGTCGGGAATCCCAAGCATATCTGTTGGAAAATTATTTTCTAACTTTTGAATAATTTTGTAATATTTTGTATAAATTTCAAATTAAATTCACTTAATAAATTTTTAGTAACTTGCTTAAAATTTAAGCATTTCTTTTTGAGAATAAAGGCTATTTAAGACATTGAAAATCTTAAATAATATTGAATGCATTTGACACAGATCTGAAACAAAAGATTTTTTATTATTTTTTGTTTATGATTTTTTGTTTATCAAACATTACGTAGCATTAACTCAAAACAACAACAAAGGTAATGAAATACTTTTTTTAAAATAGAGCCTAATTTTAAAGATTATAGCCAGCGTAAAGTTATAAGTCTGCACAGTAATAAAAATCATGGCATGATTGAATTTTTGATAATTTTTTGAGTTTGGCAATGTTTCTTTTTGTAGTAAATATTTTTAATTGTTTAAGCCATTTCTTTTTTTTTCGAATGTTTTTCTAGAACTGTTTTTGTAAGTATGTGTGTATGAGTAATTATTTCATATAAAACTTGATTTTCAGTCATCGGAAAACTTAAATATGCGTTCGTTCTCGAAACATATTTTTACGATTTGAAAACATGAAAAAATTATTTAAATTGCAAAAAATAAATCCAAGAATTGTTGAGGTATTGCAAACATGTTTAAATTGTCTCTCCAAACATCTTGCATAAATTAAAAAATTAAAAGGGTTGCCAAATTTCATTTCAAAACTTTTTTAAACGATTTTTTTTAAATTCAGGTATTTTCAACATTCCATTTCTAGTTTAAACAAAGTAACAAAAACTATACGTTTGCCAATTTTAAAAAAAAAAAAAAAAAAAACATTGAAATAATAAGTTTTTTGAGTTTTTGAATATTTTTGAAAGACTTATTGTGCTTTCATTCTGGAAGTATTTTTGTTTTGAATTTGTTGTTATGTTTGTTTTTTTACGAAAATTGTTAAAAGTTTGATTTTTTCAAATTCTTTTAGATTTTATTCTATGGCCAGGGTTACCAGTTCAAAATTTGAAAAATCTGGCAAAGTTTCGATTAAAAATCTGGAAAAATCTGGCAGACGAAAATCTAACAATTCTGAATGATGAAGATAAAGGAGGATATAAAGTAATTCAAAAGTATGAAGAATTCAGATGTTTTAACTGATATCATGGCCTAAAAGATGTTGAATTTTCATTTACTTTAGGAAAAACTAATTCTAAATTTTCTGATTTTCAATTAAATTCGCTCATTTTAATCAAAAAGTTGTTCTAAATAAGCATTAAATGAAAATTCTGGCAAAATCTGTCAATATCTGGCACAGAGAAGGGTAAATCTTTATTCTGGCTGACACTTGAAAAATCTGGCATTCTCAGATTTATCTGGCAACCTGGCAACCCTGTCTATGGCTGATATTGACATTTTTTCATTAAGACTTTTTTGTTTGAAATCATTCTTTAGATAAAAAAATGCCTATTATTTGAGTTTCTGGAAAAGTCGGGAAAAAGTCGGGAATTTGAAAATAGGATTTGAGTGGTCACCCTGAATTTAATTTGATGGCCCAGGTGTAAACTACAAAAGCAAACAGTGTAACTTGGCACTCAAGGAGGTTAAGATACGGTTTGTTACAGCAATGGAACATTTTCAACGGTTCAAGCCACGGTTTCCCAAGTTTACCATCGATTCGGACTACTTTTGGTTGGTGAACAAAGTTCATGAGCTGTTCGGTAGGTGTTGTCCCGCAGAGTTGAACATTAATTTGGTTTAATTTGATGATATTTTCTATCATTTCAGAAATATCTGTTCCGATTACTACGAACCGCTATGTACGGCTTTTATGGTTAATGATTAAGATTTTTTCCTTTCTTCAGTACATCTATTTGATGATTCAGCTGTTTCGTCTAATCTCCCGTTCCTCCAGCAGCGTAGAGGAATTCATGGCCAGTTTTAATCTGTGCCTTACCCTGACGGCATCACTTGCTCGATTATTTTGCCTAGCTTTCCATCGTCAAACTATGCTGACACTGCAGCAGTACATCAACTCGAAAAATTGCCAACGTGACGACAGCTGGGCATTCGAACTTCGGAAAGCAACATATGAAAGAAATGTCAAGTTCTTCGCCAGATTTCAATTGTATGCCTTTTGTAACTCAGCCTTTTGGTGTTTCACCGAATTTCGCAAGGTTGAGGCGTTTCAGATTCCCTTCGTGCTGGATTGGATGCCGCCAACGCTCAAGCATTGCGTAGAGATATTCAATTCGTTTGTAGGAATCGTGTGGAGTTTTGTATGCTTTCTCAACTTTACCCAGTTTGCAACCATTTTGAACAGTCTCCGTACTGAGTTGGCGATTATCGTGAAACAGTTTGAAAACATATTTTTCCTATCCGTTTCAAAGTATGCCCTTGATCCAACAGAAATTGCCAACTTGAACCTGCAAGGGAAGGATCTTTTCTGGGAAGAATTGGATTCCGATTTGAAGCATGCAATATTCCATCACTCAAAGTTTGTCAAGTAAGTAATTAGGTCTGTCTTTTGCTAGATATTATATGACATACTATTTTCAGACATTATCAACAGCTCAGAGCAGTTTCAAGCGTCAACTTCTTCATACTTTTGTCATCAGCAACGGTGATGATCGCTGCCAACGTTTACTTGAACCTTATACAGCCATCCCTAGATAGAATTCCTCTGTTCATAGTCGCTGTCCAGTTCATGCTGGAAGTAGTCGTGTGCTGTACGATGTTCGAGAGGCTAGAACAAGAAGTACGTCACCTTAAAATACCTCCTCAAGTGCTTCAAATAATCTGACCCTGATCTTTTCAGAACGACAAAATTGCTCGCCACGTCTATGGCATCGATTGGCTGCACGAGGCGGGAAAAACAACAAGTGCTGCCCAGCGCAGACACCGCAAGTCGATATGGCAAAATGCTCTGCTGGTGCAACGCCAGGTTCACGGCGGCGGGCTGAAGGCAAAGGCAGGCGGAATGTTCGAGCTTAATCGGGAAACGTCGCTGAGGCTGATCAACCTGGTTTACTCCATGCTTACGTTTTTGCTGAAGGCGCACGGGAAGTAGAGTTAGTTTTAAGAGTAGCCGTAGTATAAGTGCTATTTTGCATACATCTTAAAATACATAAACTATGCGTTTCTGATATCCCATAATTAGATCACTTTCCCGTTGATTCCGAATCAATTCCAACTTTGCGTTAACCCCTTCCGACCCAGAGCAAAGTTAAGATTTTTTTAACGTTTTTCACTAGACGTTTGGCAGGCGTGACCGAATGGTAACGCTGTTAGCTAAGCGCATCTGCTCTTGCCTTCCATCGGATGGGGAAGTAAAACGTCGGTCCCGTCCTTAGCTTTTGTTAGGCCGTTAAGTCATTCCAGGTGTGGGTATAAGAACAACCATCACACCAAACCAAGCCGTTGGTGGAGTCGTTGGTCGGCGGTTCGACTCACAATCCAAAGGTCGTCGCTTCGAACCCTGGGGTGGAAGGTTCCTTGGAGTAGAAAGAGGTTTGGGTGCTCTCCCCATTCAAGCCTTCGGACTCCTAGGTTCGAGCAGAAACTTGCAATATAGACCACAAAAGACCCGGGGGTCGTTAATGTGGATGGTTTGTTTTTTTTTGAGGCGGGTATCAATGGGTTAATCTCAACCAATTTCGCTCAAAATTTGCATAGATGCTTAAAATGACCCAAAAATCGTTTTTCGCTTGTGGAGCAGGGGTTCATTTTTTCTGGGCACCCTACTCTGTACTCATTCATTATGCTGAGGTGTTCAATTGGTCATCCACTGATTCTATTTTGTTCCTGATGAGATGTTTTAAGTTGTCCAAAACTTCCGGAGGTCGGTGGTTTTTGACAAGGGACAGGGACTAGTCTACCGGTACAAAAAAAAAAGAAACATTAAAATTCTTAAAATTGCTCGTATTTTGCACAACTTGATGAAATCCAATTCGCTTGGTTGCATTTGAAAAGTCTTTTGAAGCACTTTTACCATCCTTTTTTCCATTAAAATGGTTGGCATGTAATGTCACATTTTCCATTGTTTTTGCACCAGGAACAATAATCCGATGAATAATCGCACTGCACGGACCGGTGGCCGAAGTACAGGCCAACGGAAGATTCGGATTTTTGAAAAAAAAAAGTGTCAGATTTATCCAATTGTGAACTGATAAGCTTTCTTCTACCATGAACAGTCACGCAAAACAATCCTAGAATAATATTAAATACCATAGGACCCATCGGAACCGGTTCCACCGATCTCCGGTGGCCAAATCCGGAACTGCATTAGGAAACAGCGGCAACTAGTCATGCGACGTATCAAACTTCTTGATTTTGGATGGAGAGTATCCTTAAAATGTATTTTTACCTCCGGTGACCGGTTCCCAGGTTATCCGGTGGTCACATCCGAAGATCATTTTTGGCAAATTCCTGAAACCACTCTTGCGACATATCAAACTTCTTGTTTTTTTAAGAGAGGAGTGTGTAACTCATGTCCCCATCCAAAATCAAGAAGTTTGATACGTCGCATGACTGGTTAACACTGTTTCCTAATGCGGTTCCGAATGTGGCCACCGGAGATCGGTGGAACCGGTTCCGATGGGTCCAATGGTATTTAATATTATTCTAGGATTGTTTTGCATGATTATTCATGGTAAAAACAGCTTATCAGTTCACAATTGGAACAATCTGACACTTTTTCCAAAAATCCTGATCTTCCAGAGGCCGTTACTCCGGCCACCGGTCCGTGCAGTGCGATTTTTCATCGGATTATTGTTCCTGGTGCAAAAACGAAGCTTTTGGTGTATAGCAATCGATGGTTTGCGCGAAATAATGTTGCGATAATTTTTTGGGCCCTTTTTTCCCACTGTGCAAAGGTCGTCAGTTCGAATCCCGGGGTGGATGGAAGCTTAGGTGTAAAAACAGGTTTGCAATTGCCTCAACAATCAAGCCTCCGGACACCTAGTATCGAGTAGGAATCTCGCTATCGAGATCGCCAAGGTAATGCTGTAGAGCGGACAATTTTTTTTTTAATTATCAATGTAAAAATATATTTTTGAAAACAACATGTAAGTTATTCTTTTTAAACTGAATATCTTTTTCTGAATAATCTGAATAATTTTACGAAAATTTATTCTACCACAAAAAACTTTGTTGGTTCAAAGAATTTTACGCTTTGTTTCATATTCATTGGCATTAGTATCTTTAAACGTCAAGAATAAAGATCAGACTTTAATCGTTTCCTATCAGGGCTAGAAGGGTTAAAAAAAACGTATGATAAATAATCAAGAAAATGACACGTGCCGTCGTTTCAGAAGAAAAAGTTTTCTTTCTCATGGCAATTATAAAATTGGAACTTTTGCTTAATTGGGAAACTTTCTTTATAAACCAATCATGAGACACTTCAGGTACATAAATAATTAACTGGATTTCAATTGATTCTGATCAGCTGAAACCACCGAAAAGCAACTTCACAAATGTTTCCCGACCATAGTATTGTACTATCAAGTCCAAGGAAAACATCTAGTGTTTGCAGTATGGAGATATTTCAATCTTTTTGGGATCGTTTTACGGTGTACGAAAGTGAAACCGACAATTTCCGCTACATCGATTTGATGCATCTGCTTTTCGGTAGGATAACAGTTTGTTAAACATAGTATTGGTATAAATCTTAAACTTTTTATTTGATTAGATCCAGGTGTACCCGAGTCGAAAAATCAAACCATTCGCGTAACTTGGGCGGTTTTGAAAAGTTTAATCGTTACGCAGTACTTTTTCCTCATGTACCAGCTGTTGAGAATTTGTTTCCTCCTACCAATCGACATCGATGCCTTCATGGCGGTGTTCAACATGGGATTCATATGGACCGTGGCACTTTCGAGAGGGATTTGCTTCGCCATCTATCGACGCGAGTTGAACCAGTTGAAGAAGTACGTAAATGCAAGAAGTTGCCAACGCGATAATCCTGTGGCAAACGAGTGTCGGAAGAACACCTACAGGCAGAACCTTAAGCTGGCGACAATCTTTCAACTTTACACTGTAATCAATGTGAGCATTTGGTGCTTTACCGAGTTTCGTACGAACGACAACTTTGATATACCACTACCGATGCATCTGCTTAACGATAAGCTTAGACTTTCAATTGAGTTCTTTTACATGTGCGTTTGCACAACTTGGAGCATCACCTGTTGGATCAACTTTTTGCAGTTTGGAATGATTTTGAACTGTCTGCGTACGGAGCTAAAAATCGTAGTTATGCAGTTCGAGGAATTGTTTCCTAAAATAAGAAATAAACTTGAGATTGATGATTTACGGAACTTGGAACCGATCAAAAGACGTCGTTTCTGGATAGAATTGGATGATGCCTTCATTAATGCATTGGCAGATCACGCAATGTTCTTAAAGTATGAACAAATCTTAAATTGCAAATTTCAAAGCCACTCAATATCTCAAAATTCCAGACACCACAAACAACTGAAGGCAGCATCCAGCACCAACTTCCTCATCGTATTTTCATCAGCAATGGTCCTCATCTCGATGAACATGTTTCTGTTCATAATCGACCCTTCCGTGAAACGAATCCCCCTTCTGGTAGTCTCGTGCCAATTTGCATTCGAAGTGTTCATCTGCTGCTATCTGTTCGACTCGCTGGAACAAGAGGTACTCGTGCATACTTTGATTAAATTCCAACTGATTAAAACCCCATCCAATTAAAGAACAACCACATCAAACACCACGTGTACGCCATCGATTGGATGACCAGAAGGGACAACGTCCTGCAACACAGACGGTTCCGGTCGATACGCCAAAATGCACTGTTTTTGCAGCTGCAAACCAACGCGGGCCTCAAAATCCGGGCCGGCGGCATGTTTGACCTGAATCTGGTGTCCTTCTCGACGCTGATTAACCTGGTGTACTCGATGCTGACCTTTCTGCTGCGGACGCGGCAGGTGGAGTTCTAATGGTTGGGAAAGTCCACATCAAACCGATGTATTGCTGTTGAAATTTACTGAGCAGAAAAGAAAAACTCATGAAGTTGATGTAATGTTTGTTTGAATAAATGGATTCAATTAGAGTGCACAAATAGAAACATTAAATGTGCTGGTAATATGCTCATAGTGCTGTTTTGCATTTTCCGAATAATGTAACAGATTTTCATTTGTTTTAAATAGAAAGGAAGGGATTTACTCTGGTTTACTTATTCAAATGATATGAAATTAAAATAAATTATTATTTTTTACGCTAAAAATATATTTGAGAATGAAAACAAAGTTGACTTTATCAAAGACTCGGAAATATTAAGTTGTGTTCTACACCTTTTTAATGTTAAAAATGAAGGCAGCGCTATATTGAAACCACGACTCCAATTTTGGAAGCACCTTTAAAAAATGCCACCGGGAACTTCTGGAATCGTACCCAGACCAACTGGGTGAGAGGCAACCACGCTTACCCCTACACCACCGGTCAAGGTCCCAGTTTATAACAACTGCCGTCCCAAAAACAACTCACCACGACTCAAGTTTTTGGAAGTACTTTTAAGGAAAATGCTTTAATTTGTCAGCCGTCTATGTGCTATCTTGTGACATAGACCATTTTGGTCGAAAATGAGTTAATTATGACGTTTTACTATACTTAACAAACACTACAAGATGCTTTAACCCGATTCTGGAAACTCGCTTCCGTTTCCCGGATATCGCAATACATACTTGTGACATAGACCAATTTACCATCAAAATGATCGTGCACACTTGTGACACGTCATACATGGTGTTGGAAAATGTGGAAAAATTTTCTTGTTTTTTCCCAATTTATGGTGATACAAACTTTCTAAAGGCAATGCAATCTTTTGTTTTTGAAAATATACTGATTAAGTCTGTTAAACTATTGATTTAAGTCTATTTTAGTTTGTATGGAAATTCTATGCACACTTGTGACACGTAGTACAATTTTGTGACACGTGCTTTTCAGATTTTTGATTACATAATTTACTGTATCTTTTAACTGGTGTTACCAAATTAGTTGAAACTTGGAGCGTTTGTTAAGCGATAGTATACGAACCGATTGCTTCAAAAAGTTTGGCTCTACCATTCATAGTTTTGAAAATATTTATCATCAAACTTTAAAAATCGATTTTCTCGAAAAGTACTAAATGGTCGTTGTCACAAGATAGCACACAGCTGACGAATAAACGAAGTTTTTTTTTGCAGACGTCAAATAGGTCGATAGCAAACAATCTGTCGAATTCAGAAATTGATTTAAGGGGTTACATACATGTAAATCGACAAAAAAAAGTCAGAGGTTGGTGTCAGCACACACTTAATTTTATTTAAAATCTGTTTTCAGTGCATTAAAAAATACATTTTTATCTATTATCAAAACAAACAAGAAGGCATTTGGTTGTATAATTGCCGAGATATAGCTATATGAAGTTAGCAGTTTCAAAAAACGGGTGCCACGATATCTTAACACTGCCTTGACCAAATCGGCTCAAAATTTTGGTGAAGACTCGTTAAACTGGTCCTGTGTGCATGACGAAGGCCGATTTTCAAAAAACTTATTTTAAAAAAAGATAAAAATATTTTTGTGTTTTTCATATAAAAAATCATCAGTTTTTGATTTTTGCATTTTTTTTAAAAAGCAAAATTTCAAAATCGGGCTTCGTCATGCACACGGGATATGTCTTGAGAGTCTTCACCCCGAATTTCAGCCAATTTGGTCCATCCCATCTCGAGATATCGTGGCACCCGTAAATCAACTCGGTGTTTCGAGAAAAAACGCTCAGAAAGTTTGACAGTCCGCTTTGCGCACGGCAAAATGTTGAGCTTAAAATCGTCTCTAACTCAGTTTAATCATGTAATATCTTCATGAAACTTTCAGGAGTGATTGAAAATCATCTTTTTAGTGGATTCAATAAATTTTCTGTAATATGAAATTTTGTGATTTTCTACATGTATGTAACCCCTTTAATAGATGCCACGAGTCAAAACGATATTTTTTATGATTTACGATTTATGATTTATGATTTATGATTTATGATTTATGATTTATGATTTATGATTTATGATTTATGATTTATGATTTATGATTTATGATTTATGATTTATGATTTATGATTTATGATTTATGATTTATGATTTATGATTTATGATTTATGATTTATGATTTATGATTTATGATTTATGATTTATGATTTATGATTTATGATTTATGATTTTTGATTTATGATTTATGATTTATGATTTATGATTTATGATTTATGATTTATGATGTATGATGTATGATTTATGATTTATGATTTATGATTTTTGATTTATGATTTATGATTTATGATTTATGATTTATGATTTATGATTTATGATTTATGATTTATGATTTATGATTTATGATTAATGATTTATGATTTATGATTTATGATTTATGATTTATGATTTATGATAAAACCCCTAAACCAAATAAGAGATTTCATAAATATTTGAACATTTAAGTTGCAATTAATTACTACCGTCATCTGGGGTGACATTAGGTCTGGGGGTGAGATTGGGTCATACAAAAATCCTAAAATTTTTAAGACTTATTCTCACCCCCAGACCCAATGTCACCCCTGATGACGGTACTCGAAGTTTCATTTGAAATTAATTACACAGTCTTTCATGAATGATTGAATATAATTTGCGACATGTGGTAAAGAGAACAATCAAATCGTTTATTTTAAACTATGATAGAGTTATCATCGTAATGAATTAAATATGACCAATTTTGCGCGAACTTCAACCCTCTATTATTCAGTCAATCGACCGCATATTACATCGATAACGGACCTCGGTGACTCCTGATCAGTTGTTACCAGCCTGTTGAAAGCAAACAATGCAAACCTTAAAGACATTCATCACGCAATTGCGTGAGTTCAACGTCAACTCGGACTATTTCTGTTTGGTCGACACGATTCACACTCTTTTCGGTAAGTATTGTAATTTTTTTAATTTTGCTTCAAAACAAAGCGAATTTTTCAGATCGTGGGCCACCGCTATCCAGGAAACGCATTGTAAGGATCCCTTGGGCAATCATCAATGTTTGTACAGTTCTTCAAGCTTGTTGCATGATTATTCAATTCATCAGTATATTAATCCAAGATTCGATTGACATCGATGAGTTTATGATGGTGTTCAATCAAACCTTCATACTGACCATTACGGTTTTCCGCGGAAGTTGCCTCGCATATCACCGTCACTCCATCCAGCATCTTAAAAAGTTCATCAACTCAAGGGTCTGCCTGTGGGATAATGTCGAGGCTTTTGAAATGCGTAAAGCTACCTATCGGCGTAACATCAAATACATGGCGATTTTTCAGCTAACTTGCATCCTCAACGCTATCGGTTGGATTTCAACCGAATTCTGGAAAGCTGAAGTACTGCAAATACCGTTTCTTCATGATAACATACCTGAAAGATTGGAATTTTGGATCAAACTCATGTACGCACTCATGTACCATTCGTGGTCCGTCTTGGTTTACGTTAGCGTGACACAATTTGGAACAATTTTGAACAGTCTGCGGACAGAGTTGATGATTATTGCGTTGCAGTTTGAAACTTTGTTTGAAAGTGTCGTCACGAATTACGTTGTTAGAAAAGAAGATTTAAGCAGTCTCAATCAAACTGAAGCCGATGCGTTCTGGAAAGAGCTGGCTATCACGTTCAAAAGTGCCATTTCACACCATGTGTCGTTTATCAGGTATTTTAAAATGGACTAATCTAAATCATATCTTATAATTTAAAAATTCCAGACAATACGAACTTCTCAAAAAGGTATCCAGGCTGAACTTTTTTATGCTGCTTGTTTCGGCTGCAGTCATCATCACAATCAACACCTTGATTTTCATAACAGATCGCTCGATAACACAAATTCCCTTGCAACTCACTGCTTGCCAGTTTATGTTTGAGACATATCTTTGCTGCTCCATGATGGACACTTTACAAACCGAGGTAACGAATCCAGCATTCAAATGGTGACCTTAATTTAAAAAACAAATCCCACTTCCTAGAACAAGCGGATCGCCGAGTATGTGTACGTCATCGATTGGCTGAGTGTTTGCCGAAGAACGTCCGACGGTCAGCGTAAATCGGCGAAATGCATTCGACAAAATGCGCTCCTTTTGCAGCTACAGATCCACGATGGGCTAAAGATTCGCGCAGGAAACATGTTTACTGTCGAACGGGAAACATTTGCGAACTTGATGCGAGTGGTTTACTCCCTGTTGACATTTATACTGGGGCAAACGGGTTAAGGCTGGTTGACATTAAATTTAACCAAAACCCATTCTAGTTTCTTTAACATATTTAAATACAGGAAATTAAAAAAAAATCATGTGTTCTTTTAAAATTGCACTTAAAAATAAATTAAATACTATGTAGTAACAGTAAATTACAGTTCAAAATGGTGATGAGCTTCCCGGGAAGACGGTAGTAACAAAATTCATGTAATTTCAATAACAAAAAGTGTTATAGAATATTCTTGCAAAATCCATTTTTGCATAAGAGTCTAATAACAGTTTATGTTATCATAACAAAGTTTGTTATTGGTCTGATATAAGTTGAAAGCCTAAACAACTTTAGAATAATTTTTTTTGTTATGGAAAAATAACTCGAACTGTTATTGGGATGATCGGATTAGTTATTAAAATAACAAAGATTTGTTCGAAGAATAACAAAAAATGTTTTAAATAACATAAAATGTTATTGGGCACCTCCGTGTACGCACGAGTGCAAGCAGCAGTCAAGTGCTCAGTGCTCCATCGTTTTTTCGAAATTTTTCGCCGTAATTTACCGTGATTAGCCGCGAGTTTGCTCCACCAGCATGCCAAGGGCCGGCCGTGGCCGTGGCAGTTCGAGTGCGGCCTCGAAAAATCCGCAAAGTTCGTCTGCCGGCCGAGTGCAAAAAGGTAAACAAAACAACGCCGCGTCGTCCGCCATTGCGCCGGGGAGTGTGTGCGCCAAAGGATTCGACCCGAAATTATTACACGCTAATTACCGCGTCCAGGATCGCAGCCCTATTAGGCTCCGTTCAGCTACTTCCGGCAATCCGTCGACGGATGGCGCTTCAACATCCGCCAAAATTCCCACCAGTAACAAGTTCGCGAGACTGAGTGACGAGGAAAGCAGCTACAACAACACCGACGGTAGCACTACCGACGACGACGATGGTCGTGCACGAAAGAAAGTGATTTCGCCAAAAAAAATTACTCCAAAGGAACGACGACCACCACCAATTTCCGTTTTGGACACGTTGGCGGACGATGTTGACGAGCAGCTGGAAGGCCTCGTGTACTGCCTCAAAATAGGTAAATCGTCAGTGCATGTGTTCACGTTTGACCAAAAGAATTTCGACCTGGTTGTGTAGAAATTGAAGCGTAAAAACTTCAAATTCTACACATTCGACCCCGTGCAGAAGACCGCTGTTAAGATCGTCTTGCGGGGTACCAAGACCGCCCGACCTCCGTCCTCAAGGAGCACCTCTCGGGTGTCGGAATAACGCCGCGAGACATAAAAGTCCTCTCGCGGAAGACAACCGTCACAGGTACACACACACTGTACCTGTTGTACTTCGACCGCGGCACCGTCAAAATTCAAGACCTGCGGCGGACTAAGGCGTTGGACGGTTTTTGGATAAACTGGCGGTTTTACTCAAAGAACCCGTCGGACGCAGCGCAATGCCACCGTTGCCAGAAATTTGGCCACGGCTCGCGGAACTGCAATCTCCGACCCCGCTGCATGAAGTGCTGTGAGTCACACCTCTCGGAGGCGTGCGCACTGCCACGAAAGGCGGACTTGGGGGAAAACGCAGAACAAACCAAGTCGCGCGTAAAGTGCGCGAACTGCGGCGGTAACCATACCGGTAATTACCGCGGATGCGTCGCGCGGAAGTCCTACCTCGAGGAGCAGGAAAAGAGGAAGAAGAAAGCAGCAGCGTCCCATCCTCCTCAGCGAAGTACGAGCGCAGCCGTTCCTGCAGCTGGCCAGCGTACGGTTCCAGCGGACAATTCAGCGTTCCCTCCTGGCTGGGGGCGATCGTTTGCAAGCGTGGTCGCTGCCGGAAGCGGCGATGCGGCCCAGCAAGGAGTCACCGGGGAAGATCTCTTTACCCTGCCGGAGTTCTTTGCTCTCGCGGGGGAGATGATGACGCGGTTTCGGAGCTGCCGTAACAAGGCGGAGCAATTTCTAGCCCTCGGGGAATTAATGATTAAGCACATCTATAAAGGATAAAAAACTGTGATCTAGTTTTAAGCTTTCTCTATTTCTATCCCCTTTTCCTAGCAAGTTTAGTAAGTTTTTTTTTCTCAATTTTTCTTACTCTTGGCAACACCTTTATTTACAAGCAATAACTGTTCCAAAATGGATTATGATGTAACACACAGCTGAAAGGAACTCCAAAACTCTGTTTTGTACCTCAAAAGAACTTATTGTATCTTGATTATTCACCAATAAAACCGAATTTGAAAAAAAAAATTTATTGGTCTAGTATTTTAAAATATAAAAAAATGTTATTCCCACGTTATTTCCTTCTGCTCGGGTTAAAAGAAATAAGTCACACAGCCCCACCGTCGTGAGATATCGAAAAATAGACCTTGTGGTCAGGGAACAACACTACAACCTTGAAAAAAAACTTTCAGAAAAGGTCGGGGCTCTTTCTTAAACACTTCTTTAAATTGATATATGATTTGAAAAATTAATGATTTTTTTTTCATTTTAACGGAATATTTTATGACTGCTAAGCAATTCTTTACGAAATCAACCGACCATTTTTTTTCACTCTAGCTTTGTGAGGAACTCCCCAAAGAAGCCATTTTGTGTAAGTGGTTCACCCATACAAGTCTCCATACAATTTTGGTATTCAGAAAAAATAGGAAATTTCGCCGACTTGTACACAGAAAAAAAGTGGTAATATTCATCAGGAAATGGTGACAGATTTTGTGTCAAAAAACATGATAAATTTTACCCCAGAATATGATTAATTTTCATCAGTTTTTGATGAATATTCATCAGGTTCACATTTTTACTTGTTTTTTATGTAATATTACTCAAGAAAAGAGGTAATATTCAATCTACCAAATTTTCAACATTCCAAAATTAAACTTTTTTTTTCTGTGTAGATAATGTTTTTCTCACGAAAAATTCAACTTCCAAAAATCCGAGCAAGGGCGAAATTTTATCCCGAGCAAACGGAACTTACTTGAGAATAACATTTTTTGATATTTGAAAAAAAAACTAGGCCAATTACATCTTATGTTATTGATAACAGGATTTGTTATTCGTCGTTATAATTTTTTTGTTATTGGACCGTTATTGTAATAACAGACTAATAACATTTTTAGTTATTCTTCGAACAAATCTTTGTTATTGTTTTTTGTTATTTTAACAACTAATCCGATCATCCCAAGTTGGAGGTTTTCTTCCATAACAAAAAATGTTATTCCAAAGTTGTTTTGGGTCTCAATCAATATCAGACCAATAAAAAAATTGTTACGATAACATTAACTGTTATTAAACTCTCATGCAACAATACTTTTTGTTATATAACAGTATTCGTTATTGAAATGGCATGAATTTTGTTATTACCGTCTGCCCGGGATATTACATATTGTTTATATACATGTTTTATTTTTTGTTGCTAAAAGATCGGCTTTAAGACTTATGATTTATCGATTTACGTTTTATGAATTATGATTCCTGATTTGGCTGAAATATATATTTCTTCAAAAAGATTAAAAACTTCTATGGAAAAAGACGTGCAATCAACTGAAAATAATTCAAAAAGAATTTTCTAGTGTTGACAATCATTGTTATGCATAATTTAACCATTTTAAAAACATTTCAATTCAGAATGATACGAACAATGTGTGCAAGTATGAATATAATTTAAGAGAAGTTCCTTTGATCTTCAAGGAAAATATGTTTTTTAAGCTTTTGGCATACAATGTTTTGACTTTAAACTAATTTTAAAAAAGTCAATCATAATTTACATTTGTAAAGCACTGCCTATTACTATTCTAATGATGCAGTGCTCACTGTATGTGTACAATAATATAATGTACAGTGCTGACTCGACGCGCCGATGTTTCGAAACCCGAAGCTATCCATAACAAAATCGGATAATCGAAGCAGGAAAAAAAATGGTTGAGCAAATTATTTTTTTTTTTGTACCTCGGCCAAAAAACCCACTAACTATGAAGACTTTCAAAATTAATGTATTATTTTTTATTCTAGATTGTTTGACCGCCATGTCATATCTGAGCTCATAAACAACCAGTTATTTTGTGATCGATTTTGATTCGATTACCCAAGGTGTTTGTTTTGCAAGGACTCCAGATATTCGAGTCTGGACTGTACACAAAAGTGGTAAGTAATTTGTAACGCGTGGTAAAGATAAAATGAAATCATTACTTTTTAAATGTGACTGAGTATTTTATCGCAATGAATTAAATATGACCATTGATGCGCGAGCTTCTACCCTCTATTATTCAATCAATCGACCGCTTTTTCCTCCATAAATACCGCACTACGACTTTTGATCAGTTGTCAGGCAGGTAGTGACAGCAAACAATGCAAAGCTTAAAGGCATTCTGCACGCAATTGCGTGATTTCGACGTCAACTCGAATTATTTCTGTTTGGTCGACACGATTCACACTCTTTTCGGTAAGTATTGTAACTTTTTTAATTTTGCTTCAAAACAAAGCGAATTTTTCAGATCGTGGGCCACCGCTATCCAGGAAACGCATTGTAAGGATCCCTTGGGCAATCATCAATGTTTGCACAGTTCTTCAAGTTCTTTGCTTGATTGTTCAATTCATCAGTACATTAATCCAAGATTCGATTGACATTGATGAGTTTATGATGGTGTGCAATCAAACCTTCATTCTGGTCATTTCGGTTTTCCGCGGAGGTTGCCTCGCATATCACCGTAACTCCATCCAGCAACTTAAAAAGTTCATCAACTCAAGGGTCTGCCTGTCGGATAATGTCGAGGCTTTTGAAATGCGTAAAGCTACCTTTCGGCGTAACATCAAATACATGGCGATTTTTCAGCTAACTTGCACCCTTAACTGTATCGTTTGGATTTCTACCGACTTCTGGAAAGCTGAAGTTCTGCAAATACCGTTTCTTTATGACCACATACCTGAAAGACTGGGATTTTGGATCAAACTCATGTACGCACTCATGTACCATTCGTGGTCCGTCATGGTTTACACTAGCGTGGCACAATTTGGAACAATATTGAACAGTCTTCGGACTGAGTTGAAGATTATTGCGTTGCAGTTTGAAACTTTGTTTGAAAGTGTCGTCACAAATTACGTTGTTAGAAAAGAAGATTTGAGCAATCTTGACCAAGCTGACGCTGATGCGTTCTGGAAAGAGCTGGCTATCACGTTCAAAAGTGCCATTTCACACCATGTGTCGTTTATCAGGTTTGTAATAATATAAGGATCTAAAATATTCTTAAACCTTCCACAATTTCTAGACACTATGAACTTCTCAAAAAGATATCCAGGTTATCCTTTTTTGTGCTGTTTATTTCGGCTGCAATCATCATCACTACCAACACCTTGCTGTTCATAACTGATCTCTCGATAGCACGAATTCCCTTGCAACTAGTGGCGATCCAGTTTATGTTTGAAACCTATCTTTGCTGCACCATGATGGACACTTTGCAAACCGAAGTAACGAAGCCAGTACTCAAATGGTGACCTTAATTTTAAAAACAAATCCCACTTCCTAGAACAAGCGGATCGCCGAGTATGTGTACGTCATCGATTGGCTGAGTGTTTGCCGAAGAACGTCCAACGTTCAGCGTAAATCGGCGAAATGCATACGGGAAAATGCGCTCCTTTTGCAGCAACAAATCCACGGAGGGCTGAAGATCCGTGCTGGAAACATGTTTGCTGTCAATCGAGAAACATTTGCAAACTTGATGCGAGTGGTTTACTCCCTGTTGACGTTTATACTGCGGCAAACGGGTTGAGGCAGGTAGAATATACTTTTACCGAAAATTTGCTAGTTTAAGCAGCATATAGTGCAAATTGCAATAAAAATAAGTAAAGTACAATGTAGCAACATGTTTATGAATAATTTATTGGAGCAGTTAATCATGGTTTAGCTGAGTACTTTGTAGTGCACAGAGCACATAGATTTTTAATCTAAATGAATTTAACGTTTGATTGGAATAACCTAGCAAGAAAAGGGAAGTTTTAGGGCAGGCCTGCCCAATAGCGTGGTTCACGTTTCTATGAAAAAGACAAAAGTTGTTATTTTGTCTTGCATCAACCGGAATTTCGTTCTTTTATGTCCCCAGAAGCACTCCTGAAAATTTGAGTCCATTTGGTAAGGTCTAGGAGCTCCAGTTTTAATTTGAAATTTATATGGGATTTTGATTTATTTTCCATGGGAAACTATCTTTTTTTACATTGTATTAGGATTTTTTTTTTATAAATCGATGAAATGACTTGATTCTTATAGTAGGAGATAGGTTTTGAACTGGGGAACAACTTTGTAGAACATACCAACATGCTAGGAAGTGACCCTTTAAAGATACAGATACTTTTAGATGGTGGCTGGCCCCTTCAAAAGCCATCATCTAAAAGTATCTGTATCTTTAAAGGGTCACTTCCTAGCATGTTGGTATGTTCTACAAAGTTGTTCCCCAGTTCAAAACCTATCTCCTACTATAAGAATCAAGTCATTTCATCGATTTATAAAAAAAATCCTAATACAATGTAAAAAAAGATAGTTTCCCATGGAAAATAAATCAAAATCCTATATAAATTTCAAATTAAAACTGGAGCTCCTAGACCTTACCAAATGGACTCAAATTTTCAGGAGTGCTTCTGGGGACATAAAAGAACGAAATTCCGGTTGATGCAAGACAAAATAACAACTTTTGTCTTTTTCATAGAAACGTGAACCACGCTACTGCCCAACCTTTTTCGCTCAATTTTCACATTTTTGATCGTCATAATTACATTTGTTCATTTTTTCATGGTTTATTTGATGGAATCGGTTCACAGATGTGAACAGTGAACATAACTTTGACAAACGTTTGAAAAAATATTTTTGCAAGTCGTTTTTATGTAAGTTTTAAGTGAAAAAATGGTTCGGCCCGCGGGCCGGATTGATTTTTGACGTAAAATGTAGATAAAAACGACTTGTATAAATATTTTTTCAAACTTTTGGAAAAGTTATGTCCACTGGTCATCTGTGAACCGATTCCATGAAATAAACCATGAAAAAAATAACAATTGTAATTTTGACGATCAAAAATGTGAAAATTGAGCCAAAAAGGTTGGGCAGGCCTGTTTTAGAGGAATAAACTTGTACTAGCACTCGTTTCTTACTCTTGTTAATTATGCACAACTTTGATATATCTAGATCAACTATACTAACAATTTCTTGAAACATGAACATGAAACATGAAAAAAACTCTGGTTCAATCTCATGACCTGGGTGTTGAATATTGGTTCGCACAGCGGCCTTTTGAGCTGTCAAAGTGGAACCAATTTACTGTTCGCCAAAGTATCAAGTATTGTAATCGATCATAAAATATAAATCGATTCTAAAAAAAAAATGTAAATTTCGTGGCATGCGAATCACTAAACATTTCAATGCAATTGCACGGTACCCAAATACTGTTTTGAAAGAACCCAAAAAATATGTTATTTCAACACTTTTATTTAAAGTTACACAACCCAATAACATTTCTGCACAGGCTCAACTCGAGGGGAAGCATGAACTTTCGGGTTCCCAGAAACACATGCACTTTGAGTTTTCAAAAATATCAGGCAGGGCCAAATGGTTTTTCTCCAAAGTTCTGAGAAATTTTGAAAAAAGTTTAACTTTTTTTGGATGGTACCATGCCAATTTGTAAATATGAATAAAAAAGATTTTTTTCTTCAAAATCAATTAAAAACGCTTCCGAAATAAGCAAATAAAACAAAGCACTGAGTAATTGAAGAGTTGTTGTAAATTTGATGTCTTGTATAGAAAGACAATGAAGTTTGATTCCCAAATTGCCCAAACTTGTTCGTATTGGACATAGATCTTCTTCATTTTTTTTTCATGTAACTCAATTACACCCTGATGGAGCGTGGACTGCCTAGAATGAAATTCTACTATTTTTGGATTTAATATGTAATTTTTCCCGGAGAATCCGATAAAAATACTTTCAGACAAACGCCTTCTGGTCCCGGCATCATAAGTCTTCACACGACATTTTCAAATGTAAGGCGTTTTTTGAAACTTTAACGTAGTTTTTTTTTTAATAAAAAAACCCTGAATGCTAAAACAGGTTAAAATTACGGGGAGTTCGAAGTATTGAAGAAAACAGTAATTTTGCTGGAAACGACAAAAAACGCAATTTTTAAAGGCACCGCTAACAATTTTAGGATCACCATAATGTTTCAATCAAGGAATCCAATCTTGAATCGGATCAGCGCACTTTTTTTCAAACTGCTGTTTTTGTGAGAAATTGCTGGTTGATTAAAAATTTCAAAATCCAAAACTACCCGAAATTTTGTTTGTGTTACTTTTTGATAGAACGATGATTTCGCTTTAAAATTTTTAGAATTTAATTTAAAAATTTAAAAGTGATTTTGTTTTTTTTTTACGTTGATTCAATCAACAATTTCGGGAATGCCTTGCATTAACCGTTGAATAAGTTGTTTGGCAATAAGAATTGGATTATCGTGCTGAACAAAAATTTAGGAGGAAAAAAATCTGTAAAAAAATATGACTCCATCAGTAACCCAAATCAGCTTAATGAATCTTATCCAATTAGGGCGTCCAAATTTCCCGGATTTTGAATTTCACGGGAAACGGGAAAAATATTTTTGGAATCCCGGGAATTCCCGGAATCCCGGGAAATTTTTTAAACAGTAATAAAACCTAAGTTTTCATTTTATTTGTTATGTTTTCAAGCATAAAATCATAGAATAAGCTCAATCATATAAATTGCTGATAATCTACACTTCAATCTTTACAAGGCCGACAGTTTTTAAAAAGCCTATATAAAATTAAAATAAGTTTTTTTGTTCTTTGTTGTGCTTTGGATTTAAAATGAACTACAATGTGATTCAAATTAAATAAACTTATACAAATATATTTCTTTTTTATTTGACACGATCAGAAAAGCTAGAAATTTTTTTTTGAAAATATCTTTTAAAAACAAGAGGCGACAACAAATTAAATGACACCAGCCAATGTAAAATTTAAGATAAGTTTTGAATTTCATGTTTTACATAGTAAAATTTTTTGCAACAAGTGGCAAAAAGAAGATTTTTCAGCACGAGTTGTACATTTATCGGATAAATCTCGATTACTTTTTCAAAAGGTACTATGTACATAGGAAACTCTTGGCGCATTTGTTGTTTTGAAAAAGTTATCTAGAAATACGACAAGTGCTGGAAAAATCAAGTTTTACAACAAGTTGCTTACAACATCTTTTGCAATCCCGAATAAACGCCTTTAGAATGAAATTTTTGCAAACATCCATGTGTTAAATTAATTCACCGTTAAAATTAAAAAAAAATTAAAATTTTACTTTTTGATACAAGTGCTAAAATGTTTAACTTTCACAAAAAAAAAGGTTTGCAAAAAACATATTTTACAAATTATTTTTAAGTTACTACCGCCAACTAGGAAAAAACACTCTAAATAGGTTAGGAGATTTTAGAACAATAAATTAAAAAATCGGTGTTCTGTGAAATTGTTTTGTTCTGTTCCTGTTTTAACCAAAGTAATTCAAAACATCATGCAAAAAAAAATACTAAATAGCTGTCTTAATTCGTTTCATTTGTCCTGATTTGCCCCACATACCAGTGCTTGATGAAACATAATTTGATTTGATTTTTTTTTCAACTTTTAAATCATAAATATAAGTAGATATATCAATCTTTTAAAAATATATAAAATCAAGTATGAACACACAAAAACACACAAATTATAATGCTTTAACATTATTATCGATTCTGAGGTATTCAACTGTTCATATATTTCCACAACCAAATCAGAATTTCCAGACCAAAATTTGTTTTTTTTTTTGGGAATTCCCGGGACAAATTATAAAAAAATCTTGGGATTCGGGAATTCCCGGGATGGACGCACTATATCCAATGCTGTTTTTTGATGAAATTATAATGATATTTGTATTACTAAATGTATTTTCGATCATTGTAATAAAATCTTGTTTTATTTCAAATGATTGAAAGGAAAGCAATAAGGCATCAGCAAACAATCGGAAAAAATCACCATTGAAAAATCGCAACAATAAAGCCAACCCACCAAGGTGCAGTTTGTTGCCGATTCACGGCTGACTCCCCCAAGTGCTGTTATACCGTTACACGGAAACCAACTTACATCACGCTGGACGCTCGCCGCTGCAGTCCCCGCAGGGCCCCAATGTCCCGGTGGGGTGCCCGGGGCGGGGGCGTGAACAGGCTCTGGCTGCGGTCCCGAACCGGGTCGGTCGACTCCGGCCGGTACGTCCGGAAGATGGTGGCTATTTTCAGGTTGAAGCACAACATGGCCACGACCGAGGCACCGCCACCGCCCTGCTTTGGCTTCTTCCTTGGCTGCCCTGGCTGGTGTTGGCTCCTTTGGGAAGCAATCCTGGCGGTTGGGGCAGTGTTTAACCAAAGGAAATCTTTACTCTGCTTCTTCTTTTTGCTTCTTCTTCTACTTATAGGGTGTGTCGTTGCACTGACGATGGAAAAGCGATTTTCCTCACTCTGGTGGCACCGTTTTCCTCATGTTGATTTTTGCACTTCACTGTATCACGGTTAATCTGTACTGTTTACATGATTTATAACTCATGGCTTAATCTAACGGAAGATTATGTTTTACTTCACTTTTTTCTCTTTGGAATTACTCACATCAGCAACAACAACAAAAAGTTTGCAATACACTTGACTTACGGAAATGGTATAAAATTATTCACAATAAATGTTAAATGAAAAGGATTGTAATTAATTATGTCCTCGTTAAGCGCTGCTTTATCGCATCAGAGCTTAGATAATCGAATTTATTAGTTTTCAACTCGACGTTCCCCCCTTCCCAAGGAGCGACATAATGCTTTGGCTTGACAACATTCATCAATCTGCCCCGGTGAACGTTACGACGACGACAGGGAATGGCGGTGGTAACGGCGTCGGTAATATCGTTTACCAATCACCCAACAGTTCGTACACTCCACCCCCACTCACCACCATACTCAACTCCGACAGTTTGTTATTGCCACAGGTATAAAAGAGCAAGTGGGAGCGTGTCACGTTTCCTTCGTGCGGGAGGAACGTCCTTGTGGTGCATTTCTGGGGTATTTGGCTTGTGTTGAGGTTTTGTACTTAGGATCTTTTATCATTTCCACTGACAAAAAATAGAATTTAACTGATTGTGACATGTTTTTATACACATTTTTACAACTATTTATTTGAAATTATATAATATTTTCAGTGTCTTGTCGATAATGTTTATGTTGTTTCGATCATATTTTTTTAATTGTTGGAAAATTTTGATTTTTAACTCTTTTGTTTGTTAAATCGAATGAAATTGATAGGAAGAAAAGGATAATACATGTTTCTTAACAATGCTAAAATCTTATAAGAATTATATAAAACAAACAGAATTGTGGTAAAATATTTGCAAGAAACAAGAAAATTTTATCGTTAACAATCAAAAAACTGTATAGCATGTATTTTATAAATCTAAAAAAAATAATTGATATAAATTAATGTTGGAAAATTTTAAGTTTCCTAAGTGTAATCCAAACTGCTCTTAGTTTTCATAAGTCGATTATTTAGGAACAAATGGACTGATTCTCAAAAAAAATAACCGTCGGTGATTTTTTTCTAATATGTCTAAATTTTTTTTAGTACTTGAAATTTTCAAAAGGGCTTGGTACAGGATTTTCGGCACTTTCAAATCGGAGTTTCTGGAATACCAGTTTCAAAACACTTCGTCAATACAGCTTTGTTGTTATTTCTAAGACTAATTTTTGCAAATTATATCAGCCTTTATTTTTTGCTGAATGAACAGTTCACAGTGACTGTTTTTGAAAATAAAAAATACTGATAACATTTCTACAAAATCTAACTTTTCAAAGATACAGCCGCTTAGTATCTTGAAAACGGTGGTTTTTTAATTTGTTTTGTAAATAGCTCTTTGATTGCAAATTCAAATTATTATTAAAAAAAATATTTAGAATCATTTGTTTGATAACTTTTTGCCTTCCTCACCTTAGTGAGGAAAGGCTATAAAATCAATCTAAAAATGAACGTCCTAATACGAGCTCCTAGACCCACCTTCACGTATACATATGGTATGGACACAGAATCAAAAACTGAACTAATGTCTGTGTGTGTGTTTGGATGTGGATTAGGGTGCCCAGAATATGAGACTTTTTTCAAAACCTCGCTCCACAAGCTGAATATTGATCCTTGACCTATTTTAGGCCAAATATGATCTAAATCGGTCATCATTTTCCCATTGATACTCGGAGGTAAAGTTTGTATGGAAAAAATCGAAAAAAGGTATGGAAAACTCAAGTTTCTTAGGAATTGGTCTGCCAGTGAGCTTCTTTCATCAAAATATTCCCAAAAGTGAGATTCTTTTTGAAAATGTAATGCTCTACAACTTTGAAGTTGTTTGAAAAGTTATTAGTGATTTAAGAAAGTCATTTTTGTATGAAAAACATTTTTTTCGCCAACTTTAGGTTCGGGTATCATTGGTGGTCTGGGACGCTAAGCAGTCGGCCATCAGAAGGCTTACACTCTAGCAGTGAAATGATCCGTAGTGTTGAAACATGTTATCTTCTCATATTAAATACGCGCTGATCCCTGATTTGCCTGATGGGATTGGAAGTCTAAATATAGATCGAGTTTCCTTCAGATGCTTGCTTCTATGTTCAGGCGGGGCCGAACAATGCCCAACGACCTCGGAATTGGACCGCAAGGAGCTCTGTCATTCTGAAATGGGTCGTTGGAAGCAGCGCGAGGGCTGTCACCACCTAATACCCGGGACTGAGATAAGCTGTATCAGCATTCGGCATATACACAGTCTGATACAAATTATACTTTCCCATAATTTCGCTACCGGTTAGCGGGTATTGGATTGGACTACACACACACCACACACACTTTAGGCTCGGGTATCAATGGGTCAATCTCAACCAATGTTGCTCAAAATTTAAACAGATGCTTAAAATAACCCAAAAAAAACGTTTTCCGCTCGCGGAGCAGGGGGTATTTTTTTCTGGGCACCCTAATGTGGATGTGTGCACTGAAAAATTGTCACTCAATTATCTCAGCACTGGCTGAACCGATTTGAATCGTTTTGGCGTCATTCGTTCCGTCTTGGGGTCCCATAAGTGCCTATTAAAAATTATGAAGTTAAGTTTAGTATTTCAAAAGTTATGCTAAAAAAACCATTTTGAGGAAAGTCCGGAAGATCGTAAAAGGGTGGTTTTTGTAAGAAAATGTTATACAAAGGTATACGAAAGGTATTTAAAAGACCTTTTCAACGAGCTCAAAACATTGAAGTTCTGTTAACCATATCAAAAGTTATGAGCACATAAGTGTTATTTATAAACTTTTTGGGACCGGATCTCAGATGTTTCGATGAAAATTGTGTCCGGGTCCATCAAGCGACCCATCGTTAGTTAGATAATTGAAAGACCTTTCAAATGAGTTTAAAACATTGAAGATCTGAATACCATATCAAAAGTTATGAGCACTTGAGTGTTATTCATACAATTTCTGGAGATTGGATCACATTTATTTCCATAAAAGCAATATCCAGATCGATATTGCGATCCATCGTTTGTTGGATAATTAAAAGGCCTTTCAACGGATACTATATGATTGAAAATCTGCCAACCCTATCATTTATAGGTTGAACATTTTCATTTTACGAAAAACAAAACTATACAAAACTTAACATGTTATTGTGAGAAAGGCATCGGTGGATTAAGTAACGGTTTTTTTTCTTCAAAATTCAATATTTTTTCAAAACTTTACATGGCTGTTATGTGACTTAAAAGTTGCCTTTTAAGATTATCTAAAATAACAGGTCGAGGGGAGGCATAAATAAAAAAAACAAAAACTTTGCAAAAAATTAGCAACAGCCTTATTGTTGTAAGAAACAGTCGTTATGCCGGGGAATGTTTTTTAAATCAGATTTCAAGCAAAACTTAAGAAATTTTTAAACAAAATGAATCTTCAAATGATTTTGCGCTGGGTTGAAAAAATTGCAAAAGTTGATTTTATGATTTTTATTGAATACTAAACATTGCAAAACAACTGGACTGGTGTAAAATGCATTTTAAAAGACTTTTTTTTTACATTTGTTTGACATAACGTTGCAAAACTACTTGATTTTATTGCCCTTCTCTAATTACGAATGGCCTATATTCATCGCATAAACAGTACTGAAAAGTACTTTTCAGCATTCATTTGAGTGCACTGGTATTGAAAAATAATGCTTTTCGATACTGATTTATAGTTTGACTGTCTTACTCGTGCTGAAAAAAAAATCATCTTTTTGAAATTTTAAGAAATTGATATGTTTTGCCCTCTGATTGGAGGGTGACGAGCGGGAATTCCCGGGAAATCGACCATTTTTGGACCTCTCGATTCCCGGAAAATTTGGTCGAGACTCCCGGGAAATTTTAATTTTATAAATATCGAAGCAAAATTATATAAACTAATCAGAAAAACATTTTAAAATTTCAAATTGTTTAGAACATTGTTAAATGTAAGATGTTCAAGTTCGAATGAACCAATGCTTCTCTTATCTTCTTATTCAGAAAGTGTAAATTTTAACTTATCAAAAATTCCAATAACTATTATTGAGAGAACTTAAAATAATGTGGACCCCAAAACCGGCTCCGTGGCTTAATGGTTACGGCTTCTGCCTCACAAGCAGAATGTTCAGGGATCAAATCCCGGTCGGTTCCTTTGAAATTTGGAATCATGAATTTGAATATGAATAAAAACTAAAATGAATCAGGTGGGATTCGAGAACTCACACCTTTGGATTGGTGGTCTGGGACGTTAAGTAGTCGGCCATCAGAAGGTTTACACTCTAGCAGTGAATTGATCCGTAGTGTTGAAACATGTTATCTTCTCATATTAAATACGCGCTGATCCCTGATTTGCCTGACGGGATTAGAAGTCTAAATATAGATCGAGTTTCCTTCAGATGCTTGCTTCTATGTTCAGGCGGGGCCGAACAATGCCCAGCGACCTCGGAATTGGACCGCAAGGAGCTCTGTCATTCTGAAACGGGTCGTTGGAAGCAGCGCAAGGGCTATCACCACCTAATACCCGGGACTGAGATAAGTTGTATCAGCATTCGGCATATACAAAGTCTGATACAAACTATACTTTCCCATAATATCGCTACCGGTTAGCGGGTATTGGATTGGACCACACACACACACAATTTAAAATAATGTGGACCCCAAAAGTTACCTTAAAGCATACTTAGCAGTTAGACCGTTAGATGTTTTTTTTAAATATTTTTTTAAATAAATTATTTCTTAGAGGGAGAAGTCTTTTCAAGATAAGTATAATTTCCATATTCTCAAACAAGCATAGCAATCCTAATAATCTAGTTTTTTTTAATTCTTTTTAGTTTAATTTCGCTGTATCAAGGTAATTTCCTTTTTTGATGTCAATAAGTCATTTTGTGTTTCGCTTCAACCTCAATATTAAATTATATTTTGGAATTAAGGTCCGCCAAATGTGAACATTCGGATTTTTCTGATTACTATTTCTTCAATGAAAATTTACAGTTAACCTTAAAAAAAACAACTTTAAATTGTTGTTTTGAGTCGCTAAACAGCAAAAAATCCGATGGTAAAATCGCATGCAAAAGCATGCACATCACCTTCGTCAAAAAAGACACTTAATATTACACGCTGCATGTACAATTTTGTAAAAAAAAATAAAAAATTGCAACCGACGGGACTCAAACCCAGCACCAACAGTAAGGACTGGTGCCTTAGCCCGCTCGGCCATCAGGCCGATGAAATATGGAAAGGATAAACGTATATGTCAGCTTGACATTTCGGTCAAGTAGGTTTCCCATACTGTTGGGCTACATATTTCAGGGTGTAATATTACACAGAATTTCATAAAATAATGCAAAACTTATTTTACACCCAGGCCTTTTACACGCAGCTGGATTACTACATTATTTGCTGTGTATTTATCATATTGCCAAAATCCCGTTACTGGGAAATTATATATTAGCTATTTTTTACTTCACAAAAATCTAGTAACAAGTTCATACAACAAGTTGTATTCAGAAAAAAAAAAATCAAAAGGTAGATCATAGTTTCCAAAAATAATGAGGCTACTAATTGACGTTTCATTGAACAAGTATAAATAAATCGTAACTGAATTCATTGAAAAGATACATATTTATAACTTTTCTTTATACATTGTTGGCACTATTGGCATAATTAAAAATACTCCCGGGTCCCGGGAATTCCCGGGAAATTTCCGAATCCAACTCTCGATTCCCGGAAAATTGAAAATCTCTGATTTTTTGAGAAAGAAATTGTAGAATTCGTGTCATACGTCGACTTCTAACCACTCCTTGGCCGAGGCAGTTGAGTCATTTGGGTTAGTCTGTCAAAGGTCTCTGGTTCGATTCCCGTTGTCGACACTTTTGGTTTTTTGTTTTGACGGATGAACTTTTTTTGCAAATGAACCTTCAGAGAATAATTCTCTCACCCAACTCGAGCTGTGTCCTCTGTGTCCGTAAATGGTGCCACTATTCTCTCGGCTCGAAGCCATTATTTTCTCGGACGATCGCTGCCCAATTTTGGGTGTAATTAATTAGCATACTTATTTCTAATAAAAAAATGTTTTTTGTCGACATGAATATGCCTCTTCTAAATACGAATTTTGTGCAAATAAACTGTAATTTTGACGGGTTAATGTGTTTTTTAAGGCTAGCTCTTCAGTTGGATTTGTCACCTGAGTCAACGTCTCAACACGCCAAATCATCGTATTTCACAAGCTGCTTGCTGGTCCCGTTATCTGACGCAATGCTACGTAATATTGATTCCCTTGAAGTCTCCCTTTAGTCTACTCTCTCCGTCCCATGAGTGAGTCTGCACTTGAAGGGATATACACATACCACAGCCTGTAAGTGGCATGATTTGGTTTCCCACGTGGAAAACTTCGGTGGCGTCGGTAACACGGCTGTGGAAACGTTACGTTGCTTTCAGCAGAATTTTTCACTCACTCGACGAAAGTCAAAGTTCTCGGAGGGGATTCCAGACGAGATGATGCCACCACGTTCTGGCACTGCTGCAGTCGAAGGTTTCGTTTTTTTTTTGTGTACCATCAGCATCGTTTGGGATAAAGAAAAGTGAGAGGCGGTAGAAGGGTGGCAGAAAACGATATTAAAATTTTCTTCGCCGAAGATTTCGCCTCACCTTTCATGTGATCGTGAAAGTTGCTCGGGTTGTTATGCAAGCAAGCGTGACCGGGGTTTACTCCGAAGGATGAGCAATACAGCACTTCTGACAGGGGCAGTAAAACCGACCGGATGTACATAAGTCCCGGACTTTTCCACCGAGTGGGAGAAAACTTGGCAAGACTTGTTCAAATCGAAAAGTGGCTATCAAATTGAATAATAAATTATGTCATGCTTGTGTTTCACGCTGGCAACGGCAACTTCAGTCCAGTTCCCAGAGGAAATTTGCCGGGAAAATCCAAGTCTGTCACGTGGAGCTTCGCTTGCGGAAAATTACCACCCTAGAAGAAATTTAGCTTCCAACTGATTAAATTACAATCAGAGTGGATACTTGCCAGTAACATTTTTCAATATTGTTTTTTATTCGAACGGTGAATTTACTCAACACGTGGAGGTTGGCCATAAATTCAATCTAACAAACGTTTTTGGGAATTGCTAAAAATGTAGTAGCAACTCGTTGCAAAACTTGATTTTCCCAGCACTCGTTGTATTTATTCAACCCGGTGAACCTCGTTGGATAAATGCAATACTAGTGCTGAAAAAATCTTCTCTTTGCAACTTGTTGCATAAACTATCAATTCAGTACTGTTATTATTGGCGATGGAAAGGCAGGAAAAGTATGTTTGGTAGTTAATTGAGGTAAATTAGTCAGGAACAGGTACATCTTTGTTTTTTTTTTTCTCGCAAAATGAAACACTTCCACAAAACCTTTGGGTAATTCTCTACCAACTAACACGAAATCGGGAAAAGTTGTCCGACCCCTCTTCGATTTGTGTGAAACTTTATCCTAAGCACAGAAAAAAAAATGATGGTATAATTCATCAGGAAATGGTGACAGATTTTGTGGCAAAATAAATGGTAAATTTTACCCCAGAAAATGATGAATTTTCATCAGTTTTTGATGAATATTCATCAGGTTCACATTTTTACACATTTTTTATGTAATATTACATAAATAAAGAGGTAATATTCAACCTACCAAATTTTCAACATTCCAAAATTCAACTTTTTTTTTCTGTGAGGGGTAACTTTTGGCGTTACGACCCCTTCCAATTTTGAACAATCGAAAAAGAAAACGAAGTTGACTTTATAGCTGTCGGCCACCATTGCTAGTACCAACCACTAGTGTCTTCCTTTTATCTACAAGGACTTCGCCACCCTGGGCTCCTAAGTGTATGAAAGTATGGGCACGGAGCGACGGCGCCGAATACCCATATTTACACAAAGAATTTTAGAGCGCCCGCCGCGGGATTCGAACCAGCGACCTCTGGATTGTGAGTCCAGTGCGCGGTCCGATTGATCCACACGGGCGGGACATCGAAAAAGACATGTGAGCAATTCTCTACCAAAACCGGAAATGGATTTTATTTGTATTTTTTGATTTGGCTCAAACTTTGTGGGGGCCTTCCCTAAAACCAAAGAAGCTATTTTGTGTCATTGGTTCACCCATACAAGTCTCCATACAATTTTGGCAGCTGTCCATACAAAAATGGTACGTAAATATTCAAACAGCTGTAACATTTAAGTGATTTTACTGATCAATTTGGTGTCTTCAGCAAAGTTGTATGTATTGATGAGGACTATTGAGAAAAAAATAGGTACACGGGAAAAAAATACAGATTTTTTAATCAACTTTTATTTTACAAAAACTCAATTTCCCAAAATAAATATTTTTTGATTTCCGAGATTTTTTTACTTGTTTAAGGGGACAAAATCCCGCAACATTTGAGCCATAGAGAAACATGGTCAAAAAATCTGCCGCCGAGTTATGAATTTTTGAATGAATAGGGGAACTATACCCTTTTTCAGCCTATTTCTACTATCGGCCTATCAGCACTTTGATCTTGAATTACAGCTTTCATAAAGTGTTTATGACTGTTCCAAAGTAACAAATAGTTTAAATAAAAATGAGCAAGCAACTCTCCATTGTTGATACATCTGAAAATGATGATTTAATAGCAGAAAACGGCAAAAGTGAAATTTCATGCAAAAACAAATTTGACGTTATTTTGCCTTCCTCACTGAGATAAGGCTATAATCCTGCTCTGAAAATGAACTTTTTATTAAAAGCTCCTAGACCCACCTTCATGTATACATATCGACTCAGAATCGAAAACTGAACAAATGTCTGTGTGTGTATGAGTGTGTGTATGTGTGTGTATGAATGATTAGGGTCCCATACATCGCTATTGAATTGTTTGAAGTTTCGATAAGTAGTTCAAAAGTTATGTATAAAAATGTGTTTTCACAAATATCCGGATCTCAATTATATGCATGTAAACGATGTCCGGATCCATCATCCGACCCATCGTTGGTTAGGTAATTGAAAGGCCTTTCCAATGAGTCCAAAACATTGAAGATCTGGCAACCCTGTCTCGAGTTATGACCACTTAAGTGATATTTATGTACAATTTTGAAGCCGGATCTCACTTAAATGTATGTAAACTATGTCCGGATCCATTATCTGACTCATCGTTGGTTAGGTAATTGAAAGGCCTTTCCAATGAGTCCAAAACATTGAAGATCTGGCAACCCTGTCGCGAGTTATGACCACTTAAGTGATATTTATGTACTTTTTTGAAGCCGGATCTCACTTAAATGTATGTAAACTATGTCCGGATCCATCATCCGACCCATCGTTGGTTAGGTAATTGAAAGGCCTTTCCAAAGAGTTCAAAACATTGAATATCTGGCAACCCTGTCTCGAGCTAAGACCACTTAAGTGATATTCATGTACTTTTTTGAAGTCATATCACACTTAAATGTATGTATACGATGTCCGGATCCATCATCCAACCCATCGTTAGTTAAGCAATCGAAAGAACTTTCTAACGAGTCCAAAACATTGAAGAACTGAAAACCCTGTATCGAGTTATTACCACATAAGTTATATCTGTGTTTTTTTTCTGGATCTAAAAAAAGCTGAAATGTGTGTCCAAACCACTCATATTACCCATTTTTGGTAAAAAGTGAGGAAGGCATCAACCACATAGGTGGATTCGGTTAGTTTTTTAATGTAAAATTGAATTTTCATTCGAATAGTTGGCCTAGAATTACGCGTATTTTTTTATTTGGCTCAAACTTTGTGGAAGCCTTATCTATGACCAAAGAAGCTATTTTGTGTCATTGGTTCATCCATACAAGTCTCCATACAATTTTTAATGTAAAATTGAATTTCCAATCGAAAAGTACTTTATAGATTTTTTGATAAAGGGTTCTGTTTTTAAGATATAGCCACTGAAAGTTTGATTTTAACGAAATATTTGTAGTTTTTCTTTATTTAAAACTAGTGACCATGAGTGACCATTTCTAAAAATATTGTTTTAAGGTTCAGAAAATTTGCTATAAAATTGTCTAAGAGACATTGAAGATTGGACCTCTGATTGCTGAGATACAGCGGTTTTAAGAAAAAAAAAAAAAAAAACACAGGAAAATTGAAGTTTTCTAAGTCTTACCGAAACAACCCAATCATTTTCTAATGTCGATATATAAGCAACTAATGGTCCGGTTTTGCAATGTTAAAACATGAAACATTCGTGAAATTTTCCGATCTTTTTGAAAAAAATATTTTGATTTTTTTTAAATTAGGAAAAAGTTTTACGTAAATCGAAGAGGGGTCGGAACAACTGCTGTTGGGGACCTGGTTGCCTTCGATGAGTGGTCCGTGGTTCCGTTGGTAGGTCCCAACATAGACCGATGGTAGATTGGGCGCAGATCCTTCTGCGCACACACACACTGGTTGAGGAGGTCCAATAAATCCGCGGGAACAACTCCCCGGGCTTCCAAATGACGGTTTCGTGGTCACCGTATTAAATAAAACACGCGAATTATCGTAAACTACACGAATTCTAAATTGAACGTTTATTTCTAGGACTGTACAAGTAATTTACAAGCGCCGCGCCGCGGGCGCGACGGTCACCCCGTGACCTTTCCCCTTTGGGGACCTTTTAACAACTTGAGTTTGGTTCTAATTTGTACGATCGCTGAACCTAGTGCGATGTTTTCATCTTCGGCTAGAGAGGAAGTTCTAGGAGAAAGTTCTCTCCGCTCTGTCTACCTAAACCCTCAACAAATGACCTTCGGTCATTGATGATCGTTCGTGTTTGGTCCAGTGGAAGTCAACCTGACTCTCCAACAACTGCTGTGTTAGTTATCGGAAAATTACATTTTTTTTATTATTAAGCATTTTATTGAGGAGCAGTTCTCTACGGAATCGGTCTTTTTTCTTTAATTTTAATTTTTGTATTTTTTTATCCGGCTGAAACTTTTTTGGTGCCTTCGGTATGCCCAAAGAAGCCATTTTGCATCATTAGTTCGTTCATATAATTTTCCATACAAATTTGGCAGCTGTCCATACAAAAATGATATGTGAAAATTCAAAAATCTGTATCTTTTGAAGGAATTTTTTGATCGATTTGATGTCTTCGGCAAAGTTGTAGGTATGGATATGGACTACACTGAAAAAAAATGATACACGGTAAAAAAAATTTTGGTGATTTTTTATTTAACTTTTTGTCACTAAAACTTGATTTGCAAAAAAACACTATTTTTAATTTTGTTTATTTTTTGATATGTGTTAGAGGACATAAAATGCCAACTTTTCAGAAATTTCCAGAATGGGCAAAAAATCTTTGACCGAGTTATGATTTTTTGAATCAATACAGATTTTTTCAAAAAATCGAAATATTGGTCGCAAAAATTTTTCAACTTCATTTTTCGATGTAAAATCGAATTTGCAATCAAAAAGTACTTGAGTGATTTTTTGATAAAGTGCACCGTTTTCAAGTTATAACCATTTTTAGGTGACTTTTTTGAAAATGGTCGCAGTTTTTCTTTTTTTTTTTAAATTAGTGCCCATGTTTGCCTACCTTTGAAAAAAATATTTTTGAAAAGCTGAGAAAATTCTCTATATTTTGCTTTCTTGAACTTTTTTGATACGACCCATAGTTGCTGAGATATTGCCATGCAAAGGTTAAAAAACAGGAAAATTGATGTTTTCTAAGTCTCACCCAAACAACCCACCATTTTCTAATGTCGATATCTCAGCAACTATTGGTCCGATTTACAATGTCAAAACATGAAACATTCGTAAAATTTTTCGATCTCTACGAAAAAAATATTTTCAAAAATTTAAAATCAAGACTAACATTTTAAACGGGCCAAACATTCAATATTACGCCCATTTGAAATGTTAGTCTTGATTTTAAATTTATTTGGAATGATCAGAAAATTTCACAAATGTTTCATATTTTAAATTGTAAATCGGACCATTAGTTGCTGAGATATCAACATTAGAAAATGGTGGGTTGTTTGGGTGAGACTTAGAAAACATCAATTTTCTTGTTTATAAACCTTTGCATGGCAATATCTCAGCAACTATGGGTCGTATCAAAAAAGTTCAAGAAAGCAAAATATAGAGAATTTTCTCAGCTTTTCAAAAATATTTTTTTCAAAGGTGGGCAAAAATGGGCACGAATTTTAAAAAATGAAAAACTGCGACTATTTTCGAAAAAGTTACCTAAAATTGATTATAACTTGAAAACGGTGCACTTTATCAAAATTTCACTAAGTACTTTTTGATTGCAAATTCGATTTTACACCGAAAAATGAAGTTGACAAATTTTTGCGACCAATATTTCGATTTTTTGAAAAAATCTGTATTGATTCAAAAAATCATAACTTGGTCAAAGATTTTTTGCCCATTCTGGAAATTTCTGAAAAGTTGGCATTTTATGTCCTCTAAAACATATCAAAAAATAAACAAAATTAAAAATAGTGTTTTTTTGCAAATCAAGTTTAAGTGACAAAAAGTTAAATAAAAAATCACCAAAATTTTTTTTACCGTGTATCATTTTTTTTCAGTGTAGTCCATATCCATACCTACAACTTTGCCGAAGACACCAAATCGATAAAAAAAATCCTTCAAAAGATACAGATTTTTGAATTTTCACATATCATTTTTGTATGGACAGCTGCCAAATTTGTATGGAAAATTAAATGGACAAACTAATGATGCAAAATGGCTTCTTTGGGCATACCGAAGGCACCAAAAAAGTTTCAGCCGGATTAAAAAATACAAAAAAAAAAAACGGATGACCGAAATCTCAGAGAATTGCTCTGAGGTCTAATCAAACTACAAATACAAATTACTTCCAACTCCCAACCACTTTACTTTAATTTACTGCACAGAAATTTTCGAATTCGTTTTCCTTCAAAAATCAATTAAAGTTTTTCTCGTGCCACTTTTATCTCGGTGAAATCAATTATGCTCGTGTCTTCAACCGAACCAATCTTCCCCGAAGCAGTCGGGCCAGGTTTTTCACCGTGGCGGGTGCCACTTTTCATTTTCCGCTCGGCTGGACTTCACTGCCCGGTGGGACTGGGTCAGTGTTCTCGAACGAATCTTTCCAGTTTGATCTAGCTTATAAAGTGATTCTCTGATTCCAGGTGGAAAATTACACTGAAAAGGTTTTTATTTGTTTTCTTTGATTTTTAGTTTTCATGAAAAATTCTGATTATTTTCAGATGCAAAACGCTGCAGAATAAACAACAAAATTTAGCTCAAACGAAAATGTTCCAACCTAATGAGCATAATTATGCAAAAAGCATAACTTTACGCTTCCCAAAGCTCGCAAAATTCCCCCCCTAGCATCAATTTCAATAACAAAAACCACCCTCCCCCCAAAAGCTAATCCGTTGGGACCGGATTCGCTAAAAACGTATCACTGATGCCAGGTTTTCCTTTTGCGTTTTTCCCCCTGACAGCTCAACCGGAGGAAAAACGGTGCCACTCTGTGCACGTTTCTCGGTGTGTATGTTGTATTCTCCGGAATGAAATTTGTGGCCATCACTCACACTCGCGGCAGCCACCGTCTCGTCACCGGATAATGGATTTGCGGTTAGGGTGTGTGTGTGTGTGAAAAACTTTTCAATTTTCAACACATTTTCCAGTAGGGGGTTTTCCCGAAGGGAAGTCACAAAATGAGTTTGGAAAGTGTTTTAAACTTTGAGCTTATAAGTTAACGATATCATTTGGAGACTGTTTACGGAGCAATGGAATAGTGCCATGTTATTACAAAACAGTGGCAAAACAATGATTTAAAAAAATCCTTACAGCGATAAGAGACCCTCTGATCTTTTCAAAAGTCTTGCTCGTTTTCTTAATTGTCAACACTGTCATTTTATTATTTTACAATCATGTCACATTTAACAAAAAAAGGTTAATGTAATTTCTAATAAAAATTAATAATTTTGTTATAAAGAGAAATAAAGAACTGGATCGAACGTCACAAAGTCATTGAAAGGTACAGAGTTTTCAATATGAACAATTCTCTGAGGTTTCGGTCATTTGATTTTTTACGTATTTTTTAATCCAACTGAAACTTTTTTTGTGCCTTCGGTATGCCCAAAGAAGCCATTTTGCATCATTAGTTTGTCCATATAATTTTCCATACAAATTTGGCCGCTGTCCATACAAAAATGATTTATGAAAATTCAAAAAATCTGTACCTATTGAATGAATTTTTTGATAAATTTGGTGTCTCCGACAAAGTTGTAGGTATGGGTAAGGACTACACTGAAAAAAAAGATACACGGTTAAAAAAATTGTTAATTTTTAATTTTACTTTTTGTAACTAAAACTTGATTTGCAATGATACACTATCTTTATTTTTTTCAGAAAATTCCAGAACGGGCAAAAAATCTTTAACCCAGTTATAAATTGATTTTTTCAAAAAATCGGAATATTTGTCGCACAAATTTTCAACTTCATTTTTCGATTTCAAATCGAATTTGCAATCCAAAATTGCTCTAGTGAAATTTTGTTAAAGTGCACCGTTTTAAGTTATAGCCATTTTTGGGTAACTTTTTTGAAAGTAGTCGCAGTTATTCATTTTTAAAAATAAGTGCCCAAGTTTTTCCACATTTGAAAAAAAATATTTCTGAAAAGCTGAGAAAATTCTCTATATTTTGCTTTTTTGAACATTGTTGATACGACCCATAGTTGCTGAGACATTGCCATGCAAAGATTTTAAAACAGGAAAATGATGTTTTCTTAGTCTCACTCAAACATCTCACCATTTTCTAATGTCGATATCTCAGCAACTAATGTTCCAATTTCAAATTAAAATATGAAACATTCGTGAAACGTTGCGATCTTTTCGAAAACAATATTTTCAATTTTTTAAATGTTTGGTTCTTTTGAAATGTTAGTTTTGAGTTAAAAAAATAAAAAAATTGAGGAGATCATAAAATTTTACAAATGTTTTATTTTTCACCATTGAAAATAGGACCATTAGTTGCTGAGATATTGATGCAGTATTTCAGCAACTAGAGGCCCAATACTCAATGTCTTTTAGACAATTTTAATGGAAATTTTCTGAAGTTTTCGAGAACAATTTCCGAAATTTATAACCATGGACAATATTTCAAAAATCGACAACGGGTATTTTTCAGTTAAAATTTAATCTGTAAAGTATTTTTTACGTTGAAAACTTATACAGTAAAAAATAATGAAACTTTTGGAAGGTTGAATATTACCTCCTTAATGTTGTAGTTTTACCTCAATTTACCTCAAAATTGGCATTACACCAATAAGTGTTAAAATTGCACAATTTCAGAGGTAAAATTAAAATATTTCTAACATATAAAATGTAATGATAGGGGAAATATGCCCATTTTAATCCTAATAAGCGGGCGTGTTTGAAAGATGCTGGAAAATTTTGATTGTTCCTTGAAATTCACTAATACCAAGTACACCAACGAGTAGAGCAACTTTTTGTGAACATTTCTGTTTATTTTCACTTTTATTAAAAGTTATGCTATTCCTTTTATAAGCATTTAAAAAAAATATTTCAAAAATGCATTCTAATCAGTCGAGTGCATTGGGCCACGCCCATTTTTCTATTTTCAGCTTAGTTCTTTTTTTTCTTCCAGCGCTCTTTTGGGTCTGCTTAGTGCTGCCAAAATTGATGAAATTTTAAGCGAACACTCACGAAAAGTAGCAAGTAGAAAGTTTCCTGGCAGGTTTTCTTCAGCCTTCGATTGGAATGGGTATTCGAAATTCAAACGTCAGAAGACTTTTTTTGATGGTGCTTGCTAATTATTTACATTTTTCGGGATTATTTTTCATGTGAGTGACTAACTAATGTGCAAAAGAACATGTTGCCGGTAGTTGAAAGCAATTTTATATCTTAAGCGCTTTGAAATCGTTAGCGCAAGTGAAAAGATATTGATTGCGGCTTTCGTTAAGCAGTTAACCTCTCATCTTGCGTGTGGATGTGTGTGCCACCAAAATGATGAGAAATGGTCTCGCAAAATAGAAATTATGATCAAAAGTGCATTTAATTTGATCTTTTTGGCCAGTAAATGGCATAAATTTGCGTGCTTACTCGAGGCGGTGCTGTTGCTGGTAAGTTTATAGCATCCCAAGTAGCAATCCAAATGCTCCTAAGTTTTATCAGTTTTTATAAAACATTTGAAAAAAGCTTCTTGCTTTTATAAAAGCTTTTATCAAGTCTTTTTGGGCTTAGCAAAATACTGTTCTAGAAATATCTTGGAAAAATCTTGAAATGTTCTCGTAGAACATGGAGCAAAGTTTTATTAATCTCTTTTTTATTTACTTACAGTTATCTTGAAGAAGTTATTCTCAGAGCAAATTGACTTCACCAAATCAGTATTAAACCCAAGTTGTTTAGGGAAAGCTTTATTCGAAATCTTTTTGTCTTGACCTTTCAAATGTCAAACTCAGTCTACTTTTAGCAGCAAGAAGATCGGACGTTTCCAATGTGCCGGGCAAGCTCTTTTATTTAATTTATTAAGCAAAAAGATCAAACTGCTTTCATAATTGTTATATGAGTTAGTGATTGAATTGTGTCAAATTAAGATTCGTGTGGTGATCAAACAAGTTAGTGTTGTGTTTCTTTCTGAGCTTCCTACATTGAAAATTGGAAGACGGTTCCGAATCATCAAGTGAAAAAAAGTGTCAAGTATTCTTTTCAGTTGTTATAAATAAATATAAATAAATAAAAACGGTGAATTGAACGTAACCCTAGTTTTATTCAAATATAACGAAAACTCGCTATTCATAATTCACAAAAATGACGAAAATGTGTCAACACATGTTTTTTTGGATCTACCTCCTGTGGGCTAAAACATGCATGCGCTACGGTCGCAGTATTGTGCATTTTACTCTGGGTTAAAACTATATCAAAGCTCACTTCAGTCTAGAACCCCTTGGTTAATCTTAAACAAGAGCTTTTCAAGAAAATTTATTCTTGATCAAGAGCATCTCCAGAAAAGATGTTTTTCAAATAGCTTTAAGTAAGAACAAATAGATTTAAAGAATTTCGCCATGTTTTTATGAAAAAATAGCGACCTAGATGGACGCCATGACGGTGTTTACAGCTAAACAAGAAAAGTTTGCTTCAATTTTATGAAAAATGAAAGTTATTCTGATAGAATATTGTATTCGGTGTCTATTTTTTCGAGGTATCTCTTGAAATTGATTGGTGTAATTTTAATGGCATGGATTTTCTCGATATGATTGGATCGATAATCAAACACTTATTTATATAATTATTATATTCTTGTCGCCGAATAAAGTTGACCATTTGTCGTGTAAAGTTTCAAAGAAAAGTTGGATAAAGTAAATCTTGCACCCATATTGTCTAGATAAAATATAATTTATCCCAATCAAGAATAAACAAGTTTAAATTATGTTTTATTGCGGCTACCAAGAGATCTTCAATAAAGCCATAAATTTGATTAGCTTTAGAGTAAGTTCTACTAGATCTCTTGAGAGTATCTGGAGAGTCCGTTAAAAATCAACAGCAATACTGTTTGGCTCTAGAACTCTCCTGAAATACGCTCTTGACAACCTCCTAAAATGGTCCATTTTACACTTAATGCTGCTTTAACTCTTCTTTATTGCTGCTTTCAGGATAAATCGGTTTTTTGCTCGAATCTTTACAGAGACTCTTGAAATATACTTCCAGAGTGAATTAAAACGTAAATTGTTACTTGGGATAAATAGTATTTTTGGAGCTTTAATCGAGCATCAAACTCTCCATATGACGAAGATAGGTGTTTGATTAGAAAGGGTATATTTCCCCTACCATGATTTTTTTACTTTGTATGTCAACAAATTTAAGAGACTAAAATTTTCTGTTTTTATTCTAAAAACACATTTTTTTTATCATATCTCGGCGGCAAGATTTTTGTCTATTCTTCTCTATGGCTTAAAACTTGTAATTATTTGTCCCCTTTAAACAGAAATTAAAAAAAAAAACTACTGATTTTGGGAAAATTTATTTTTTGTGATGGAAAAGTTAATTGCAAAATCGGTATTTTTATATCCTTGTAACTCAGGGTGCCCAGAACATGGGACTTTTTTTTAAAAAAAAATCTCGCTCCACAAGCTGAATTTTGTTCCTTGAGCTATTTTAGGACTCTGGGCCAAATATGAGCAAAATCAGTCAACATTTACCCATTTATACTCGAAGGTGAAGTTTGTCTGGGAAAAATCGAAAAAAAAATAATGAAAACCCCAAATTTCTTATGGTTTGGTCTGCGCGGTACGCTTCTTTCATCCAAATATTCCCAAAATCGAGATTTTAATTGGAAATTTAATGCTCTACAACTTTGTAGAACATACCACAGCTATTAAACTCGATCGTGAAAAGTTATTACCGATTAAAAAATGTCATTTATGCATAAAAAAAATGTTTCTGACTTCAGGCTCGCTTATCAATGGGATTATCTTAACCAATATCGCTCAAAATTGGCACTGATGTTTAGAATAAACCAAAAATTTGTTTTCCACTTGTGGAGAGTCATTTTTTTTTCTGGGCTCGTAAAATTTCTATGGGGGATGTAAACAAAGTATGATCATTCGAAAATTACGTTACGCATTCTCTCTTTTCATCACCCACATTTAAACCACAGAGTAACACAGAGTTACCACTGCTTTTTCTGCTATAAGCATGGCCCCTTATGGAGCCAAAACATGATATGACTTTTCTTCCGACTGTTCACTCCGAGTTACTCTGTGTTTAAACCATGTTAACCAACCAAACTGTTTTCGTTTAAAAATTGCAATATTTTACCCTAATCTATTTTTATTTCTCCTCAAACAAACATAAATTTAATGTTAAAATCTGACCTCCAACCGAATCGCCCCAACCGGGGCGGCCATCAATTTCCCGCGCCAACTAATTAATTGTCCCGGTCGCTTCCGGCGAGGCACAAAAAGAATTTCGGAATTAATATCACCTTATTGAGCAGGAAGCAGAAAAAAATCCTTCCTCTCTCCCTCCCCGAAATGGCACTTTTCTGGTCACAATCTTCATTTGTCTAATGGCCGTCCACTTGCCTCGGCATTTTGGTGCAGTTTGTCCGATGTTTACGGTGTTTGGTTCGGGAAAAAAGGCACCCAAGCCCTGCTAGTTGGGAATAGGTCAGCGGCTTAATATTGATCGAGAAAACGGGCGCTGTTGTTTTTTTGTTTCCCAAAATGTTGTTAATATTATTCAGTTCGTTTTTGTTTGAAAATCGCTGTTTATGTCCTTTTTTCCCCATGATGACCTGCAAACCTTTATGGTGACCTAATATGTTTCGGTTTGAAATACATTTTTATGCACGCTTTGTTCGATGTCCAATTTGGGTATAAAAAGTGAGTCTTGTGAACTAAAAAAGTATACCAAAAGAGCTCACCATCGGTGAACTCTGTAATTCGACATCTGACCGGCGTGTGCTAAAAATATTTACCCCAGCCCTAAGGCGACGTCGTGTACGCCAACTTAAATGCTGATTTATGACCACCAACCAGGTCACTGAAAATCGCTACCTTCCAGCTGTAATTTCTCATGGGGACGGACGCCCTTCTGCAGAGTATTGTCCTGGAAAACCCAGCGACGCTCGGTTAATTCAATATTCATAAACAACCGTCCGTGTCAAAGTTTCGCAGACTATATCTAGATGAACCCCTCTTACCAGTGGGGAAGAAAGTGCGTATTGTTCATGACCAAACAAGCGTAAGTTCAACATTTTCAGTATCGCGCACCGGAAAACTTAAGCAAACATATACTAGTTGGAACACTGAAGCTGTATTCTTTTTTTCACTCAATAAAAAGTAAAACATGATTGAAAAAAATTCTAACAACCATCAAAACATTGGTAGCAAATAACTTCCGATTCAATGACAAGCCATTTTTTACAAATCTAATTCACACTGAAAAGTCAAACTCAGATCCAATGGGTCTAATAAAATGCGTTTGGAGTAAAAATCACTTTCTTGTTTGTTTGACCCATGAAAGAAAAGTTTTGCGCGTGCTCAGTTGAAAGTTTGCTTAGTGTTGATTTTAGGGGAGATCAATAACTGTAGAAAATTTAAAGAGTTGTGAAGACCAACAATAAGACGGTATCAAAATTTTATTGTATTTAGTAATACTGTTTTTAATAGCGGTCACGGTGTATTTTTCACAGAAAAAAAAATGATGGTAATATTCATCAGGAAATGGTGACAGATATTGTGGCAAAAAAAATGATAAATTTTACCTTAGAAAATGATGAATTTTCATCAGAAAATGATGAAATTTACCTCAAATAATGATGAAATTTACCTAGAAAAATGATGAAATTTACTGCAAAAATGTTGAATTTTACGAAAGAATGTGTATTATTGCATTAAAAAATGTGTAATTTGTGGCTGAGAAAGTGGAAGGATAGGTATTGAACTGTCATCCATTTCAGAGAACGTAAATAAAACATATGATTCAAACGAATATTTTTTTCATGACTTTCAGGGTACTTTGTGGGTGGCAATCAGTTAGCGGCCAACTGCTTGATCGCTCTAAGGACCCGAGTTAGTTTTTTAGCAAATATTACTTTAAGGTTAGACGGAACGCCAGTTCTTGGACAACTTTTGTTCAACTTTAATAAATGTCTGAACTCGACAGGTTGCTCGCTATCGACCTATTTAGCGTCTGCAACAGACAGAACATGTTTAAGTTACGGTGTTTTCTTTAAAGGTGCTTCCAAAAATGCTAGTCGTGGTATCAATATGGCGCTGCTTTCCCGTTTTACCTTAAGGTATATCGTTGGAATTCAATAATTATTCAATTAATTATTTGTTTTTAAACATTGCACAAGATTGAAAATAATTTCAGCAGAGCTGCTAAGTCAGAGCCTTCGTAGGCGGAATCAAACCTTTTTCACGATTTGCAGTCGACAAATTTGGAGAAGCAGAAATCGGAAAATTATTTAAGCCAGAGTAAATAATTTTGCATAAATTGTACGACTTAGGATTGAGCCATTTCTTTAATAGTATACAAAAAGTGAAAGCACTGATATAACTAGATATTAAATTATGTGTTTGCTTAAAGCCAACTTCGCTTTAAAATTGTATGCATTACAACTGAATTGTTTTAACACTTAAAACAGAGAGAAGGGAACAATGTTGGACATAAATTTGTGCGATTGCAGGAAGTTTGATAGAAAATTCTGACAAATTTTGAACCGAATGTATAATACGTGCATTTTAGATTCGTCTGGACCGAAATATTAGCGTTTGAAATCTGAAGCACTATTCTCTGCGAAGTGGTACCCCAGCACCTTCGAGTAAGACGTTATTCATCGTCAGTACAATATTGAGTCCAAAAAGGAGGAGGATCCTGAATAATGAAAACAAGATACCATGCAATTTACACAGCAAAAAAAGTATTAATCTGACTGCGTGTAAAAAGCCTGGTTGTAAAATATATTTTGCATTATTTTATGAAATTTTATGTAATATTACACTCTGGCATATGTAGCCCATCAGTATGGGAAATCTACTTGACCGATATGTCAAGCTCATAGATTCGTTTATCCTTTTAATTCTTCATCTGTCTGATTGCGATCGGGCTAAGGCGCCAGTCCATACTGTTAATGTTGGGTTTGAATCCCATCGGTGGCACCTTTTTTGTGTTTCCAAAAATTGTACATGCAAAGTGTAATGATAAATTACTTTTTTCATAATGCTGATGTGCCTGCGATTTTACCATCGGATGTTTTTGCTGTGTACTTACAAAAAAATGCTGCAAGCAGTAGCTACCTTCCCACACGAAGTTTCACCAGTTGAAATCCTTGAGATATTATCCCACATGAAATATCCACCTGCAAAAAAACGATTTTTTTACAAAGTGTCATATTCTTAAGAAAACAAAACTTATCTAAAAGTGGAAATAGACGTCGACTAATGGTGATTAGATCCGAAAAAACAAATTCTGCACAGTTATGGCGGCTGCTTTTTCCACGTTGGCTTTGGCATTTCCCAAGAGTCGTTTGTTCTGAGAAGCTGTAAAGATAAGTTGATAATTATGTTTAATTGTGAAGAAAAAAAAATATGTTTAATGATATTTAAAATTGTCATTAGGACTCTTAACTGTTGCGGTGTCAATCCAGAAACCGAAAAGTGATGCGTGTTACGCGAGAGGGGCCATCAAAGAATGCTTCTCACCAAGCCAATTTGATAACACTCAGAGAAATAATTAAAAACAATATATTAGGAATTTATTAGTCCTGTTTTTACTTACAAAATGAACATGAGGTAATTTACTTCAAATTTAACGTTTGTTGAAAAATTCAATTTTTCATTATATTTTGGATGAATAAGTACAATAATCAAATCATCCCGACTAACCAACTATCCTGAAATAAATGGATCGTACATCAGATTCTTCGTGAACTGTTCAAACCCCAAAACTCGACAAGCAACTTCCTTCAAACTTAACCAAAAAAGCACCACTTTTCAAGGATTCTTGGATGCGCAAGTGGCCAAAACACCCGGACTCTTCTTCCAAACCAGTCCGGAAGAAGCACTAACACAAACTCACCAAAACAAACGTCGACGGCGGCACGGAATCAGCGACGATTCCTGGACGTAAACACCCGGCACCTTCCTCCAGACCGATCCGGAAGAAGCACCAACACAAACTCACCAAAATAAACGACGACGGCGGCGCGGAATCTGCGACGATTCCTGGACGTAAACACCCGGACGCACTGGCACCTTCCTCCAGACCGATCCGGAAGAAGCACCAACACAAACTCACCAAAATAAACGACGACGGCGGCGCGGAATCTGCGACGATTCCTGGACGTAAACACCCGGCACCTTCCTCCAGACCGATCCGGAAGAAGCACCAACACAAACTCACCAAAATAAACGACGACGGCGGCGCGGAATCTGCGACGATTCCTGGACGTAAACACCCGGACACACTGGCACCTTCCTCCAGACCGATCCGGAAGAAGCACCAACACAAACTCACCAAAATAAACGACGACGGCGGCGCGGAATCTGCGACGATTCCTGGACGTAAACACCCGGACGCACTGGCACCTTCCTCCAGACCGATCCGGAAGAAGCACCAACACAAACTCACCAAAATAAACGACGACGGCGGCGCGGAATCTGCGACGATTCCTGGACGTAAACACCCGGACACACTGGCACCTTCCTCCAGACCGATCCGGAAGAAGCACCAACACAAACTCACCAAAATAAACGACGACGGCGGCGCGGAATCTGCGACGATTCCTGGACGTAAACACCCGGACGCACTGGCACCTTCCTCCAGACCGATCCGGAAGAAGCACCAACACAAACTCACCAAAATAAACGACGACGGCGGCGCGGAATCTGCGACGATTCCTGGACGTAAACACCCGGACACACTGGCACCTTCCTCCAGACCGATCCGGAAGAAGCACCAACACAAACTCACCAAAATAAACGACGACGGCGGCGCGGAATCTGCGACGATTCCTGGACGTAAACACCCGGACACACTGGCACCTTCCTCCAGACCGATCCGGAAGAAGCACCAACACAAACTCACCAAAATAAACGACGACGGCGGCGCGGAATCTGCGACGATTCCTGGACGTAAACACCCGGACACACTGGCACCTTCCTCCAGACCGATCCGGAAGAAGCACCAACACAAACTCACCAAAATAAACGACGACGGCGGCGCGGAATCTGCGACGATTCCTGGACGTAAACACCCGGACGCACTGGCACCTTCCTCCAGACCGATCCGGAAGAAGCACCAACACAAACTCACCAAAATAAACGACGACGGCGGCGCGGAATCTGCGACGATTCCTGGACGTAAACACCCGGACACACTGGCACCTTCCTCCAGACCGATCCGGAAGAAGCACCAACACAAACTCACCAAAATAAACGACGACGGCGGCGCGGAATCTGCGACGATTCCTGGACGTAAACACCCGGACGCACTGGCACCTTCCTCCAGACCGATCCGGAAGAAGCACCAACACAAACTCACCAAAATAAACGACGACGGCGGCGCGGAATCTGCGACGATTCCTGGACGTAAACACCCGGACGCACTGGCACCTTCCTCCAGACCGATCCGGAAGAAGCACCAACACAAACTCACCAAAATAAACGACGACGGCGGCGCGGAATCTGCGACGATTCCTGGACGTAAACACCCGGACGCACTGGCACCTTCCTCCAGACCGATCCGGAAGAAGCACCAACACAAACTCACCAAAATAAACGACGACGGCGGCGCGGAATCTGCAACGATTCCTGGACGTAAACACCCGGACACACTGGCTCCTTTCTCCAAACCGATCCGGAAGAAGCACCAACACAAACTCACCAAAATAAACGACAACGGCGGCGCGGAATCTGCGACGATTCCTGGACGTAAACACCCGGACACACTGGCACCTTCCTCCAGACCGATCCGGAAGAAGCACCAACACAAACTCACCAAAATAAACGACGACGGCGGCGCGGAATCTGCGACGATTCCTGGACGTAAACACCCGGACACACTGGCACCTTCCTCCAGACCGATCCGGAAGAAGCACCAACACAAACTCACCAAAACACACAACGACGACGGCACAGAATCTGCAACGATTGTTTGACGCACGAGCGACCAAAACTCCCGGACACGCGACGATTGAATCACGATCCGACAGGCTTCTGCCAACCACTTTTCAAAACGTTGCGTTTGACAGTTGTCAAAGTCCCTGGGTCAAAAGATGGTTGAATATTGTACCTAAATTTGATGAATATTACTCAAGTATACGAGTAGCAAAAATAATGTTGAATATTCATCAAAAAATAGGTAATATTACACATTTTTTGTGTAAAACCTGTTTGACAAAAAATAATTTCGTTATTCAACAATTATAGAGGTAAAATTCATCATTCTTTTTTTCAACATTCTGTTTTCAACCTTCCATTTTTACATTATTTTTTGCTGTGTTTTCTTAATTCGGCAAGTCTGATTTTTTGCACCATGAAAGGAGGGCTTTTCCGGAATTTAGCTGGGTCAGGTGAAATATTTTTTCGGCGGTCTAAAGCAACTTCTTTTTTAAAGATTTTATAAGATTTTTCGTCAAAAAAGACAATGGAAATCGAGGGACTCATGTTCATATCCATCGAATTCCTTATAAACATGCCTCAAGAGACTCTTAATTACATATTTGACCTCCAATTAGAGCGTACAATTTCCCGTCCCGAGAAAAAATTTCCCGGGATTTCCCGAAAAAAAATTATTTCCCGTTTCCCGGGAAACATCTAAATTTCCCGGGAATCCCTGAATTTCAATCGCATTTTTATAATTTTTTAAATACATTTTTTCAAAGTTACAAAAAAAAAAAGAAACAACTCAATTTTATTTTATTAATTTCAATTTACTGTTCTTATTGAGCTTATCAGTTCGTCTGAAAATTTCATGTCAAAATTTATTTCAGATGATATTAATTTCTGAAGCATTCACAACTGGGAATATAAACATATGAAAGACAATGGCTTATAGGACCTTTTTATAAAAACTCTAGATATCTTGTTCATTTGTTGGGCTTGTTGCGATATTATGGAATGAAAATAAACTATTATAATTTTGGTAAGCTTTTTAAACGAAAATTCTTGTTATATAATTTGAAAATAAGTACTCTTCTAATTAGGTTAATTTGTTTAAAAGTGTTAAAGAAATTACAATTAAAAGTTGAAAATTTATAGAGCGCTAAAAGTTTAAGTATTAAATTACTAAACTACTTTTTTTTGGCAATGACAATTATTTTTACCGAAGTCATTTATTAGGCCAAATCATTAAAAAATCATTAAAAAACTACTTCGTATTAAATAAAAGGTGCCCGAAAAATGCAAACATATTTCAAATACTCGCTCCAAACATTTGAAAATTTTGAGTTGTGATTACATAAAAATGGTATTTCAAGTAAATAGCAGATTTTTAAAGTAAATTCAATGCTTTCAAATCTATTTATTAATGAACTCAAATCAGTAAGATTAGTTTTAGATAAAAAAAATTGCCATGAAAAACATATTTTCTATAATATTTTTGTTTCATTTCAATGTTTTGCCATGGAAAATATATTTGCTGCATGATTTTTTTTTATTTCAACTAAATCATTCTGTATCATATTCTCTCAAACTGGTCACCGAGACGTATCCAAAAGCAATTTTGTCGTTTTGGAGCATGGATTCATTTTACTCACTTTCCAAACACTGTGATTAAAAAAATAATACCTAGCTACTTCTTATCAAAACAAAATACTTATAATATTTTTTTGATATTTTGAACGAATTGAAAGACAGCTTATATATTTAGAAAATTTATATATTTTCTTGAAGTTGTATGTTTTTTTACAAGCAGCCAAGGCATTAATTGAACCTTACATTTATTTTGACCATTATAGTTGCTATTCTATACAATTTTGTTGCAAAATATTAATCAAAAACCAAGATCAGAACAATTTTCGATAAATTTCAAATTTCCCGGGAATTCCCGGGATTTCCCGGGAAATTTGTTGAAAATTTCCCGTTTCCCGGGAATTTTGTAACCCCGGGAAATTGGACGCTCTACCTCCAATACAAAGTTTTCAAACCAAACATACCAGATTTCTAGCTTTCTTTAGAATGATTTTAAAATTCAAACTGGAAACCTCATTACGTCCGAATCTATGACATTTTAACACATTTTCTTTCTGATTTTCTGAACAATTTTCATTAAAAAAGTATCAATTTTGGTTCAACAACTCAATGTCGTTAAATAAAAAGTGACTTTCTCCAAATTTTTTGAACTTAATTCACATTCAAACGATGACCCCTAACTAAGTTTACCGAGTTGGATAAATACGACGATTGCTGAAAAAATCTAGTTTTTTAACGAATTGAATGCAACTTTTTTACAATTTCTGAAAACCTTGCATTGGATTTTTCTTAGTCAAACGTTTGATTCTCCGCTTGAATGTTATTTGCCATCAAACTCAAGTTTCAAACTCCAAAACAGTTTCGAAAAGTGAATTATTCTCCGCCAACTCACACGAAATCGGTAAAGTTGCCCCGACCCCTCTCCGATTTGCGTGAATCTTTGTCCTAAGGGGTAATTTTTGTCTCCGATCACGAATCCAAGCTCCATTTTTCGATATCTCGAGACGTCTGGGCGGTATGACCCCTTTCATTTTTAAAAACGAAACTATTGGCACTACGCCCCCCGGGGCATGGCCTTCCTCTAACGTGGGATTTCTGCTCCAGCGCCTCTGACGAGACAGGAGAAACCGGGACCGACGTTTTACTTCACCATCCGATAGAAGCTCAGTGGATAAGGCGGGAATCGAACCGGCGTCTCATAGCATCATCGGGATCGGCAGCCGAAGCCGCTACCCCTGCGCCACGAGACCCATTTTTGAACATGCGAATTAAAAGGTGTTTTTCAATTATTTGCAACCTGAAATGGTAATTATTTGGAAATTTGGTGTCAAAGGGACTTTTATGAGCAATTCTCTACGAAATCGGTATTTTTTCTTAAATTTTAATTTTTGTATTTTTTTATCCGACTGAAACTTTTTTGGTGCCTTCGGTATGCCCAAAGAAGCCATTTTGCATCATTAGTTTGTCCATATAATTTTCCATACAAATTTGGCAGCTGGCCATACAAAAATCATATGTGAAAATTCAAAAATCTGTATCTTTTGAAGGAATTTTTTGATCGATTTTATGTTTTCGGCAAAGTTGTAGGTATGGATATGGACTACACTGGAAAAAAATGATACACGGTAAAGAAAAACTTGGTGAATTTTTATTTAACTTTTTGTCACTAAAACTTGATTTGCAAAAAAACACTAATTTTATTTTTTTTTTATTTTTTGATATGTTTTAGAGGACATCAAATGCCAACTTTTCAGAAATTTCCAGGTTATGCAAAAAATCTTTGAGCGATTTATGAATTTTTGAATCAATACTGATTTTTTCAAAAAATCGAAATATTGGTCGCAAAAATTTTTCAACTTCATTTTTCGATGTAAAATCTAATTTGCAATCAAAAAGTACTTTAGTGAAATTTTGATAAAGTGCACCGTTTTCAAGTTAAATCCATTTTTAGGTGACTTTTTTGAAAATAGTCGCAGTTTTTCATTTTTTTAAATTAGTGCACATGTTTGCCCACCTTTGAAAAAAATATTTTTGAAAAGCTGAGAAAATTCTCTATATTTTGCTTTCTTGAAATTTGTTGATACGACCCTTAGTTGCTGAGATATTGCCATCTAAAGGTTTAAAAACAGGAAAATTGATGTTTTCTAAGTCTCACCCAAACAACACACCATTTTCTAATGTCGATATCTCAGCAACTAATTGTCCGATTTTTAATGTTAAAATATTCGTGAATTTTTTTTTTAATTTATGATTCGATAAGTATAAATTAAGGTGGATCGAGAAGGTAAAGTTAAAAAGTTCATTTTCCGAGTGATTTAATAGCCTTTCCTCAGTGGGGAAGGCAAAAAAGATAAAAAAGCCCTGGCATTTTTCGTTACTCAACTGTAAAAAAAAGAGTCGAACATGTCATTTTATGGGAAATTTAATGAACTTTTTGAGCAACTGCTGTGTCAGTTTGCGGAGAGTTTGAGTGCGAGCTTTGTCGGTTTGAGTCTGCGCGTCCTCTGGTGAAAAATTCAGTGAAAAAGGGAAAAAAATAATAAGAAAAAATCGTCGAGCTTCATCAGTGGACGAAAAAAATCAAAGAACTGTTACACAAATGCCTCTTATTTACCATTATATACGAGCTGATCCCTGTTTTGCCTGATGGGATTGGAAGTTTAAAGATAGTTCGAGGATCCGTCTGGTTCTTGTTCTATGTTTAGGCGGGACCAGACAATGCCCAATGACCATGGGATTGAGCCGCTAGGATCTCTGCCATTCTGAAATGGGTAATTGAAGGCAGCGCGAGGGCTGTCACCACCGGCAATGAGATATGTTGTATCAGCATAAACAAGTCTGATACAAACGATACTTTCCCATAATTTCGCTGCCGGCCAGCGGGTATTGGATTGGACCACACACACACAACACTGCTGTGTCAGTTTTCAGAGAATTACTCATAAACAGCAATTCCATTTGAAAAAAGCATTAACCTTAAAAAAGCTCTCCGATCGGGCTCAAAATTTTTCGGGGGATTCCTTGACCAAAATAATCATGTCTTTATTCGCATGTTCAAAAATGGAAGGGGTCCTGCCGCCCCTACGTCATGAGATATCGAAAAACGGAGGTTGGATTCGTGATCAAGGACAAAAATTAAAAATTACAGAACTCGAAGAGGGATCGAAGCAACTGCTGAGTGAGTTGGCGGAAACTTACGCATATACCTATATCAGAAATTATTCTTCGAATTTTCAAAGTCTAAAAATTTAAATTTTTGTTAGTTTGGTGGATTTTTGATTTTTTTGCTTTTCCCCATACATTATTTCAATTTTTTCATACAATTTTCATACATTTTTTCATTCAAAGATTAAAAGCGACCATTAACCCTTAACTGATTTCGCTCAAAGTTTTCACAGAAACTTATTTTTGCCTAAGGAATCGAATCAGTGGGTATCTCTGATGTCGATTTTTTCAATTGTCACTCTATTTCCCAAAAAGCAGATAAAAAATCGAAAATTGTGTTTTTGTGTAACTTATTACTTAATGACAAAAATTTAGTTAAAATCAGCAAAAAAAAAATGTAAATAAAGTCAAACTTTGTTGTAAATAACTTTGAAGAAAGTATGATTAAAACATTATATCGAAAGTGCCCGTAGTTTTGAAGATACTAAAATGTCTGTAACAAAAATCTTGGTGCAAAAGCTCTGATTAATGTATACCGTTAATTTTAAAAAGATTTAAAATTTACTAAATTTAATAATACGCACTCGATTACACAGTACTTTCAAAGCATTTTTATAACTTAAGAATTATTTACTGCCCAAAATATTGGATCCGCTCAAAGTCTCTCACAACTTGTCCAAATGATAACCCATTTCTCTAACGATTTACAAACAGCACGCTTTCAAAGCACCGTCCAGCTGGCGCTCGGGCCGGCTTATTTTCTAATAATGATAAGTCAACTTCCACCATGAGTTTGCCCAAACATTTGTTCAATTACATCCATCAAACATTGACCGAGGCCCGGTACTCCAAATTCTATCCGGTGCTGCTGCTGCTGCTGACAGGACTTTACGTCAAGTCTTTGTGGTTCTCTTTGAATACAAAGACGGATTCGTTCAAGTACCGCTTCGGTATCGTTTCAAATCTTCTTGAAGTACAACTTCCATCAATCAATCAGCCCGTTTTCTGCTTGTCTGAACGAAGCTCAGATGATGGAACTTAGATTTCGTCATAAATAAACTGTAACGATTCATTCTCTAGATTGTTGCAACTGGTTTGATCCCGAGCATTGAGAACATTCTGGCTCCAGACGAGAAGGCCAAACTTTGTTGAGAACTCGGTTCAAGCTCAGTACTAAGCTGTTTACTCGATATTTTATCGCTCTCGTGAAGAAACGATACTCCGGTGGCACCTCCACCCCGAGAAACATCAATTTTACGATAGCAATCTGGCCCAGCTGCTGGACTCTCCAGCGGGTTTTCTCCACGGGATCAAAACGATCATCACTGGCACGGTGCTTCTACTTTGTGTACAGAGTGAGGGAAAACACGTTTTCCAAGTCATCAATGAGCCGTCAAAAGGGGAAAACTATCGATTCATGGTGCGATGTGATTTATCGTTTATGTGGTCATGAATTTCCAAAGCTTCTCAAAAACCGAAAAGGAGCAGCAGCAGTTCCTCTTTAAGGGGGAAAACTCCGGTTGACCTACATTCTCCACCATAAATAACAACTTTCGCTCCAGTTCCGACGACGACTTCTAGAGCAAGCTAGCTAGAAGAAGCACCCAATTTCGGTTGCGGTTTCGTCTGCGGTCGCCGCCGCCCCAGCCAGATGTGTAGAGTGCACATTTGTTTGCAAAATTTTCCAATTTTGAAGCAGCACGAAGGCGAAACCGCGAATCGATTTGCATAGTCGATTTCGGAATGCTGGATGGTGGAGAGGCATGTTTAACGTGACAAATTTGACGTGTTAACATTTCTTTTCGGTTTTTTTTTTATTAAATTCAATGTAGCTTTCAGAAAAAAAGTTAATAAAATGTTGATGAAAATTGCTTTTTTTTAAAACACAATCCTAAGGTCGTCAGTTCGAGTCCCGCGGTGGATGGAAGCTTAGGTTTAAAAAGAGATTTGCAATCGCCTTAACAATCAAGCTTTCGGACACCTAGTTTCGAGTAGGAATCTCGCAATCAAGAACGCCAAGACAATGCTGTAGAGCGAATAATTTGATTTCGTTACAATTTTTTTCAATTGCACAGGTATTAGGTATTTTTTATTTATTTTTGCAGCAGCAGCAGCAGCAGTATAACTATAAACAAGCCTTCAGTTTTTACAGTATTTGAATGTTTTAAATTTGGAAAACGATGCATTTTTTTTGTTTTTATGTGTATGTACTAGCCGACACCATTAAAAATTATCCAAATATTTCCAAAGTTCATTAAATTAACAAAATCATAAAATTGCACTCTTAGAAATAACTTAACACATTTTTTGAAAAAGTGCATCAATTTGGAGTAAACCATTTCTAGAGCAAACCTTGAAGTGTTGAGAGGTGGCTGGGAATGCTAACTATTGTTTTACACTTCGAGTTTTGTGAAAAAGTTTCCAGAAGCTTGAAAATCAGCAAAATAGTTTAAACTGTCAAAATGCTTATCCGCCCTTTTCTCGTATTGTTCCAGACTTCAGCATTTTTCCGAAAAATGTTCAGTTTTTTTATTTCAAAATTTAAAAATATTCGAAGGTAAAGTATCCCTCTGATTTTTTTTTGCGAATAGCTGAGAAATGTTTACTACACTCTTTATACAATTTTTATGTTTCACTTTACACCAGTTGTGCCCAACCTTTTCGCCCTGCGGATGTATTAAAAAATATATGTAAACTGCTAAAATTCTGATCATCTGTTACATTTTTAAACTTTCTCAATTTTTATTTTCAATATAAAAAGTGGAAAAAGAACAGGAAGCTTAAAATCTAAAATAATACCAGTTCCCTTTTTTTAAACGTTTCATAAAATTCTCTTAAATATTTTGAAACGACAAAAAACTGTGATTTTTGTTTTATTTTGTATTTGTAAACTTTTGTAAATAAGTAAAATAAGGTAAAGTAAAAATAAGTACAAATGTAAAATCATCAAAAATCATGTATCATTAAGACTTTTTTCATTTTATAGTGTCACTGAAATGTAAAGATTTTTTTCAAATGATGATAAGATTTTTTTTTAATTTACGTATACGTTACACTGTATACCAGTGGTTCTCAACCCTGACCGTTCCATTCCCCCCTCAACTAATTTTTAAGACCATAATTCCCCCCCCCCCGCCCCTTGAATTTTGAAAAAAAAATGAATATCATAATCTTAGATTCAATATTTACCATAAGATTGAAGTTATCATTAAAAGCAAAAAAAAATATATTTAAAAAACATTAATTTTCAATTAGTGAAATAAATTGAACAATGAAATTAAATGAATTGTTCCTGTTTGAATTAATGCTCATGGTTTTATTAAATGAATCCCCATTTTTTTTTTTAAATTATATGCTGAATTTAATAAAATTGTAATGGAATTATTCCTGAAAGCATAAAATATTTGAATTTTTTAAAATTAAACAATTTGATTACAATCAATGCTCCTTGAAAAAATCTAAGGGTCTCGTGTTTGGATCAACGCAATGTGAAAAAATTTTAAAAAAATATTTGGAGAAGTAAGACTGGCGTAAATAAAATAAAAAACATTAAAAAACTCAACATTATAAATATTATCAGAAATTTAAGCTTAATTTATTATTAAAGAACTGGTAATTTTTAGAAATTTGCACAAATAATCTCTTTAAAAATTAACTCTTAACTCTAATTTTAAGGAAAACCTTTAAAAAGGTAAGATTCGGTACTATTTGAAATAAAATCCAAAGTCAAACAGAAAATGTACAAACCTTTTCTATTTTATATCTTAACCACTTTTGTTTAGAAGCTTACAAATATCCACAAAATAACATTTTCAGTATTGCTAAATCCTTCCCAACTCGATACTTTTAATGAAAGTGATATGGATATGGATACGCGTTTAAAGGCATTGGATTTCTATTGCAACCTCATTCCCCCTCAAGAACGACAAAATTCCCCCCCAAGGTGGAATTCCTCACCGGTTGAGAAACACTGCTGTATACGAATACAAATTCAAATTAATTTACCCAAAAGTAAGGGAGAAATAAAATAGAACGTATTTCTGAAATTTTCAATGAAAAAATCCACTTCAATAGATAGATTATTCATGGAATGTGAGAAGTTTATTTTGATTTTTTTAAATACAGAAGTTTTGAAATAATAATAAACAGACTTTAAACTTAAGAGAAACAAATGAACATGAATTTTTGAACATTGACAAAATTTGCTAAAAAGCTTGGAATTTGCAATGTATTGATTTTAGAAATAATTCTTTATGGCAATGATAGGAAAAAAAGATTAAGATAACTTTAAAACACTTTTAAATATTTTTTGAAATCATGAAAATGTTTTTCCAAGTAAAATCAACATAATTGTATCAATTTTATTGCATTAAATAAAAATAATAGTTTTCATGAAGGGTCTAAAGGGCCAGTTATTGAACCGTTTTTAGGGGCCGTCGCGGGCCGGTTTTGGCCTGTGGGCTGGAGGTTGGGCACGCCTGCTTTACACTCACTTGAACTTTAAATTCTTTTTTTGGAATAAAAAATAATGTTACAAAAACGTTTCATTTTTGAACACTGCAAAAAAAAAACAATTTTTTCAAGAAATTTAAACTTTGAGAGGCTGTGTCTTAGCAAATTGCATTCCGATCAACAACTAAAAAAAGGAAAATTATAGGAAATCTGCAAAGCTTTTAGAAAATATTTTTTAGGTGTATTTCCCATGATTAACCTTCCCTTGGTATTAAAAAAAATCACACATAAGGTACTGGGGTCCTTTTCGACCCCAAACTTTAAAAAAATCGTCAAAAATCCAGTTTTGACCGATTCCGGTTCTTTTGGTCAAAAATTAAAGCTTAGAACGTCCCCTTTCCGAAACCGACCCGGAAAACCGGATTTGGTCACTGTGGCCACCGGGATCGGCTACAACCGAAAAAGGCCTTTTTGAGACCCCAACTTTGACGACCTGTATCTTAAAGTTAACTTCATCATCCCGGTACGAGAATCGAACTCACGACCTCTGGTTTCTAAACCCAGCACGCCGCTAGTCGAAACCCATCCCCTACCGGTCAGTATTCCCAGTGAGCATATTAACTCTTTTAAGGGATCTGACTTTGCCGATCCAGACAGGAATCGAACCCATCACCTTCCGCTTACAAGGCGAAACCCGTAACCTCACGGCCACGGAAGCTTTGTTTTGTGAAATCTGTATTTATACTATAAATTTAATGTCAGAAAATTTGAAGGCTCTAGCATGTATATAGCAAAATTTATTTAATTTTCAAAAAGGCCGAAAAGGACCCCAATACCGTAGGAAGGTTAAGGTTGTAAAAGGTATCATTCTTGGTCGGCCATTTATCCAACATATTTGCTTTGAAAAACAAAATTAATCAAAAGGGTTTAACATAACCGTAATCATCATTGTAGTCAGTGCTCCAAGAGAAAATTTAAAAATCTGTTACCCTAAGTATTATCCAATTAAACAAATTAAAGTTTTCAGAAAAAAATCTACATACAAATGCGTCAATTGACATTCTTCAAATCTGGACAATATCTCAAAATCAGTCACTTTCCCACGCTACAAATCTCCTAAGGAAGCCCGAAAAGAGCAAAGTTATGCTCCCACACCCACACACCCGCCACCCACGCTCCCAAACAACGGAAGTCGGCGTCAAAGCATCCCCCCGGCAGATTCAAGCATTAAAGTGCGCCGGCAAAGTAAGTGTTTGTAAGCGAAGAAATTTTCGATTTGCTTGCCTCCACCGGCGGCATCCGGTCGCCGACGAATGTCAACGGTTTAGAAGTGCTGCAAGGTATGATTGATTTGTCATCAGCCAAAACATTATTTGGAAATAATAATGTGAATCCAAATTATCTAATTGAACAAAATATTGCAGTGATACTTTATTCTGAGAACATGTATGGGAGTAAAATTACGATCAAAAATTTAGTCCCACCTGGTATTATTTAAACACTTTTACGACTGGAAGCTTGGTGCTTGGGAACTGACATTGAGATCTGTTGAAGATATGTCAAGATACTGTTATTGATAGCAAATCCGTATATTCGGAAGCTGCTTTACGAGTAGTTAAGGGAGAGTAAAGTTTTGTGAAATAAGAAAGCCGTAATTGGCTAGCTATTTGCAAAAGGAATACGAGCAAAAAGTTCTGCCAGGAATGTTTTCCGGAGAGTCATTCATATTGGTGCAGAAAAGTTTGAAGCTTGACGCCTTCCGATCTTTTTGATCTTCTTCCTTAGGATGTGTAGGGGGAACGAAGCCATAGCTGGCATATTTCCATTTGAGGTGTATTAAAAATTTTAGATGGATCATTTAGAAATCTTAATAATAAGCAAATATTTACAATTTAATTCCCGACATCGAATTTGTTTCCAGAAATACAAGGTCAAGAAAAGAGCATTTTCCCCTTGTTGAAGCAGTTTCCCATCATCCAGTTTCCTTGTCCTCAACAGCAATCGTCACCGACCGGAAGTTTGCTCCAGAAATAGGACACTTTTATGGTTGAAGGGCCTCAACTCCCCCATTTTCCGAGTAAGAAAGACAAGGCTGGACCACTCAACACCCCAGCATCGTTCACGTTGTATTTACAAGATAAAGGGATAAGCTGGATTAGCTTGCATCACAAGTTTTCTACAGTTGGCTTGGAGAAGGAGTCAATTGAATGAAGAGATAATCGTACCGATAAGGATAACCCCTGCTCTAATCGGAATGTTTTTCAGTATCTACCACTTAGAATTTTTTTTTTAAAAAAAAGCTCTGGTGACTTTATTTCTTATGGAATAGCTTGATTGTTAGAAATTTATATTGGACAAATTTGCTTCTGCGAAATACAAGCCAAATACAATATTACATGCTACTGGTATAACCAACGTATTTTTAGCAAATCTTCTTATAAACTGCCATTATACCGGTTGTTGACTGCCACTGAGTTTATCCTCATCGGACAAGTTGATTGCAATACCAAACACAGAGCTGCTATCTGTCTGATGCAATTGAGAAAAATCGTTTCACATCGGTACGCGCAGCGTTCAGTTATTTGCCAGATGCAGAGTATAATTTTACAACACAAATTGTTTTCATACAACGAGTTATCTTACCTAACCAGAGTACAGTTGAAACCAAATTTCTTTGAAATCCTCTGGCTTGCTCATTTAAATTGACTGTGGCGCACCTGCAAAATGAAGGGCAAGAGCAGCAGATGCTGGGCTTTGTTTTCCTGGCTGCTCTGCATGGACCTAACCGCGAATTCACCAGGATGCAAGGATTGATTCCTCTTGCTGGGTATGACAGGTTATCTGAGTAAATCTGTTAACGCACAATTGAAGAACCGTCCTTGGAAACGAGTTGTTTGCGAATGAGGATGAAACCGCAGATTTTTGCAGCTCGTATCATATCCTACACAGTAAAAAAAAGTTGTAATCCAGCTGCGTGTAAAAGGCCTGGATGTAAAATAAAATTTGCATTATTTTATGTAATTCTATGTAATATTACATCCTGAAATATGTAGCCCATCAGTATAGGAAACCTACTTGACCGAAATGACAAGCTCATATATGCATTTAACCTTTTCATTCTTCATCGGTTTGATGGACGAGCGGGCTAAGGCGCCAGTCCGTACTGTTGGTGCTGTGTTTGAATCCCGTCGGTTGCATTTTTTTTCTGTTTACAAAAATTTTACATGCAGTGTGTAATATTAAGTGTCTTTTTCGACGAAGGTGATGTGCATGCTTTTGCATGCGATTTTACCATCGGATTTTTTGCTGTGTAGGGTACATTATGACGTTTCTTAAAATAAGGGTTTGTTGTATCCACCAACAGGTCTCATCTAATCGAATCTAATCTTATCTACACAGAAAAATAAACAGTTCCCAATTTCATGGACGCTTGTTCATGATTAAGGATACTGATTTTTTTCCGTGTAACCCAAGCGCTGCCAGTTCGACGAAACATCTTTGAAGAACTTGTTCTTTTTTGAAAATATTAGTAATTGAAGTACATTATAGCTTCTTCGAGACGTATCACTCCTCATTAAAGCGGCCAGGCATTCTGAGTTGCATAAACCGCAGAGGAGCAATTCTCTACCAAAACCGGAAATGGATTTTATTTGTATTTTTTTTATCTGGCTCAAACTTTGTGGGGGCCTTCCCTATGACAAAAGAAGCTACGTTGTGTCATTGGTTCACCCATACAATTCTCCATACAGTTTTGGCAGCTGTCCATACAACAATGGTACGTAAATATTCAAACAGCTGTAACTTTTGGGTGAATTTTCTGATCAATTTGGTGTCTTGGGCAAAATTGTAGGTATTGTTGAGGACTATTCAGAAAATAAAGGTACAATGAAAATAAATTGCTGATTTTTTTATTATTTTTTTTTCACAAAAACTCAATTTCCCAAAATACGTATTTTTTGATTTTCGAGTTTTTTTATTTGTTTTAGGGGACAAAAACCCGTAACTGTTGAGCCATAGAGAAGTATGGTCAAAAAATCTACCGCCGAGTTACAATTTTTTGAAAAATAGTGTTTTTTGAAAAAAATCAAAATAGTGATCAAGATTGACTATTTCAAAAAAAAAATTAAAGTTCAGAAAATTTGCTATAAAATTCTCTAAGAGACATTGAAGATTGAAACTCTGGTTGCTGAAATACAGAGGCTTAAAGAAAAAGAAACAGGAAAATTGAAGTTTTCAAAGTATCACCTAAACAACACACCATTTTCTAATGTCGATATCTCTAGCAACTAATAGTCCAATTTACAATGTTAAAATATGAAACATTCGTGAAATTTTTCGACTTTTTCGTAAACAATACTTTTAAAAATTTTGAATGAAGACTAACATTTTAAAAGGGCCAAACATTCAATATTACGCCCTTTTGAAATGTTAAAATTGAAGTTAGGTAAATTTTTTTTGTTGTATGAAATTTAATTTTTTTTCCAAAATCACTGTTTTTTTTTTTAAATTTATAACTCGGTGGCAGATTTTTGACCATACTTTTCTATGGCTCAAAAGTTGCGGGTTTTTGTCCCCAAAATAAAAAAAAACGTATTTTAGGAAATTGAGTTTTTAAAAAAAATCGGCAATTTTTATTTCCCTTTTACCTTGTACGAAACCAACAATTTTGCTGAAGATATCAAATTGATCAGAAAACTCATTCAAAAGTTACAGCTGTTTGAAAATTCACGAACCATTTTTGTACACAGCAAATAAAGTAGTAATCCAGCTGCATGTAAAAGGCCTACACAGCAAAAAATCCGATGGTAAAATCGCATGCCAAAGCATGCACATCACCTTCGTCAAAATAAACACTTAATATTACACACTGCATGTACAATTTCTGCAAACACAAAAAAAAAGTTGCAACCGACAGGATTCAAACCCAGCACCAACAGTATGGACTGGCGCCTTAGCCCACTCGGCCATCAGACCGATGAAAAGCTGTAAGGATAAACGCGTATATGAGCTTGACATTTCGGTCAAGTAGGTTTCCCATACTGATGGGCTACATATTTCAGGGTGTAAAATTACATAAAATTGCATAAAATAATGCAATATTTATTTTACACCCAGGCCTTTTACACGCAGCTGGATTATTACTTTTTTAGCTGTGTAGGTGTAAAATAAATTTTGCATTATTTTATGAAATTCTGTGTAATATTACACCCTGAAATATGTAGCCCATCAGTATGGGAAACCTACTTGACCGAAATGTCAAACTCGCATATACGTTTATCCTTTCCATTTTTCATCGGTGTGATGGCCGAGCAGGCTAAGGCGCCAGTCCTTACTGAAGGTGCTGGGTTCGAGTCCCGTCGGTTGCAACTTTTTTTTTGTGTTTAAAAAAATTGTACATGCAGCGTGTAATATTAAGTGTCTTTTTTGACGAAGGTGATGTGCATGCTTTGGCATGCGATTTTACCATCGGATTTTTTGCTGTGTATGGACAGCTGCCAAAATTGTATGGGTGAACCAATGACACAAAATAGCTTCATTGGTCATACGGAAGGCCCCCACAAAGTTTGAGCCAAATAAAAAAATACAAAAAAAAATGGTCGAAATCCGATTTCATAGAGAATTGCTCGGAGAAGATTCTGTGGTCGGAACAGATTTCACAGTACTTATCTATAGGGGAGGAAGAATGGGTGGGTATACCGTACCAAAGGCAAAAAAAATACTTTATAAATTTTAGACAAACAAAAAATCTCTTCGAGCGAGATGGTGTAAACCGAACAAAGAAGGCGCAAAACAAAACAGAGGTACATGTGAACCGCGTTTGCCGCACGGTGCAGGGAAGCTTGCCATTCAGCTTTTATGAAAGTGACAGAGTCAGAGAAAGCTATTTTTAAAACCGCACCACTACACACTCAATCGCGAGTACCTTAGGTAGAAAGCCATTGGCGTCGCGAGTATTGAAAATTTTGAAAACGATGTAAACGATAAAAAGCTTTAAGCTCTAAGAATTCTATTGGAATCCAATGTACTCTTTTAAATAAACTTACGAAATCACGGAAAAACTATGCCTACTTTTAGGCGATTTTAGGAGCACATAGGAAACAAATTGATTTTAGCCCGATAAATGTCCTATGTCACAAAAGTTTTTGCATTAACTTTGAACAGTTATGCACAAATGGACAGGGCAAAAGAATCCGAACAGCTACGATATCTTACAAGCTGTAGGAAACATCGGTAGGCAAGCTCCTACATTACGAGTATATCTCGAGCCACAAACTATATGCGCCAGCATTCTCGCGCCAGTATTCGAAGTTCAACTTGACAACATGTCGACTTGGCGAGGAAGCGTCGAAAATCGATGCAGTGTGATTTTTTAGCGTTTTTTCCGATGAAAATTCATGCTGAATTGTTATATTTACGAAGATGGAAATGATGTCCAGCCAATAAAGTAAAACCAAAAAGTAAATCGTTCTAAAAATTGATCGGGATTGCCGATAGATGTCAAATTTGTTTCAGATGCTCACTCATGGTCTGTACTATGAATGTAGAAAAAAAATCGGATAAAATTAGAAACGAAAAATGTTGGCGAAGGTGACCAGGTCCCACCTACCTTTTTAAGATTTTTTTTTCATATGGTAGGTTAATCAAACGGCTCCAACTCCAGAACCAAATTATGAATCTTGGTGAACATTTGGGAGGTGAGACTTGAAAAACCTAAATTTTCTTGTCTCTTTTTTTTATTCGCTGTATTTCGGCAACCAGCGGTTAAATCTTCAATGTCGCTTAGGCAATTTTATTGGAAATTTTCTCAACACTTAAAAAAACATGTTTTAAGGAATGGACAATAGGATGACCATAAAAAGAGTCCTGGGTACGTTTTGGCTCGATGCTTTAGGTAAAAATAATTAGCTGTGTCAATTATGAGCCAAATCGGTTAAGGTTTAAAAGCCACTGTTTTCGAATTTTCCCATACAAACTTTTTGTCCCCTAAAACATATCAAAAATTCAAAAATTGAAAATTATGTATTTTGGGTAATTGATTTTTTTGTGAAAAAAAAATTAAATGAAAAATCGGAAAAATAATCGGAAAACTCAAAGTGTTTATAGTGTTTTGGGATGGTCTTCATCTATTTTTTTTTATTATCAATGTTTTCTTATTTAACAATGTTTTCATAGATATAGTTGATTGACTAATAAAACGTAACAAAATTTAAAAAAAATCTTGAAGTACTTTTAAAACTTCCCTACCAAGTTCAGTATGATTCCATATCAGCCCATTCGTATTTAATACGTATCTTTCATACTTCAAAAAAAAAAAAATCTTCAGCCTATCGAAGTCACCCCGTTTTACGGTACCATTTACGTGTGGAGAGCTGCCAACATTTTAAGGAGCTTGTACGGGTTAACCAATGACAGAAAAGACCCCCAAAAAGTTCGAGCCAAATAAAAAAAATAAATAAAAACAATAAAAATGCACAAAATTGGCCGATTTCGTAAAGAATTGCTCTGGTGTGTTTTTAGCTCGCAAACTAGAGGATATATTCGGGTCCAGCGACCCCAAATGAGTTAAAATCGAGTTGTCAAACTTTCCATATTGACCGCCATCTTGAACAACTCGCTTCCCTTAAAGAAACCGGCTTCGAGAACGGGATATTCGTATCCACCAGGGATTTTGTCTGGATCCCTCATAATTTGGTCTGTTACATGATTTTCCATTTTGCACAAAAATAGGCCCCTTTTTTGATTTTGCACTGACTACAGCCAGACTCGATTATCCGAAGCCTCGATTATCCGAAGCCTCGATTATCCGAAGTTTCGATTACCCGAAGGTTTTGTAAGGGACTTCGGATAATCGAATCAAGAACAAAAAAAATCGTGTTTTTTATTTTTTTGCTTTAAACATCAAATTCGAGATCTGCAACCCAATTTTAGTTAAATTTGAATGGTTGATTGCCTGTAAAATTAGCATAAATCATTTTTCAATATTCCGTAACCGCCAGAACGGCCGCCATCTTGGATTTAAAATTTCTAAATCACTTAAGAGTGGTTTAAGGGTCAAACTAAAACTCAACAAAAAAAAAATAAGACAACGAAAAAAAATCTTTTTTCGTGATTCGATCATCCGAAGTTTGGATTATCCGAAGTGAAATTTTGCCAAGGCCTTCGGATAATCGAGTCTGGACTGTATAAGGAAAACGCCATGTTTTATGTATTAAATTGAATATCTCAACCTTGAAATTAACCATGAGGTTTTTTTGGGAGCAATTAGATACCAAGGATTTTTTAAGTAATGATGATATCTTTAACATTCTATTTATTTATTTTTTACGCAATTATGTCATATTTCTGCGCAACTCTCAACATATCAAACCGAACACTGTTGTACGATAACAAGACCACATCTATTTGAACGCGCGAAATCACGCATATTTCCCACACCTCTAAACCAAAACTGCACACTTCACCCAGATAAACAAACCAAATCACCACCACCGACCGGGTGCGTGCGTGCGTGTCAACACCTGAACATAACAAACACGTCACTCCATAGACCGGCACAAACCCCAACTGGCATTGACCCAGACACGCGTAGGTTGCGCCATTGACAAATAGCGCGTACTGCAGCTTCCGGACTCGAATCCGATGTGATGTGGACTTCACGGCCACGGATGTTATGAATATTTTAATTTGAAATGATTTTTCCTCTTTGTTCAAGCCGTGGTGTTGTGAAAGCATTCGGATTGCGTGCTTGTCTGTGGTTTCGACAGTGATAAGCAAAAAATTGATGGGAAAGCTCGAAAAAAAAAACGATTTTTTATGCAGTTCAATTAAGCTGGGTGGATAGTTGGGCAGAAGTTTCTGATTGGATGAATTGTGTTCGTTGAGCTGATCTCAATCCGATGTTTACACCGCAGGTCATCGAAATCCACTCTGAATGATATTAATTTCCCACCCTGTATCAAGCAGTTTTCGTGCATCGAATAACCCCGTTGATTAATTAATTCACTTCGTCTGAGGCACACTTGTAAACGCAAAAGTTAGTCTTGTAGCATTTTGACGCTCAAGAATCCAAAGGGCAACAAGGCTTGAGGTTGTGAACATTTGACATTTCCACCCAATTTGTGCTAATAGGAGGACATCAACCAACTTGTTAGCAAGCAGGACTGGTATTGTACAGTTTGGGATGATCAAACTCAGTTTATGTACTGCTTAAAAAAAAAACAAATAAATATAAATATAACTCTATCCAACTGTTACTCATCGAATCATAAGTCGCTCTTATACGGTTCCAATCTTCGTTTCCAGGCAGCCATAAACATCGATCAGAAATAAAAAGTTTTTCCCTTTTATTATCTCAGCCAGTCCAAAGTTTTCCCTCCCAAATAAACTCGAAAAAGGTACTAGAAATTCAACTTTTTATCACCCCTCTGACTTTTCCGACATGATAATGAAACGTGAGAAATTGATTGGCGTCACTGGTGCATGCAGCACGAAGCTGCTGAGTTTCTGCCGAAAGTTTCTCAATTTCACGAGCTTCAAAGGCGTCGTCACCAGAGAACAAAATAAGGACAAGGAACTTGAGACCAAGAGACAACAAAAAAAACAACGAAAATATTGCTAACCTAGGGAAGCAAAGTGTGTCACCCGAATGATTTGGGCGGAAACTAAAGCTTTAAACTCAGTTGAGATCTCAAAGAAAAGTTAGATTATTCATTTTGAACAAAGCCTTATTTATTTCAAAATTTTAACAGATATCATTTTGGCAATGCTATCAATACATCAAGCCCTCTGTACTCTCTCTCTTGATGAGATTCCTATGTAGTAACTATAAGAGAGTACAGAAGCATTGATATATTGACAATAAAATTACGCTCTAAATAACACTAACCAACAAATATACTGTGTATGCTCAAGCATAACATTTGGGATTCCCACGCGCTCTTTGAATTTTTCAAAAATATTGGGCTGAATTTAACTGATATTTCTCAAAAAAGTTATCAGACCATTCATAAAACATTACTAAGCATGAGTTTTATTGGTTTCAGAGTGTGAAATCTTTATTTTTTGAAAAACTCCTGGAGAAAAAAAAAAGTTGGTTTACATCGTAAGAAAAAAGTGTTACGAATATTTGGATTTCAATGGTCAAAGTTTTTCTTTAAAAACTTGATATAAAACGTAAAAATGTACAGCCGGTCTTAACAACAATCGAAAGATCGCAAGAAAAGCATTCACATGTAGGGAAAAGCAAATCATCACGTTCAATAATCGATTTTCTATGATTTGTTAAACATTCCCAGGCAGACGGTAATAACAAGATTCATGCCATTTCAATAACAAATACTGTTAAAATAACAGAAAATGTTATGAAATCTTCATAAAAAATCCATTTTTGCATAAGAATTTAATAACAGTTTTTGTTATCATAACAAATTTTTTTATTGGTCTGATATTGGTTGAAAGCCAAAACAACTTTGGAATAACATTTTTGGTTATGGAAAAATACCTTCAACTGTTATTAGGATGATCGGATTAGCAGTTAAAATAACAAAAAATAATAACAAAGATTTGTTCGAAGAATAACTAAAAATGTTATTAGTCTGTCATAACAATAACAGTCCAATAACAAAAACATCATAACGACGAATAAAAAATCCTGTTATGAATAACATAAAATGTTATTGGCCAAGTATGATCAAATATCAAAAAATGTTATTCCCAAGTTATTTCCGTCTGCTCGGGTTGGCCGATCTGTAAACTGTTCCGAATATATGGGATGACTGTACTGAAAATAAGCATTTTTTTGTTGTTGTTGATTTCAAATAATTTTAGTTTTTAGTATCTATTTTTGTTTTTTGTTTTTTGTTTTTTGTTTTTTGTTTTTTGTTTTTTGTTTTTTGTTTTTTGTTTTTTGTTTTTTGTTTTTTGTTTTTTGTTTTTTGTTTTTTGTTTTTTGTTTTTTGTTTTTTGTTTTTTGTTTTTTGTTTTTTGTTTTTTGTTTTTTGTTTTTTGTTTTTTGTTTTTTGTTTTTTGTTTTTTGTTTTTTGTTTTTTGTTTTTTGTTTTTTGTTTTTTGTTTTTTGTTTTTTGTTTTTTTGTTTTTTGTTTTTTGTTTTTTGTTTTTTGTTTTTTGTTTTTTGTTTTTTGTTTTTTGTTTTTTGTTTTTTGTTTTTTGTTTTTTGTTTTTTGTTTTTTGTTTTTTGTTTTTTGTTTTTTGTTTTTTGTTTTTTGTTTTTTGTTTTTTGTTTTTTGTTTTTTGTTTTTTGTTTTTTGTTTTTTGTTTTTTGTTTTTTGTTTTTTGTTTTTTGTTTTTTGTTTTTTGTTTTTTGTTTTTTGTTTTTTGTTTTTTGTTTTTTTGTTTTTTGTTTTTTGTTTTTTGTTTTTTGTTTTTTGTTTTTTGTTTTTTGTTTTTTGTTTTTTGTTTTTTGTTTTTTGTTTTTTGTTTTTTGTTTTTTTGTTTTTTGTTTTTTGTTTTTTGTTTTTTGTTTTTTGTTTTTTGTTTTTTGTTTTTTGTTTTTTGTTTTTTGTTTTTTGTTTTTTGTTTTTTGTTTTTTGTTTTTTGTTTTTTGTTTTTTGTTTTTTTGTTTTTTGTTTTTTGTTTTTTGTTTTTTGTTTTTTGTTTTTTGTTTTTTGTTTTTTGTTTTTTGTTTTTTGTTTTTTGTTTTTTGTTTTTTGTTTTTTGTTTTTTGTTTTTTGTTTTTTGTTTTTTGTTTTTTGTTTTTTGTTTTTTGTTTTTTGTTTTTTGTTTTTTGTTTTTTGTTTTTTGTTTTTTGTTTTTTGTTTTTTGTTTTTTGTTTTTTGTTTTTTGTTTTTTGTTTTTTGTTTTTTGTTTTTTGTTTTTTGTTTTTTGTTTTTTGTTTTTTGTTTTTTGTTTTTTGTTTTTTGTTTTTTGTTTTTTGTTTTTTGTTTTTTGTTTTTTGTTTTTTGTTTTTTGTTTTTTGTTTTTTGTTTTTTGTTTTTTGTTTTTTGTTTTTTGTTTTTTTGTTTTTTGTTTTTTGTTTTTTGTTTTTTGTTTTTTGTTTTTTGTTTTTTGTTTTTTGTTTTTTGTTTTTTGTTTTTTGTTTTTTGTTTTTTGTTTTTTGTTTTTTGTTTTTTGTTTTTTGTTTTTTGTTTTTTGTTTTTTGTTTTTTGTTTTTTGTTTTTTGTTTTTTTGTTTTTTGTTTTTTGTTTTTTGTTTTTTTGTTTTTTGTTTTTTGTTTTTTGTTTTTTGTTTTTTGTTTTTTGTTTTTTGTTTTTTGTTTTTTGTTTTTTGTTTTTTGTTTTTTGTTTTTTGTTTTTTGTTTTTTGTTTTTTTTTTCTTTTTATTAATTAAAGCATGTTTGAAAAAAAAACTTTGCTGGCTCTAAAAATCTAGATTAAATTTTCAAAACAACCTATCCCTCATGGGTTTCCTATGCAGATAGGGCCTTTTGAAAATTTAATCGAGAAATAATAATTGCTGCGACAGAGCGCGTTCCTCGTACGGCGCCGAAGCAATATGAATATTTGTGTGATTAATTGACTAAATAAAATGATTGAGTTTTGTAGCGAGTGGAAAATAAGTGTTTTTATTCCGCCACTCCGCTCACAGAACTGGTGCCCGGTTCGACATCACCCCGCGACTCAACAATAATAAATTTAAAAAATGTGGTTATTTTTTCAATGGTATCACTGTTTTTTCAAGAAAATTTACAAAAAAAATAAAATGAATTCTTTTTTTTTTTCAATGATATTCACAAATTGACAGTTTTGTTTAAATCCCGAATTTTTTTATCTCGGGATGTTCCGAGATTGGTGCACCAAAATTCCAATCACAGCAAAAAATAATGTTGAATGGTCAAACTACCTTGATGAATTAAAATAAATGATTTTATTAACCCTTTTAGCATTTGAAAAAAATAACCTGTCAAAAAGCACCCTTGTAAGCCACTGATGTGAGTAATTTTAATTTAAACTCCTAGTAAAAATGCCTTTCATCAACACAAACGACTCCGAAAAACCACTTCCCTTTGTGGGGATCACAAAGGTAGTAATGCGCCATCCACAATAAAAACTAAAGTCAATTAATTCCACTCGAAAAAGTTCACTTTCCACCGGCAGAGTGCTTTTCAACGTTCAGGATTCGAAGCTGTTCTTTTTGTTCTCGGCAATCCGTCACCGCCGAACAAAGCTTCGCGATAAAAATCACGACACATTCACCAATCTAAATTTTTCGTTTGATGGTTTTTGTGCGTCGCGTGTCACGAATCAATTTACAACAATAGAGAAGACGGGAGAAGCTGAAAAAAAAACCGCTCAACACACTTACACACCGGTGCGATTTAGGCTTTCGTTGAAAAGGTTTCACTAGCAAAACACCGTTTAAACACCGGTAGTAGCACACACCCCCAAAAAGTTATCCAAGAGTAAGGTAAGGTCACGCCAAATTACCACCACCGAGAACGGAACCGAACTGCAAAACAGGCGTCCAAACCGCGCGAAAGCTCAGCGAACACTGAGTCCAAAGTTCGCCGCGATAAGCAATGTTTCTGCGTGTTTCTTCCATTTTCACACACGCGGGGACCGACTTTTCCGATTCATTCATCATTTCACACATTCCGATGGTCCGGGAGGAAGAAGGGAGGAAATTCCGGTTCAAACACACGCACACTAACGCAGCACCGTGAGCACAATGTAAACAAAGCGTTCGGCTGCACACGTGGAGCAGCAGAGCTTTCCGAACGGGGAAGCTATTTGAAGGGAGAAAAGGGCGCATGCTCAACAAGAGAAGGGATTCAGTTCGAAAAAAGGAAGTTTCAGAGAAATATTCGAGGATTTCAGGATAAAAGCGCACTTGTTGCACAAGCTCTCCAGTTTTCGCAATTGAGCTTTCATGAAAAAGGAGTGAAATATTTCAGCGTTAGAAAAGCTATCAGATATTTTAAAACACCATGCGCCTGCATGAAATGCTTTGAGGAGCTTTATATTGATGGAAACGCACGGTTGTTAAAACTAGATTGTTGTTCTGAAGTTTTTTTTTCAATCGAGAGTAATTTTTCACAAATTTGTTATTTCACTTCTAGAAACAAAAACAGTTTGAATTTACTTTTTAAATGCTGTTTTTGAAATTTAATTTGGTCATTCGTTTCAACTTCTTTGCATGATTTAACAAAAAAAAATTTATCCTAACTCATAAAATTGTGTTTAATTCGGGAAAGTTGTCCAAAATTTAATGAAGGGCCTACATCGGAGAGTTGATAAATTGAAACAGTTGCATCTATCCATATATTTAGACGACAAACTTCAAGTGCCGAGGAGTTTCCGTGGTCAGAATGAGAGCAAAGATAAACAACACCTTCGAGTACGATTGTTTAAAACAGGGATGTCCAAAGTATGGCCTGCGGGTCAAATGTGACCCACGTAGTGAATTTTTTGTTTGCCGACAGCTAACCTTTTTGAATGATCTTTAAGGATCGGTCGTGGCTGAATGGTTACGGTGTTCGCTTTATAAGCGAATGGTAATGGGTTCGATATCCATCTGCTCCCAACGAGAAAATTCTGAATTCATCCAATAAGAGATGAGAAGAATTGAAAGAATTCGAACAACAATGCAAATGGTCGTTACCACTCGCCTAGCGTGGCTCCTCAGACCATTCACCTTACCAATAACCGTCCAACTCCAAGCGAAACTTACTTGAGGATACCGTGGAGATTTTCCCTTAATACTCTGAAAAAAGTGGAGCATCAACACTTCCTGTCTTCCAAATCCCTCCTCCGTCGGCAGTCCCCGTTTTTTATGCTTATTCTTTAAAACGATTTTTTTTTTAAAATACGGATCGAAAACGCGTCCGCAAACCACGACTACTACGATCACTCCTTAAGTTAAGAAAAACAGCGACTTTTCATATTAAATCGTATTTTAAATAGTCAAACTCGGCCTCAATCAAGCACTGCAAACTCTTTCCTCTTCTAATTATTTTTTAAGAATTCACAGACTTTTGCTGAGTTCACACAAACATAAGGAAAACGACTTTATATTTTTTGGACTGCAGAATGCACTGAAAACACGTGAAACTGAATGGAACATGTCGCACATTCATATTTTTTCACAATTTCACAACTAATATTGCAAAACAAATTCAAATATTTAACAGCAAAACAAACATAAACGAAACACAGTTTGACACTTCATAAAACATCGATCCCTGCGGGAATAACGAACAGCGAGAAGTTAGCCTCGAAATTTTCTTCACTTTCCTGCAGGCCCATTCCGTAAAATGAAAGCCCAAAATCAAAACAATGTCAGCCGCGGCTTTTTCAAATCGCTGATTTACACCATAAATTCCTCAGAAACTTAGTGATTCCACTAAAACGCGGCGGTACGGGACTTAACCAATCCCTTAAACACTAAATTGTCACTCGCGGACTGCAAAACCCGGTAGAAAATGCAGACAAACTCGGACCACAAAACGACCAACCAGTCACTAGGCAGTCTATTTCGTTAGCCTTAAAATGCTTTAAAACGCATTTTCTGATGGATTTCCATGACTGTAAATTGATATATTTGAATTTCAGACAGATGCACAGACATACAAGGACTTTTTTACAGACATTTTGAAAAACCAAGTAGCATCCCTGGACGAAACACTACCTTCGCTTTACTAAGCAATCGAATCCAGAAGGGAAAAGATCACCAGTTGTGTTGGTCCGAGCCGGGATTTGAACCCCGATCTACCGCTTACGAGGCGGAAGCGTTACCATTTCAACTTCAACTTCATTTTTTGGATCTAAAATCGAATTTGCAATTAAAAAGTACTTAAGTGATTTTTTCTATAAAGTGCACCGTTTTCAAGTTATAGCCATTTTTAGGTAACTTTTCATTTTTTTTAATTAGTGCCCATGTTTGCCCACTTTTAAAAAAAATATTTTTGAAAGGCTGAGAAAATTCTTTATGTTCAGAAATTTGTTGATACGACCCTTTGTTGCTGAGATATTGCCATGCAAAGGTTTCAAAACAGGAAAATTGATGTTTTCTAAGTCTCACCCAAACAACCCACCATTTTCTCATGTCGATAACTCAGTAACTAATGATCCGATTTTCATTGTTAAAATATGAAACATTCGTGAAATTATCCGATCTTTACAAAAACAATATTTTTATTTTTTTAAGTCAAGACTAGCATTTCAAAAGGGAATAATATTGAATGTCTGGCCCTTTGAATGTTAGTTTTGATAAAAAAAAATTCGTTTTAGAAAAGATCAGACAATTTCACGAATGTTTCATATTTTAACATTGAAATTCGGACCATTAGTTGCTGAGATATCGACATTAGAAAATGGTGGGTTGTTTGAGTGAGACTTATAAAACATAAATTTCCCTGTTTTTAAATATTTGCATGGCAATATCTCTGCAACTAAGAGTCGTATCAACAAAGTTCAAAATAAAGAGAATGCTTTTCAAAAATATGGTTTTTAAAAGTAGGCAAACACGAGCACTTATTTAAAAAAAATAAAAATTGCTGCTATTTTCAAAAAAGTTACCTAAAATGGCTATAACTTAAAAACGGTGCACTTAATTAAAATTTCACTTAAGTTCTTTATCATTATTATTGCACATCAAAAAATGATGTTGAAATTTTTTGCGACCAACATTTCAATTTTATGAAAAAATCTGTATTGATACAAAAATTCATAACTCGGTCAAAGATTTTGTGCCCATTCTGGAAATTTCTGAAAAGTTGGCATTTGATGTTTTCCAAAACATATCAGAAAATAAAAAAGCAGTGTTTTTTTGCAAATCAAGTTTTAGTGACAAAAAGTGAAATAAAAATCCCCAAAAAAAATTTTACTGCGTATCATTTTTTGTCAGTGTAGTCCTTATGCATACCTACAACTTTGCCGAAGACACCAAATCGATCAAAAAATTCCTTCAAATGATACAGATTTTTAAATTTTCATACATCATTTTTGCATGGACAGCTACCAAATTTGTTTGGAAAATTATATGGACAAACTAATGATGCAAAGTGGCTTCACTGGGCATACCAAAAGCACACAAAAAAGTTTCAGCCGGATTAAAAAATACAAAAAAAAATCGTATGACCGAAATCTCAGAGAATTGCTCAGACACAAAATTTGCTCAAAATCCTTATCAAAATAATTTCGCGCGTTGAAATGTGTGTAAAATAGTAAATTTCGTAAAAATTTGCATATTATTTTTAAAGATTTAGCTCATTTTTGAACATGCGAAAAAAGAAGTGTTTTTCTATAATTTGCAGCCTGAAACGGTAATGAAATGGAAACATGGTGTCTTTTAAGTAAAATTGGACGCCCGATTGATGGCTAACTTAAAATTCCGAAAAACGTATTTTTCATCGACACTAAATAAGTTTTAAAAACTCTGCCATTTTCCGTTACTCAACTGTAAAATTTTTTGGAACATGTCATTTGGCGTCATCCATAAAACGCTAAAATCGGCCAAAATTTAAACTTTTTTAAGTGTTTATTCGATGAAAAATAGGTTTTTTCGGAACTTTGATTACGCCATCAACATAAGAGTCCCTTTGACACCAAATTTCTATCTCATCACCGTTTCAGGCTGCATTATTGAAAAACACCTCTTTTTTCGCATGTTCAAAAATTTGATGGGTCGTACCGCTCCTCCGTCACGAGATATCAAAAAACGAACCTCGGATTCGTGATCAGGGACAAAAGTTACCCCTTAGGGCAAAGTTTCACGCAAATCGAAGAGGGGTCGGGGCGACTTTTCCCGATTTCGTGTGAGTTGGCAGAGAATTACCCTTCTAAAAACCAATTTTCACGCAAATTGAAAAAAATGTGAAGTTCACCAAAACTGTCTTAGTTAGAAAAAATGTGAAAAAGTTCACCGCAATCAGGAAACATCGATTCAAAAACTCCACTCAGTGCTGATCCTCTCTGTAAATCCCCATTATCTGTGATGAATTTCATCATACCGTAAGGTACTGACTCTGATTGTGCCTAACTTTCCAGGTGAATCACTTTCTTTTCGCCCCCACCCACAACAAACACAGAGGTCAAAAACACTCCACTCTTGAACTCCAAGCTCCAACCAATATATTTTCATCAAAAAAGTCGGAAGAAAAGTTTTGCGTATTTTCGGGCGTACTTTCCCGGCTCGATTTCATTCTCAAATTCCGTCCGCTTCCCATTATGAGCAAAGTTTCCGCTGCGAAACTTTCGCTCGCCAAGAATTGCGGGGCAGAATTTCGGTTTCACTTTGCGTCTTGCGGGGAAGCTGCTCATGCTTTTTCTACTCCCGTATCCCGGGCTCGAATTCAAACGATTTCCTTAAAGTTGTTTCACGGTTGACTTGACACCAAACATAACCTACATTTCCCGGTTCGTCTTGTTTCGTCGTGGCTGGTGTTGTTGTTGATCTTGGGCTCGCTCAAACGGATGTTGTTTTGCCACTAGTGCTCACGAAACGGAAATAAATCAGTCTTGTCAAGGCTTGTCGAGTCGAGGACTTTGGTGGGTTTGTGCGGTTTTTTTCCTGGAAGGGCAAGGATTTTCCCTCTCACGAAAAAAGAAGGAATTCAATATGTTAGGAAGCAATCCGTCAGCTTTATTGCTGACAGAAGCGTTGTTTGAGCTGACACCGGATGGTACGGTGATAGAAGTAGGAGAAATCTATGCTTACGTCTGTAGTATGTTTGAGAAAAGCTTTTTTGCTATTTTTTACTAACAATATTACACTGATTTTTTCATATAACTAAATTCTAGAGTTTTTTTTTCAAAAGGACCTATGAGCTATTGTCTTTTATATGTTTATTAGGACTTTATCAAAAAAAACTCTGGAATTGTTCCGGATTTATAATAGATTTTGTTGGATTTGTATACCTTTTCAGTGTTAATTAATTCATTATTAAAAGAAAATTGTTTTCTAAACAGCATCTTTTTAAAGATATGATTATTTTTGTTAAATGCTTTAAATACTTACGACGAAGTTGACTTTATAGCTGTCGGCCACCATTGCTAGTACCAACCACTAGTGTCTTCCTTTTTATCTACAAGGACTTCGCCGCCCTGGGCTCCTAAGAGTATGAAAGTATGGCACGGAGCGACGGCACCGAATACCCATATTTACACAAAGAATTTTAGAGCGTCCGCCGCGGGATTCGAACCGGCGACCTCTGGATTGGAGTCCAGTGCGCGGTCCGATTGATCCACACGGGCGGGACAAAAATAAATAAATACTTACGATTGGGTTTAATAGAGCTGAATAAGTGAAGATTTTATGTGTTTTCCAAATGTCTTACCTATGGAAGAAAAAAAAGCATTGCTTAGTTATATCGTAACAAGATCCTTTGAAAAAAAAAATACAAAAAATTACAAAAAATATCATCACAAAAAAAAACAAATAAACAGAAAAAACGTTGCTAAATCCACCTTTAGGTGGGTGGTGCCTTCCTCACAAAAATAAAGTTAATACACTACAGAGCCTCAAAAAAGAGTATAAATAACACTTATTTTTATCAAAATATCCGAGATCCAGTCTTAAAAAGTGTATAAAACACTAAAGTACTTATAACTTTTGATAGGGTTGTCAGATTTTCAATCTTTTGGACTCTTTGGAAAGATTTCTTGATTACCCATCCAACGATATGTCGCATGGTAGAATCAGACAGTCAAAATATTGAGATCCGGCCTTTAAAAAAAGTATAAATAACACTTCAGTGGTTATAACTTTTGATAGTGTTGTCAGATCTTCATCGTTTTGGGCTCGTTGGAAAGGTCTTTTAAATACCTTTCTAAAAATGTATAGCTCGGGTTTTTTTAAAGAAAAACCACCCTTTTTACAATCTTCCGGACTTTATTCGAAATCGTTTTTTGAGCATAACTTTTGAAGTACTTTTCTAAACTTCACTAGGGTCTTATTGAACCCCAAGACGGAATGAGATCAAAACGGTCTAAATCGGTTTAGCCAGTCCGGAGATAATCGTGTGCATATTTTTCGGTGCACGAACTGAGGTGAGGTGAGGAAGGCAAAAAAACTCCAACTTTTACTTCCCACAACAATTTCGCTAACAATCGACCATCTATCAGTAGAACAAGTATTTTTCCATTATCACATTGGAATTAAATTTTTGACAGCATAATAATTAATCCCTTGACCGGTCCATTGGTGAGAATCAATTATACGAAATCGATTCCAGCCGTCAGACACACTCGTTGCACTCAGTTTTTGGAACTTTGGCAGTTGGGATGTCCGAAAAATATTGTTTTTATTTTTAGATACCTAATGCTTTCGACTATCAATATCATAATTAAAACTTTTCAAAAGAACATCAAAAACATTTTTTTTTGGGAAAGAATATCGTGACAGTGGGAACACCCCCATCAAATCCAATGCATGCAAAACCAGCCCAATTCCCGAAACCATATTCATTGGTTGACCTAATTTTTGGCCCATACCCACACGGGATGAATTGCAAATTGCTGTCATCCCGGTTTGGCCCCAAATTGGTTATCGTGATCCCGGGTTGTTGTTCCAGAAGCTTTAAGCTCAGCCGGCGTGTTTCGTCGATAAGGGATTATGCAAAGTAGATGTTAATGAAACCTGAGAGCGAACATCGAACATCGAGGTATAGTTTCAATCATACAAAAAAAAATACAAAAATACAATTCGTGAAAAAAAATCCTACAAGCTTCACATCAAAAGGTCACTAAAAAAAGGATTATAAAAGTAGAAATCCAACAGTTGATAAGTTTTAAAAATAGAATTTCCTTTGATCAGAATATTTTAAGGCCCAACCTCAACAACAATCACAAACAAATTTCAACACACAAGCAAACATACTATAAATCATCATGTTTCACGGAGCTGTCACATCACCGTGCTCAAGGAAACACACAGCCAAACACATCACACGGAACGGAGCTGGGAGACAGCACGTCAGTCGGCCAGCTTCAACAAGTGCAGAGTGGTAGAAAATCACATTACGAGTGCTTCCGTCAAGTTCGTATGGTGTCGTTGTTGTGCTTTGGTGACGCGGAGGACTATTGTCAAAAGAAGTCATCTAGCAGTATTATATTATCCATAGAAGTCTCTATACTATTTTGCGGGCTGATCATACAAAAAGGAGAAGTGAATGTGTGAAATCAGTTTATTGCTGATCGATTTGGTTTCTTCGGCAAAGTTGTGGATTATGATCAGGACTTTTTAGAAAAAAATAGATACACGAAAAAAAACAGAATTTTCAATTCAACTTATTTTGACTTTCCAAAAAACATACTATTCATGTTTCGCTTTTTTCACATGTCTTTTGTCATGACATCTTTTAATCCATAGATTCTAAAGAAGTTTTTGAAAATTTCGAAAACACGGTTAATTTGTTTAACATTCAAAAACGAACTTGATTTACAATCGAACAACTTTTTTTTGGTAATAGCGGCTTTTGAATATATATTTCCAATTTCTTTTTGTTTTTTTTTTTGCATTTTAAAAATACTTCTTGAATGAAATCACCTCTAGGAACAAAAAATTTTGAAATTTGAAAAAAGTCCTGATTTTTTTTTTTTTGTTAAAAAGGGTTTTATTCTTTGGATTTTTTTTACATTCGAGCAATTCCAGCTCAAATCAGGAATTTTCTGGTTCTTTTGTACCCGACCCTCTCCGATTTCAATGAAACTTTTTAGACATGTTATCCTAAGCCTATATAAGCCATTTTTGTGTATATCGAGCCAATTGTACTCAAAAATAACATTTAAGAAGGGCATAAGTTATTTAAATATTTTTGTATTTTGTAATTTAAAAATAACTGCATCTCAAAGCCGTTGCATCGTATCAAAAAGTGGTCAAAGACAAACTTGTAGGAAATTGGACGGGCTTTCTTTAAAAAATATATTGAAATAAAAATACACGCCACTTTTATGAGATTTTAACTCACGCCCTTCTCAAATGTCATTTTTGAGTACAATTTGCTCCATATACACAAAAATGGCTTATATAGGCTTAGGATCAAAATTAAAAAAAGTTTCATTGAAATCGGAGAGGGTCGTTTGCAAAAGTACCTCGTTTAGCGTTTTTTTAATGAATGAAAGAAAGCCAACCCGAAAAAAAATCAACAGTAATTTTATAAAATACTGCTTCCCAAAGAATTCGCATTAATGAAAAGTTAAGGTGCCTAATGGGATTTTTTAGTGTCACTTAATTCGATTTTCAATGTTAAATAAAAAAAACTTTTGTGAAATTTCATAAAAAAACACCTTAATTTTTTTTCAATCAAGCATAACTTTTGAAATAGTCCACAAAAACATTTTTTATTCATTTTATGTTCTAGACCAAATTTCAACATTTTTAAATTATTTCTGTTGAAAAGGTCAGAAAAGTTTCATTCCATAACATTGAAAATCAAATATATTGTTTTCGAGATATAGCCCGTTTAAAATAACAGTATGATTAGGTGAGACTTATAAAAACTCATTTTTTTCGAATCGAATTCCTTGCTGTATCGCAGAATCTAAATGTCCACTTTTCAAAATTGTAGGAAATGTCAGGAAAATTCAGTTGTTCAAAAACATTTTTTTCAGAGTTGGCTTTCCTTCATAGAGTCATTTTAAAACGAAAAATATTGAAATTTCCGAGAATTATTACCTAACAATGACTTTGACTCCAGAACAGTGAGCTTTTTCAAAAATTCTGTAAAATACTTTTTGCTTGCAAATTTGAAATATGGGGAAAATCGCGAAAATGTAGAATGTTGGCAGCAGGTAACGCAGGTCTCGCCCAATTTTGTTCAAGTGTGAGATTCTTGTAGGAAATTCTATTCCCTACAACTTTGTCCAAGCGTGCAAGAAGATCCGAGTTGATCCTGATGAGTTTTTAGCAAAGCTTATATACTTAAAAGTATATAAGAGGTATATAGGAAGTATATAAGCAAATATATTTCCTGAAAAAATCACCAAAAATCAGGATCAACTGCGATCGTTTTGCACCCTTCGCCAAAGTTTAGGGAATTGAATTTCCAACAAGAAAACCTGCTGCCAAAATTCTGAAGCGATGTTTTTCCCCATACATTTTTTGCGATTTTTCCCATATAAACTACAACGAAAAAAGTGGCCCCTTAACCTTAACCGATTTGGTTCAAAATTGGCACAGTTACTTATTTTTGCCTGAGGTATCGAGCCAGGGGGTATCCCTGATGCCGATTTTTTATTGTTACCCTCAAATCGATTTTTCGACACTTTAGCTCAATTCTGAGGGCAGATACAGATTCAGCGGTCAAAATTACATGGAAAAACATACATTTGGACAATTTTCTAATTTCGGTAGGGTGGTCCCATATGGTTTTCCCTTGAAAATAAGACTTTTTCAAATGAAGATATCTCGAGTTTGCAGAAAAACACCCCTGAGATTTTTTCAGCGTTTGTAGTGCTAGAATTTAAAATTTGGCTTACTTTTACCTTAAAATGGCTGTAACTTTTGACCCTTAAGTCCAAATTGACCTGTCAAAAAGTAAAAATGTTTGTTTTTTAGAGCTCTAAAAGTGTTACCAATATCACTTTTCTCTAAAAGTTAACCCTGAATTGCCACGTTCAAAAAACTGATTTTTTAAAGTTAGCTCAGATGCTTTTTAAAAAATTGGTCGTAGAAGGCGTAGATTACGAGATAAAATTTTGGTGTCTTGGACAAAGTTACTTGGATTGGCAAGCCCAACATTTTTTTAGAAGATGAAAAAAATCTCAAAATTGTTCCTGAAAAGTAAAATTTCCAAATTACGAACCAAATTTCTACCAAACCAAAATTTTCCCCATTTCATTTACAACAACTCTTCTGAAAACACCAACTTCCAAAACTTCACAATTTTTCGGAAAATCCAGCTTCCACTTAATTTCGCGATCTGGACAACTAAGCATTGACATATTCGTTTGTAAGAATGGCTCTATCTCATCCCAAAAAGGATTAAACCGGTTTTTTTTGTGTTTGATATACACAAAATAAATAAAAAATAAAACACAGAAAAAATTGCTTATGAGTACACTTATCACTAAAAAGTGATATAAAAATTAAATTTATTTTTTTAATGCAATCTTTTCAGAAAATTTCAGAATAGGCTAAATATCTTTAGTAAAGTAGAAAAAATTGCAATAAAGAAGTATTTTATTGAAATTTTGATAAACTTAACCGTTTTCAAGTTAAAGTCATTTTTAGGTAACTATTTTGAAAAAAATTACCCTTTTGAATTGGCAATGTTGATTCTAAATCTTCAAGATACTTTTTTGGCGAAATCAGAAAATTCCACGAATGTTTATGTTTTTAATGATGAAATCGGACCAGAGATATCGGTTATCAAAAAACAAAGGGCAAATTGGGTAACACTGCGAAATTTCATTTTTCTTTTTAAAAAAAAAGAAAATTGTATGGAATTTTATCAGCTTTTCGAAAAATATTTGTTATCAATAATGGGTAAACATCAGAACTTATTTATGAAAAAAAATTACGTTTTTCAAAAAAAAAATTTTAGATGGCTGTAACTACAAAACGATTTATTAAAAAAAAACACTTAAGTACTTTTTGATAGCAATTTTTATTTTACAGCGTACCCAGTTTTGTTTAACCTTTCTTGATTTTTTATTTTGCATTTCCTAGATTTTTTTTGAAAAGAGGGCAATTTATGTTCTCTTAAACTTACGAAAAATCGGGTTCAAAAAATGTTGACAGTTCGACGATGGAATTTTGTAAATTTCCAAATTGAACCAGAGTATGAACATGAACTTATAAGGTATTGTTTGCCTTACAAGGTATTGTTTTTAGTGATCGACAGATAGATTATTCAGAACTGAACAGTTACTGAAAAAATAAACTGAGGAGTCCAGCATTGTTTCGCCAACACAATGGGACAACAATGCTTTCCGTTGATCACCGTGTTGTAGAAAGGAAGTATCTGCACTTGACAGCGTGTTACTTATTGTTTGCCGTCTTGTCTGCTGGAGCTTTCGAAGTTGGTGGGGCTGGTGGTCAGCAGCTGGTGTTGTTCTGTCGAGGTGATTGATTCTCCAGTGAAGCAAGAATTATTGCTTTGACGTGACGCCCCGAGCGGGAAGTTTTTCATTTTTCAACCAACATTTATAGAGGGCGGAGGGAATTGGAATTCAACCAAGTGTGAAGTCGTAAAAGCAAAAGGTGACGAATGTGTAATAAAGCAAAAATAAAACAAAATCTCATAGCTTTTCCATTTGATTCACGATTAAATTGATGAACAATTTGAAATTTGAAGTTTTTCCGATAAATTTATCTCAACATAATTATTCAATTTCATAATGATCCCTGAAAAATAAATATTTTTCAACTCTCCTTCCCAATCATAATCGAAAAGTAGTAAGGCAAAGGATTTTACCTCTTTTTCCAGCAGTTTTAACCTGAGGGGTGCTTTATTATAAAACTTACTTCCCACGGTATTGAACGAAGTGCTGCTCATCTCACGAGGAAGCTGCACGCCATAACTAAAACCGGAAACTTTTCCCAGTTCTTTTCGTGGTTCGATTATGGCTACGCAGCAATGTGCTTTGCTTTGCTTTTATGTTCGTATATTTCCTTGACTTATGTTTCGCCATTTTTAGCAGGAGCAACTCCCATAAAAAGGAAATTTTTATGAAGTTTAGTCGACCAGAAAAAAAAAACGTAAAAGTTTTCCAATAAATTTGACTCAACGGGTTTTATGATCCATTTTCAAATCAAAGTAATTTATTTGAAAATTGCCTATAAAACATCAAAATATATAATCAAGTTTAATATTGAAAATATAAAATAAAAATTTTCTATACTAACAATATCCGCCCATTGCACAATCTGCTGAAAACCATTCAACGTTTAGTTTAACCTATCATGGATTCGTACCCATGGCAGTCACTTACATTTGCAGAATCCGTTTTGGGCTGAAAGTTTCCCTTCTTAATGAGATCAATGGCTGGATAAAAAAAGTTTCCCGCCCATCTGGCAGTGACTGCTGGAACTCTTCAAACTTTCCCGGTAGGCTTACTGTCATGGACAAAAAGATTGATCTTTTTTGCAACAAAAAAAAAATCATTTCAAAAATGTCTGCTTCGTCAGTTCAAACGCAGTCGATTTTTTTTCAGTTTAATATTTCATGTCTCCATGTCTGTGGCAAAAGCCCAAGTAAGCCCGCCTAGAATAAGATGGAACCAAAGCAAATGTTTACTTTTTAATTTGAGGAGAGACTAATTGCTTTATCTTTCACCAACGTTGTCGTAACCGACGTCGTCGTCGTCGTCATCTGGTGGCGGTATTTTAACAGGACAGCCATCCTGATTGGAAGGTAAACTGAGTTAACGGAATACTTTGTCCTTCTCTGAGAGGGAATGTACGATGGAATGCCTTTGTTTTGAAAGTTTTCCACGACGATATTGATTCCATTAATTGAGTTTGGAGTGGAAACTTAGAGATTCTTCCCCAAATGGAAAAGTTTCGATTTCTCGTTGAAGAACGTGTCAAGGAAATGTACAAATCAACTATCGACTCTTCGAAATCTCGAAATAAATAAGGTCAATGCCAGTCAAACAACCCCTCTCATCCAAAGTATCATCGATAGGTGGTGTGCGGTGACCACATTAATATCGGCAGCTAGTATCGTTTCGTTTGATCGAAATTGTGAATCCGAAATCGCCCCATTTCAGAGCACAAAATATCTTACCGTGTACATAAACATCCCCATTATGGCAATTCTGCACATATTCATTATGTCAGCTGGCAGGGTTGCAAAATTTTACACAAGATCTTTAAGAAAAATATGTGTCTAAGAGGGCTAAAATTCATTTGGTTTTTAAAAAGCTTAATTTTTTATCTGATAAATTTCATTCAATTATTTCGGATATTATATAACACATAATTTAACTTTGAAAAATGGTTTTCGGTTTTTTAAAGTGCACTTTCTATATTAACAAAAAAAAAACAACAGTTAAAAAAAATCAAACCCCCATGAGAAGCATTACTCAAAGCATGATTTTAAAACTAATTTTCAGAAAAAAAAAAAACATTTTATTCGATTCGAATTCTTTGTGAGGCTGTTTATAAGAAAAAAAATGTTCGAACTTTTAAGTTTCAGAGAAAAATGAATTGGAAATTTTCTCAGCTTTTCAAATATATTTTTTCAAGGGTGCTTTTATTTCAAGAAGTATTTTTAAAACGCATAGAATGAAAAGAAATCGAAAATTTATAAATTAATGTACTGTCCCTGATCGCATAAATGTCCCATGTAAGCAATTCTCCACCAAACCCGGAAATGGATTTTACTTATTATTTTTGTGAGGGCCTTCCCTATCACCAAAGAAGCCATTTTGTGTGAACCAATGACTAGGGCTAGTGATTTTTCACGGCGAAATAAATGAAATTACGCGGCATGCCATTTTCAAAACATTGAAATTTCACGGCACTTTCGCGGTACTCAAAAATCTGCCTAAAATTAACGCAAAATTGTGTTATTTAAGAGTAGTACTGTACAGGAATGTAATTGAAAAAGTAAGCAGTTGTTTAAGATATAAATATTATCCCTTGACACAAAGTATTTAAGACAGTAAAAAATTGTGAGCTCAAATTCGTGAAATTTTGCAAACTTTTTACTATAGGAATTTACGGTTCAACCATCCCAATTTTACCGATAATTGAATTTAATTTGCTAAAATATCTTCAAACGAAGTACATCCTTCAATATAAATAAAAAAATAGTCACAACTATTCGATAAATCCACCAAAAGTAGAATTGGTAGAATAAGAGATATAACATTTTGTTTGGTGGATGGTTTTCAGGAATAGTGAAATTTGAGTATTTAGCCAAAATTTCATCTAAAATAGTTTTGTTTACCATTTCGCCGCTTGTATGCTATATTGTGACGCGTCTGCTGTAAAATGATAGGACGTGTCACAAGAACGCACACAAGCGACGATTTGTTATTGATAAGTCCAAAAAATTAGAAAATGTTGCAAAGTGCTTAAAACAATTTCTAAAAACGTAAACTACGTTATTTTTGTACAAAATTTCCTTTTTACAGAGATTCAAAAATAAATATCAAAACTGCTCTGCAGTTTCTTTCTTTGCAATTTTGAAAATCGTCCGTTCATATTTTTTCTGAAATGTTAAAAAAAACCATGCTTTAAACGTGAAATTGTATTATCCAAGGCATGTTACACCAAAGCTTATTTCGCTGGAACTTTACGTAAAACATTGTAATAAACAATATTTTCGAAAATTTCGTAATGCCTGTGAAATAAAGCTCGATGTTCAAAATCACTCAGGTACAATTGGTTAACTAATTAATTAGAATTTCGTGCCATTTCACGGTATTTACGAAATTTCTCGGTCAAGGGCAAATTTCACAGTTTACGCGGCTTTCGTGAAATCGCGAAAAATCACTAGCCCTACCAATGACCCATACAAATCTCCATACAATTTCGGCAGCTGTTCATACAAAAATGGTACATTAACACGGAAGGAACACGGAAAAAATATGCGAAATTTTTAATTAACTTTTTTCACAAAAAATCAATTTCCCAAAATCCAGATATTTGATTTTTGATTTATTTTTTAGGATATTAATGTTTTAGGGGACAAAACCCCGCATCTCTTAAGCCAATCAGAAGTATGAACCAGAATTTTACCGACGAGGTATGAATGTTTTTATAAAATAGTGATTTTTGTAAAAAAAATGAAAAATCATGTATCCAAAATTTTGTGACCTAATTTTTTATGTAAATTTGAATTTGTAATCAAAAGTACTTAATTTTTTTTTAATAAGTGCACCGTTTTAAAAATAAAGCCAAACAAAGTTAATTTTTTTCCTATAAATTCGGTTTTTTTTTTTTTGCTCTTGAAATAGTGTCCATGATTGTCCATTTCGAAATATTTTTTTCGAAAAGTTCAGAAAATTTCCTACAATTTTGTCGTGTAAAGTACGAATTCGATTACAGTTAAAAAATGAGGTAAATTTTTTAAGTACATTTTTTTACGAAAATCAAGTATTTTCTTACAAAAGTCACTATTTTAAAAAATATAACTCGTCGGCAAAATTTGATCCTTACTTCTGAATGGCCCCTAAAATATATTAAAAAAAATAAAAAAATACTGATTTTGGGAAATTGATTTTGAGCATGAGCATGAGCATGAGCATGAGAGATCACCCATGGTTGCCCCTCCGTTGCTGAACAGAACCGTAATATCCTTTCAGCACTACTGATTATAGGCTTCGACGATCTAGTGGTGTTTCTCTTATCAACAGCATGTATGAATGCGCTGAAAAGATAAAACACCATGATTGCTAAAGCTAGATCAGTTGCGAATAGGTAACAGTCATTGGCCACCAACGGCGCCCGCCATGTCAGTTTGTAGACCTCGATTTTAAGGGACGGGAATGTTAGTTAGCGCAGGTTGCTACTAGGGCAGCTGATTTACTCTGTGCTTACACCCCACAAGCGCCAGGAACCTGAAATTTTTTTTAGTAGGATAGGGTGCTTGGTCAGGATTCATCATAGAAGATGATGATGCGACCCAAAATCATAGTGTTTGTTGAAAGGTTTTATATATTATTCTCAAGGCAAACAATCGGATGCTGCGGATGAGACATTTCCCGTTTAACTGTTGTTTAATTTTAAATGAAATGAATTCATCTTAGACAGCCGGCTGTGGAAAGATAAAGCCAAATAATGTTTATTTATAGAATGAGGTGTTAAACGCAATGCTGCAATGATAGCGTAGTCTGATTTTTAATCATATAACCATTTAATTCATAAATTTGTTACGGAAACGACGCGACGAACTCAACCATCAAGTGCCTTCCGATCTTCTTTCTGTTAGCTAGATGAGGTATTGATTATCGTTGCCTCTCGAGCTACGATGCTATGGAGAGGGTTTAACACACAAACAACCGACGTCGAGCCCTCCGAGCTACGGAGCTATGGGAAGGTCTTTTCAACACAAAAAAAAAGACTCGCGCACCACACAACGTTCTTGATGAATCAAAATATGTTTTACGCGATAAAACTAACGAACTCAACCGTCAAATTGCCTTCCAACCAGCGATGATGAAGAAAGGGCACTTTGCACACAAACACAACCACCCGCTTGCACTGACGGAACATTACACACAAACAGCCACACAAAAGAGACGAAAATTATCGCGAAAAAACAGGACTGCGCGTCCCCAGAAGCACTGCACTTATGACGGTATTATTCAATTATACTGACCAATCACCCCAGCCACACAAAAGAGACGAAATTATCGCGAAAAAACAGGTCTGCGCGTCCCCAGAAGCACTGCACTTATGATTTTGGGAAATTGATTTTCTGTGATAAAATGTAAATTGAAAAAAAACATTTTTTTTCCGTAAATATTTTTTTCTGAATAGTCCTCATCAATACCCACTACTTTGTCGAAGACACCAAATCAATTAAAATACTCCATGAAAAGTTAGAGATTTTCGAATATTTACGTTCCATTTTTGTATGAACAGCTGCCGAAATTGTGTGAAGTTTTATATGAGTGAACCAATGACACAAAATGGCTTTAAGATCAAGATCAAATCAAGAGCTAAAAATTTCGCATCCTTCACAAACTTTCATGAATTTTTTTTCTCTTTAACTTTCCAAAGCCCTAAAACATCATCCAAAAAAGTGAGATTTTGGTTGACACCCTGGAGAGTCGTCACCCTGAAAGTCAATAATTTCAGAAGATAGTCCTTATCATGTACAATAACACTTCTAAAGACACTATTTGGCTAGTCCGTCAAATAAAGAAGTTAACAATTTATTCTACTTAATTTTGCTATGTTATGCACATTAAAATCTTACGCTTGGCAAAATTTCCACACACCCAACAGCAAAAAAATTGGCCTTGATATTTTTTTAAATTCAACTAGCATTAAATTTCACTCTCCCGTGAAATTTTGCAGCTCTGATCAAGCCATCTTTCCCACCTCTCTTTGAGCTTTTCCTTCGTTTCGTTGTGCCAGCGTTGCATGTCACAGCTCGGTTCCATTTTGCCAGTTGAAACAACACCCCATTTTGGTTGAGCTTTCCTTGCCGAAACCAAGAGGCAAGGACTCCAAACGCGCTGCATTCGAAATGAAGTTGCCACTTCGTAGACATAAGCAATTCTGGCGGTATTCCGGGGTCCAATTTCGCCACGACTACGGAATCTTCGACCTCCACGCCAAGAAACAACATCATCATTTTGCAGAAGAAGCGGAATTCGGTCAGAAGTTTTCGCTTTTTTTTCGATTCTGACGGTGCGGATTCCGGCGAAGGAGGGCAGATTGTCTAGTCGAAAGCCCCGAAATGACACTGTTTCCATCAGCAGCGCCAACTGTGTTTCTGGAGTCCTTTTTGAAGGGGGATTGAATAAATTCCAAAAACTGATGAGCAGGATGCCTTCTGAAATTTAGATAAAATTGTGCAGAGCAAGGCATGACTTTGCACGAAAGTGAAATTCCAGTTTCTCATTAATTTTCGATCCAAATTTGGCTGCCAATTTGAGTCATTGGAGAAAAAAGTTTGTAAATTCCCACGAAACTCATCGAGAAATTCCCATCACTGTGTCGAAGACGTTACATGGAGTGCTGTTTGGGTTGTTTCGTTTCTAATATTGAATGCAAAATGTGTAGATGTCAAGGCAGTCGTTTCTGGCGGAGACTTCTAATTTCTTTTCGTAATATAATTGCATTGAATTTCAGCTGAACTGAATTCAAATGTTGTGTTATTGTATTTTTGATGATTGAAAGCCATTTAAAAATAAGACTGAAGACTTAATTTTTTCATCAGTAATACATTTGATCCAAATACTTATCTGAATAATATTATCATCTATCTATGTCAACAAAAATGTAATTCTAGCTCAGAATGGAATCTGGAAAGATGCAAACCACCAGCGCTAAAAATAATGCCAAGCCAGCAAACTGTCCACCTGCATTTTCACGGAACCCAGACCAGGATTTTCATTAGAGAAAGTGCTGCGACCGCCTGCATAATGAACAAGTTTCAGAGTTGCATTGCAAAACCCAAATTACTCGCTCTAATTTCGAGCAACAGGCAAACCTGCTGACGAACGCAAAAGAGTTGGATTTACCGTGTTCTGGGGAGGAGAAAGCATCAGCTTGAATGCAAAGATAAAGGGGACAATTTTCATCGGAGCAATGCAAACGTGCACACTTTTTGCAACTGAGAGGTGAAGGACGAGGTTGAACAAATTTGACTAACATTTGTGTCCGGTTGGAAAGTTTCCTTTAAGCTTGACAAATGCAAATCTCCGGAACAGTGGAAAACTGTCGTTATTTCTGAAAGTTTTCATTGATGGATTGCGTAGCGCAGGTAGAGAAGCTGCAATTTCGGTGAGAAATGGCAGTGGTTATAAATCTTTCTGGTACTTTGCTGTTTTTGTAGCATTATGCCACTTTCACATTATTTTTGTAGTTCAGTCACCCAAGTAAGACTAAGACCAGTTTTTGTTTCGACAACTTTGCAACAACCCATTTCGTTTTGTAATCGAAACATATTTAAAACTAATTGGTTACATTGTTGCAACGAGTAACTTTGCTAATTTGTGCTGAAAATAATATTGAAATAAAAAATCTGCCCAACCATCTTTCCTTTCATCAATTTAAAGGCAAGAAGTGAAAATCTGAAGGTACCAGTCCAAAATCCCGACTAACAGCAATTTTTTTTTCATAAAATTATTTTTATTAGGTCCTTTACGGTACTGGGACCTGGTTTGGACCGAGTCGCCTTTTGGAGTTACATTTTACTTAAAGCTAAGAGTTATTACAGATGATCTTGTGTGTAAATGTTAGTGGGAGGGGAGCCGATTACCCGCGGCGTACTCGGGGTTAGTAGGGGAGGGATTGATGTTAAAAGACAAGGCGTTGGAAGGGAAGGGGAATACAACGGCAAAATGTTGCCAACAAAAACTTCTAAAACTTTTAAAAAATTGAAAGACGCAGCTTTTGGTACCTCACTTTTACCCGGGTTGTCAGATCTTGAATTAATGGGCGCGATGGAAAGGTCTTTAAAACACATTTCTAAAATTTAAAACATGACGGGTTTTCTTACAAAAAACAACACATTTTTAAAATCTTCCAGACTTGAGTCAACATAGTTTTATAGCCTGTCTTTTTAAGTACTGTGCTAAACTTAGGAACTTATTTTAACCTCAGACGGATCGATTAAAATTATTAGGAAAAGAAAATACATTTTTCGAGTGATGAAAACTAGCCTATATTTTTCATATGGTCGTAAAATCATTTTCCCATCATTAACTAAAAAATTTTTTTTTTTGAAAATTCAGGCTTTAAAGAGTTTGATTTAAAATAGAATTTTAAATCAAAAAGTAATTTACACATTATTGAAAAATTTCAACGTTTTCAAATTAAAGCCGCTCTAAGTGTGATTTTGGGAAATAAAAACTTATATTTTTGAATAGTTGCCATAAGTTCCAATTCATAATTACTGATGAAATTTTCTATAAGTTTGTCTAAGAAACAATGAAGATTGCTATAAAGTTTCTAAATGTTACCCTAACTGCACTCAATTTAACAATTAATTAATGACAACCGATGATAATCCGATTTTTAACATCAATACTGAAACATTCGTGAAATTTTCTGATCCTCATAAAAATATATATTTTTAAAATTTAAAACTCAAAACTAAAGTTACAGGGAAACGGAGCTCAAGCTGCTGCAATATTAGTTGGTCCCTTAAAGTTTGACCGAGCCACGTAGCCTAGTGGTAACGCTCCCGCCTTATAAGCGGCAGATCGGGGTTCAAATCCCGGCTCGGACCAACACAACTGGTGATCGATTCTTTTCTGGATTCGATTGCTTAGTAAAGGGAAGGTAGTGTACCGTCACAAACTGGACATTATCACGACACCTTAGGGAGGCGACCTATGGAATGTTAACATTACCCTCACATGTTAACATTAAGTTGAGAATGAAAATTGCCACTGAATCCGCTTTGTAAATGCCGGCCCCGATACTCTTCAAGGGTGTTCCCCTCAGGAACTGGGAAAGAAGATTTACTTACTAAAAGTATGCAACTGCCTCATTTTTGGCAAGAGCTCTCCATTGTTTTATGTTAATTTTTCTTTTGGTCTAAATTCGGGCTTACTAAAGACTACCCCGTGAAATCCAAGATTGACCCCTAACTAGGCTAAAATTTGGCACAACTTGTCCAACCTGTGACAAATTTGAGCTCATTCTGACCACGGGAACCCCTCCCTCTAAGCTCTTAAAGTTTGTATGGGACAAATTGTCAAAATGTATGCAGGAAAGCTACTGCTTAAGTTTTTTAACTTGTAGAAGGCGCAGTAACTCAACAATTCTTACCAATACTCTCGGAACTAAGATCTTTATTTAATTTGGAAAAACTTTCCCTAAGATACCATATTTTTAGGTTTTATTTCAAAAAGTTCTTAGCTTCCAAAAAAAAAACAAACATGCCAAACTTAGCTTAATGCAATAGTTTAACAGTCTTAATCAGTACAAAAGATGGAACTGATTTAAAAAAAAAAACGTTACTTTAAACCACCTTAGTGATTGATGCCTTCCTCCTAAAATCAATTGAAAACGCTTTCTGCTTGTATTCAAATGCGCCTGAATACATGCAAACAAATGCTATAAAAGCGTTACTTACGTTTCTGCTATAAAAAGCCATAACATGAAAAAAGCTTGGGCAAACGAGGCCGATTCCATAAAGCTTAGTGCTGCCTCAGCCGGATCTTTTGCAATGTTCACCATTTTTGGTATCTGTCACAATTATGTTTTAGCACAATTACTCATAACTTTTGATAGCGTTGTCAGATCTTCAATCTTTTGGGCTCGTTGGAAAGGTTTTTTGATTACCTATCTAACGATGGGTTGTATGATAGATCCGGATAGCTTTTTCATCCAAATTTTTGAGATCCGGCCTCAAAAAAGGGTATAAAAAACACTTTAGTGACCATAACTTTTGATAGGTTTGTCAGATCTTCAACATTTTACACGCATTGGAAAGGTCTTTCGAATACTTTTGTAAAAATGTATAACATGACGGGTTTCCTTATAAAAACCACCCTTTTTACAATCTTCCGGACTTTAGTCAAAATTGTTTTTTTAAGCATAGCTTTTGAAGTACTTAACTAAACATCACCATTTATAGATAGTGACTTAGGGGACCCCAAGACGGATCGAATGAAGCCAACAAAATCGGTCCAGCCAGTGCCGAGATAATCAAGTGCAATTATTTTGATCAACATCCAACCACCCACACAGACATTTGCTTAGAATTTGATTCTGAGTCGATATGTATACGTTAAGGTGGGTCTAGGAGGTCAAAGTAAGAAGTTCGTTTTTCGAGTGATTTTATAGCCTTTCCTCATTGAGGTGAGGAAGGCAAATAATGTGCATCAACATAAATTTGCGATTAATTTTTTTTTTCGCATTTTCTACAAATTTGTATGGCATGTCACAGCTTGGACAATCATTTTGATGATAATTGGTCTACACAGAAAAAAATATGTAAACTTACACAGCATGTAATTACTGTTTCTTTTGTAAACTCACTCAATGTAATGTTGAAAAATGATGTAAAGAGTAAAAAGTCATGGAAATTACTCCAATGTAAATCTAAATCAAATGTAAATCATGAATCTAATGGAAACGTTGAGCATGGAAACTCAAATCTGATGAATTTCTACCCGTGTTCGGCTTCCTGTAAATTCCTATTTAATGTAAATCATATATCCAATGTATTTCTGCCAAACGTTGGCTTCAAAACTACTCGAACTAAAAATAGTTATCGCTCTCATACTTCGCTGGCCCACTGCCTGAGCCTCGACCAGAACAAGTTGATGCTTTAGCCGCTCGTTTATAAAATGTGAAAATGGCTCAGTCGGCAGCGGGTAGCAGCAGTAACACCGAACATCCTACCCGTCGTCCGTTCGATTCCATTCCGATTCACTGTGAAACAACTTTTTAAAATCAGAATTTCCTTTTGCTGCCCACTTCAACCATTTTAAAATAGAACATAGGCCACACCCTTTTCCTACTGCAATCCAAGTCGAGCTTCTCATTCCCATTGGCCAATTAGAATTAGTTGATTTGAATTATTTTAGCAAAACTCATGTAAATTTCCAATGAATCTAATGTGTATTTTCAATGAATCTAATGTAAATATACATCATTTATCATGTTACCTTTTGGTACATGATAAAAAATGTAAATTTACAGGAATATTATTTTCTGTGTCTAATTTGCTTTTTTGAAAAAGAAAAATTAAATTTCGCAGTGTTACCCAATTTGGCCTTTGTAAATTCCAAAACTAATGTAAATTCCAAAACTAATGTAAATTTTCAAAACTAATGTAAATTTCCAATGAATCTAATGTAAATTTCCAATGAACCTTATGTAAATATACATCATTTATCATGATACCTTTTGGTACATGATAAATAATGTAAATTTACAGGAATATTTTTTTCTGTATAGGTTATAAGTGTGTATGGCGATATCCGGGAATCGGAAGGGAATTTCCAAAATCGGGTTAAAGCATCTTATAGCGTTTATGAGAATAACAAAACGTCATCATTAACTCATTTTCAACCAAAATGTTCTTTGTCACAAGTTAACACACAATCAACGATTTGCCAAATCACAAAAGTTATGATAACGTTCAATGTCATAATATCATATTAAAAAGAAAGATATTAATGTTAGCAAACGAAAACCGATTTTACTGCATACTTCTGCTTCCAAAGCAAATGTCACTTTTCTCGTTACATAAAAAAAACGTTTAACTTATTCCTTTGATCACTGTTTAATCAATACATGACTCGTTCAATGCCTTCCAACTGCGGCAAAATCCACTAGCTTTCCAATACAAATTAACAAACAAATAAACCACCATGATGATAAGTCAACATCAGCAGCATGAATGAACTTCCACCGCGTTTATCCGCACCACCATCAGAATGGAGTGTGTCATTTGAATGTCTCACTAATGAAAATAAACATTTACTTTCCATCGTCCAATTACCATCGAAGCACCACCACCACTGACTGACAGTGGCGCTGCTGCTGCTGTCACACTAATAGTGACTTATTTGGCCAATATATAAAGCCGTGCCTTCTTTCCGATCCAGGTCGAGGTTAGTCCAGGCTCGCTGTCCACGCGCTGTTGCTGGGTTATCAGACTTTATGGTTTCTCATTATGTTGCTATTGTAATTTTTGTGTGACGCAAGCAGAGTCGAATATTGAAGAAAAAAGTTTGAGAACGAATATTTTTAAAAGAGCAGATTTATACATTGTTGAAATTAAATGCAACCAATAATTAAATGAGAATTTTGCAGAATTCACACTTCACCTCAGCCCAAGTGAAGCTTACTTTGAAGCACACAGCTTGATGACGGTTTTGTAATCTGGTCAGAATGAATAATGAAGTAAGTTTTTGCTGCAATTTTGGCGAATCGAGGAAAAGCCAAACTTTGCCATTTTTAATCATCTTTATGCAGTTTTTAGCACTACTCAAGTTTTGATTAAATTTCCCAATTTTGTTTTGAAAATTATAGTTAAAGAAAAATGTGAAATTGCCCTCAAAATTTATAAACGATTCCCCATTATTCGCCGATCGCTGCTACCAAACACGTAATAATGGATTCTTCCCAAAAGCTCCCCCCACGTGATTCAATTTGCAAATTCATTTGGTTTCTGCTTCCCCCTTTCAACAAGAAATATGTTCTGCCTTGTTGTATTTTCCCTGGGAAGGGTGGAAAATATTCGCCATCGGCGCACGTGAATACATAAAAGCTGCATCTCAAGCTGCTTCAGCTTCCAAAGCTTGCGGTAGAAATTCCAGGATTTATGATGATTTTTGTCGTTCGGAAAAATTTCAATATCAAGCGGTGGAGGAACGGAAGGCGAGTGAGGGGATGAATTTCCATTATCGTGTCGAGCGTGTGGAAAACGTTGAAAAGACTGTGTTTGGGTTTCGAGAAAAGAACACCTACAAGAAATGGTTGACGATTTCAAGCAAAACAGCTCTTGTTATCATACGACCAAGAATTCTTTCGAAACCCGAAACAGTGAAATGACATTTAATTTCCATATTATTTCCTTTCGTCAGAAATGAGCAAAGCTACACAATGTTTCATAAGATTTTAATTTCACTCAACCCAACCACTAGAATGTCTACCATGGTTGTGAATGAGAATGCTTTGCCTTTTGTTTCTTGTTTGCTCATTCTGCTGCTGACCATAGCAAGAATAACCTGGAGAACTTCTATAGAGCCTTGCAAGTCAGCTGCACTCCATCTCGGTTGATTCATTGAAATTACAATGGAGAGAAATAGAGCCACAGCAATGTTTTGCCACGACAACAGCTACAACTGTGCTAAACATCGCTGTGTTTCTTGTGCTATTATATATTTTTCATTTAGGTATGCTCAGAGCACGGCCATTAAATTGATTGCCATAGTTGCAGATGCGGTCATTTCATTTCAAAGTCCACGGTTAAGGGGTATTCCACCGTTTCTTTGTCTTGAAAATAATGGTTTTCGTTGATGTAATTTCAATGTGAATCATTTAAACATAAACTTTAAAAAAAACAATAATATCACTGAATTAGGTAACATTAATTAATTGGCCTCTAGGTTATTATTTGGGTTTTTCATAAAAGATTTGCTTTGGCACTAGAACAAAATGATCAGCACTTGTAATGTAAAATTCAACAGTATTTAGAAATTTTACTCGACAGTTAATCAAGTTGTAATCCAAGTTGGTTCAAAAAAATGCTAATTAATCTTACTTTTTATCAGTTTACCTTCTAAAACCAAAATATCTTCAAAAGCCATAGCATAGAAATAAACAGTTAATTAAAAAACTAACTTGATCTACCTATGTGGTTGGTGGTCTTCAAACTCTTAGAATTGCTGGGAAAGTCTTTTTGAATAAAGATGCGTTGGATGACTGATCCGTACATACTTTGCATACACATAACGATGCTTGTGTGCTCTCTTATACTAACTGACATTTTGGTAGTTACGAGAAAATCGACTTTTTAACTTTGAATTACTGTTTCTGGGAAACTATTCGACAAACAATTGTCCTAATAATTTTAAAGTATGCTCCTGACATAACTTAAAGACATGGTAAAATATGAAAACTTTTGAAATGCAAAAAAAAAATTGGCAGAGAAATTACGAAAAAAAATCATGCTTGCAATTAGCACAAGTGTGTCTTGAACAGTGATTTGTATGAGTTAGCACAAACGTGCACAGGGCAAATTTTGCAGTTGAGCTAAAATGCTTCTTCGATGGCAGAGTCGTGTATACTTCCAACGTGACACTTGGTACAAAAGTGCGCAGAGTCATTTTATTGTTAAAATAGTAGTTATTGCTTGTTTCAATGTTTTTTGCGTAGTAACTTTGAATTGTTGCTAGTTAAGGAACATTTTTCTCAACAAAACATTTTCAAAAGACTTGTTTATCATTAAATTCATTGTGAAAATTGCAGTTTTTGAGAGCAACTACCGTTAAAACATGAATTTTATTAAGAAAAACTTAGTGAAGTGTGAGGATTAATAAATATAAGTATGATAATCCATGAAATAGCTTCAATAAGACCAACTATGACGAAAACCGAATAGTTCTACGCTTACAAACAGAAGAAAATGATTTTGTAAAAACTTTGAGCTAGTTTATTTTATTTCCCTCATGTCATACGACCTTTTTAGAAATGCAAGATATCCAGGACACAAACCATAGAACTGTTATGGTAGATTGCAGTTAGAACAAGTGTGTCTCTTGCAATGAATTCTTAGTTTGTATCGAATAGAACAAAAGTGCTCCAAAAAAAATCAATACTTAGTCTTTGATCATGGACGACCCCTACAGTTGTGCTAAGCGTGCACAGCTACGTGAATGATGTTGTTACGTGTTTTTTTTAATTGGACGACCCCTGCAGTTGTGCTAAGTTTGCACAACTTCTTGAAGGGTGTTTGAGTTGGATATTTGGGTTAGGCTAAGTGTGACAGTGGTAAGTGGATGATGTTGTTACGTAATTTTTTGGATAGGACGATCCCTGCAGTTGTGCTAAATGTGCACAACTACTTAAAAGTGTTTTAAATTGGATATTTGAGTTAGGCTAAGTGTGAGATTGGTTAGTGGCTGATTTTGTTACATAGTTTTTTGGATTGGACGACCCCTGCAGTTGTGCTAAATGTGCACAACTTCTTTAAGAGTGTTTGAGTTGGATATTAGGGTTAGGTTAAGTGTGCCATTGGTTAGTGGATGTTGTCGTTACGTAGTTTTTTGAATTGGACGATAACATTACCTACCAATGTCACACTTAGCTTAACTCAGGGGTCATCCTATTAAAAAAACTCTGCCACTAAATAATTATTTGACACACTTCTTCTAACTTACAACTTCTTCACGTATCCAAATGTGCACACATGTGCTAATTGCCTTCCAAAATAGTGCTCCATAATATTGCTTAAACTAGTAAGGACACCTGGCAATTTACCATAATATTATAGTGTAATCGTATTTTTATGGATTTGCGTGTTTTCAAAAGGTCAAGCCATGATGAAAAATAAGAGAGCACATCCATGATGCGTTCGAAAATGTCAGTTAGTACAAATGGTTGCAGGGCGATATCTCCGCGTAGGAAACGAATTTTTCAGATCTCTTAGAAGCGTTTTGTAGGGAATTTAATTAGCTAAAAGATGGCATCATTAACTCATTTTGGCCCAAAAGTCAGTTAGTACATCAGAGCACAGAGGCATCGAATAAGTGAAATCCGGCTTCAAAAAAGTACATAAATCTCACATTAGAGAACATAACTCGAGACATGGTTGCCAGATCTTCAATATATAGGATTCATTGAAAAGGTCTTTCAAACAGCTAGCTAACATGCTGGGATTCAAGTTGTTACCTGGTCACCTTTCTGACATTGCACAACATAATGAGAAACCATAAAGTCTGATAACCCAACAACATAGCATAAATTTGTTCTATACCTACTCCAAAAAATATCATTACTGGTTTAATTCCTAACGTTTTGCGATGGTCTACAAAGTTGTTCCCCGGATCAAAACCTATTAGAAACACGGAGAAGGAAAAATGATACGGCTTTGGGAATCTTTCTCTATAAGAGGTAAAAAGTGAAAATTCCCCATAGTAAATTTTTAGTAGTTTCATACTAACTTCAGGTAAATGGTGGAAGCACTAAACCAGTTAACCAAATGAGCTCAAAATTTCAGGCCAGCTTTTGGGGCCATATTGCGTGAAAATTCCGGTTGAATTGCTCAAATTAAACAATTTTGTCAGAAATACATTTGTCCGGTTTTCAATTTTGAGTCGATAAGTATACATGAAAGTGGGTCTCCGAGTTCTTTAGAAATAGTTCATTACAGTCTAGACTCGTTTATCCGAAGGCTTCGGAAAAATTTCGCTTCGGATAATCCAACCAAGAAAAAACTTCTTATTTTCGTTGACTTATTTTTGATTTTCGAGTTCAAGTATGACGCTTAAACGACACTAAAGTGATTAAGAATTTTTAAATCCAGCATTACGGCCAGAAGGGCGGCGATCAAATGTAGAAATAACACTTTTTGTAATTTAATAGGCAATCAACTGTTAAAGTCCGACTAAAATGGGGTCACAGAACTCGAGTTTGCTGTTAAAAGTAAGAAAATAAAATAATACGAACAAAACATGGTCATGATTCGATTATCCGAAGTCCCATACAAACCTTTGGATAATCGAGTCTGGACTGTTTAGCCTTACTTCAGTTAGGAAGACAAAACTCTTATAACTTGTTTTAGGAGCTTTTACAAAGTGAAAAGTGATTAAAATTTTAGACAAAAAACATTCGTGTGTTTTTGAATCACCTTTTATGTATAGACAACTGCCAAATTTATATGGAAATCATTAAAAAAAACTAAAATTTAAATTTAAAACGTTACGTTACGATTAAACGGGATTCGTGGCTTCCTCAAATTATAATATTTTTGATAGGGTTGTCAGATTAGCAATCTTTTGTACTCATCGGCAAAGTCATTTCAAAAACCTCCGTGGAGAGTTATATGCTCAATTAAAGCTCCAAAAATACTATTTAAGCTACAAACTTACCAACAACAGCACCGCCTCGAGTAAGCACACAAACGAGACCATTTCTCGTCATTTTGTTTAGGGTAGAGTAGTCATCAATGAGACACGGGGAACAATGATAAAATGGCTCTCACAAGTCGTAGTTTCGACCAATCAGGCTCATATTTGGGGGAAAGTTGTGTCTACTGGATACACGGACGCTCCCTTGAAAAGTTTAAAAATAAAAAAGTTTAAAAATTGAAATAACGAGCCATGGTTTAAACATTTTAATGAAAAAAGTCCAGTTGTTTTGCCATCATCAGTTTTCAAAATAATAAACTTTGAAAAATATTTGCAACGGCCTAAAAGTCAAAACAAACAGAAATGTTCAAAAAAAGTTGCTCTACTCGTTTGTGTACTTGATTTAAGTAAATTTCAAGAAACTCTCCAGATTATACAGCGTCATTCACCCGCTTATTAGGTTTAAAATGGGTACACTGAAATAAAAAAAAAAATACCAAATTCCCAAATTCTAGGAATTTTGGCTTCTTTCCTTATTTAGTAATTGGGTTTTTTGGATTACTTAATAAGAAAAGGAGGCAAAATTCCTCGAATTTAGGAATTTGGTACTTTTTTTTATTTCAGTGTATATTTACCCTAAAATTAAAACTAAAACTAAAAACACTAAACAAGTTTTTAAAACTCTGCCATTATCCGTTACTCAACAGTAAAAAAAGTTTGGAACATGTCATTTTAAGGGAAATTTAATGTACTTTTCGAATCTACATTGACCCAGAAGGGTCATTTTTTCATTTAGAACAAAATTTTTCATTTGTGTAAATATAGTACATTAAATTTCCCTTAAAATGACATGTTCCAAAAATGTTAACAATTGAGTAACGGAAAATGGCAGAGTTTTAAAAACTTTTTTAGTGTTTTTTTCGATGAAAAATACGTTTTTTCGGAATTCTGAGTACGCCATCAAATCGGGTATCTAATTTTACATAAAAGTCCCTTTTTCACCAAATTTCTATCTATTCACCATTTCAGGCTGCAGATTATTGAAAAACACCTCTTTTTCGCATGTTCGAAAATTGAAGGGGTCGTACCGCCCCTCCGTCACGAGATATAAAAAACAGACCTCGGATTCGTGATCAGAGACAAAAGTTACCCCTTAAAACAAAGTTTCACGCAAATCGAAGAGGGGTCGGGGTAACTTTTCCCGATTTCTTGTGAGTTGGTAGAGAATTACCCAGTGAACAATGAATTTTTCATGGGTCGAACCTAGGTTATGAATAGAGAGAATGCGTAACGTGATTTTCGAATGATCCTACATTGTTTACATCTTCAAAGTATGAGACTGTTCAAGTACAAGCATGACTTTTTTCTTACTGGTAAATGAGCTGTTTTATAAACAGTAGCATGTATTTTATTTTGTCTAGTTTTTGTCATTTTTTGCCTGAAAATTGTGTGTGTTTTCAAATTTCGTAGGTAGGCCAGTAGGTTTTTAAACGGAATCAAATAATAAAGACAGCTTCTGGATTGATACAACCGCATCGACTCCACAAACATCTTCCATTCATATTTATAAAAAAAATGACGATCTCGCCTTCAATTTCTTAAGATTTCTTGACATCAACTCCTGGTTCAAAAAGCCACACGTTTTATATTCTTGCAAAAAAAAAAAACAATGTTTAATGATCGATTAAAATACTCTCTACCGTTTGAATGCGTTCTGAGCATTGTCTCGAAGATTGGTTGAATTTGGTCGCAGGAGTACCGAGTTATAATTACAAATGTCGAGCTCGTACTTGAGTCAAACGCGCTTTGACCTGAAATCCCTTTGGCCAGTTGTCGCACTTACAGCAATTTTTAGGCTGTGTCTAGATAGCACGATAAGATTGAACCTTGTTTCATATGAACAGTGACAACAATGCACGGATTTTTTTTTCGGTTTTTATTGAATATCTCGTGGCGCAGGGGTAGCGGCTTCGGCTGCCGATCCCGATGATGCTATGAGACGCGGGTTCGATTCCCGCCTTATCCACTGAGCTTCTATCGGATGGTGAAGTAAAACGTCGGTCCCGGTTTCTCCTGTCTCGTCAGAGGCGCTGGAGCAGAAATCCCACGTTAGAGGAAGGCCATGCCCCGGGGGGCGTAGTGCCAATAGTTTCGTTTTTTTTTCGTGAATATCTCAGGATTGAAATTGAATTACGGGAATCTGGTATGGTCAAAATGTGAGGCAATGAGAAGTGCGAAAAGATATCATGACCACGACGATTTGCTGAAAATTTCACAATATTTATTTGAAACCTGAGCAAACGCCAACCAAATGATTCTGAGAGAAACTTGATAAATTTTCAATGTCATCAACTTTACACCACAGCTCTAGCCTCTAGTTAAAAAATGATGAATGAACTTCCGATTAGAAATTTGTTCTTTGAATTATGTCTGTTTGTCTGTGGTGTCAATTTGCCAGTAATCAGCTCTCGCACGTGTCACCATTGAATCCAAAAACAGCCCTTATTCAGCACGCAAAAAATGCCAATCCCAATATTGCCCAATTTCAAAAAGGGAAAGCAAACCAAACCCAATCAGCACTCTCTCCCGAACACACGCCAAACTAGTGGCCCAAATTAATGGATTGTTCCCCACATCAGCGCCAACCAACTCATTTCAGCGAAACAAAACGAATCCCGCCATAAATTTACCTTGTTTCAACGCCAACCGTCGTCGCTGCTCCTGGTGCTCCCTCCGTGGACTCCATTGTGATGTAACCGACTTCCGATCTGCCAAGCTTCGATTATTAAGAAGCAACAGCTCGCTGCGATGGCCGGATTCTGTCAGACCGTTCGCACGACGGCCGGAAGTATGTTTTATGCATGAGACAAACGCACACACCAATTGTGACACACTCTCACCCGACGAGAAATGCTCGTTAGTAATCAATATATTGACGTTTGACTGTTGCTGCTGTAGTGGGGGGTGGTGCTGCTGCTGCTTTGTGCCAGGTTTTCAAAACTGGGCCAACCAGCAGCATCCAGCATCCAGCACTGGTCCGTGACTGAATTGGGGAGCACTCGACCGTGTTCTTGGCATGTGTGCTTCAAAGACAACGATGCCAGAGATCCACAAACCAGGCCACACAAGGAGAGCCGACTTTTATTTGCCCCAGGCAAAATTCTACAATTTTATTGCGCCTTTTTATGACACACCACTTTTTCCGCAAAGTCCCATTTTGAGGAAACCACCAGCACAATCACATCACAGTTTCTGCATCAGAATTGCGTCCAGCTGGAAAAAGAGCGTTCCGAACGCGTTGTTTTTACTACTAACCCTCGTCCATAACTAATTCACAACCCCCCACCACCCTCCAGGCGACCGTTTTCATTCACAAAAACCCCGAACCGTTTGCGTGCTTTTCCACGCGTCGGCGATGTTTCGCTCTGCTTTCCTTCCACACCAACAAACAAACAAAACTCCGTAACCAGGAACGCGATGAGTTCCGAACCGACCCATGTGACTTGTCACGCTGGACTGTTTTGAAGGAACCGTTATGCCATCGTCCCCGATTGTTGTGGTTAGGCTAGCGAAAACAAAGAGCGAAATAACGGTACACCGAGGTGTGCGAGAATGAGTGCCGAGAGGAACTCATTGGCACGAGGAGAGAGAGAGTGAGAGCGGGATGTAAAAAGCTCGCAGCATCATCTCATCTCTGGTGAGTGGCGGTTGTAAGAACTCACCCACGGGTGCTTTTTGGAGGAAAACAAAGAAAAAACATCTCGAGTGTTACGTATTACAATGCGCTGATGATGGCATTAGTAGGCAGCTGGACGGCTCAACAATCAAAGAGTTTGGATTTGTTTCCAGATCATTTAATTAATTTAATCTCAAAAAAATATTTTAAGCGAAAACAATACGTCAGATTTGTGTGAAATAATGTTCTAAAAGGAAAATTCCTATTTTGAAGGTTATTTTTTAACTTTTTTCCTTCAGTAGATTTACTCGATTCTTCAAGCACCCGCAAACTCTGTTCCCAACTTTGAATTAATCAGCTTTTAATCAGCTGTTGAAAGGTAGTCCACATCTCAGCTTAGGATAGTAACTTCACACGAGTAATACTTAAACAAAAAAAAATTAAATGAAATAATGGGATAATTGGTGTCCCTGATCACGAAACCATCACGTCACTAGATATCAAAAAATGGACCTCAGATTCGTGATCAGGGACAAAACTTACCCCTTAGGACAAAGTTTCACGCAAATCAATGAGGAGTCGAGGCAAGTTTTTCCGGTTTCATGTGAGTTGGCGTAGAATTACCCAAGTGGTAGAAATTGTCTCAATCATCTTCGTAAATAGTAAAAAGAATCATTGAGCAGTTACAGCTTAAAAATGAGTTCTAAAATATACCATTTCACTCAACCCCCTCCGATATCAATGATACTTTGTAGAAATGTTATCCCAGACTCATAAAAACCATGTTTGTGTATACAAAGCCAGTATCTTATTCAAGTGGTCCTATTTACATAGAAAACCTATGGCGCTTTCGCTGTTTTGAAAAAAAAAATAGTCTAGAATTTAGGTATTACTATACGACAAAACCGTTACACTGCACAGTGAAGTAAGATTGGACAAAATACGATTGCGTCCACAAAAAAATAAACTCGATTGGAGGGGGTTTAATTTTGGGTGGACCATGCGATATTGCCGGCACCTGAACATAAAACCTGAACCTCTTGACATGATACGGCGTAAGAAAATCACCCAAGTTAAAACAGAATTGGCCACAAGAACCACGTTCCGGTGGAAGATTGACCAGGACGGTGCAGTAATTTTGACAAACTGCATCTCAATAGTCATGATTTCAACAGAGTAGCCCCCGGAGGAGAAATTGGCCACGTTGGCCAAGATGCATGACAAACTTCATGATTTTTCAAAATCAATATGTAAAAAGTGTTTTAAAGATCAATTCTAGAGTTTTTTTAAAAGGTCGTATAAGCTATTGTCTTTCATATGTTTATAGGACCTATTTAAAAAAATGGCTAGAATTGAAGAATTTGAATATGTTCAATAAATCAAAAGTGTTTTAAAGATCAATTGAATAATTTGTTTTTTTTTATTCAAAAAATACAGAAAATTAAGAACGCTTTTTAACATTCCAACCGATTCTTAAAATTAATTTTTAAAAGTAATCCCATATTATCCTTTTTGTTTTGCCTAAAATGTTTAAAAAAGTTTAATAAAAAGAAAGCTTTGAACATCCTTCCATAAAAATACAAAAAAAAAACATTTTTAAAGCCAGACTTTAAAAAAGTGATGTAAATGTTAAAAAAGGGATCAAAAATTATTTTCCAGATACACAAAAGTGTCGAATATGATTGTTCTAAGTAGAAACCTTCTGTGGAAACAGCGGCATAAAAAATATTATTATTTTAAAATCCCCCCCTTTTTGTTACGATGGCTTCCAGATACAGCTTCCAGATACAGCAATATCTCAATTACAAGAACAGAAATACTAAAATAACTTTTACGCTCTTTTAAAACGCCCCTCTGCAGTGCAACTAGCTCCGTATAAACAAAAATGGTTTATATTTGCCTGAGATATCAAGTCAATACAACCTCACTAATATAGGACAGGGTCGGGTACAACTGATTACCTATTGGGCATGGAGTTGTTTTCTTTGCTCTTATTTAAATGGCTGGAGCAATCATTTTTTTAAAGTTTATACCTCTAGACACTGGGCGAGGCTCAGGCCATCTTCTTGCGATAAAATGTGCTGTTTCAAAGAGGTTATTGTGGTTTCCTGCTTAATTGTTTTAATTAATACAAAGTTTGTGAAATCCTCGTTTACTCACGAATCATTGATTATCACACAGCAAAAAATCCGATGGTAAAATCGCATGCAAAAGCATGCACATCACCTTCGTCAAAAAAGACATTTAATATTACACACTGCATGTACAATTTTTGGAAACACAAAAAAAAGTTGCAATATTACATAGAATTTCATAAAATAATGCAAAATTTATTTTACACCTAGGCCTAGTGCGTCCATCCCTTGAATTCCCGGGACAAAAATCCCGTGATTTTTCCTTAATCTGGAATTCCCGAATCCCGGGATTTTTTTATAATTTGTCCCGGGAATTCCCGAAATTGACAAAATAAAATTTTATTATGGAAATTCAGATTTGATTGTGGAAATAGATACTTAATACTCAGTAATCGATAAGATTTTTAAAGCATTAAATTTTTTCGGCATATACAGAGAATTCTCTTTTTACGCGGTGGCGTTACGCTTTTTATTTCGTCGATTTCTCTAAAACCATACAACATTTTTGCAAGCTTCAAAAAGCGTTTTGTAGATCCGAACAAAACCTACAAATTGTTTTTAAAAGATTGCAAAAATGTTGCGTCGTTCCGGAGAAATCTACAAGTTAAAAAAAACGTAACGCACTGCGTAAAAAGAGGTTTCTCTGTATCAGCTTTCATTACGATTATTAGGGAATTTTTTTAAAATTTAGTTTACATAATGCCTGTCCCGGCCTTGGTTGTTAGGCCGTTAAGTCATTCGAGGTGTAGGAGTCGTCTCCATGCCATAAGTACAAACAACACACCAAACCAAACCTACTCCGGTGGAATCGCTGGCGGCGGTTGGACTCGCAATCCAAAGGTCGTCAGTTCAAACACTGGGGTGGATGGTTCCTTGGAGTAGAAAGAGGTTTGGGTTTCCTCCCCATTCAAGCCTTCGGACTCCTAGGTTCAAGCAGAAACTTGCAATAGAGACCACAAAAGACCCGGGGGTCGTTAATGTGGATGGTTTGATTTTTTTTGATGCCTAGCGCTTGAAATAATTTCTATTTACTTTATATATTTTTCAAAGACTGGGTATTATTTTTAACGTTTATAAGGATTTTGAATTTGAAAAAAAAATATCATATAACATTATTTTTCATCGAATCAAGACAGCTATTCGTGCCATTTTTTGCATAATGTTTTGATTGAAAAATCGAAAAAATAAAAAGTAAAAAAATGAAATAGGGAGCCATGGTTTCAACATTTTAATGAAAAAAGTGTTTTAAACTGCATTATGCTGTCCAGTTGTTTTCCAATCATAAGTTTCCAAAATATCCAAATGTTTGCGTTGCTGTACATCGGAATTTCATTAACAAAATCAAAACATTTTTAAACTAGTCCAAATATCCTAAATATGATTATCAATGCAGCAAAATGCATTTTAGATTGTTTTCAGTTGATTAGATTTCTATTTTCATGGAAATTTTAAAGTTTTGTGAAAACATATTGTTTTGCCCATTTTTTTCGGGCCAATTTTGAAGGGGGGCGACATCAACTTTGAAAATAATTTGCAACGGCCTAAGCTATCTAAAAACTGCTGTCCTTGTTTCGATTGAAGTGTAGATTATCACCAATTAATATTGTTGAGCTAATTCTATGATTTTAAGCTTGAAAACATAACCAAAATAATGAAAACATAGATTTTATGACTGTTTTAAAAATATCCCGGGATCCCGGGAATTCCCGGGATTTCAAAAATATTTTTCCCGTTTCCCGGGAAATTCAAAACCCGGGAAAATTGGACGCCCTACCCAGGCCTTTTACACGCAGCTGGATTACTACTTTTTTTTGCTGTGCAGTTGTAATCAACCTCGAGGACTTCGGGTAATAGAGTATGAACTGTTTATTTTTTATTTTTGAGATCGTTTTAATGGAAAAATGCTGTAAATCCAATTGAAAAATATAATAATATAACAATAAAAAAATATTTAAAGGTATTTAATTCATAAAAAAGTTAATTTTACAGATGTAAGCATGCTTGCAAAAACGTTACTCAATCCACCTTTAGGTGGTTGGTGCCTTCTTCTCATTCATAGAGTGATTCCAACCCCCCTAAAGTGTCCACACGGTTTATGGATCGCCCCTAACGTGATCGTAGCACCAAAGAGGTCCTAATAAAAATAAGTGATGAGTAAAAAAACAGACTGTGTTTCGGTTGACCATCCCTATTCCCCCAACTGGCAATGCACACCCCTGTGCATTTGACAGTTCCCGGCGTGCACCGTGACAGCGGTTAAGTCGCAATCAAACACACGAAGAAGTCGGACGTAAATAAAGCGAGTTTTAGTTTAGTTGTTATCCGGCGTGTTTTCTTTACTTCTCGATTCTGCGTCGTCGGACCAGTCCAAGGTCCATCAAAACAGACTGCCTACATACTTTTAATCAAGATTGTACATACACCACCGTGGGGAAATAGATTGAGGTTATGCAAATTCAGACCTTTTTTAAAACTGCTTGTAAATCCACAAGAAAGGTCAGTTCAGAACCTTTCTAAAAATATATAATATGGCCTTTTTTGCAAATTGTGATATTTATATGCAGCACTTTTTTAAGCACAACTTTTGATGTGCTTTACTAAATCTTATAAATTTCAATAGGGACTTATGGGACCCCAAGACGAATCTAATGAGACCAATACGGTCAAACTCGGCTCAGTCAGTGACGAGATATTCCAGTGACATTGATTCGGTACACATGTCTACATACAGCCAAACACACAGACATTTGCTCAGCTGGTAATTCTGAGTCGATATGTATAAATGACGGTGGGTCTAGGAGGTCTAATTAAAATGTTCATTTTTCGAGTGATTTTTTAGCCTTTCCTCAGTAAGGTGAGGAAGGCAAAAAGCATTAAAAAACCTCATTAATTTTCGCATACGGTTTTCCGGGGTGAATCAACAAATTTCGTCGGGTGCTCTAGAACAACCTTTTTTTAAAGTCTTTTTCGACGTTAACTTTATAAATTTCATCAGTTCAATTAGTAGCACCTTTAGAGACTCACAAACTCCCTCTGTTGGAAGGTAACCCATATTTCAGCTTTGAATAACTACTGCACTTATGTATTGCTAATACAACGTAAAAATTGAAGTGAAATGCACCAATTATTCAATTCTTAATTATTGCTACTGTTTTCAAATCCATGAAGTTGATTTTAGTACAACTCCCGTTTTTTAGCATGTCGAGCTTGGATGTTGCTTTCCATTGATGTTAACTCATGAATACAAATTTACACACCGTGACCTAAAATAAACACGGTCATACACAGCCAACACAGCATGCAAATATACCTAACAATGTCTAATAGCATTTCCAGAAATGAGTAAATTTCCAACCCATCACAACAGTAGCAACGCAATGCTTGCTTACTTATTTTTCGAGAATGCATCGTTTCAATGTTTTCAGTTGATATTTGCTAAGCAAGAGCGCTGTCACATCAAAATCAAACTAGTGAGTTTGCTTTAAATTATTTATTCACAAGGATTTACTCAATGTCAGTTTGTTTACTTTTACTTTTACTGTTCGTACAGTGCCTCCGGGTCATGAGCTGTCTCCAGATGCGCTGCCACTGGACTCGGTCCTGGGCTGCTACTCTCCAAATCCAATTTTCAAATGACTTGTAAATAGATTGTTAATTGATCTTTAACTATTTGCTTTTCTTAATTGCTCAAATATTTCAACAAAAAATGTCATTTTATCATAAAACAACATTAAATGTTCAGAATCACACCCCATGTGAAAACAAATTATGCCTTCCCGTTCCATAATTATTCGCCACCATTTAGTCTCCTGCTCAGATAACGAGCCACGAAAACGTCAAATTTTGCTCGGCATGAGAGTGGTTTTCGCGGCAGGGTGATAAAAGTAATTAACAGCATTATTTTCGTTCCCACAAGAAAGAAAAACAAACCGCTTTAAATACTTGTGGGCGTGTCGCTTGATGGGACCAATGTGGTGGATAATTACTCACAACTTATTATTTATGTCACAACGCTCGACACTCGCTGTGGTGAGGCAGAAATTTGTGGTTTGAGGGTAATTGCTATTTTTTCCTCGAAAAAGTTAAACGACCAATCTTTTAAAGCAAAAATTAGCACTCGAGACATTAAGTAGATTTAATATAGCCGTTGCTTAGCTTCTAGAACCGTTCAAACAGCAAGAGAAGTCATCACTAATGAGTGCATATTTCTTTGAAGTGGTTGCATGCACGCTCAGATGCACTTACTCAAAAGCACTGCAATGACTGCCTTACCCTTGTTGGTTCCGGGGTTACCGAGTGGAAAACAGGAAACAATTTCAGTGCTCACCAGACCGTTACAAAACGGAACATGTTCTGGAGATTGTTGTAAACAAGAACCGTTTTGTATATGCAAAAATACAAAGGAAGTCTTGAATTGCTTTGTGAGTGGACTTTTCAAGTACAATGTTTTGGGATCTATTATTTCTATTTTAATTATTAATTGGCCTAAAAGGCTTTTGAATAGAATGCACCGTTTTGAAACAATTATAAATTGGATCCAAACACCTTAACATTTAAATCAAGCCAAAATCAATTTTTGATCATTTATTTAAATTTGTAAACGCACAGAACTTTTTTCAGAGTTTTAAAATTTGGTTTACGGTTTGTTTTTTTTTATGTTTTTGAAAAGAATCATTTCCGGAGATCAACTTCCGCAGAGTTTTTGACCTAGGGGAAATATACCCTTTCTAATCAAACACCTATCTTCGTAATATGAAGAGTTTGATGCTCGATTAAAGCTCCAAAAATACTATCTATAAAATAAATATATATAGTCTATATATATAAAAAATTTCGACGGTTTTGTTTGAAAGCGAATCAGTTCAATACGGAGCGTCGGATCGAGGTTCTCTTTGTTGCGTTGGGTTCGTATAAGCCCAAGGAAGGTTTATACGCTAACTAATTGACACTTTGGCCACTCTGGAACCGATTCCGGAGCATCGGAAAATTGTATGGAGAAAGTTACGTAAAATCAAATTTTGATCACAGGAGGCTGAATAAGCAAAAAAGCAAAAAACGTCAACAAACGAAAAAAAAAGGCAGAACGAAGTTTGTCGGGTAAGGCTTGTTTAGGCTATAAACATACCAGCAACAGCACCGCCTCAAGTAAGCACGCAAATTTATGCCATTTACTGGCCAAAAAGATCAAATTTAATGCATTTTTGATCATAATTTCTATTTTTCCGAACCATTTCTCGTCATTTTGGTGGCACACACATCCACACGTAAGATTAGAGGTTAACTGCTTAACGAAAATTGACATCAATATCTTTTCACTTGCGCTAACGTTTTAAAGCGCTTAAGATATAAAATTGCTTCCAACTACCGGCAACATGTTCTTTGGACATTAGTTAGTCACTCGTCTGAAAAATAATTCCGAAACATGTAAATAATTAGCAAGCGCCATCAAAAAAACAAACGCGCCAAGTCTTTTGACGTTTCAATTTTGACTACCCATTCCAATCGAAGGCTGAAGAAAACCGAGCGAGAAACGAAGGCAAATAAAGAACAAAGGGTAGCCATCAACACCACCAGCAGCGCCTGTTGTAGTGAGCCAGTGATGCTAGGAAATTTTCTCTATAAATGCTTCTTGTCGTGAGTGTTTGCTTAAAATTTCATCCATTTTGGCAGCACTAAGCAGACCCAAAAGAGCGCTGGAAGAAAAAAAGAACTAAGCTGAAAATAGGAAAATGGGCGTGGCCCAATGCACTCGACTGATTAGAATGCATTTGGGAAATTTTTTTTTTTTTGAATGCTTGTGAAAGAAACAGCATAACTTTCAATAAAAATGAAAATAAACATAAATGTTCACAAAAAGTTGCTCTACTCGTTGGTGTACTTGGTTTTAGTAGCACTGGCTGAACCTATTTAGGCCAAGGCATTCGACTCGGCTTAGGGTCCCATACATTGAGTTCCATCAAAATTTAAATTTCGATAAGTAGTTCAAAAGTCATGTAAATAAATGTGTTTTCGCAAATATCCGGATGTTAGATAAATTACCATAAATCGTACCAAATATCATTATGATATATATCGTTGGATAGGTAACAAAAAAACCTCAAATGAGTCCAAAAGATCGAAGACCTGGTATCCCTGTCTCAAGTTGTAACTATTTAAATGATATTTATGTACTCATCTGAAGCCGCATCTCACTTATCTGTAGGAAAACTATGTCCGAATCCATCGTCCGACCTACCGTTGGATAGGTATTCGGAAGACCTTCCATCGAGTCCAAAAATTTGATGATCTAGCAACCCTGCCTCATGTTTTGACCACTTAAGTGATATTTATGTACTTTTTTTAGGTCGGATATCACTTAAATGACCCATCGTTAGTTAGGTAATTGAAAAGTGTCTAAAAGTTTTAAGATCTGGCAACGCTGTCTCATGTTAGACCACTTAGCTTTTTTATTCTGAATTTAGAAAATTAGATGAAATTGTGTCCAAACTATTTATTTTTTGGTAAAAAGGGAGGAAGGCATAAACCACAAAAGTGGATTAGGTTATTTTTTTCTATATGGTACCCAGGTATTTCAAACTTTGCAAAGATCTTTACTTTTTTTGAAAAATTTACTGTTTTTCTATCTTCACGGATATAAATTCTGTAAGCTTATTCGGTTTAGAAGCTATTACACTACGGCAAACACACAAACAAACTCGCACTTTTTGACAGTTTACCTGCTTTGCTGGGATGCCACATTTGAAGATTTTCGAGCACAGGCTCAATGCTCAAACGTATTGTTTTGCCATGTTATTCGAAGGTTTTAATTAAATGAATTACTCACGAAAAAGATAACATTGTTTTGCTTATTTTGCCAAAAACAGATTTGTAAAATATTATTTTGCCATCAAGTTAAAATCATTTGCGTTTTTGTGATGTGCCCGAAAATCTTCAAAATCTGGCATGCCTGCTGCTTTGTTTGTTGGCCTGGATTTGTTTGTACAAACGTCATTTTGCCTTGTTTGCGAGTTTGCCGCAAACAATTTTGCGAGTTTGGCAAACTGTCAAACACGAAAAAGTACGATTTTGTTTTTTTGTTTGCGGTAGTGTAATAGCTCCTTAACTCTACGTTGTAGAATTTGTAAACAACACATGAATGTATCAAAATCGTCAAAAAAAAATTTTTACTCGCAATGTTTTCGATTTTTTCGAAAAATCAGGGGACGAAAAAAATATTTTTTTCAAAAAACATTAAAATTTTAATGGATTTTTTAGTGCAATCTGCTGAGAACAATTTTAAATTCCCCTGCGTTTGTAAACATTTAAATCAGGTTTGAGTTAATTTGAAAATATTTTTTAATTTTTATGAATTTTGATGCACAGTACCGCAAAAAGCTCTTTTCCGCAATAAAACTTAATTTAATTTAAAATTCGATTTTTTGAAAACAATTGATTGCCAAACGACTGCACTGCTGCATAATGCGTTTTATGTCTTTTTTAATCAAATATTGAAATTCTGGTTTGTTATTTTAAAATATTTTTTTTTGCATCGGCCAATTTTTATGAAATAAAAACACTGTTTTAGGCTGGATATAGGAAAGTGAATATTCACTGTCAGTATTTCACTTAACACCATAAATAATAACGTTTCCAAAATATTTGAATTTTTTTTGAAAAAATTAAGAATCTTTAAAAAAGCATTCACTAGATTGCTCACCTATACATATTTTTTTTAAATAAACAGCTGCAAACTAATCACAGTTGACGCAGTCCTCACCGCAAACCTACCTTACATCACTCGAAGCCGACGAGCAGGCCCCCGCATCGCCAGCACTCAGCTGTATCGGCAGAAAAACATTCCCAAAACTGTCCCGAATCAGCGCTTCCACGCTGGACGAGCGCACCTCGTGGGGACCACCCTTCACCTGGGAGGGTGCCCTGCGTCTCCGTCGGGTAATCGATACGTGCCGCGTCAATCCACTTGCCAGCCGATTCCGGTTGACGACACTGGCGTCTTGCGAACCTTCCATGGCTGCGAAGATTTAACTTCACAAACAACAGCAAATTTTCAGAACCAAAGCTTAGAAAGCCGCACGTGCCCCAGAACTTCGAGGAAAAACAAAAACACGTTTCAGTTGAACGACCTTCTGGGCACCAAATTCCAGGGAACCGGTATCCGGTAAACACGGCACTCGATTTGGCCACCGGGACCTTCTCCGAAAAAAACGTTCCACGCTGGAGGACGACTCGTTTTCAAGTGCCGCACCAACGCCCGGTTTAACGTGGTTTTACAACCCAGGTCAATACACAAAGAAAGCAGCACCCAGCGGGTTCATCCTCGTCGAAGAGAGAGAGTGAGGGAGCGCCCAGTCCGAGACGAGACGGTAAACATAACCGGCTAACCAACAGCATGTACTCCAAAACTGATGAGGGCAGATCACGTGCTCCAACGTTCAACGAAGATGATGCTGGCAGTGTTGGCCCCTGTTGCACGTTGGTTCGATTTTTGGTCCGAAATGAACGCGCCTCTGTCACACGGAGAGCGAGAAATGACAGCATCGAGCAATGTGCTCCTCTCCGTTTTGGACAGGACAGCCGGATTTGTGAAACCGATTCACCGCAATTGTACAGGTACAGAGCGTAGCCATGGTTATGATGGAATGAACAGCTCAACAATGCGATGGTCTCATGTTCCGAGTAAAAGGTGGAACAGTTGAAGCATAAAGCAATTGTTTGTGCTTTTTTATTCTCAGAAAACACGGCAGATACCAGGCCAATGGTGAGCTTTCATCAACAGTTGTTGCATTTTGGGCTGCAGTGTTATCCTTGCGAAACAATAAGGGACTGTAGACTATGGTGCTCACTTTGGAGCTATGGTTGCGATTGAGGCCATGGTAATCTGGAAAACATACACACACGAAATAAACGAAGTTGACTTTATAGCTGTCGGCCACTATTACTAGTACCAACCACTAGTGTCTTCCTTTTTATCTACAAGGACTTCGTCGCCCTGGGCTCCTAAGTGTTTGAGTACGGCACGGAGCGACGGCGCCAAATACCCATATTTACACAAAGAATTTTAGAGCGCCCGCCGCGGCATACGAACCAGCAACCTCTGGATTGTGAGTCCAATGCGCGGTCCGATTGATCCACACGGGCGGGATAATATACAAACACACACGTTCGAGAGTAAAAAATGTGTTGGCTGGAAGAGTTAGTTTGGATATTCTAAAAGTTGAAGCGGCGGTTGGACTCGCAATCCAAAGGTCGTCAGTTCGAACCCTGGGGTGGAAGGTTCCTTGGAGTAGAAAGTGGTATGGGTGCTCTCTCCATTCATGCCTTTGGACTTCTAGGTTCGAGCAGAAACTTGCAATAGAGTCCACAAAAGACCTGGGGTCGTTAATGTGGATAGTTTGATTTTTTGATATTTTTAATTTCTCGCGTAGAAGTGTTTTTATTATTTTATGTTTCATAAGGGTTATTTTCAATCAACACCCACAGTAGTTGCCGCTACCGCTGAATTGCATGAAACTTTAACCAAAGGGATAATTTTGGTTTCCCACGAATCCAAGGTCCATTTTTGGATTTTTCGCGACGGAGGGGCGGTACGACTACTTTTATTTTTGAACATTCGAAAAAAAAACACTTGTTGTTCAATAATTTGAGAGTAATTCTCCGCCAACTCACACAGCAGTTGCCCCGCCCCTCTTCGATTTGCGTGAAACTTTGTCCTAACGAGTACTTTTGTCCCTGATCACGAATCCGAGGTCCATTTTTTGATATCTTGTGACGACCCCTTTCATTTTTGAACATGCGAAAAAAGAGGTGTTTTTCAATAATTTGCAGCCTGATGAGATATAAATTTGGTGTCAAAGAGACTTTTATGTAAAATAAGGCGCCCGATTTAATGACGTACTCAGAATTCCGAAAAAACGTATTTTTCATCGAAAAAAACACTATTTTTTTTAAATTCTCCAATTTTTCGTCACTCGACTGTAAAATTTTTTGGAACATTTCATTTTATGATAAATTTAATGTACTTTTCGAATCTTTATTGACCCAGAAGGATCATTTTTTACTTTCAAACAAATTTTTTCATTTTAAAATTTCGTGTTTTTTTCTAATTTTGCAGGGTTATTTTTTAAGAGTGAAATAATGTTCTACAAAGTTGTAAAGCAGACAATTACAAAAATTTTGATATATATAAACATAAACGGTTTGCTTAAAAACATCACGAGTTATCGCGATTTTACGAAAAAAAAAGTTTTGAAATAGTTACTTTTAGCGTTTCTCTTTGTTTCGTCGTCCGTGTCTGTCGCGGGTGACGATGAACGGCCATGATCGACGACTACCAACTTTTTCAAAACTTTTTTTCGTAAAATCACGATAACTCGTGATGTTTACATACACACCCCTTATGTTTATTAATCATTTTTTTTTGTAATTGTCTGCTCTACAACTTTGTAGAACATTATTATACTCTTTAAAAATATCCCTGCAAAGTTAGAAAAAAACACGCAATTTTAAAATGATTTTTTTTTGTCTTAAATGAAAAAATGACCCTTCTGGGTCAATGTAGATTCGAAAAGTACATTAAATTTCTAATAAAATGACATGTTCCAAAAAATTTTACAGTCAAGTAACGGAAAATGGCAAAGTTTTTACAACTTTTTAGTGTTTTTTTCGATGAAAAATACGTTTTTTCGGGATTCTGAGTAAGCCATTTAATCGAGCGTCCAATTTTACATAAAAGTCTTTTTGACACCAAATTTATATCTCATCACCGTTTTAGGCTGCAAATTATTGAAAAACAACTCTTTTTTCGCATGGGGCAACTTTTCCCGATTTCGTGTGAATTGGTAGAGAATTACCCACTATTAATTATCATTTCAACAGTTAGTAGACTAAACACATGGACGATTGATTGAAAATCCTATTCAAAAACTGTTTTTCGAATTTGCCAGAAATTTTGGTTTCAACTTGTCTGACGAATTGCAAATTTATGGATTTTTTCAACACGGGCCATACATATTAGGGTGGGTCATTTATTTCGAAAGTGCTCGGATCCGGCTGAAATAAAGTCCATCTTGTAGAGGGTACCCATAAGGACTCTCATACCAAATTTGAGCTCATTTGGTTGAAAACTGGCTTGTCGCTCGGGGGTTAAAGTTTACATTGAAATTACTATGGAAAACGCGTGCTTTAACTTCAAACGCTCCTACAGGCTAAGCGACAAACTTTAGTCCACACTTACACTAGGTAGCCGTGTCGGGGGTGTTCTAAGGAACATTTTTCTCTAAGGGTTCATGGTCATCCGTTCAACCCTGAGCTTGCGCAAAGCCGAAACATCCGGCGACGCCGGATTCCTTCAAAATCTCAGTTTTAACGGTCAACGCAAACTACGAATCTTTAAATGCATCGTGTGAATGAATGGAAAACACGACGCCAAACGTCATCTCACTAACCAGTGAGGAAGGCAAAAAAGAAACAACAGTTCGTCGGCTATTCCACTGGCCCGCCAGCAAATTAAGCGCAGGTCGAGACGTGACAAGCTGACCACGCCAGAGCGAGGAAGGGAGGACTGCGACTAGTCCAGCGTGGGAAAGCATCACCGGCAAGAAAGGCCATCTGGTCTCACGATTTGAGTTCGTCACAAAGGCGTTCCCGGGACTACCGTGTAGGAACGACGACCTAAATCTCACCGGGGGAACCACAATGAAGGACCGCGAATTGGAATCCACTTCAAAGCCACTTTTTCAATTTTTTGCTTGTTTTCCACATTGTCTGCTATTAAATGGCACCATTATCATTAAAATTGTAAAAAAATGCGTAGGGGCATGGTCTGGGAATCTAGAAAAATGACTGCATACTTCTTTTTACTTCAAATATAGGAAATGTTAGTAAAAAACACAGCCAAAGTTGACCCCTAAAAAAATAAATTTTCTAAAATTTTAAGAGTTTGTCTTTCCAATACTTTTTAAAGATCAAAAATTGGTTGAAAAATGGATTTTTGGCGATTTTATAAATCGAAGCTCGCCTAAAGGCGGGGTTGGGTTGTAGAGGGTTAATTTTTAAAGTTATCCCGAGCAGACGGAAATAACTTGGGAAGGTCAGTTTTTGATATTGTGAGAAGATCAAAATCCGTTATTGGGATGATCGGATTAGTTGTTAAAATAACAAATTTCAATAACAAAGATTTGTTCGAAAAATAACTCAAATTGTTATTGCTCTGTTATTGCAATAACATACTAATAACATAGAATCCAGAACAATAGAATAACGAGGTTAGATATTCTGAGCGATGGATGGGGAGCACCCAAATAACAAAAACTGTTATTTATATGGATTGATTGCATAACAAAAAGTGTTATTATTTTATCACATGGATTTTGATCCCAAAAATAATTTCATTCGTTTTAAATGCACCCTCCCCATTTAGGACCCTTCAAACACCCCTTCCACTCCTCTGAGACATTTTTCAAGTACTGAATAAAATTATTACCTAAAGATTACAAAGATTACTACGGTAAAAGGCGTTATCATTAATCCCAAAAAAATCAAACCATCCACATTAACATTAATATTGGCATGCATTGCTCAGTGCTAAATATTTATAATATTTATAGATATTGGCGATTATTCATTGTTGTGAGGCAGTTTGTTTACATTCTCCGTGTATTCTTTGCCTAGTTTGATTTTGAAAAAGAATTTTGATTGCCATTGTGGGGTAACAGCATCGAATTCCATCGTGCCTCTTATGTTGGCTTCAATTTGACATTCAATTTTAGCCCATAGAAAGCGTTTTCAACTGAAATTAAGTGATAATTAGTCCAATAGGGAGTTATCAAGCTAGTTTCTATCAAATGTTTTACAAAATGAGTTGTTTAAATAGTAAAAATCAGCAAAGTTGATGGAGTTGAGAGTGAGTGCTTACAGCCCTGTTTTAAAAATATAATAAAAAGTGATATAATCACTGAGGCATAATATTAATTAAACATACCTGATAATGGTTGAGCATCCATTTGTCGGCGTTTTCAGGTTTGATTGTTCTTCTACCGTTCAATCAAACAGCATACTTTGACGATCTTGTTCTCCCATCTATAATCGTCATTTCTTCCGGTTTGCGTTTCGCGATTCTGAAAATAAAAATGACACACAAAGTATCAATTTAAAAAGTAAACAGGAAGAGTCTAGTAAATAAATTAAATGTTGAAAAACTTTTCCTACTTGTTTTAAAATTCATTGTGAAGTATTGAGTATTTTATTCTTAGAAATTTTAAAAAATGCCAGTCTTTAGTTTATTTTTTGGTTTGAAGCAAAGCTCATATGTTTTTTTAAAATCTGGATGAAATTTTGCTAGAAATTAGTTCATATTATTCATTAACACATACAAAAGCATTTCAAAATATTGCTACATCTCTGAGAAAAAATCTAGATTACTTTTTCAAAACAACAAATGCGCCATGGGTTTCCTATGTACATAGGATCTTTTGAAGCAGTTAGCGAAAAATAATGATTCTCGCTTACATTTTCAAAAGGTTAAAACGTTTTGAAAATGTATTCTAGAATTCAAAGTTTTGAGGGTTTAAATTAAAAAAAAGTAAACAATACTTATCTGAACGACGTGTTGCAGTTTTGAATCAGATGCTCCACCGCCCATCTCTGGGCCACGTAGACTCCAAAACATTCTGGAATGTGACAGCACATGCTGCTGGACAGATGCGTCCCACGAAACCCAGCTGCCCGAAATGCACCGATGTTGCGTCCTCCTCCTCCATAAGACGCTGTTAAAAAAGTGGAAATTATTGCCAGATCGACAAACATAGATTTGAAACTTAGTTATACTTACCTGCCGGTAGCAAAGATCCTACACCGCGTAACGCACCTGTTTAGCTGCAACAACAACATCATCCGTAATCTCCCAGAGCTTTTAGAAGTTTCGCGGTTGCAGAATTGACTCCGCTTGCTATCCATTATCCATGCTATCTAGAACTTGGTCCTGCACTTCCACTGTCGCTTCATCGGCTCGAACCAACGGAACTGAACGGAACAAATTGTCCGGACACAAACGAATCGAAAAAAAAAACAAACGCGACCGTCCGACCGCGCACAAAAACCAAAACAAAACAAGCTTTTCATCACAAGTGCGGCGAATTTGAACAAAGATGTAAACAAAACACACACACTCACGCGCGACTTGCACGATTTTTCTGTCCGGACTCCGGGCGGACAAACGCGATCGCCCAACGCCCACCACAACAACAACATTTCGCCTTCTTCGATGATGTCGTTTGACGTTTCAACTTTCAAGCTGTGTTGGGGGGCGTTCGAAAACAACGTTTGCGCATAAAGTAAAAACGATTGTTTTTAAATTATTATTTGGCAGTCGCATAATGAATATTGCGGGTTTCTTAGTTTATGTTTTGTTTTAATTACTAAAATTAAACGAAAATATTTCATAAAAACCGAGAAAATCCAGAGTTTTTTTTGAATAGGTCCTATAAACATATGGAAAACAAAAGCTTATTGGACCTTTCAAAAAAAAAATCAAGTCTTTAATTGTACTTTGGAATGTTAAATATTTAATGAAACGTCATTTGGGGAAACCACATACGATGGGGGTCATTTTTTTTTTTTTTTGCGTTACGTAACAAAAGAACGTGCCCACTACCGTCGCACCGGCCTTGCTCGCAAAGTCAGCTGTTTGTTTTGATAAATATTCAGAAAAGGTTTTGGCGGTTTTGGTTTTGGTCATCGTTTTTGATCAATGACAGCTCAGTTTTTGAGAGCACAGCGGCAGGAGCAACGATTGTTCGCAGTGATTTCGGCGGCCCAGAAGCGTCCGAGCGACGCGCTCGTCGCGGTTCCACAGAGCGATAAAACCCGCACCGATCTGAGGAGTTGCACGACCAAGGAAAAGTAGCTCATCGAAGAGCAACTCGAGCCTGTTTACGCCAATTATGCTGCTGGAGGGTCACGGCGGGGAGGAATTTTCCACCGAATTTCATTCGAATGAGCAGTATCTGGTTTCGACAGGATTTGACCGACCGATTTACCTGTGAATCGAGTACAATGCGACAACGTCGGGTTGATGAATGGCCACACGGGTGCCGTGCGAACAAGACGTTCGGACGTGTACGAGGTTCCGGAAGATGCAGGGTCACGCGAACATTATCAACATCTGACAGGATGCGCGGTGGGGATTTACGTTGATCTGTGATTCACTCGTTTGACAGCGATTTCATGCTAACGGCCGTTTGCTTTAGCGACACACCGAAGCAGATCATGTCCGGTAGGATTGGAAACGAGATGAAGATGTGGGACGTCCCAAGCGGGACGTGATTTTCAGATTTCGAGGACGCAAGGCCACGATCACAGGATTGGCAACGGGCGGGTCTTACGTTCTGTCCAACTCGATGGACAACACGCTGCAGGGTTCAGACTTCCGGCCGTACGTTTCAATGGCACACTGCATCAAGGTTCTCCCTGTTCATCAGCACAACTTTAAGAAGAACCTGCTAAGGTGCGCTAAGGTTGCCACATCCAACGTGACTCTTTCCATAATGAGATAAAGCATAACGTTAACTGTTTTATATTTTGTTTCTCTCCGCGCGTTTTTCTCTTAAACCGTAAGAATCTTTACACCTGAGAGCTCTCAGCCTTACTCATACAAGATTTTTTGATAAACCACACACACCCGACTCGAAGATTTACGCTGTCTTCTGCGTCAGCTCACGCGCCTTTGCCTTCTCGACCTTGGTGATGCGGGCCATTCTCTTGGGCCCAGCAGGTCATCTCCCAAGTGCATGCGGATCATCTCGTACCGGTCGTTGAAGTTGGTTTGCTTTCCGAGGTTGGCACGGTCCGATTTGTCGATCTGGGTGAGGGCAATGCAGCGTTCCCAGGCGGGACTTGAACTTGATGATGCGGACGGGATGCCCATCTTGCGGCACAGGGCCGGCCGGTGATGATGACCACGAGCTGGAACTTCTTCTGTCACCAAACCAAGGTGTTGGCACCCTGGCGTAGCTGGTTCATTTTCCTGGCGGGCGGGTCTTCCGCCTTGGCCTAGAGGCGCTGGATCTTGACGGTCGGCTTCTCCGGGCGGTACTTCTCGAGCAGCTAAAACAGCTGCAGAGGCACTTCTGCAGCACGCCCAGTGCCGCTAGATGCGGAAGTACGTGGGCCAGCGCACAAACTGGGACTGATTTCGCTTGGGTTGCACATCCTGGCCGATTCCGTAGTTCTTGGTGCGCGGGTTGGCCACCTTCTTGCCGGGGCCCTCTTCTTGGAAGGCTTCTTGTTTATCATTTTCGCAGGCTGCCTGTGAACTTGCGGAGTTAGAAGTTGTGTTTCGTGAAACCGATATGGAACTTCTGCGCCTTGACCACCTGCTACACCTTCCCGTTCTGCTCGCCGTTACCATCCTCCTACAATCAAACGGCGTTCGGTTCCATTTGGGCGGCCGTTGATAACTTTGGATCACCACCAAAACGAACTTATTGCAAATCGCGGGATCGCACGGGTTAAAAAATCCATTTGGCACGGAGCGCTAACCTAAACAAACGATTTTGACAGTTCATCCAAGCAGGCCATGCAGCGGCAGGTGCCGTTCACAAACAACAAAACCACAAAAAAAATATCGAGCAAGCACACTAAACCCCCAGTTGTTTGACACTTTTTAGTTTGAACCATTTTAGTTTGTAAACTAATCCCCGGTCGTTTGACACTTTTTATTTTGTAAACCGTTGGTTTAATAGGTACTTATGTTATATAATTTGTAACAAACACACCCTGAAAACTAAGATAGTAGGAAAACCTGTTGCATTATATAATAAAAGCAAAAAATAATATGTAGGTACTTTCATTTTATCCTTATTTAACACAAAAGGAGACTTCAAATTAAAAAAACATAAGGTTTGATTTTCCTTATTTATTCTACTATCATAAAAAAATGAGTGTGTCCTCGGGTATGAAAAACATAACTAAAACTGTTATTATCGTCTTTTTTCTCATTCCCAATGGAATATCAAACCAATAACAGTTTTTGTTATTATGCAATAAAATGGAAACCCATAACTTAAACTGTTATTATCATCTTATTTCACATTTCCAATGTAATATCTAACCAATAACAATTCTTGTTATTTTAGAATTAAATGGAAAAACATAACTTAAACTGTTATTATTATCTTATTCCACATTTCCAATTGAATATCATCCCAATAACATTTTTTGTTAAAATAACAGAAACTGTTATTATTTTTTCTTCGAAAATTTATTTACAAGAATATTCAATAACAGTTTCTGTTATTTTAACAAAATCTGTTATTGAAATGACATGAATTTTGTTATTACCGTCTGCCCGGGATCGCAGTTTTAATGACAAAAGTTGATTTTTACCGTTTCCCGAGCAGACGGAAATAACTTGGGAATAACATTTTTTGATATTTGATAATACTAGTCTAATAACATTTTATGTTATTTATAACAATATTTGTTATCCGTCGCTATGATTTTTTTGTTATTGGATTGTTATTGTAATAACAAACTCATAACATTTTTAGTTATTCTTCGAACAAATCTTTGTTTTATTTTTTGTTATTTTAACAACTAATCCGATCATCCCAATAACAGATGGCGATATTCTTCCGCAACAAAAAATGTTATTCCAAAGTTGCTGTGGCTTTCAACCAATATCAGACCAATAACAAATGTTGTTGTGATAACATAAACAGTTATTAAAGCCTTATGCAAAAATGGATTTTTCAAGAAGATTCCATAACACTTTCTGTTATTTTAACAGTATTTGTTGTTGAAATGGCATGAATTTTGTTATTACCGTCTGCCCGGGATTTCGTCATTTTCAATTTTTGCACGTGGCGCGTCGAAAAACCCACTTTTTATTGTCAAAAAATCGTATCTTGGAACCCTGTTATAACAACTTCACCATTTTTTGATATTTTATGTAAAATTTTCAGAGGAATCCGATGAAAATATTTTCAGACATAGGCTCTTTGGATCCGAGACCTTCAAAACAGCATTTTAAGTTTTCATTTGACCTTTTCAAATGTTAGGCAAGATATTTGAAACTATTAACTATTTAATACCCTTCCGTTTGCGTCCAAGACAGCTAAAATCGGATGAAAAAAGGGTGCAGAGTTAGGATTTTTTGAAAAATGAGGTTTTTGCGAAAATTGCCGAAAATGGCCATTTTTTTGGATCACCCTAACACGGCGTAGGTCACCCTAATGGTCAAAAAACATATACGGGTCTTATTATTTCGACCAAGGAACCCTCAGAAAGCCCAATCGGAGAACTTTTTTTTTCGAATGATGCTGTTTTCGTGGAGAATTGCTGAAAATTGAACTTGTCACTTCTCAAATTGAGTTGATTTCTTACATTGGAAGATATAAAGAAGAAAGTTTCGCTATTCATCAGGGAGGACAGAAGGTTGGCTTCAAAAAAAAAGTTGCAAAAAAAGATTTTGTATAATTTTGTAATACGTAAATTCAACTCATAGCTCAAAAACAGATTATAAAAATACCAGCTATTACAGTGTTGTTTCGAATAGTTCCATCTTATGGCAGTATTTTCTCACCTCAACCTACTCACATTTGCATTCCCTCAGCCTGACAAGCCAATAACTGCCTGCGGTTGTAATGTTCATTCCGAAAACCTAGTCCCAGTCAAGGTACGGCAAGGTCCTGTTGGTACTGTAGTGCACGAGCACGATGAATGATGCTGGCTTTCATCAGAATCTACCGGAAGTAGTGTGTAACTACTAGTGGATTGGATGGAGTAACCTGCAGTAGTCCTGTGTGTTAGGATGCCATTTGGATGCTAAGACACAAAATTATAATAGTGAATTTACTTCAACTTCATGTATTTAGCTCACTTTTGGAATGAGCATGAAAAAATTCTCAAACATTCAAATATTTTCAAGTCACCCTAGTAAACCTTGGATCGAGACCGGAGAAATGCACCGATTCGAATGGGAGTGCACTTCACGCTTGGCTGGTGATTAATTCGTTGCTGGGTCTAGTCATCAATCGAAATGGTAATGCTCAACAGAACGTGATAATTGCCGGTGTGGGTTGCGAGAGGTTGCGAGTGGCCCTTGTCGAATGCAGCAGAGCAGTCTCAGCTGGAAATAAGGACTCTTAAGTGGTACTTTTGAACTCGACTTGCTTCATTTTTGATGAAAACTGGGTTGGGAAGGTAAACAATACCCTAATCGATCCTCTTGGAACAATGCATTTACGGATGACTCAAATCTACTGAAGTAGGGGTGGTATGACGCAAACTTTCCTGCATTATCAAAAGTAAAGGTTCTCTGATTCTAACAGTCATTTGTGATCTGTGAATTTTGTATGTTTTGATAAAAAAACTAACTTAATCCACCTATGTGGTTGATGCCTTCCTCACTTTTTATCAACAATGGGTAATATGAGTGGTTTGGACACATATTTCAGCTATTTTTTTTAGATCCAGAAAAATATGTACATAAATAGCTAAGTGGTCATAACTCGAGACAGGGTTGCCAGATCTTCAATGTTGTGGACTCGTTGGAAAGGTCTCTTGATTACCTAACCAACGATGGGTCGGATGATGAATCCGGACATCGTTTACATACGTTTAAGTGAGATCCGGCTTCAAAAAAGTACATAAATTTCACTTAAGTGGTCATAACTCGAGACAGGGTTGCCAGATTTTGAATGTTCTGGACTCTTTGGAAAGATTTTTCAATTACCTAACCAACGATGGGTCGGATGATGGATCCGGACAACGTTTACATACATTTAAGTGAGATCCGGCTTCAAAAAAGTACATAAATATCACTTAAGTGGTCATAACTCGAGACAGGATTGCCAGATCTTGAATGTTCTGGACTCTTTGTAAAGGTCTCTTGATTACCTAACCAACGATGGGTCGGATGATGGATCCGGACATCGTTTACATGCATATAAATGAGATCTGGCTTCAAAAAAGTACATAAATTTCACTTAAGTGGTCATAACTCGAAACAGGGTTGCCAGATCTTGAATGTTCTAGACTCTTTGGAAAGGTCTCATGATTATCTAACCAACGATGGGTCGGATGATGAATCTGGACATCGTTTACATACATTTAAGTGAGATCCGGCTTCTAAAAAGTACATAAATTTCACTTAAGTGGTCATAACTCGAGACAGGTTTGCCAGATCTTCAATGGTGTGGACTCGTTGGAAAGGTCTCTTGATTATCTAACCAACGATGGGTCGGATGATGGAACCGGACATCGTTTACATGCATATAAATGAGATCCGGCTTCAAAAAAGTACATAAATATCACTTAAGTGGTCATAACTCGAGACACGGTTGCCAGATCTTGAATGTTCTGGACTCTTTGGAAAGGTCTCTTGATTACGTAACCAACGATGGGTCGGATGATGAATCCGGACATCGTTTACATCTAATTAAGTGAGATCCGGCTTCTAAAAAGTACATAAATTTCACTTAAGTGGTCATAACTCAAGACAGGGTTGCCAGATCTTCAATGGTGTGGACTCGTTGGAAAGGTCTCTTGATTATCTAACCAACGATGGGTCGGATGATGGAACCGGACATCGTTTACATGCATATAAATGAGATCCGGCTTCAAAAAAGTACATAAATATCACTTAAGTGGTCATAACTCGAGACACGGTTGCCAGATCTTGAATGTTCTAGACTCTTTGGAAAGGTCTCTTGATTACCTAACCAACGATGGGTCGGATGATGAATCCGGACATCGTTTACATCTATTTAAGTGAGATCCAGCTTCTAAAAAGTACATAAATTTCACTTAAGTGGTCATAACTCGAGACAGGGTTGCCAGATCTTCAATGTTGAGGTCTCGTTGGAAAGGTCTCTTGATTATCTAACCAACGATGGGTTGGATGATGGATCCGGACATCGTTTACATACGTTTAAGTGAGATCCGGCTTCAAAAAAGTACATAAATTTCACTTAAGTGGTCATAACTCGAGACAGGGTTGCCAGATCTTGAATGTTCTGGACTCTTTGGAAAGGTCTCTTGATTTTCTAACCAACGATGGGTCGGATGATGGAACCGGACATCGTTTACATGCATATAAATGAGATCCGGCATCAAAAAAGTACATAAATATCACTTAAGTGGTCATAACTCGAGACAGGGTTACCAGATCTTCAATGTTGTGGACTCGTTGGAAAGGTCTCTTGATTTTCTAACCAACGATGGGTCGGATGATGGAACCAGCAATCGTTTACATACATTTAAGTGAGATCCGGCATCAAAAAAGTACATAAATATCACTTAAGTGGTCATAACTCGAGACAGGGTTGCCAGATCTTGAATGTTGTAGACTCGTTGGAAAGGTCTCTTGATTACCTAACCAACGATGGGTCGGATGATGGATCTGGACATCGTTTACATACATTTAAGTGAGATCCGGCTTCAAAAAAGTACATAAATTTCACTTAAGTGGTCATAACTCGAGACAGGGTTGCCAGATCTTCAATGTTGTGGACTCGTTGGAAAGGTCTCTTGATTACCTAACCAACGATGGGTCGGATGATGGAACCGGACATCGTTTACATGCATATAAATGAGATCCGGATATATGTGAAAACACATTTTTATACATAACTTTTGAACTAGTTATCGAAACTTCAAACAATTCAATAGCGATGTATGGGACCCTAAACCAAGTCGAATGAAACCGGTTTGATCAAAATTGGTCCAACCAGTGCTGAGAAAACTTGGCAAGAATTTTTAACACATACATACATACACACACACACACACACACATACACACACACACATACACACACACAGACATTTGTTCAGTTTTCGATTCTGAGTCGATATGTATACATGAAGGTGTGTCTCTGAGCTCTTAATAAAAAGTTCATTTTTAGAGCAGGATTATAGCCTTACCTCAGTGAGGAAGGCAAAATCTTAAAGTTCTTTAAGCCATAAAAGAATAAAATCATTGAGCGTATTATTAATTTCATAGCACATCGTTCCGCACAAGTAAGTATTCTAGCTTTATGTGTTACTTGACTAAATTTAACCCAGCACTGTTTATGTAAACAGCTCATGTCGCACTGCTGCCCGAGCTACCAATTAAGCCTCGGAATAAAAGCAATAGTCGTCTTTCCAGACAAGAAAGCCGGCCCAGACAAAGTGTCAGTGTCGGACGTGAACCTGAATCCTTCCCTTTTCACTGCCAGCCAAACGCTCCAACTCTAACCTACAAACGGACGGACGTGACAGTGACGTGACATCGTCGGCGAAGAAAAAAGGCCAAATAAAAATGTGACTTCCTTCGGCGTCGCCGGTTACAGCAGTGTGTCCTGGTGTCAAAGCTAGAGCTCCTGAGTTCATTACAACAGAACACAACACCCGGAGACCGTTCTCGTTTACTATCATGTTCCACTTTGATTAACATCGTTTGGGCTGGCCATGCCGGGAAGAAAGAAAAAACGGAAGTTTGGGTAATTTTTGGGGGCCAAGAACGTGACTAGGTTAGCGTTTCAGGTCATTTTTTCAAAATTAAAACGCAAATTTATACTTATTTAAAAAAGCAGCAGAAAAAAAAAGAAAAAAACACCCATAATTCCTCAAACAATCGCCTTTAACATCTCCACGAGAAAAAAGTTTTCGAACAACCCTAACCACGGGAGTTCGCAGTAACCCGACTTTAACCCAAACTCGCTCTGTGAAATCCGAGTCGAGATTACATTCCTCTGCAGGAAGGAAGGACGGCACTGTAAACTTGCGAAAGTGAAAAATGGTTTCCCGAAATGCTTTTCATTTTCCTTCGAACTAAATCCACGAGCTGGTCGTTGTGGGGATTAGCATCAGATGATGCTCAAAACGGATAGTGATCTGCGTACCCTTTTGAGGTCTGAATCCGGTTTATTGACGTGGCAAAATTGATTGAACAATAATTTCCAGGAACGACAACTGATGTAGAAGCACTAGAAACAAATAATCTCATAAATAAGAGGTGAAATGGGAAAAAGTCAAATCAACTTTTTCAATTTGAAAATTGTTTGTTTCAATGTTCCAGAAATTTAAAAAAAAGACGGGTTTGTTCTTCCCGTTTGAAGAATGAACAAAATTTAATATGACTTCCATCGCCCAATTGATCACAAATAGTTTCAATATGGATCATTTTATTCGAAGCTCACCTATCTGATTCGTAAATGAATTGAAATTTTAAAGGAAATTCTTAATCTGATCATTTAACACCATGTCCTTCCACATCAAACTCGTTCAAACCAACCAAGAGATCAATTTGTAAACTTTTCAAATCAAGCGTAATGTTTTTAGCTAAGGGGTCGTGCATAAACCACGTGGCCTTTTTTTGGAGAATTTTTGACCCCCCCCCCTCCCCCCTCATGGTTTTTCGTGGTTTCACGCCAACCCCCCCCCCCCCCCCTATATGACCACGTGGCTTTTTCCTCCCAGGTGAAAAATCTTAAAAAAAAAACAAAATAAGTATAGATTTCAAAAATGTTTACCCACAAATGATGTACCGTCAGTGGTGGTGACTTTTGGTCAAAAAACGATATTACTGTTGTTATTTTAACACAATAAAAACATTTCAAATTATATCGAAATAAATAATGTTGAGGAATGCTCCTGAATTTACTAACATTTTCCCAGAATATGGCTAATATAATCACACCGTTCATAAATGCCAATCGTTTTAAAATTAACTCAAACTCACCCTTTAGAGGGGGTGACATTGGGTCAAATAGAAAACATTTTAATTTGTGTAGGTGCTATAACACCATTAAAACCAATTTAATAATATATATAAAAAAAAACATAAATTCACTTAAAAGTGTGAAAAAAGTATGATATCTCAAAGTTTAAGGTAAATAATAACAGTATAACAATTTATTGAAATGGTACAGAAAGTAAAAAATACTCTCAACAAAACAAGCAACTTAGTAAAACATATGTATTCAAAATTGTGGAATTGCAGTGCAATTAATTGCATCCAGAATAAATATGCTTTAAGAATTAAAGCTATTTTGATATATAAACAGCATTCATGATTTAATATAAATGCGCTTTTAAATATTTTCTTAAAATCGAAATTAATTAAATAGAAAAGTTTTGTTTCAGGAAAAAAATATTTTCATTTTATTTTAAGGAAAATATCTAGTTATGAAAGCTCCTAGTTAATATTTATTTTATTCCAAACATTCATAAAAATCCAAACTAAAACAACTTTTCTTTTTAATTAAGCATGATTGATTCCAATGATTCAGTGTGTCCAAAAAAGTCGAGCTGTTTAATTTTTTTCTCCATACAAGAATCAGAGACAGGGACAAACATTCAATATTACGACCTTTTGAAATGTTAGTCTTATTTTTTTTTTTAAATATTGATTTCGAAAAGATCGGAAAATTTCACGAAAGTTTTATTTATAAACATTCGTTTATTTATAAACATTGAAAATCGCACCATTAGTTGCTGAGATATCGACATAAGATCATTATTATGGGTTGTTTGGGTAGTAAACATCCATTTTTCTGTTTCAAAATCTTTGCATGGCAATATCTCAGCAACAAAGCAACAAAGAATTTTCTCAGCATTTCAAAAATATTTTTTTTTCAAAATTGGGCAAACATGGGCACTAATTTTTTTAAATCATTAACTGCAACTATTTTTTAAAAAAGTTACCTAAAAATAGCTATAACTTGAAAACGGTGCACTTTATGAAAATTTCACTAATGTACTTTTAGATGGCAAATTCGATTTTACATCGAAAAATAAAATTGAAATTAAGCTGCGGTCAATATTTCAATTTTTTTTTAATCAGTATTGATTCAAAAATTCTTAACTCAAACAACGATTTTTTGCCCGTTCTGAAATTTTCTGAAAAGTTGGCAAAATTCAAAAAAAAAAAATAAAAATAGTGTTTTTTGCAAATCATGTTTTAGTGACAAAAAGTGAAATTAAAAATCAGCAAAGTAAATTACCATTTATCATTTTTTTTCAGTGTAGTCCTTATCCATACCTACAACTTTGCCGAAGACACCAAATCGATCAAAAATTTCCTCAAAAGATACAGATTTTTTAATTTTCATTGCTGCCAAATTTGTATGGAAATTATATGGACAAACTAATGATGCAAAATGGCTTGGGCACCAAAAAAGGTATCAGACGGATTAAAAAAATCAAAAATTAAAATTTAAGAATAAAGACCGATTTTGTATACAATTACTCGAAAATCGATTTCGTGTCTTTGGAAAAGTTGTAGACAACGCGCTAAAAATCATTCTTTTAGTCATGGACATCCAAATTGTTTAAGTCTTACTCTTACTTTTTTTTTTTTTTTCAATTCAATTCGGTTTTATTTGTGAATAATCCAAGTTACAATGAGTTCATTTAGGTATATAACAGAGTTTTGGTGTTCCTTTCAGCTGTGTTTTACATCGTAATTCAATCGAAAAATTATTACTTATAACTATGGAATTGACAAGAGTAAGAAAAAGTTTTCAAAAAACTTACAGTTACTCTTACTTTAAGAGCTAAAATTTGGAATTTATTTTACATTTTTTTTCAGTTGTTTAAATAGGCAATTATCTACGATTTAAGATTTTTGATCCAACTTTTGGTTGCTGAGATATTACCTCAAAATAAATACAAAAAATATTAAATAAGTTAATTTTTCAATCTTTTCAATATCTTTGAAATTATTAACACTGGGACGCCCAACGCATGTCCAATATACACGGATGCCAAAGCCTCCCTAAAACGTTGGAACGGTGACTTCAACTCACAGGTTTTCGGGCTTGTCTCCGCGGATTTTCGTGCGATTTTTTACTAGAGCAAACAAAAGTTGGAACGACGTTTTTGATCGCATAAATTACAGATTTGATCAAATCGAGTTCTGCAAAGTTTAAGGATCATCTAGACATCCTTATAATTCACTCATAAAAAATGTCCCGGTTGGTTGAGTTATGCCCGAGAACCAGCGAGTTGAAAATACCGTTCCATCTTTTTTAAGGAGTTTTATTTATGTTGATCTTTAACGTTATTGTTTTGAAATTTATTTCACAAATTGATATCGGCATTTAAAAATTAAGTGACTCTTTAAAACTTAAATTATTTTAATGTGTCTATATATTTGAGTGGTTTTATCTCAAATATGAAGTTGAGGGTATAGTATATTTTCTCAGCTTAAAAAAACTAATATTTTCAGGAAAGGGCACCTTTGGCCCCTATTTTTTCAATCTTTAAATTAATTGAGAAACAAAAACAATGTTTGCTTGAAGCTCGTTTTTTTTTCTCTAAAAATCTAAAATGTTTGCCCATGTTTCTCTTTGGCTCAAGAGATGGTCCCTATTAACATAAAAAAAAAACTAAAAAAAAAATACCTGCAACTTTGACGATGGATAGTAAACGTGTATTTTATGAAATGTTATGTAATATAACAATCCGAATTGTGTAGCCCATGAAATAAGGAATATATTTTAGACCAAAATATTCATCAAATTTTTTGGTGAATCTTAAAGTATGTATCGTTCGTTTTTTCGTTACTGGTTATTTTTTAATGTTAGACGTTTCACTTGCAAATGAGGTAGTGAAACTGAAATTTTGCGCGATAATCCTGAAATTGGGGTTTTTAGTTTCTTTGTACCTAAAAAATATTGAATGAGAGAGGAGATACAAGATATCTTGAGTTTGTTTTAAGCGTCAAAAGGAAATCTTTCGATTAAGATTCTTCGATTACTCATAGGACCAGCTACGGTAATTAGCTAAGATCTGAGATTTTGAAAATAATTTTTTTTTTTTGCAGAGAATCATTTTTAGACACTTCATTTATAATACATATTTAGTTTTTTGCCTTGTTACGAAAATCTTATAAAATTGTCAGCAATATTTATTTTTTAAAGTTGTTCCAAAATAGAACTATCGAAGACTACATCAACTTTCAATGCAAATTTGCAAGCACATTTTTAGCTACTTGATACCATCAACAAAAAAATGAAATTGTGTTTACATTTTGGTACGCATTTTTTAGGGTATATTAACTTTGGATACTGTCACTTTATTTTTTAACAGCTTTTAAACTTTTGCAAGACGTAGTTACATAAGTATTAAAAAGTGTACATTCAATAACAGGCTCAAAGTATTGATATGAATCTGCCGAAATATATAATTCAATATTGAATTGGAAAATATTATGACATTGAAATATAAGTAATAATTTTAAACACAATAATTGTATGGCTTTGAAGTGTAACAAAAAATGTATGCATATAGATAAATTCAAAGCGCGTATTTTTTTGTTTTTTTTTTAAGAAAAGTTTTTTTTTAAAGGCCACGTGGTCAGCCGTCGACCCCCCCCCCTCCCCCCCATGGCTTTTCATGGTTTTTTTCGGTCGGATTTCGGACCCCCTCCCCCCCCCTAAGGAGACCACGTGGTTTATGCACGACCCCTAAGGCAAGAGATCAACAAAAATGTCAATAAAAAAGATAACAAAAGCAAAAACAAAGTCAATGAACGAGAGCGATGCGAGAACTAAAATGTATGGGATATAATTTTTCAAGCGACCAAGCCCAGTTTATTCTATTCTTAGATATTTTTTTGAAAGGGTCCTGTAAGCAATGGGATTCCCTATGTTTATAGAATCTTTTCAAATAAAACTCTAGATTTATTGAAAATGCATATGGGTCATTCCAAAATCAACTGAGTACACTTTTGGACTCGACCTTCACCGATTTGGACCAAACTTGGAGGGAACGTTCATCTATCGATAGTTAACAGAAATCCCAAGTTTGGTGCTGATTGGACCATCCCTCTATTTTTGGCACCGCCACTTTTTTTGACGATTTTCTAAAAAACTTTTTTTTCTTTTATTCATATTCATTCATCATCATATGAGCAAAAGACTTTCTACAGGTTGCATTTTATAGGAAATTGTCCAAGGAATTCGTTAAAAATTAAATGTTAACCCTTAAATGCCCACTAATATTATATTTTAACGTTTTAAATATTAAAATTTAGTTTTAACGGGTTCTTTATATTTTTATTTGTTCTATTTTATCACTATCGTGTTCCCCGGACAATTTTACTAAATAATCAATGTAGACCTCAAACTAAAATAAACTCTTGGTGAGATACAGCGATTTTACTGAAAAAAGTTTCATTTTGCGCAGCACTCGGAAGTACATGGTGTACTTTTCAACAAAAAGGGATGAATCCCGCATAGTTCGGTTTTTATATGTGAGAAACTTATTTCGGATTTGAATTCATTGGACAGAGTGCAGCGTGAAATAAAACTTTTTTCAGTAAAATCGCTGTATCTCGCCAATAGTTCATATTAGTTTGAGGTCTACATTGATTATTAGGTAAAATTGTCCGAGGAACACGAGGGTGATAAAATAAAACACATAAAAATATAAGGAATTGGTCAAAACTGAAAAAAACTTAAAACGTTAAAACGTTAAAATTTTAAAATATAATATAAGAGGGCATTTAAGGGTTAAAATTTTATTTTAATGGAATTCCTTGGACAATTTTCTATAAAAAGCAACCTGTAGAAAGTCTTTTGCTCATATAGTTGCAAAGTGCAAGAAAAAAAAGTTTTTTTAGAAAACGTCAAAAAATAGAAAACGGTGCCAAAAATAGAGAGATGGTCCAATCAGCACCAAACTTGGGATTTCTGTTGACTATCGATAGATGAACGTTCCCTCCAAGTTTGGTCCAAATCGGTGAAGGTTGAGTCCAAAAGTGTACTCAGTTGACCAGGAATGACGCATATAGGATATTTTTATGAATATAAACAATACTATTAAAAACAATCCTAAAAATCAAGGGGTAAAAACAATTATTTCTTCAAAAGAAGTTAAGCATACTAAAAAAACTGATACCGAAAAAAAAATAAGTTCAAAAATAAAAAGAAGATGATTAAATCTAATTTTATGTAGTAATTGAGCAATTCTCTACGAAATCGATCTTTTTTTTAATTTTAATTTAATTTTATGTAGTAATTGAGCAATTCTCTACGAAATCGATCTTTTTTTTAATTTTAATTTTTGTTTTTTTTTTAAATCCAGCTGAAACTTTTTTGATGCCTTTGGTATGCCCAAAGAAGCCATTTTGAATCATTAGTTTGTCCATATAATTTTCCATACAAATTTGGATGCTGTCCATACAAAAATGATATATGAAAATTCAAAAATCTGTTTCTTTTGAAAAAATGTTTTGATCGATTTGGTGTCTTCGGTAAAGGTGTAGGTATGGGTAAGGACTACACTGCAAAAAAATGATGCACGTTGAAACATTTTTGGTGATTTTTAATGTCATTTTTTGTCACGAAATCTTGATTTGAAAAAAAAACACACAATTTAATTTTTTTTTTTAATTTCTGATATGTTTTAGGGGTTATCAAATGCCAACTTTTCAGAAATTTCTAGAATGTGCAAAAAATCTTTTAACGATTCAAGACTTGTTGAGCCAATACTGTTTTTTTCAAAAATTCGAAAAATCGGTCGCAAAAATTTTCAATTTCATTTTCGAAGTAAAATCGAATTTGCAATCAAAAATTCTTTAAGCTAGTACAAATTTTTCAATTCAATTCGGTTTATTTGTGAATAATCAAGTTACAATGAGTTCATTTAGGTACATAACAGAGTTTTGGAGTTCCTTTCAGCTGTGTGTTACATCGTAATTCAATTGAATGTGTTATTACTTATAAATATTAAATAGAAGGCAAGAGTAAAAGTACAAATTTTATTAAAAGTTTTTGTCACCACCACCCCCCAAACTGGCTCTGTGAACTAGTCTAAAATGCATTTTAAAACACTTTTTGCATTCAAATGTTGGGACTTTGGCTTGTTATTTCAATTTTTACGGCAGGACAAAACTCTCCTCAATATCTCTTGCCTTTGCAGGAGGGCTTTGAGGAGAATTTAATCCCGCCACGGCCCGAACCGCCACGCTTTGTCCATCCCGAAGAGCTCATACACAACAGCTCGTTGAACATGCTGCGAATCAAAACAATACCATCTACAATCTTCCCACCCGGGCAGACGGTAATAACAAAATTCATGCCATTTCAATAACAAATACTGTTAAAATAACAGAAAGTGTTATGGAATCTTCTTGAAAAATTCATTTTTGCATAGGGGTTTAATAACAGATTAGGTTATCATAACAAAATTTGTTATTAGTCTGATATTGGTTGAAAGCCAACACAACTTTGGAATAACATTTTTTTTATGGAAGAATACCTTCAACTGTTATTGGGATGATCGGATTAGTTGTTAAAATAACAAAAAATAATAACAAAGATTTGTTCGAAGAATAACTCAAAATGTTATGAGTCTGTTATTACAATAACAATCCAATAACAAAAAAATCATAACGACGAATAACAAATCTTGTTATAAATAACATAAAATGTAATTGGCCTAGTATTTTCAAATATCAAAAAATGTTATTCCCAAGTTATTTCCGTCTGCTCGGGCATTTCCACATCGTTGCGCCCCTTTCTTTCAGCCGTCTCGAATGTAAACCACGGTGGTCAAACAATTACGAGCCGTTTTCACAGGCCTCCAGCTAGGTCACAACTTGTCATCATGATGACGCAACCAAACCAACGTGGAGGTAATAAATGGGACACTTACTAGGAACCTGAGGTATACTGTTCCGATCAAGATAATTCGAATGATCTAACGGAACTACGGATGTAGATGGATATGCTCTTTCCAAGATGTTCCTTACCTGTATCCTTGGCTTGCTAATTGAATTGCAATGATTCATTTTGATAACTATTCAAAACTATTTAAACTAGAAACTTTAGCATTTCCACTTTTAATAAAACTGAGAAGCTCTATTTATAATTCTCTCGCTCCAATTCACTTCAACATTTCAGCTAGAACCCCCACAACCACACCTCTAAATTGTAAAGTGCCAAATTGTACATTCCAAACAAAACATTCTAGTTTGAAGTGCCAGCAATCAGCAAAACTTTCCGGCAGCTCGTAGAAGCCCGTACAAATGGTAGCGCAATTAAATTCCACAAGCTCACCTCTGAATAGCACACCAACACCTACACACTAACATCAATTCCATACCAATTTTGTTCTGTTCCCGGAATCACCCGCGAATCGTGCACGTTGGGGGCTGTTAAAAACAGTACTGAAGCTAAAAGCTTCCCGAGCTGTCGGGGATTCATCAGTAGAAATGTTGCTTACCTAACATGTCGTCGTGGTCGTGCCATCTTGTCGCAAGTCAATTTTTGGCGTTCCGAAAGAGCACGTAATGTAAACAATAACAAACCCGTTTTGTTTGACTGACCATTCTGTGCATTGTTTCGAAGTTTGGTTGAATTTGGTTGTATACGGAAGTCGGACATGTACGTGTGTCAAACGCGTTCTGACCTGAAATCTCTTTGGCCAGTCGTCGTACTTACAGCAGTTTTCAGGGTGTGTCAAGATAGCACGATCTATTTTGACATCCAGTGCTTTTTATGTATCCTTATGGAAATGCTTGAAATTATTTATTTTTAAACATTGACCAAAGGTTAAAATCTGCATAATAAATAAATTTGGACTCCAGCTTCAATGCACTTTTCCAGTAACTCAGTATGCAACCAACTTTAGAGTAGCTGAAAAGCCATACAAACCCATTAAAATTTGAAAAATATGGCGACGCTCCGTAATCTCGATTCCTAAAAAGCTGGGTTGGTTCAAATTTTCCCTATAACTTACTTCCACTGAATCGCTCATGCTGCAGAAATTAAATTATGCTCGCGTCGAGTGGCAAAAACAAAAGCGTTCCACCTCCCCCCCCCCCAGACCTTTCCGGTGCCCCCCCCCCCTTTCACGTGGCTTTGATTGATTAGTCTCACGTAACCCGCTTGCGGGCTAACCCGTTCGGAAAAAAAAATCATGGGAAAAGACGCCAGAAATCTGATGAAAGTTAGTAATAACGGTGCACCACCGTCGTCGTGCCACACGTGTGATTTACGGTCCTCGGAAGCAATTCTCGTTAGAGTTGGTGGAAGTTTTTTTTTTCTTCTACGATTTTACACCCAAGCGAGATTATTTTGACAAAAAAAATAATATTCGTCCACTTTTGTGACAAATTTGTGCATTCTGAAACAAACTGTCCATTATAAACCTCACATTCTAAAATGTCACATTTTCCAGCAATCCCCAGTTGAGGTGTCTTCCACGAAGGTCACGGGTTGACGCGCTGATGGTGATGACCTGTAACAGCAGCAGCAGCAGTAGTGTGCCACGCGGGACCGTTTCCGACCTTCCGTGGAACCTGACGTTGCTAATGGGATTCGTACATTTCTTTGGCTAGGACGACTCGATTAAGGTTGAGCTGAGGAAAAGCAACTGGTCAGCAGAGTTTAGGTCATTTTTTTTTCTTATCTGACCTCACGTGTGACCGGATTACATGGTAATTTTCTGAATGAAAGGGTTGCTTGGGCAAAAAAAAAGAAATAGAGGGAAATGTTTGTTATATTGGTGGGGAAGGTGGTTGTCAAAGTTGTCAAGTCATCGTCAAATCGATTTTATAAGCGTTCGGAATACAACAAAAAATGTTCTGATTTTGGGCTAAAAAATCAAATAATATTCTACGATGAGTCATTCTCTACGTTTTCACTGAGGGGCTATCCATTAACCAAGTGGACAAATTTTAACTAGTTTCAGAAATTCTTAAACGTTATAAAAGAGCAATTCTCTACGAAATCGGTCTTTTTTTTAAGAATTTTAATTTTTGTATTTTTTAATCCGACTGAAATTTTTTTGGTGCCTTCGGTATGCCCAAAGAAGCCATTTTGCATTATTAGTTTGTCCATATAATTTTCCATACAAATTTGGCAGCTGTCCATACAAACATGATGTATAAAAATTCAAAAATCTGTATCTTTTGAAGGATTTTTTGATCGATTTGGTGTCTTGTGAAAAGTTGTAGGTATGGACTACACTGGAAAAAAATGAATACACTGGAAAAAATGATAAACGGTAAAAAAAATTTTGGTGATTTTTTATTTAACTTTTTGTCACTAAAACTTGATTTGCAAAAAAACACTATTTTTATTTTTTTTTTCATTTTCTGATATGTTTTTTCAAAAAATCGAAATATTGGTCGCAAAAATTTTTCAACTTCATTTTTCGATGTTAAATCAAATTTTCAATCAAAAAGTACAGCAGGGAAATTTCGATTGAGTGCATCGTGTTCAAGTTATAGCCATATTGAGGTAACTTTTTTGAAAATAGCCGTAGTTTTTCATTTAATTGCTGAGATATTGCCATGCAAAGGTTTAAAAACATGAAAATTGATGTTTTCCAAGTCTCACCCAAACAACCCACCATTTTCTAACGTCGATAAAAATCAAATCAAATTATTCGCTCTACAGCATTGCCTTGACATTCTCGATTGCGAGATTCCTACTCGAAACTAGGTGTTCGAAGGCTTGATTGTTGAGGCAATTGCAAACCTCTTTTTACACCTTAGCTTCCATCCACCCCGGGATTCGAACTGACGACCCTTGGATTGTGAGTCCATCTGCCTACCAGCAACTCCACCGTGGCAGGACCCAGGGAGACGACTCCTACACCTGGACTGAGCTAACGACCTAACCTCTAGGTTAGTCCGGGGCCAACATTTACTTCCCTGTCCGACGGAAGGCGTGATCAGACAAATCTCGTCTCGAAAAATGCCACCGGGACCGTCTGGGATCGAACCCAGGCCGACTGGGTGAGAGGCAATCACGCTTACCCCTACACCACGGTTCTAACGTCGATAACTCAGCAACTAATGGTTTGATTTTCAATGATAAAATATGAAACAATCGTGAAATTTTTCGATCTTTTCGAAAACAATATTTTCAAAAATTTTAAATCAAGAATAACATTGCAAAAGGGACAAACATTCAAAATTACGAAAATATTTTTTTCGAAATGATCAGAAAATTTCACGAATGTTTCATAATTCAACATTATAAATCGGACCACTAGTTGCTAAGATATCGACATTAGTGTAGTCCTTATCCGAACCTACAACTTTGCCGAAGACACCAAATCGATCAAAAAATTCCTTCAAAATATACAGATTTTATATTTTTATACATCATTTTTGTATGGACAGCTGCCAAATTTGTATGGAAAATTATATGGACAAACTAATGATGCAAAATGGCTTCTTTGGGCTTACCGAAGGCACCAAAAAAGTTTCAGCCGGATTAAAAAATACAAAAATTTAAATTGAGGAAAACAGACCGATTTCGTAAAGAATTGCTCTATACAAAGTTGTAGAGCAGACATTTGATGTACAAACATAAGGGGTTTGCTTGTAACCATTACAATTTATAACAATTTTACGAAAAAACAGTTCTGAAAAGATGGTTTGGTTTTTGGTGTTGTAGCTCGAAGACATTTCCAGAAACTAAAAACACCCAACAATTATTATTTTGAGCTATTTTTTACTAGACAGCTGCCAAAGCTGTTTTTAGATTTTTTTGAATTCTAGATAACTTTGTCAGAACAACAAATGTGCCATGGGTTTTCTATGTACAAATGACCTTTTGAAAAAGTAAGCGAGACTTAACTGCTGATGCAAGATCAGATTTTTGTCAAAAAGAAGTTATTTACACAATGATAACCAGTTGTATTTCATTTCATTTATATCGTTATTGTAGAATTATACGTATCCTGTTTCTGTCTAAGCTGAAACATGAGGAACGTTTCAATCAGACACCCAGAACAAGGCATCGGTATACGAGAGCATAAAGAGCATGGTTCGGTAATAAAATGGCACTGTGAACGAACGGAGAAAAAAAAACTACCCGTCAGAAAAAAAAAGTACCGGTATCGAGACACGAACCCAAGACCTTCGGCTTATTGAACCGTGCCTTTGCCGTATGGGCCTCCATAATTCGGTGATTATGTGGCGGTCATTTGTTCATATAAGCCACTCAATGGGATAACCTGTTTTAATGAACGAATGAACACGATTTGTTGTTGTTGTAGCGCTAGAGGTCTTTACCCTCTACAAATAGTACTCCTCACGTTTCTTTTCTATCCGCATGGACTTTAACTTTGGGTGCAGGCATAACTAATTTGTAAGGATGTCTAGATGATCCTAAAATTTGCAGGATTCGATTTAATCAAATCTGTCATTTTTACAAACAAAAACATCGTTCCAACTTCTTTTTCGAGTGTAAAAAAATCACCCAAAATTACCTGAAATCAAGCATGATACAAAAATGGAACGATGTTTTTGATCGCAAAAATTACAGATTTGATCAAATCGAGCTTTTCAAAATTTTGGGATCATCTAGACACCTTACAAATTACTGGAAAAAAGAATCGTCTCGATTGGTTGAGTTATGCCCGAGAACCAGTATGTTAAAGGTACTCTTGTTTTGCTTTTTGGTTTTCCAAAAAAATATTGTGAAATTCAATCACCCAAAACATCAAACACCTTATGGAAAATCTCAGTTTTTTTTTCTTTCCTATGAAATAAAAGTGATATGGTGGAAATCTCTGGAAATTCAGCCTTGATGTAGTGTCTCATTACTTTCTGCTGAAGAGCTCGTTCTAAAAATCTATTTCCTCCAGTTTAAGTTCAGCTCAAAGCAAAAGGTTATAAAAAAACCTTGTCAAAGCCGTCTAAAACAAACCGAGATGACGAAACTGACCTAAATTGGATCCAAAACCAGGAAATTCAATTTCTTACTGACTCACCAGTAGAGACTTGACTTGCAAGTGAGATTCCTTCACCGGTATAAAGCAGGGTCAACAACAGTGAAAGCTGCCTCGCGCAGGTCATGTTTCTTCAAAGATAACTGATCTTTGGGGCATGATTCTGCTTCCTTTAAATTGGTTGTGCTAGCAAGGAAAGCGACACTGAGTGAGGATGCTTAAAGCTTGCTTATGGTTGATAGCAGCAGCAATTTTATCTCGGTCGAATCCAATGGAATTTTCGTGTTTAACTCAAGAGTGCTTGACCCACCTTTCAAAAATAAGGATTTCAAATGAAATTCGTTTATACAAATGTAAAGTTTAACAAGTGTGTATTCCGAAGAAAAATATATTTTTTTAACCTGATTGCAATCATTTCAAAGTACTGGTAAAATTTTCCGAATTTATCATCTACCAGACAGAACATTGGCCTGGTCTCCGATGCCCTCTTCTAGAGGATATAGCTTTTTTAAACGAAAATCAATAACCAATGTCAGAATGCGAGGGTGCGATCGTAAAAAGTTTAATGCCGGCTCATCCAAAAAACAGAGAAAAAGAAACATTCTTACCCCCTCGAATCGCAACAAATTTTGACATACCTGAAAAGAAATAAAAAAAAGAAAAGTTGGTTAGATATATTTAACGATTTCTGAGAATGAAAAATTACGGTATTACTTTAAGTTTCGCCAGGATTGAAAGTTCAAAAAGAAAAACAAACAGATTTTGCGTGAGACACTGTAAAATGTTATTGAGCAGTTCTCTACGGAATCGGTCTTTTTTCGTCAATTTTAATTTTTGTATTTTTTAATCCGGCTGAAACTTTTTTGGTGCCTTCGGTATGCCCAAAGAAGCCATTTTGCATCATTAGTTTGTCCATATAATTTTCCATACAAATTTGGCAGCTGTCCATACAAAAATGATATGTGAAAATTCAAAAATCTGTATCTTTTGAAGGAATTTTTTGATCGATTTGGTGTCTTCGGCAAAGTTGTAGGTATGGATACGGACTACACTGGAAAAAAATGATACACGGTAAAAAACATTTGGTGATTTTTTTATTTAACTTTTTATCACTAAAACTTGATTTGCAAAAAAACACTATTATTATTTTTTTTTTTGATATGTTTTAGAGGACATAAAATGCCAACTTTTCAGAAATTTCCAGGTTGTGCAAAAAATCATTGACCGAGTTATGAATTTTTTAATCAGTACTGATTTTTTCAAAAAATCGAAATTTTGGTCGCAATTCGCAAATTTTTCATCTTCATTTTTCGATGTAAAATTGAATTTGCAATCAAAAAGTACTATAGTGAAATTTTGATAAAGTGCACCGTTTTCAAGTTATAGCCATTTTTATGTGACTTTTTTGAAAATAGTCGCAGTTTTTCATTTTTTAAAATTCGTGCACATGTTTGCCCACCTGTGAAAAAAATATTTTTGAAAAGCTGAGAAAATTCTCTATATTTTGCTTCTTAGGACTTTGTTGATACGACCTTTACTTGCTGAGATATTGCAATGCAAAGGCTTAAAAACAGGAAAATTGATGTTTTCTAAGTCTCACCCAAACAGCCTACCATTGTTCAATGTCGATATCTCAGCAACTAATGGTCCGATTTTCAATGTTAAAATATGAAACATTTGTGGAATTTTCCGATCTTTTCGAAAACAATATTTTCAAAATTTTCAAATCAAGACTTACATTTTAAAAGGGCGTAATGTTTGTGCACGAATTTTAAAAAATGAAAAACTGCAATTTTTTTCAAAAAAGTCACATAAAAATGGTTATAACTTGAAAACGGTGCACTTTATCAAAATTTCACTAAAGTACTTTTTGATTGCAAATTCAATTTTACATCGAAAAATGAAGATGAAAAAATTTTTGCGAACATAATTTTGATTTTTTGAAAAAATCAGTGTTGATTAAAAAATTTATAACTCGGTCAATGATTTTTTGCACAACCTGGAAATTTCTGAAAAGTTGGCATTTCATGTCCTCTAAAACATATCAAAAAATAAAAAAAATTAAAAATAGTGTTTTTTTGTAAATCAAGTTTTAGTGATAAAAAGTTAAATAAAAAAATCACCAAATTTTTTTTACAGTGTATTATTTTTTTCCAGTGTAGTCCGTATCCATACCTACAACTTTGTCGAAGACACCAAATCGATCAAAAAATTCCTTCAAAAGATACAGATTTTTGAATTTTCATACATCATTTTTGTATGGACAGCTGACAAATTTGTATGGAAAATTATATGGACAAACTGATGATGCAAAATGGCTTCTTTGGGCATACCGAAGGCACCAAAAAAGTTTCAGTCGGATTAAAAAATACAAAAAAAATCGAATGACCGAAATCCTAGAGAACTGCTCTATTGTATGAGTGAATACACTTAGAGATCAAATGAAAACTATGTTTACTGATTTGAAGATCTTGGGACCATAATGCTCACAGCTAAATATATTTTCGTATAATTTTTCAATATGTTTTACGTACCTATCGTATCCATATATAAATTCGTTCGACTAACTGAACACAAAGCACCATGCGTCTCCAGCTAATTTTACCTAAAACTCATTTCGATAGACAAGCATGGTAATTTTAGTTCGATTGATCTACTGAAATCCACTTTTTTTTTATTTTCAGCAAATCATATCTCAGAATCATATTGGGTAATTCTCAACCAACTCACACGAAATCGGTAAAAGTTGCCCCGACCTCTCTTCGATTTGCTTGAAACTTTGTCCTGAGGGGTCACTTTTGTCCCTGATCACGAATCCGAGGTCCGTTTTTTGATATCTCGTGACGGAGGGGCGGTACGACCCCTTTCATTTTTTAACATGCGTAAAAAGAAAAGTTTTTCAATAATTTGCAGCCTGAAACAGTGATGAGATAGAAATTTGGTGTCAAAGGGACTTTTATCTAAAATTGGGCGCCCAATTTGAGGGCGTACTCAAAATTCCGAAAAACGTATTTTTCATCTAAAAAACACTTAAAAAGTTTTAAAAACACTGCCATTTTCCGTTACGCAACAGTAAAAAAAATGGGAACATGTCATTTTAGGGGAAATTTATTCTTTACGAATCTATATTAAAACATTGAAGGGTCATGTTCTCATTTAGAAAAAAAAAAATCATTTTAAAATTTCGTATTTTTTCTAACTTTGCAGGGTTATTTTTTAGAGTGTAACATGGTCACCCGCGACAGACACGAACAACAAAACAAAGAGAAACGCAAAAATTAACTTTTTCAAAACTTTTTTTCGTAAAATCGCAATAACTCGTGATGTTTATAAGCAACCCCATTATGTAAACATATCAACATTTTTTTAATTGTCTGCTCTACAACTTTGTAGAATATTGTTACACTCTAAAAAATAACCCTGTAAAGTTAGAAAAAACACGAAGTATTAAAATGAAAATTTTTGTTATTAATAAAAAAATTACCCTTATGGATCAATAAAGATTCGAAAAGTACATTAAATTTCCCTTAAAATGACATGTTCCAAAAAAATTTACAGTCGAGTAACGGAAAATGGCAGAGTTTTTAAAATTTTTTTAGTGTTTTTTTCGATGAAAAATACGTTTTTCCGGAATTCTGAGTACGCCATTTAATCGGGCGTCTAATTTTACATAAAAGTCCCTTTGACACCAAATTTCTATCTCATCACCGTTTCAGGCTGCAAATTATTGAAAAACACCTTTTTTTTCGCATGTTCAAAAATAAAAGGAGTCGTACTGCCCCTCCGTCACGAGATTTCAAAAAACGGACCTCGGGCAACTGCTGCGTGAGTTGGCGAAGAAAAGGATATTCACAATATCACCATTTTTTAAATATGTTACATAAAACATTCTAAAAAGTCATAGAAACTTACTTTCAGCTATGAGCTCTTTGGCTTCGATACCTTCGGAAAAAAAGTTTTTATTTGATATGCAAGTGTTGATACGTGAAGAGCTTAAATTGGGTCAGCCTTTCCTGATCTAATTATTTTTAACCAAGGAACTCCTATGCCAAATTTGAACCAAATTGTAGTACTTTTGATCTGGATCTTTCTATTTTGACGTGGAATCCCTGAATTAAGAAATGTTAGCCATATTTTTTAGCAATGATTATTGCAAACAGAATTTAAATTTTATAACATAACAGGTACAATAAAATTCCTTTAAACATAGAAAATCCATCACAAAAAAAATCCCACCAGAAGTTCATTCTCCGAACGATTTGATCAGTTTGCGATTGCCAGGTCCCTGAAGCATTTCCCAAAATTTTCAAATTGATACTCCAATTTCCTCGAGGGTGCTCGCTCACACACAAACACACACACACACGAATTGCGAATCCTGTCTGTCCAACGCTGATGTTTACTCGAAGTAAACCGATACAGAGCAGTGGGAAATTGAAAAATTCTCCCGGGTCTGGTTGAAACAGAAAAAAAAGAACTTCGATGCGCATCTGGTGTCAGAATTGGCCCCGAGCATGAGCTGTCTGTTGGCACGTCAAATCAAGCGTGGGATATCAAGTTCAGCTTATTCATCGTGTTTCGATTTGGCATCTTTCAATATTTACTTTTTTTTGTGCAAACTGCACCACGTGATGGAAGTCATCAGTTACGTAAATTAATTTCAATTAAACCACTCATTAAAAAGGTCCCCAAACGACAGTAAAAAAAATCAATTAAAATTTAATAACTGGACCTGCCAGCGGCAAGACGGTTGCCACAAGACCCCAGGGTTCGGAACGTCCCAGAAGAGCCAAGAAAGAAAAAAACCTTGGCAACTTCTACGACCCTCTCCGGATCCGATTAATTCACCCGCATCCGGTAAACCGGAAGGGGTTAAAATTTGCATTCTACGAAGAGGAAGGTTACTTCTTGTGGAGATAATTCTTTGCTGAATTCTGTGAAGAAAAACTGGTCGAGCGCTCCTTAAATATTCATGCAGGTGAAGATTTTTGCCGCTCATGTTTTTGTTTAAAAATTAAAAGTTTTGACTAGCTGGTTCTAGTTTGATGGTTTTTCTTAGGTATCTAAATCGAAAAATGTTACAAAATGAGAATATTTTGGGTTGTTGTAAGGTGAGATGGATAACCGTCAGTATCAGCATGACTTTTTAGTCAAGAAGATTTCTCATACAGAAGAGCTACATATTTCTGCATGTAATATCACAAACAATATTATGATTTATGTATTACTTTGTTTTGCCCTAGTTGAAACCAGTCCAGCATCCAAAAAATACATAAAAATTGATTCAATGATACGTCTGTGATAAAACTTGCCCAAAACAAGTGATTTAATTGCTGCTTAAACAAGTGATTTAATCACAAATTGAATCACTTAAACAAGTGATTTAATTGCTGCTTTCACGAGAAGTAATCCAACTTCCGGCTAAAATCCCCACAAATCACTCACGGGATAAAAATAACGATTTCGCTAACAGAAACATGTAGGAAAACGGTGCTGGAACCTGGAAGTGCCCACACCTGGATCGTACCGAGAGCCACTCGAACGGATACTTCTGCTGCTGCTGCTGCTGGCAAACTCCGGTACAAGATTGTGTACGTGTCTCGTCACGGTAAATTTCTCCCACGGCGCGCGTGACAGGTAATAGCTGCCAAACATGCACACGCGACCACGTGACTGCTTTATGTCTCCTGTTTTTCCTCCCGCAAAAGCTTTTCCGTTTATTTTTCCGTGCGAAAAAGGAAAGATTTTTCCCAGGAAATCGACACCAGTTCGAGCAAGACGAATTGCAATTCAGGTAGGTCACGTGGAATATTGCTAGATTATGTCGTCTGAATACATTTTGTGTTAAATTTGACAATTATTTATTGTCTTTCTTGACACTTTCTTGTTTTCCCTCCGATTTTTATTGTGTTTTTGGTTCTTTCCATTACCAAGTTTGCCATTAAACCAACACACCCATAAAGAGAATATTCCCATTTTTCGTCAGCAAACAGATGCAAATTTATTTATTTAACAACAAACACACAATCTATTTCTGCAATCCTTTCTACAGCAGTGACCCATTCCCATGATACAACGTGGTACTAAACTATCACAACATATACGGCCAGCAAACATGCTAGAGTTGGTCCATGTAGGTGGATAACAACAATCAGACCATTCGGGAGGGCAAATTTACCGACTGCATGCACTCGGTGTGAACCCCCCACCACAGTAGCAGTAAAAGCAGAGCCATTTTAATTTGCCGTTTATCGTTCTTATCACCACATAACCAGGGTAGGGTTACCAGTGTTTTTGTGTGGAAAATTCAATTTACCTTTTTCAAGTTTTTACAAGGTTAACAAAAGTAGTACAAGATAAAGTTTAAATAAAATTAACTGCAATGACATACTTTTTCCCAAAAAAAATCTGCTTGTAATGCTACAGACATGATCAATACGACAAAGAGCAGTATTAGGTGATTTAAGTACAATGGAAATATCAATCATCATGCTCAGTATTGAAAACCGAGAATTTCGATAATCCTGACGATGTTGCCCAAACACGCATGTTGCAGTAGGGTGTAATAACAAACTCGATTTTCCAGCAAAGCAATTTTTTGGTTCCTTTTGGGGTCCTAAACAACACCCCAAAGTTTGGGAACGATTGGTTCAGTTCTCACTTTGCGCAAAGCGATTCAATTTTCCATATAAATTTGTATGGGAAACATCTTTTTTTTTTAATTTTGATATTTAAAAAATCCACGTTTCACGCTATGTCAAAAAAGAATTCATATTCGGATACTCTGGAAGGTGCTCTATAACTTTCCCGAAGAGAGTATGGTGCTAACTTGCTCCTGAAAGAATATACAGCGTCCTCAAAACTCGTCTAAAACGTGTTTTTCGAGAAAAAAACAAGTTTTAGACGAGTTTTGAACAAGCTGTATCTTTTTATAGGAACAAGTTACAACATTCCAGAGCATCCGAATATGAATTCGGTTTTAATATAGCGTGAAAAGTGGATTTTTGAAATATCAAAATCCAAAAAAATGGTTTTCCCCATCCTAATTCCCATACAAAATTGAATCGCTTTTCGCAAAGTGGGGACTTAACCAATCGCTCCCAAACTTTAGGGAGTTGTTTAGGACCTCAAAAGGAACAGAAAAGTTGCTGTGCTCACTAAATTTGGACAAATTTTTTTTTTTCCATACAACCATATTACCACATGGTTGGAACTCCAAACATCCTGTTAGCCCAAAAAGTGTGACGATTGTTGAGTTCTGTCGCTGGTATAGTGTAAATTTGTCCAAGCTACCCACTCAAAGCGTTCCGTTTAAATTCCGTTTAGAATTCCGCTTGAGCGAAAAAAGTTCGATTCGAATTCTAAACAGTGTTCGTTTTAGATTCTAAACCGCATTCCGTTTCAAACGCAACAACCGGTTCCGTTTGAGTTTTCGCCGCAAATCGGTTCAAGCGGAATTCAAACGGAATCGAAACGGAATGGACGGGTTACTTTTGACAGCTGCTTCTTCTTCTTCATCTTCTTTTATCTTTCTGGTTTTCTTTTTTTTGGTTGAACCAAACTTCAACCAAAATTAATAATTCAACCTTTTTTTCATTCACAGCTAATTTTATTTGTTTTAATTATAATTAATCATGAAATCAAACGCTTCCCAACCCCGGCTCCCCTTTGTTTTCAATATATTTTTAAAGATTAACAGTGAACATATTGCCCTATAATATATAGCGATTCAGTGCACTCCGTTTCCCCTATATCGATCGGAACTTCTTCATAGACTTCGTTAGATTCCGGGACTGTGAACCTTGACCTTGTCCGGTGATGACGATCCCGAACGGTGATCCAGGAATGTGCTCCTCAGAAAATCAAATCGTAGTTTCGTTCTCTCCAGATAAGTTGGCACGCACCTACTCTACGTCACACGAACCGTCCCGAATGACGGTGAAAGCAGGTTGTTAGTCCAGGCTGTCCAGCTCTGGCCTGAAGTTACGACAACGCGACGGATCACATCCGGATTTGACGTTCAAGAAGAATGGCGATCCCGGCACGGGGACACTGTCATACAGCAGGTTAATCGTGTTACGACAAGCTCCAAACGGAGTGTACATGATCCGGATGATGTCACTGTTGTCACTGGGCATCTGCTTGGTCGGAACCTCGTTACAGCGTGGATCGAAGATGTTACAGGACAGCACCGGTCGGTTGGGGCATTCATAATGACATAATGAAGTAGAAAAAACACCGTTGTCAGCGTCCCTAGAAAATGTTTAGGGTTTTAAAAATCGTTTTAGAAAGTAAATTCAGATGGTAAGGTACCTGGCACAAACGCTGACTACATTTCCGGATCCAGTGGCGTTGAGACGTTCACACAGAACGGGTAGCCCGGGATGGGACCTCCACCGTAATTGACCTCGACGGACACAGGGTTGTCGGTAGATGTCGTGGAGTGACCATTCTCGTTCTTGGTCATATTGTGCTGCAGCAGCGTGTTGACGAAGACCTCTTTGAAATTTACTTCGAGCGGTGCTTCACCAGCGTCAACGGTGAACTCGGTTGGTTTGAGTTTACTGCCTACCGCGACCTGTTCTTGGTATGAGCGTGAGGCAAGGCGGCTACTACCGTTACTCCCGACATGCTGCCCCCACTTCCTATCATGCTTAGGCCGCTGCTGCGGAAGAGGACGACGATGACGAAGTCATGTACACAGCGGCCGATTCCCGCTGGCCACTGTAGTGGTGCAAGGACGATCCAGACGGGGCCCACGAGAAGCGTTTGTCCGCCTGGGATAATCGTACGCGACGCGGTCGGTTCCTACGGAGGCTGTTGTTGCTGCTGCAATCCATGTTGACGCGCTCTTGACCGGCTTCTTGTCGCGGCACCCGCTCTGGGCCAGGCAGCGTTCAGTTGAATGGCGTTCGTCAGGAGCATCAGCTGACTGGACGAGAGTTCCACCATCGAGGCCGGCACCGGCACGTTGAAGTCCTGCTGCGGGGGCTGCATCGACTTTCCGCCTACGACTTAGTGCTTGATCGGGCTGGGTATGGTTTGATAGTCGGGCAGCCAGAGATCCGGTTTGCCATTACTGTACTGGTCGGTAACGTTACGACCCCGGTAGGTCTGGTAGAGGTGAATATCGTAGGTAGGTCCACGCTCACGGACGATTCGCAGCACCTGGCTGTTGAACGTGATTCTTATGTTCTCAGTGGCTTTCGGGACAGAGTTCGTCATCAGCGTGCCGAGCAGCTGCCTCTGGTATTGCACCCGTACCTTCAACAGAATTAGGTTCTGGCGAAGGTGCAATCTCACCGGTCATGACCTTTTATCCTTCGATTTGACAGCAGACTCTTTATCACGAAGATATCCTTTACCGGCTCCTGCTCTTCCTGCTTAGCCGGTTCATTCACATACAAGCCATGAATGAGAAGAATATATTTAGATTATAGTACATTTTTTTAAATAATTAAATTCTTACCTGTCCGAACTGGATCTTTTTTTATCCAGGAATGCTCAGGGACCTGGTTGCTTCGGGTACGTTCAAGAAATAAATGTACTCCATGCCGATGAGCTCGTCGCAACGCAGAACAAGAAAAGATAAAAATAAAATAAGTTATTAGAAAAGTGTAATTATTCATATACAAAACCCTTTTTTAAAAGCAGGTAATAAAAAAATCTGAGGATCTAAAGATATAAGTCATCTATTACAATAATATATACATAAAAAAAGTTAAGATTATTAAAACTCAAGAAGTTAGGAACTGCAGAAGTATGGAACTTAAAAAAATTAAATTTAAGAAACAAAGAATGAAAAAAAGTTTGAAAATGTTCAGAATTGAAACAGTAAAGAATTTTAAAATTTCAGATGTTTAGAAGTAATGTTTTTTTAATAATTTGAGGATTTTAGAAATTAAAATGAAGCAGTAAAAGATTTCAGAAATCATGAATTCTAAAAAAAATCGCAATTTAAAAATGATAAAATTTATAATTTAGTTGTTATAACCATGGTAATAATTGGACAATTAGAAAAATTTAAAAATACAAAAAAAAAACAAAAGCTGAAAAAGTTTATTTTGATTATTTTTTATTTTAAAAATTCATGATGAATGAATGAAATGATGAAGTTTAGAGTTAAAGAATGGATGAACTCAAAAACCAAAGAATTTAAAAATATAAGAATTTTTAGTAAATTTCAAAATTCAAAAAATCAAGAAGTTGAAAATTTGAAAACTGAAAATAGAATTCAAGCATTTAACAGCTAAGAAGATAAAATTTAAGGAGTCAAGAAGAAAATTTTGAAATCTTAGATTTATAACATTTCATAATTCAGGAGTAAAGAAGCCAAGAATTTTATAATTCTAGAATATAAGAGCTTTTGAATCTAAAAATGCAAGAAATTCAGAATGCAATTTTTATTTATCTAGAGATTTTAGTATTTTAAATTAAGAAGTTTTGAATATGAGGAGGTACGAGGTTAAAATTTTAGAATTTTCGTTAAGAATTTAATAAATTATGATTTCTAAAGAATATACTTTTAAAATATAAAGATCTTAGAATTTATGTATGTATGTGTGTATGTATGTATTATGAGCTTAATAATTTGAAAAGTTTTTTTTTAATTTAAAAATTATGCATTTTAAGCAAATAAGAAGTAAACAATTCAATGATTGTACGATTGTAGGATTTAATGATCTTTAGATTTAACAACTTAAAAAGTTGAGAAATCTAGATTTTCAGAAGTTTAGAAGTCGAGAATTTTATTTAGAATTTTTAAGAAACTATGAATTTCAAAGTTTTGGAATTCTAAAATTCAACTATTTAAGAGGATATAAATTGAAAAAAAAAAACATTAAATAAAAAAACTGTTTAGCAATTTAATAATCTACAGAGTTTGAATTTAAGAATTCAAGAAATTTAGAACAATAGAATTTATAATTTAATAATTTAGAAGTTAAGATTAAAAAAAAGGTAAACAAATTAGGAACCTTAATTTTTTTAAATATCAGAATTCAAAAAAATTAGGAGTAAGGAAGCCAAGCATTTAACAATTTAAGTTTTTGAGAGTTTAAAAATTTAAGAAATTATAAAGTTGAGAAGTTATAAATTTTTAATTTAATTTTTTTAAATTTTATTTTTTTTAAATATCAGAATTCAAAAAATGTAGGAGTAAGGAAGCCAAGCATTTTACAATTTAAGTTTTTAAGAGTTTAAAAATTTAAGAAATTATAAAGTTGAGAAGTTATGTTTTTTTTTATTTGGAACTAAGAATTTTTGAATTTAAATAGTGAAGAGTTTAACATTTTAGAATAAAAAAAAAAAGTTCAGTGGTTAAGAATTTTAGAAATAATGAATTCGAAACTTTTAGATTTTTTTAGGAATTCAAGAATTAAAAAAAAGAAATTAAGAATTTCATAAGTTGAATGTTTTTTTTTTAATTTCAGTTTTTTTTAGGAATTCAAGAATAAAAAAAAAGAAATTAAGAATTTCAGAAGTTAATTTTTTTTAAATTTCAGAATTTAAAAATTAATATCGAATTTAAGAAAATAAAAAGCAAGGGATTTAAAAATTTCAAGGTTTTAGAATTTTGAATCTAAAAAATCTACAATTTAAGAAATTTAGAATTTAAGAAGTAATAAATATAAAAAAAATAAAATTTCACAAATGAAACCTTCATAAATTTTAGAAAATATAAATATAAAAATTGAAGAATTTTTGAAAATTTAGAACTCAAAAAGCTCAAAATTTCATGATATTTAAAATTTTAGGCTTTAAGAAGTTAAAAATTAGAAGGTTAAGAGTTAAAAGTTAAGAGAAAAAAGGAAGAGAAGAATTTTAAAATTTACAAATTCTAGAATTTGAGAACTTAAAAATGTAAGAAACTGAGAAATACAAATTTAGTGGTGATTCCAGTCCCTGTCTTATTTACCCTGTCCACGCCGTCTCGATGCCTGCTGACCGATGGCGACGGCAGCGCCGCTTTCGGAGATCTCGCATGCCTTGTTGATCTACTGCGTCTCGTTCAGGTACATGACAGAAGACGTCACTCACCGATCCAGACCATTTACGGCACAACCAGCCGTCTTGGTTTACCGACGGTTCCGACTCAGCATGCACGAGTGAGTCCGGTTTCTGCTTCTTGACGCTCTTTTGGAATGGTTCCCTCGCTGCTGCTGCCCTCCCTCGCTGCTCGACCTGATGGTCTTGACGTCGTTCGTACGGATCCACGTTCCAAAGCTGCGGTTCCCGATTCTCAACGCCGGCAGAAAGAATGGCCACCTCAAAGGAACGGCACATGACCGATTCGGGGTTGTCGCTGTCGTCAAACTAAATGGACAGGCTGGACTGTTTGTACAGGATTTGGTGGTTCTGACACTCGACCCGGTAGGATCACTGAATCGTCCTTTAGTCCCGACTTGGCACAACCGATGTACTGGTCATTCTCGACGATTTTTTGCACCTCGGTCGGCTACATCAGCAGCATGCGATGCGTTTCTCCACGGGCTCAACCTAAAACGGAAACCGGAGTTAAAAATCAATGTTGCCAAATCCTCTACCATAACTTACCTTTCTGTTAACAGATTCCAATCGCCGTCGAGTCGAGCTGCGGCGGAAGTCTGCCAGCTCCAAGGCAACTCGCCTACACCACTTAGCATCCGGTCAAGATCACGAGCCGACTCGTCTAGGATGTTCATTCCAAGGAATATTGAATTGATGAGCGCTCCGTTTAAGTCCTCCGGTTCAAGGTACTCTGCCAGATCGGAGGAACCTGGGCGAACCGTTGATTTGTGCCCTGAAGTTGCCTTCAGCTGCTTTCTCAGAAACCAACGAATCGCGTCTTAACCTGCACCTGCGACATCTTCGATCGAATGCCGTGCTCGATGAGCTTGGCGTCCGCTTTGCTGATTGAGCGATGTTGTTTGACGCTGGTCTACACCCGCCCATATTCGACGTAGTCTAAAAGATAGTAAATCGTTATTTTGGGGAAAAGATTTATTAAAAAGTTCAGTTCTCACCGTACGCCACGCTCCATGCTTTAAGCCTGTTCCTTTTCCGCTGGGTTGGTTCTCGCTCGTCGTCCATTCGCTCTGGTCCTCGTCGTCCCACTTGCCGCTTGCCAACGGGCTCTTGATTGGGGCATCCTTTAGGCCGCCCTGCATTCCTTGTTTGTGCACTTGGCGTACCCTCGCCGGTCGAACCACGTGCGCTGATGGTTTCGTTCCGTCTGCCTTCGTCGAAGCAACCAGCCTCGTTGGCATCTCCTCTGGTGAGCTCGTGTACGGCGTTCCTTGATTTGTGGCGCTTTGGGGTGCCTTGCTCTGGTCCAGTGGTGACACAGTCATCACTAAGACCAGCTGGTTCCGGCCGCTCGTGAAGCTCGTGAACGCACTGGAAGTCCTTATCAGTTCCGTCTTCCGCCAACCAGCGTCCCACTTCCGGACCCAGCGCCTCACTTCCCAAATGGGGCTCTCACATTCATCTTGAAACTGGAACCTTGGAACTGGAATCTTGAACCTGGAAATGGAAAAGGAGATAAAATTCTGAAATCAGTTTAGTTGAGGTTATGTCACCAGAGAGTTATCGTTGACAGTACGGAATGATCGGAACCGCAGCAGGCTTTCCGGAACATGAACCACCAAGGCATGCCGTGACCTAAAACGGTCACACGAATCCTTGAGGCCGGAACAGGTGGATAAGGGGAAAGGGCACTTATCGTGCGATGGTAACCCAGCAGCGAGTACAGGAAGTCGGCCAGGTCTCCCAGCGGAGCACTACGATTTGAAAAACGTCGAAACACCTAAATAAATTCATTGTTTGATGAATTATTTATCGAAAACTAGAAAGATAACTATAATTTTTACTCACCAGTCCCATTCCGAAACACACGCGACAGGACTGAACATGTTTCGGGCTTTCTTTTTTCTTAACACTTTGACGTTTGGTTCGCACACTTATGTCAAAAATCAACAACAAAACCGCTTCGGCGAAAATTGGCGAAATGTCATCGAGGTTCCACCATACACCAGGTGTCGCCCCTGTACAAAAATTGCTCAAACGGAATCGAAGCGGAACCCAATCAGATAATCCGCTTAGAAAATTTCGAAGCAATTTTCGAAGCGGAATTCGAAGCGGAATGAACCCGTCATGCGGAAAACGGTTTGATTGGGTAGTCACAGCCTACTCAGCATAAACAACTCTCAAATCTGAATCTCTTATATCACTCGCAGATTGACAGAAAGACCTTGTTTTTGCTTTATCTACCAATTCTGCGTAATTCAAGTAATGTTTTCAAACATAATCGATTTGTGGATATTATGTAGCTTTAGTGACGCGATCTCTTTGCCAGCACTTCATTTTTTATGATTTCACTGATGGGTTGAGAAAATCGTGCTTTTAAAAATGAAAGGAGCAGATTTTGAAGTTGCAAATGGGGGATGGGAGGAAGATGACCTCCCATATTTTTGTTCGATGTCACAGAATCCAAGCCAGCACTAGCTAAATACCTGTTCCCAAACGAATAGAATGATGACTCATGATTATTGAACATTCAATTTTTAACTGCACAGATTTTCCGGCATTTTGGAGCATGAAAAGTATTTATATAAATTGCAAAAACAAACGGCTGACACGAGAGGCGCGCGAGAAGAAAAATGAAAATTCAAATCATGGCATGCTGCGATTTTGTTTACTTGAGGCATCTTCTCAGTATACCAGTTTTGATCGGATGAGGGGTCAATGCATACTTCATGTAGTCGGTATCTGTTTACGATTAAATTTGGAGTTTTTTTAAAAGGTCCAATAAACCAAATTTCCAGTTTTTGCTTTTTGAAACCGCCTTGAGTCAGGGGTATTAAAGAACACCCAACAAGCAAAAACATTAAATTTGGTTTATTGGGCCTTTAAAAAAAACTCCAGAAATGACATTCTACAAATCAACCAAAATTTTGTAAAAAATTATTAATTAAAAAGTTGAACGAAAAATGGGATGTTGTCGTTTGAGTAACTTTTAAAAATGTTGAATATAAGGAAACTTACTAGAAAAACAAAATTTGGTTTAAAGTAAGTAAGTAGGAAAAGAAAAACTCATAGGTTACATAATGAAGCCAGCGTGACAAAGTGTGACATAGTAGGGAGGGGGGTATTTTTGGCCGATTTTTAGCGTGACACACTTTATGGCTGAAGCCCAAGGTCACCTAAGGCCCTTGAAAAATTTTCCGAGTTTTATTACAAGGGTTCAGTCAAAAATGGTGAAGTTAAATTGCACACCGAAGTGCCGTTGAGTCAATATTATGTGCTGGATGGAAATACATGCTGTTATCCAAAACTAAAAATACATAATTTGCTACTTTTAATAATTTTATAAAATTCAAAATATTCTTAATACACGCACTATGGACGACCCATCGGTGTGCAAAACTGCCATAAAAACTGGTAAAAAAGTTGCAGCTCTCCACCGCGAGAGGCAGCACCTGTCCTGTCCTCGTTTTTTAACCTTAAGTTCCACATATGTGATATTACACCCTAATGTTGCAGTCCTCTCCGTGTGTGCTGGGTTTGAATCCCGCAGGATTAAATTATGTTTTCTATTGCAGAAAAATTTACATTCCATCTGTAATATTAAATGATTATGTGCACGCCAAATTGCTTTCAAACATTTTCAACTGGCTTTACATTGAAAATATTGTTACTTTTTATCTTAACACTTTTTTATGTTTTTTCAACAGAGAAACAAAATGTTTCAACAGAAAACTTTGAACACAGATTTCAAACATTGTTTTTCCTGGCTTATATTCATTTACGGTGTTACCTCGTTACGAGCTCGACTACTCCTCAATTGTATAATTAGCAAAAAAAAAATCACATCGGAAAATTATGCAGCTTAGTAGGGCGTAAAATTTTGCAGGGTTTAAAATTTTCCGGAAACGGGATTTTTTTTACCTGGGAATTCCCGGGATCCTGGGAAATTTTTGTAAAGGTCTTTAAACCCATTTTCAATACATTTGTAACGATTTTAAAGCTTGAAATCATTGAATAAGTTGATTACTGGGCTTGATGATTTTCCACGAAAACACAAAATTAGAGTAAAACTTCACAGAACGTGAAAAATACCTTCCATCGGATGAGGAAGTAAAATGTCGCTCCCGGCCTTGGTGTTAGGCCGTTAAGTCATTCCAGGTGTAGGAGTCGTCTCCATGCCATAAGTACAAACAACACACCAAACCAAGCCTACTCCGGTGGAATCAATCGCTGGCGGTGGTTGGACTCGCAATCCAAAGACGACCTTTCCGACCGTTCAACTGGGGTAGAAGGTTCTTTGGAGTAAAAAGAGGTTTGGGTGCTCGCCTCATTCAAGCCTTCGGACTCCTAGGTTCGAGCAGAAACTTGCAATAGAGACCACAAAAGACCCGGGGGTCGTTAATGTGGATGGTTTGATTTTTTGATTTTTGAAAACTACCTAGATAGAAAAATAAATCTTACGTTAGAGATTTAAGATTGATGTATGCTTAATTATCAAGTTAATTAATTTTCAATCTGAAAATTTCCAGTTTAAATGGAGACCATCGAATCAAAACATCAAATCTCGTGGGAATTTCACGGAACTATGTAAAAATAAAAATATTCAAGAAAAATACTGATTTTTAAGATTTAAATGTTCGAATGTTCTTTAATGATTAAACTTAAAAATTACATTACGAAGAATTTGTATTCAAATTGTCATGTTACCCAGCAAAATAAACACTATAAGACTTTACAAAAAAAGAGTGCTCATGAAAAAATGGTGAACAACTTTTTGTCACGCTGTTCATGGAAGGATGGAAATTTCACTACAATTCAAAATTATTTTAAACGAACCCAATAGCAATTAGTGCAGGACAATGCATTTGTTTCAGTTGATTGAACTTTTATTCGCACTAAACATTTAAAAGTATTTTGAAATACAATATTTTTTTGTGCTGAAAATTGATTAAAAACAAAAAAACAAATTATAAACATTTTTGAAAATTTAAAGCAAAAACTATTCATTAATGCAGAGGTGCAGATGATGAAATAAAACTTTCTTAATTTTTTGAAGTTACAAGAAGAATTAGAAGTTGCAAAAAAAACACTGACGAAGAAGGATACACTTAAACAACAAATAAATCTAATTTTTTTCAATTCGAAATTTGAGTCGATTTGGGACGGTTGAGCAGCGCGCACGCCTTGCAGCATTATTCGTGTTTCGGGCGTCATTTTTTCAGTGTTTGGTGTTTTTTTTTTTTTTTTATTATTACGCTTCCGCCTCGTTTTTGGTAACGCATCCGCCTCGTAAGCGGTAGATCGGGGTTCAAATCTCGGCTCGGATCAACACATCGTTTGTGATGTGATGTGATCGTTTCTCTTTTGGATTCGATTGCTTAGTAAAGGAAAGATAGTGCATCGTCACAAGCTAGACCTTATCAACGACACCTTAGGAAGGCGACCTATGGAATGTTAACATTAACCTTATCATTTTAACATTAGTTAAGTTAAAAACTGCCACAGAATGCGCTTTGTAAATGCCGGCCTCGATACTCTTCAAGGGTGTTCCCCTCAGGAACGATTTACTTTTTTTACTTCTTTAATAAGATTAAATTAATTGTTTTGTGATTTTAAAAGCCTTTCCTATACCATCGTTGATCAGAAGGCACGGCGTCGGGTAAATTGTGCATTAATTTTTCAAATATTGTGTTAAATTTTCACGGTGAAAAGGTCATTTCTATAGAATCGTTTATCGAAAGACACGTTTACATTTAGGATAGGAAATTAGTGCGCTGGCCACGGGGACGCCAAGACTCGTTTTTGCATTTCCATCCTTTCCACTTTCGTTGAATCGCTGTTAAGATTCGATTGTGAGTAGCGGGACCTCGCGGTTACTCTGCATCGTGTTTTTCGGAGCTTTTTATTTGATATTTTTTTCATAAGTCCATATTTTATCATCGTTGATCGGAAGGCACACCGCTGGTTTAGTTCGTTGGAGTTATTGTTTTAATTCTATCACAATCGTTTAAGCGGTATGGTCGCAAAAAAATGTGTTTATTGGTTATTAATAGGGTTAGTGAAATTTCACGACGGTGTGAAATTCTTGAAATTTATTAATTTTCTCTATAATTATTATTTTTAGATTAGATCATAATAAATATTTCAACCATAAAGACTATTTAAGTAAATTTATTTAGTTTTCAATTGAAAAGCTTGATATAAACCCCATTTGAAGAATTGTTCAGATTTTGCAGTTTTTATAGAAACTAACTAAATTTAATAATATTTCATTCGCTGTAGGAAAACTTCTAATACTTTTTTATTTCAAAGGTATAATTTCAAAAGAATTTTTTTGAGTCCTGTTGAATTTTAACGATAATTGATTAATTGTGTGGATGATTCCCGTGAAAGTATTTTATATTTAGGTGGATTTTGATATTTAGGCGAAATTTGGATGGATGATTCTCGTGAAAGTTAAAAAAAACACCTTTTTTGTTTTCTTTTCTAATTTTGAATAAAAATTTCGATTTCATTACAAATTACATTATTTTTGTCTAATGTTTTAAAATTTAGTTTTTGAAAACAGAGATGAAAACCTTTTAAATGGGCTAAATGTCGCAGAAAATTCAAACCATTTTACTCATTTTGTCTGGACAAGATTATTAAATTTTGCCTCGATATGAAATTTAATAAAATGTAAACTGATAAAACGTTGAATATAAAAAAAGCAGTTCAATAAATGAGAATACGCATGCTCTACATTTTGCTTCAAAATATAAGTAGAGTCCATCCATAAACCAGGTGGAAACTTTTTTGATAATTGAAAGTTTTTTTGTGTCGTGTTCAAATTTAGTGAAGTTTTTTTTTTGTTTATTTAAGATTTTTTTTGTTTATTTAAGAATAATATATAATGAAGCATAAAAAGAAGTTTCTGTGATTTAAACATAAGATTTGCAGAGTTATTTAAACATTTTTCAAGTTCCGCGAAATTTGCGTGAAATTTGGTGTTTTGAAATTGAGGTCCCGTGAAATTTGCAATTCTCGAGCGTGAAAAATCACTAAGCCTAGTTATTAATTGTAAAAGTACTAATTTGTTCATTTTTGAGATTTTAAGAGTTCAGATTTATAAGTTTTCAAATAATAATGAATAAAAATCCAAAGCTTGAGGGAAACAATAATCATAAAATCTCAAGGATTTTACATGTTATCATGTCCATTTTCATGTCCAACATTCATTTATTGATACTGCTTTTGATAGTTTAGCCCAAAATTTTAAATGTATTGGTTTAGTTTTGGTTTGTTTACCAGAGCTTTAAGTTACTTTGAATGGCATTGGAAAAGAAAAACAATTTAAAATTTATTTTGAAGGCTTGAAAGTTTTCCAAGCAAAATAAACAACATGTTGATGAAAAATACAAATTTCAAAAAAGCCTTAAGAAAAATCCGGTTTGCTACGGGTATTCAATGCTGAAACAACAAAATACAATATTTATAATAAAGCGTACGATTATTTTTCAAAGAAAATTCATATTTATTGCATATATACGGGATTTTGCGGAAATTTATGAAATTTCAGGAATTTCAAACTGCTTGCGAAATCGTTTAAATCCACTAACCCCTTGATGACCATTACCAAAGCATTTCAAATAAGGAAATGTTTATGTACTTTGTTGTGCTTTGGATTTTAAATCAACTGCAATTCTTTGTCCGATGAGATTCTGTTAAAATGAGTTTCGAAATAAGAAAAAAAAATGAATACAAAAGAAACAAATACCTACAGTGTTAAATTTTAGGTTCGTTCAGTACATAATGATTTATTCAACAAATTTTTTTTTTTTAAATAATCTATTATCATCATTTAAGTCATTACCACTAACTAGGATAAATTTAGACTTTTTGTCTGAATAGGAAAAAAAAAGATTTACAGCATTAAATTTGGAAATCTGTGTTCTAATTTTGTTTTTCTGTTCCTGCTTTAGCCGGAATGTGTGTGTGTGTGTGCAACCAACCAAACAGGACCACGCGGCCGCTTCTTACAAATTGAGTTGTTTCCATGTATTTTTAGATCTACATTCTATACATGAAAATAACTCGCATAGGCATTTGGAAGGTGTTAGCTCTGCCGAGCTTCGGTGACCCATTTCTACGCTGGCTAGCCGAGCGCGAGGTACTTCAGCTATATCGACAAGCCCCGCCCTGAAGAACGTTTGCATCAATCGGATTCAAACGTTATTTAGAACTTCCGAACCCTTGTCAAACGGACAAGGACCCAGCGCGTATATAGTTTGATAGTAACAGTATTCCTAATTCCAGTCATAGCTCACCAAGCCGTGATGGCGTAGTGGTTAGCATTTTTGCTTACCAATCCAAAGGACGGGGGATCGAACCCCGACTCGAGCGACTTTGATTTTTCGGTAATGTTCAGAGTTTCAAGATTTATATTTCCTAAACTTTCTCGTTGGGAACAGATGGGAATCGAACCCAGGACCATTCGCTTAGAAAGCGAACACCGTAACCAGTCAGCCACGGCCGCTCCTCTGTTCCTGCTTTAGCCGGAATCAACCTAAAATATCAAAACATTGGGCAAATAAATGGCTTCAACTGTCCCAAGTTGTAACATTTGTCCTGATTCCCGCACCCACAGGAAACATTATATAATAAAGAAATTTACTTCAAATAAAAAACGTAATATATGTGGTTGTAATATTTAACAAATTTTTTAAACATATTTAAAATTACAAAGAAAATATTTAAAGAACAAGGCGGATGGATGCACTAAAGCTTAGATTCAGTTCCAAAAATAGCAATGCGCTTCCAATTGCTGTCTGGTTGGAATCGTAATTGGTAACTTTTTAGTAGAGGACGAACATTGAGATGATTCAACCACCAGTAGAGTGTGAATTGAGTCAATTTCATGAGTGTAGTGTTATTGTGATAAGACGGCTTGTACTTGTAACGGTCTCAAAATTTTGTTAGTAACCCTAATGTTCGGCCCAGATCCCACGCCAAAAGAAGAAACGGTCCGTAAAAGTACTTCTCGGTAAACAGGACAGTTGATTCTGGCTGATGGTGTCCTCGACAGAACCATTTTTACCATAGAGGTGGGGCCGCACACTAGAACACCGTTGCCGTTGACCTGCCCCGCATCATTTGTGTAGATTCAAGATGTTAAGGGGGAACTGAGCGCACAAACTCCACCGGGACGTCAAATTTTATGTTCCGTCATAAAGTGCTCTGTCAGATGGTAGATTATGGCACGTCTTCTCAGGAGAGCAAACACACACACACGCCTGACATCAGAGAAGTGAGTTGTTTACCCCCAACTCCCAAAGTAGAGTACAAGGGGGAGTTCTGACTGGATGGGAACTTTCACACGCCGCACGCTGACATCTGAGGGAATCTGAGAGGATTATATTTCTGCACACAAACACACATCAACGTGAATGGAACGTAATCCCGCAGGTCGTAAAAAAACATCCAATAACTGTCAGGCTCCACTCGAATAGGTTTAGTTTTTCATTGCGATGATAGACGACCGGTTTAGGAGTTTGATGCGCTGCTTATGGTTGATTTTATGTTGTATGGTTTTTGATTAGTGGTAATAACAGGATAAACTTGTCGATTTAATTGAATCCGTCCTGAATTGGGATCTGGATCATTCATATTATTTTGAGTAATATTTAAGAACGAGCCTACAAAATATAAACATCTTATCACACGTTGGTTTTGGCCCTTGTTTGACCTTTTGTCCTTTCGACTGTAAAAAAATAACAGATTTCATTGAATAATAATTCAATGAGCAATGACGTGAATCCCTTTACCACCCAGCCAAAAATTAATTAAACGACAAAACAGTCCAGTACAATGTAACGAAACGAAATCAATTCTCGTCGACACTTCCTCACTGATTGCTGATACCGGTCACGTTTCTGACTAGCAAAACTCACCAAGTCACGTGCCCTGCAGTAGATTTTCCCGCAGAACTGTACCGTCACACTATCACCTGTTGTGCGGAGGAAAAGTTCGCTTCCCCTTGAAAGGCTCTTTAACGCAAGTTGATTCGGCGCCAAATTATGTCAAGTGCACGCAAGGCTTTCCCGAAAGTTTTCGGGACCTAACGACGTTAATCAATTGCTGCGAGGACTTATACCCCCTCCACCCCACTTTTTCCAGCATAAAACAGATCAAGTGACTGAATTTCTTTTGTAGGAGTTGGCTGCTTTATTCAGACGCAGTAACTTTTGCTACCTGCTGGCTCCAAAATTGGACTTTTTTCCGCAGTATGGATCAAAAAAAGTCCAACTTTCCCCCGAACCGTAACTGTAATAGCTTTTCACAGCGCGATTTTGAACACCGTTAGCTGGCACCTTCAGGTAGTTAAGGGTGATGTATTGTGAGTAAAAGCGCTGAGTGTGAACCACGGTGACCGGTGGCGTGGCCTCAGCGAACATGGGTTTGACTGATTTCGGGAGCGTAAAAGGTCTTTCGAAATGACTCAGCTCGGGAAGCTTCCTGCAGTGCAATTTAGATTTGTTGAACCGTAGTGGTCAAGGTTTTCTTGTTTGGTTTTGATTGAAAATGTAGTTTCCATAAATTGTTAAAAATGTTTTGATCGCAAGTTTTCAAACAAATTTTAAGCCATAGTTTTCATATAAATAAGCTTTCCTGGAAACTCTGAAAGTTATCTGAAACATGTTAATCAATTCAGCTAGGTGTCGACATCCACGTCACAGGTGCTATTCACGACCTGTAGCGCAAAGTTAACCACTCTGTCGAATGTATAATGAACCGTAACCCTTGCTCACTGCCTAGACTGGTTCAAAAAGAGTACCAAGAGCAAGAGAAAACCGAAGAAATCCATTTAAATAATTTAATTTTTGAGATTTTTTTAACAATTTACTTTGGTCCAGATCGGAAAATGAAGTGGAAAATTGATTTAAAAAAAAAATGTTTTGGTTCTTTGGTGTCTTCAGAAAAGTTGTTGCAAATGGAACGGGTCAACTTTTGGTTTAGTTGAAAATAAGGGTGGTTAGGATTGGGATGATTTTGAAAAACTTATTTTCAGAAATATTTTTGGGTTTTCTTTGTCTTCTGGAAAGTTGTTGGGCTTGCCAATTCAAACAACTTTTTTCAAGACACCAAAATTTAATCTCGCAATCTACGCATTCTACGACCAAATTGAGAGAAAGCATCTGAGCAAACCTTCAAAAAACAGTTATTTGAACGTTGCAATTCAGGGATAAGCTTTAGAGAAAAGTGATGTTCGGGGCACTTTTAGAACTATAAAAAAATATATATTTTTTCCCGTCTTGAAAAATTACAATTGTTTAGTTTGCAATGGTTCGTGAAATCGGATTATAATCATATTTTGGATTCTCTTCGTATTCAAAAAACCCTTTAAAATGCTTTTTAGAAATCGAAAATTGGTCAAAAGGAACCATAGTTACGACTGACGCAAGTTTGCGTTGTCCCGTCACGCCAATTTATTGGTCAAGTCACAAATTCAAAAAAAGGGTTCTCGTTTTTCTTGTCTAGAAGCAAATCGTGTTACAGTTCAGTTTTGATATTTAAAAAAAATTAAAAAAAAAATGACGAGTAATATCGCTCTGAGTGTTTATACAAGAAATAGTGTGGATTCAGATTTTTACTGGTTTTTACAAGCCTTTGAAAGTTCTTGGATATTTTATTAAATTTGATTTGTAAGGAATTCAAAAAGAATTATTGATAGTTATGTTTGAACTACCCCAACTAGCCTTTTAAAATCAAACTAAGGCCGATGCAAATATTTAAAAAAGTTTTTGTCCCTCGGCCCTGGCCGAGGTCAAGGGGGGGGGGCAAAAAAATAAAAAAATATAAAAATTTAAATAACAAGCCATAGTCTTCACATTTAAATGAAAAAAGTGTTTTAAAATGCATTTTACACTAGTTCAGTTGTTTTGCAATCATTAGTTTTCAAAAAATCTAAGATCTGACAAAAACAAAAATTGTATCGAAAAAAAAGATTTTGCATCGAAAATTTTCAAAAAATCTTAAGATTTTTTAATAAACCCAAACATGCTAAAAATGATTTTAAACGCAGGAGAATGTATTTTAATTTGATTTCAGCTGGTTGCACTTAAGTTTCATTGAAATTTTGAAGTTTATTGTAAAAATATTTTTTTTGCCCCCTGATTTTTCGGGACAATTTTGAAGGGGGGGGGGTGACAAAAACTTTAAAAAATATTTGTACCAGCCTAACAGTTGAATAAAAAATGTATAATTATAAAAGCATTCGCCAAAGCTTAAAAGCAATGAAATCTGAAGCAATAAAAACCTGAATTTTACAAAAAAATCCGTACAGAAAACCAGTCGCTCCTTACTCCATCTAATTTGCTGATTTTCACTTTTTAAACAACTAATTTTGCTAAACTTTTGATAGAAACTAGCTTGTTCAATTCCTATTGAGCTATTTATCACTCGATATCCGTGGTTTCGACATGTATTAGAGTAAATTTTATACGTTTACAAAAAAAAATAAAAAAAATAGGTATGTGCATGTTATTGAGAAAAGTAACTTTTTGGGCATTTTGATCTAATATTTGAAATTTACAAAATAAGGTTTATAAAACCTCAGGTTCACGAAATATGTGAAACAATTTAACAGTGTCGTAGGATTGTTAACGGTTTTCTTTGGTTTAAATTCGAAAACGTTTAATTGGCCAGCATTGGTCGAACTTAAAGTACCATGCGTCTCCTGAAAAATGTTCTTATCATTCTTATTTTTTATTTCTATGGAGAGCAACATGCTCATGCTCATGATTCTTATTTTTATTTCTATGGAGAAGCATGGTGCTTAAGGTATTGCTTGAACTACCGGAATTCGATGAATTATTATCATAAAATCTATCTTGGAATCCAGTTATAGGAAATTCATTTTTTTGTTAATCATATATTAGGGACCATCCATAAACCACGTGGACACTTTAGGGGGGGGGGAGTATGGCGATTGTCCACGATCCATAAAAAAAAGTTTTTTTTTGTATGGTCAACTGTCCACGAGGGGGGGGGGGGATTTACAAAAGAGTGTCCACGTGGTTTATGGATGGTCCCTTAATGATCCTCCGCCAACTCAAATGAAATTGGAAACAATAGAGTATAACAATAACCTACCAAATTGTTGAGCAGATAATTACATAAATTTTGATATATAAACATGAAGGGTTTTCTTACAACCATCACGAGTTAACTTTTTCAAAACTTTTTCTTCGTAAGATCGCGATAACTTGCGATGTTTACAAACAAAACCCTTATCCCACCGGAGGTCGCGTACGTGTACTTTGTACACAGTTTGTAAGGGCACTTGTAAGAAAGGCGAAAACACGCAACTTCCCGAAGGTTATGTTAATACATCCAATTTTTTTACAGTTTAAACTCTAAAAAATAAGCCTGTAAAATTTCAACAAAACACCAAATTTTAAAATGAAATTTTTGTTCTAAATGAAAAAAAATACCCATCCCAAAAAATTTCTACAGTTGAGTACCGGAAAACGGCTGAGTTTTCGAAACAATTTTAGTTTTTTTTAAATAAAAAAAACTTTTTTTTAGAATTCTGAGAACGCCATTAAATCGGGTGTTTAATTTTACTATTTCATGCTGCAAATTATTGAAAAACACGTCTTTTTTCGAATGTTTTTAAAAATGGAAGGAGTCGTATCGGTATCGAGTCGAGTCGGTATCGAAAATGGAGCTCGGATTCATGATCAGGTACAAAAGCAACCCCTTAGGACAAAGTGTCATGCAAATCGAAGAGGAGTCGGGTCAACTGCGGTCACCGCAGTGCGGTGTGAGTTGGCGGAGAATGACCCACATCACAAACATAAAATTCCGAGAGAGGAGAGACAAAACGACTTTGAACCAGTCTATTCCACTTAGTTTACTCATTATAATTACCACGTCTGACGACTTGAACGACAGCTTGCCGACACGGTGCTGTCGTACTCGCCGTTCTCGTCGTGCGTTTCCTGCGGCGAATTGAATTAATTTCAGCAACCATCTGGTTCCGTCTTACATTTGCATCCGTCCTCTACTCTTCTTTTGCCGGTCTGGTGAGGGTTTTTTGTCGGCATTTCACCACCGTGATAAAATCAACGGAACGAACCCAACCAACAAATGACGGCCCCGGGAAATGGCTTTCGACATCATCTGCCATTATATATTATCACCCCTGCCGAAAATGTCCCCGGGGAGGAACGTCAAACAGTGGGGGAGGGAAAGACGTTGAAAAACCTTGCGTGGCGAAGAAGAAAAGCGGTTCGACATCTGGATACCCGAGTAACCTTAGACCTGGACGCGGGACACCGTGTTTGTCCCGTCCCCGATGGAAGGCCGGTGTGTTGCTACCTTCATCAGTTTGACGGTCCGACCAGATAAGCGAAGATTGATTCCATGATTCAGTACCGTAATGATGATGTTACCAGGGGTAAAATTTCCACCTCCATTAGACCTCCCGGTTGAGATTTGTGTGGTAAATTAGTGATGATGAAACGCCACTTGAACCGGATAATGGTGGCACAATGGTGGCGTTTTCGTTTCTTAGGAAATTTGTGAAATTTTCAGCACGTTTTTTGCATGAAACATGAGAACTTTTATAGGAAACGGGAATGAATAGCTTCAATTCTGCATCTTCAGATTAGTATCAATTGAAATGCATATTTTTTTCGATATTTCATTTACTGATAACTTTAACAAATACTAAAAAGCCCTTAACTTTACTTTCTAGAAAAATATTTCTACAGATTAATTCCCAACCATGATAGTCAATCCCTGATTTAACCAATAATAAAATCAAACCTTACAATCAGTTGGATTTTGCAAAGACATTATTGTTGTCCAGTCAAAGAAAAAAAAGATTGTCGCATGCGAAAGCTCATGTTTTTCCTCAAGTTTATGATACCGGTAAAGTTTATCTGTTTAAAATTTGGAATTTAATTGAAGAATCATATATTGATTAAAATTTTCATTTCAGAAATGAGTTATTCTTTGAAAAATGTGCCGATCCATCTTTTAAATCCTAATTTAAAAAAATTATTAAGTCACACAATTCTCTTTAAAAAAAATGGCAAAATGTAGCTTCCAATTTCCTGGGGAATGGAACTCCGGCATACGAGCAGTTTTTTGTCTAAAATGTATTGCTTATGGGCAAACTGTCATTTCTAAAACTCGAATCTGGTACCGTCAACTAGGGTGAATCGGGACTACAGTTTGATTAGGGACAGCACGTTTGGGAGGACTTATTAGCTTCAAAATTAGGAAATGAATGTATACATTTTGTTGAACTGTTTCTTGTCTAATCGAAACCACTCAAAAATATCAAAATATTTGGCTGCAAAATTGGTCAAACTGCTGTTCCAATTCGCCCCAAATGATGGTACTTCATTAAAAAAAAAGCTGGGAAACAGGATTGGAAGTTTTACTTGTTTTATGTGACTTTGCCAATGTTTTTTAAAAAAAAAATTTTTAGGGGTCAACTTTGGCTGTGTTTTTTACTAACGTTTCCTATATTTTAAGTAAAAAGAAGTGTGCAATAATTTTTGTAGTGTCCCAGACTATGCCTCTACGCATTGTTTTACAATTTAAATGATAATGGTGCCATTTTATAGCAGAAAATGTAAAAAACAGGCAAAAATTGAAAAAGTGATGGTAAAAACATGAAAAAATTAGATAGGCAAAATGTAATGCTAGGAGGTGGTGGGAAATGCCAAATACTACCAAAAACAAACATAAACTAAACGAGACGAATGCAAATTAAATTACTTAAAATGAAACAAGAAAAACATAAAACAAGAGAAGTAAAGTATTTCGTAGAACAAAAGTTGCTCAAAATGACTTCCTGAACAGGGGAAAAATAAAAAAAAAATCGAAAAAAAATTTGGGCAGTAGAGGGTTAAGGAAGCAATTGGAAACAGCTTTCTAGGCCTGACTTTTTGAACTGTACAAATCCCAAAAACTCAATCAAAGTTCAAACATATTCAACAAAACCGAAAAATAAAAGTTTAAAAACATATAAAAAAAAGGATAAAATTATTTAATAATTTTATATAAAAAAGTCAGTATTTTTATTACAATTAATTTTAAAAAAAAGTTTCAAACCACAGCTAAATAATTCACGCGGGAAATATTTTGAAAGTCATTATCCCAAATTTAAGCCAAATTGTTTTATTTGATTCACAATGCAGGTTTGAAAAATTGCTTTGCACGTGGCAAATGGAAAATAGAAGAGAATCAATTTTCTTAAACAATATGTAAACAAAAGTTTGTTAACATCTAAGGCACATACTAAACAAGCCTATGAAAAAAATATTTCTATAAAATAAAAACCAGAACAAATATTTTAAAAATTAAACACGTGCAAAAAATGTGCACATCTTTCTAAACATTATTTAAAATAAAGTTTTTTGTTGATAAATCATCATAATTTGGAAAGTCCAAACCCAAAATAGTAAGCTTAATCGAGTCTGGACTGTATAAACCAAACCATGAATGGAAAATTACATTAATTTCATTTCCAGTTTTCAGAGTAAAGAGTGAGAAATCAAAATCATGATTTTTCCATTTTTAAGTACACTTTAAAAATGATTTAAAAATTTAAATGCTACTAGAATTTTTCGCTGACACCAACCTTCATCAAGCTGCAGAACTCTCAAACAATTCAGCGAAAATAAAATTCAAAAATGTCTCCATTTTCACGCTGCAAAAAATAAAACCATCCACGCAAAACTCAACGCAATTGCTGCGAGTGAGCCATATATTTATGCAACACATGAAACATAAACCGTAGTCTTTAGTACACCCACCGCACGGGGATCGTAAATATATGTGTCTCTTCCAGCAGAATCAAGAAGGAGCTTCCAGCAGATGCACAGTAAAAAAACTATTTTTTCTTAGTTGTGTTTCCCAGTTATTTTAAAAAACGTTGCAGATCTGAAAGAAACAAAATAAAATTACAACGTTTTTAAAAATTAGGTTATATTTCTCTCTGTGACAATCTGAGCAAAGCAGGTCCTTCAGGGCAAATAATCCTTCTTCTGCAGAGAAATGGAAGGAAAGACGATAAAGTCAAAAGGCGCAACGAGTGTGATTCTCGGGAGAGATATAATGAGCGACTGGATAAATATTTGATGTTGATTACAGTTTTGAGACAGATTCCTTTGGCAAATGAAAGTGATCAACTGTGTGAATGCACAGTCATTTGTGGAGTTGAGGCTTACTGTGAGATAAATATTCGTAATGTAATGTGGTATTTGAGATTCATCTGGAGGAGACACACAATTAAGCATATATTATTGTTGCTTTATTACTGTTGTATCTTCATAACATTTTTGTTTAACATTTTTTTATAGAATTATACTTCTTTGCACTGAATCTTACCTTAGATTAATTGACTAAACTTCAGAAACATCGTCATCTCCAGTCAGATTACAGTTTCCCATAATGGGCGGCCCCCCCATTGTGCTTCCAAATTATCCCCATAATTACAGTATAAACGGTCATTCCGTAAGGCAGTGTACCCAAACAAACAATTAACGAAATTAGTGTCTGCAATGACAACCGCAGGGACTGGCTGTTGTTGTGGTGCTCCGACTTGACTGATATTGCAAACCCAAACACACACACAACAACAACAACACACAAACAAAAAGCTGGCGGCTATCGTGGTGGGTTCAGGACACGTGCGTTTGATAGGGTGGTCATTGAATGGAGATCTCAATCAAAGCTAGTGGCAGAGTTGCAAACAACACAAATACAAATTTACAAAATATCAACACAATTTGCCATAATTTGTCCACAAAATAACAAACAGAGAAATCTGAAAAAGACAAACCACCCTAATCAAGGCAACACAGACACAATAGGCCACTGTCAAGCGCACGAGAATGACCCAATTTTCCGCTGACAACGCAATAAAATGTAAATTGACGTCTGATGGTGAACTGCGAGCGTGCCCATCAGCATACACGGACACACGTACGCGTCACGCACACACAAACACACACACATACAGACGCATACTTGTGTAACGGTTTGCATAGCAATGAAGAGTGGGTAGTGCTGTCTTGGGAAATGCTCAATATTATAAGTAAAGTTTTTTTATTATGTGAATGACTTTGTAAATACTATTTCTATGACCATAGAAGACATTTTGCACCATTTGTTCGCCCAGAATTACAGGCTGTCTATACCAAATTATTCAAAAATTCTTAATCTTGAGAACGTATTTTCTGATCGATTTGGTATCTTACGCAATCACTCTAAAAATAACAATTTTTCTAATTTGAACTGATTTTATTGCGCATAAAACACATTTTAGAAAGTTGTAATTTTTGATTATGTTTTTAGGCCGATAGTCTAATCAACTGAGAACAATCTAAAATATCTTTCCTTGCATTGATAATCATATTTAGCATGTTTTGGCTCGTTTAGAAAAAAAATGAAGTCTTCTAAAATTCCAATGTACATCACAGCAAAACTTTTATTTCTCGCAAAAATTAAATTACGTCAATATTTAGAAACTTTGGAAATTAATGATTGCAAAACAACTGGACTTTTTTCATTCAAATGTTGACACTGTGGCCTGTAATTTCAATTTTGTTTTTGCCCTCAAGTCAGAGTCGAGGGACATAAACTTCAAAAAATATTTGCAACGGCCTTATGATTAAAAGAAATCCTGTTTAAGTCACACAGAAAAAACATCAGGAAATGGTGACAGTTTTTGTGTCGAAAAAAATGTGTAAAATTACATCAATAAATAGTGAATTTTCATCAGTTTCTGGTGAATATTCATCAGGTTCACATTTTTACACATTTTTTAGGTAATATTACTTTAAAAAAATGAAAATATTCAACCTACCAAATTTTCAACATTCCAAAATTCAACTTTTTTTTGCTGTGTAGCATAAAATAATCATGAAAAAATTTACAGTGCTGCCAATTTTTCAGAAAAAAAACATGATTTTTGTGAATTGTTGAAAATGCAGTCGATATAAAAAACAAATTTAGAAAGTGTTATGGGATTTTTCAACAGTCAGGGTTGATTAGAAAATGTCGAAAATATTTGCGTTCGAAGATCGAAAATTGTAAATTGGAGCCATAGTTGCTGTACACAAAATTTCGATGCTAAACCTATTTTTCCTGTATAATTTTCTTTCTGAGGATTTATCCTGGCAACAAATGATATTATCTTCAATGCTATGGCAGCAAATTTAGAGATTTTTTTCTGATATATTCGAAAAAAAAATACTTCTAGAAATTGACAAGCTTGGTCACCTGTCAGGAATTCTACAGTTAAAAAAAACATTTCTAATAGAACTATAAAATACCTTTCAATTGACAATTTGATTTTACATCTTAAAAAGAATACAAAATGTGTCGATTTTTTTGCATTTTTTTTTTTTAAATCTCGTGTTATCAAATGGCAACACTGGAAAAAAATTGACCAGCTAGTGCTATAGCTCGAAAGATGGCATTTTGTCATCTAAAATATATCCAAATTAAAGAACATTCAAAAATGGGTTTTTTGAGCAAGTTTTTGGTGTCAAAACTCAAATTTGAAAAATTGATAAAACATAAACTTTTCCGAAAAAATGGGTTAAACTTAAACTATTCATTCAGAAAATCCGTTCTCAGGATACAGATTTTTAAATATAATAAAAGCTTTTTTATCTGGACAGCTGCCAACTACTACAAAATGTTTACATTTGTCATAGAAAAGGTACACACAAATTTGTATTCATTTAAAAAAATACAGATATCAACTTTAAAATAAATTTGATAATTATTGGGAGAATTGCTCTGATTTATCAACATCGATAGCGAAGTCAAAAAAAAATCTTACACGGTGCATTTTTAGTCGTTGATTCTGATCCTTTATATGTAAAAAACAAACATTTTGTTTTTATTTAAAAAAAAAAATATCGGTGCTGTATTGAATCACACCATTGAATTATCCTTAAATCATTCAAATTTATTAGAGATCAATCTTTTTAAATTTCTTTATAATTTAAAAAACTATATGTTTTAGGGTCTTCTCAAAAGCATTAGAAAAAGAATAACTTTGGCGATTAGATTAACTGTTGCTACAAACAAGAGCGTTTAATAGCATAAAAGCCAAGCCAGTTTTGTGACTTTTTGATCAATGATAACCGTTATTTATTTATTTTAATGAATTTTAGTACAAACTTCATGGATTTAAGAAAAACTCTTAAATACCTTTACCAAAATAAAAAAAATTAACCCGATAATTTCTGAAAATTTACGAGTTCTTGTTTCTTTCGCCTTTTAAGCTAGAAAATTGGTATAACAAATTATTTTGGGCTAATTATTGGAAGAGAGGGCTTATTATTCGAACGTTGAAGTTGATTTGCTAATTTCTGTTATCTGAATATAAATAAACACAGATTATTTGAAACTGGTGAAGTTTCTTTAAGGGGTTACATACATGTAGAAAATCACAAAATTTTATATTACAGAAAATTCACTAAATTTACTAAAAAGATGATTTTCAATTACTCCTAAAAGTTTCACGAAGATATTTCATGAATGAACTGGGTAAGAGACGATTTAAGTTCACAATTTTGCCATGCCCAAAGCGAACTGTCAAACTTTGTGAACGTTTTTCTCTAAACAAGGAGTTGATTTACGGGTGCCACGATATCTCGAGATGGGATGGACCAAATTGGCTCAAATATTTGGTGAAGACTCCCAAGACATATCCCGTGTGCATGACGAAGCCCGATTTTGAAATTTTGCTTTTTTTAAAAATACAAAAATCAAAAACTGACGTTTTTTAATATGTTAAACATAAAAATATTTTTATCTATTTTTTAAAATTCAGTTTTTGAAAATCGACCTTCGTCATGCACACAGGATTGGTTTAACGAGTCTTCACCAAATTTGAGCTGATTTAGTCAAAGCAGTTTTGAGATATCATGGCACCCGTTTTTGAAACTGCTAACTTAAAATAGCTATATCTCGGCAATGGTACATTCAAATGTCTTCATATTTATTATGTTAATAGATGAAAATGTACATTTAAATGCCCTGCAAAAAGATTATTAAAAAATTGAAATGTGTGCTCACACCAACCTCGGACATTTTTGACGATTTTCATGTATGTAACCCCTTTATTTAAAAGGAGCAAAGAAACATCTGGAGCAACATTCAAAAAGGGTTTTTTTTCTGTTTGAGTATTAAGACACGGAATCCTGATTACAAGGACTATTGTATCGTGTTACCCATTTTTACTGATATTAAGCATTTCCAGATCTATAACACAGTTCCTATTGAGAGGAAAAGTGCTGTTCCATCCAGATGCTGTAAACTCCATTCCTTGTGCCTTGTGCGCTATGTATCGCTAGAACTGCGGTGACAATTTTTTGTGTCATTTTTCAAGCTCTTCCCAGCAGCTATTATTTGCCGCGCGGGGTCTTGTAAAGACAATTGTGTTCCCTTTGCTCTGATCTGGACAATGCGACTGGACTGCAGTGCAATACCGATCGGCTGGGCATTATTTACATGCGAAGACACGAGGAAAGTATTTTGGCAAGAGGCGCAAAGGAATATCCCAAGATTGATCACATGCTAGAAGAGCACGTGAAGCAACCGTTTTATACTCATACGGTTGCTGCTACCTCTGAACTTAAACCTAAGGCTGCCACCCTGAGAAGAACCCATGACTTTCCGCTTATGAGGCGAAACCCGTAACCATTCGGCCACAGGAGGTTGGCTTTCAAAAAGGTTGCATAAGCATTTCATCAGCAAGAACTATTTTGCAAATTCCAAGACAACAGGTAACTTTTCAGCAAAACCCCGGAGTGTGATTAGCTATTTTTTACACCTCAAATTTTGGGAAAAAATTACATAAAGATTGAATAAGTAAAATAGTTGAAACTGTCAAGTTGCTTGTTCCCCCTTTTCTGGTGTTAGTCCAGAACCATTTTTTAAACAAATAATTTTCTGAAGGGAAAGAGGCTTGATAGAATATATTAATATAACAAACTTGAGATATTTTACCCTAGCGAGGCCTCCAGCTACATTTCAATGTCCATCTCTCCAGCTCTCATCCCCATCAGATTGCCAACGGCTATACGTTTCGCAATATTACGTTATTGTAATTCTGTATGGGCACGGACATGTGGTTGCTTGCGCTTGGGCTGTCACAATATGTAGCTGGATGTTACACGGCCTAAAGGTTGTACCCGAAGGATCAACATGACGTATCTCATCTCGTTGTTCGATATTGCGTTGTTCAAAATTGTAATTAAATTCGCTTCAAAAGTTTCGTACTTTTCCGTCATGAAAGCAATAAATTGAAACTGAAATTAAACTCAATAAACTCATATCCGACCCACCACATGGATGTCATCCATCAACCGGAACGTCGCCCTAATGGTCACTAATTTCTGACCGGTCTTCCGTTCAAATGGTCATTCACTCGAACCATCCCCTAACCTTCCTCACCCTGCTGGTCAGCCCACAATATTTTCCCAGCGAATGAACCACCATTAATTTCACTCGACCAGCAATGCTTGAGCAATGTTTGGGGGGCGAAATCACCGCCTACACACTTTGTGACACATCTGACGATTTCATTATCCGGCGGCAGCAGCAGCAGCTCACGAAATGTTCAATTATTACTTTCTTGTGCTTCGTGCTGATAAAGTTTTTGGAGCTTTTCGTTGTGTTCATCACCCACCAACGACATTTTGCTTCACCACTTCAATTATACCGAGCCAAATTCTACGTAGCTTACGGGCAGGCCCCCACTCTGTTGACTAGGATTAATTATTTCGTTGTGAAAGTGTGATTATCGAGAAATGAACTTTCTTTCCACTTAGTCCAGGCGACGCAGATAACAATCAGTGAAACTAAGTTTTGTAGCTTTATTTTTTGTAAGGTAATGCGCTCGGCACGTTGCACGAGTTTCTATTGTGAAATTGACTCAGGAACACGAATATGATAAAATTATTACTAGAAAATGGGATCTAAGGGGTCCCCCGAGCAAAGATTTACCACCAAATAATTCACTAAGAGGAAAAGTGTCTATTTTATGTGGTAAACTGCCATACCCAAAGCATTATCAGTCTCAGATAATAGTCCCAGAAGTTCCCTGCAAGATCCGGGTCGAATCGAGTTGATATCGGGACCCGAACAGACGGTAATAACTTAATTCATGCCATTTCAATAACAAATTTTGTCAAAATAACAGAAAGTGTTATGGAATATTCTTGCAAAATCCATTTTTGCATAAGAGTTCAATAAAAGTTTATGTTATCATAACAAAATTTGTTATTGGTCTGATATTGATTGAAAGCCAGAACAACTTGGGAATAAAATTTTTTTGTTATGGAAGAATAACTCCAACTGTTATTGGGATGATCGGATTAGTTGTTAAAATATCAAAAAATAATAACAAAGATTTGTTCGAAGAATAACGTAAAATGTTATTAGTCTGTTATTACAATAACAATCCAATAACAAAAAAATCATAACGGCGAATAACAAATTTTGTTATAAATAACATAAAATGTTATTGGCCTAGTATTTTCCAATATCAAAAAATGTTATTCCCAAGTTATTACCGTCTGCTCGGGGATGGAACACAATTTTATCTGAGTTTGAAAATTATACTATTTTTTCACTAAAATGCCAATAACTCCCTTTAGATTTAACCAATTCACCCCACTTTTTGTTGCATTTTTTAAGCCCTTTCAGATGCATTTTTAAATTAAAAAAAAATAACTGAATTTTACCTAAGCCTTTTTAAGATTTTTGACGTTTTTGAACCATTAAACTGTGATTCCCGATTTACCCCACTTTCCATTGACCTAAAGTGCTCATATTTTGGCCAGATGCTAGTTTCATATGTACAAACGACCCCTGAAAATTTCAAGCAGATTGGTGAGGTCCAAACGACGTCCTATACAAAGGGGTATGCACTGTACGTGAACTCGCTCTTAAAACCAACGGTGTCTACTGCAGATCGCTTTGAAAAATGTTTAATACAAATCACGAAATTCGTTTTAAAATGTTAGTGTCTTATTTTTAAATTTCAATCATATTATGAATTGTAAACTTTGAAGGGTGATAAAAAGATAAGGTTTTGAATAATTTCACAACCCAATCATGTTAATTTATGGTGATTTTTGATAAATTTACATGATAAAAAATATGTTTATGATTACCTGCAGATAATTAAGAAACAAATCAATAAAAACCTTTTTTAAAAAAGGCAGACAAAATTGACCGTTAGACAAAATATGAACCTTGGTAAAAATATGTTGGGTTAATTTATTAAATTGGCCAAGGAGTATGGACAAACCAAAAAAGTTTGAATAGGTTAAGTAGTTTTGGTATAATATGTAAAAGTTTCCAAAGGCCGGTTGGCACTGCCTTAAGTTTTAATTTTTGAGTGTTGGCAAATAAAGTTTTGCAGGAATTATATGGCAAAAAAGTGGACAATTTTTGTTGAAGGGGGTTGCTTGGACGATGCCTATGGTATGTACGTATAAATATTGTGCATTTTATCCATTTTTACCATTAAAAATTGCAATTTTTGATAGAAAATGCTCTGGGGGTAATTTGGACATGGCTTGTGGGGTAATTTGGACATACCTGAAAGTCTACCTGCCAGGCAACAAAAAAGTAACTTTCATGGTTGGTTGAGTTTTTAAAGGGATTCAGATAAATTTAGAGGGATTTAAAATGTCAAAACACTCAAAAAGGAACGTGAACAATGAGAACTTTCACAGAACCCCTATTTTTTAATTTATTTCAATATTCGAATGGATGGAAATCTGATTACTGCACATTTGGCGTTCAACTAGACTCTAATGTTGATTGTCCCTGGGCCTTGTAAAGTCAAGGGGCATGATTTGATCCTAGTGCATTAGTTTAAATTTGGGTATAAATTCTTTTTTTATAAGCACTATGGACACCACTTCATGCTACGAGAACTCGCTTTGTCGCAGCCCCAGGGCTTAAGCGTTGACCGATAAGCTGTCTTCGTGAACTAGGTAGTTCTCCGATAGTGAAAATATCACAATTGCACAAGACACTGCTGCTTCTGTGACTTTTTCACTATCACAATGTGGGATTTAGGTGGGACTTTAGGATAGTACAATTGATTTGTTGCTTAGCATTAGCATTTAAAATAAATCTGTATGCTTTCCAAATCTATTTGATGATAAATTTAGTTGCAATTGTTAAGATAGAGTAATGCTGTCAATAAACTTTGAATGATGTAGAATACTAGGCATTCTTTTATGTCAAATTGTCCATAGAGTCTCGATCAATCAATAATGTAATGATATCAGACAAAATTCGTTAATCTGTTGAACTAACGGTTTTCGGATTATGATTGTATCTACCATTGTTGCGAATCGAGGAACTACGGATCTTTTGACGTAAATGGTCATTTCTTTTTCAAATCGCGGTTTCTATTCTATTTGTATATCAGTTCATAACTTTTTTATTGTTTTTGATAGAAGTAGTACTACAACAGTAAAAGGAATGTTTAGTTTTGACATTAATTTAGAGGATTTTAGATTAAAGTTAAGATTTTCAATCTAAAGTAGTTAGAAAATGAACATTTGGACTTAAATGAATAATTGAATTAGTTGGACTTATGAATAAAACACACCTGTACATTTATTCTAGAGTCAGATCCATACAGCGTCAGTGTTTATTTGGTCGAAGTGTACTAATTCATTGGCAGATCTGATTCTAGTTGTAATGTACGACAAGACTACAGACGGACGTGACAGGACGAGGGCCCAGTTTAGAGGTTTCAACATCAACGATGTGCGGCTGGACCACCCTCCCAAAAAAAAAAAAAAAAACTAGACTCTAATGTTGATTGTTTTTAATTAATTACTTTTTTTAAATTAATTTCTATTTGCTGGTTTACAATAATATTAAAATTTGAAGGGCTACGGAATGTAAAATTTAAAAAATGATAGTTTCAGGTTATTTAGTTCTACATAAAGAATGGTTTGGATAAATCTAAACGATACCTTAATCAATAAAAACTATACCTGTGCTAGATCCAGAATCAATGTTTAAGTCATTTCAGAATGAATGATTAAATTATGTATACCACACTGAACTATTTGTTATCTTCCTATTGAATTATAGTTCTATCACAAAATCATTGTGAATACAATACATTCTGCTAAAACGCTGAACCAAACCACAACAAAATCATTATTTAAAAATTTGATGAAATATTGTGAGCAAAAAAACACTTAAAAATATAAAGCAATCACAAAACCAGGTTGATGGATATAAAACATGCTCAAAAAATCAAATGATAAACTTATTTTCAACATGTGTCCAAATTACCCCAAAAAAGGTTACCCCACAAGGTATGTCCAAATTACCCCACAAGGCATGTCCAAATTACCCCATAGGAGTGTTCATATTACCCCCACACAAAAATGTGGGGGTAATTTGGACACCTTTTTTTTTTGCGAAAAAAATGTGTTTTTCATCAAAATTTATCGAAATAAATGACATTTTTCCATAAAATATGGTCTCTATTATCGTCTGGTGTCATCCACATTCCTTTAAAATATCAATACAGCCCGTGGCAGAGCAATTTCCTTAGGATGTCCAAATTACCCCACGCTCCCCTAAGTCATCTTGTGTTGTCCCCTACACAACCATTTTAACAGAATTTAGTTTCATTGAGAAGAACCTGAAAAATGGTAAAATCCCTAACAAAAATCACTTTGACCCAATCTCACCCCCCAGACCCAATGTCACCCCCACTGACAGCACATAACAATTGACTGAATATCGTCGCCGTCGTGCTAACTTGCCGCACGTGCACTTTGGGCCAAATCGATTTCAATCCTGAGATATTCAATAAAAACCGAAAAAACTCCTTGCATTGTTGTCACACTATATATAAAAGAAGTTTCAATCATGTCGTGCTATCTTGTCACTTCCTGAAAATTGATGTAAGTGCGACAACTGGCCAAAGGGATTTCAGGTCAGAACGCGTTTGACGCACGTACAAGTTAGACTACCGTAAACATTTGTAATTATAACTCGGGACTCTATCAACCAACTTCAACCAAACTTCGGGACAATTCAAAGAATGGTCAGCCAAACAAAACGTGTTTGTTATTGTTTACAATGCGTGCTCTAGTTTTTGTTTATTCAAAGTCAAACATTAAAACGCGTTTTTCTCTCAACGTCGAAATGGCGGGTGCGACAAGATAACACGACAGCGTCGATATGTTGTTGCAGGTTTTGTTTTACAAATGACACTCCGTTCAGAATGATTTACCGATTCTGTTGATTTTATCATGTTAATAAACAATTTGATAAACCCTACATGCATCTACCACTAATAATTCATTTAAATATAGTTTACCTATTTGGCGCGTCCTGTCCAAACGTATCCTTGTCCGTTTCCATAATGACCCCTCCTTGCCCAAGTCCGGTCAGTGGCGGCGACTGCACTCTGCACTAATAACTATAATTACAACCTCTAACCAATTTTATCGCTCATTCAACTCTAGCGAGGCCTGGCGTTTACCAACTAGCCCCAGTGTGAACCATTCACAGGTCCTTCCTCAGAAGTACCTTCCTGCTAACTCAACAGACCAGAACCGCGCTACACCTTGTTTGGAGTGGCTCTCCAGAGAGGACGAAGCACTTCTCCTCAATCGATAGCTCAACAACGGAACCTGCTGGGCTTGTTGACATTTCCCGTTCCGCGTCCTCGATGTTGCCACCGTTGTTGTTCGGAAATTGGGTCAACACCACATCACATCCAGAATCTGGGAGTTTTATTTGACTCTTAAAACAAAAATAACATTGGCCCTCAGGGCATCATAACTTTTTTTTCTGTTGACAAAATCACACAAACACCACGAGAACAATTCGGAAATCTTCCTCGAACAAACCATCAATCACGCGGAAAACTTTGGCTAAAACCGCGAAAAATCTCACCAAACACGATCAAAGCCCTCCCCTCGGAGGGAAAATTCCTAAACCGAATCATGTGATTTTTCACACCAGACTGACTCTGGCGGCGAGGAGTTTTCGGAAGTAATGCGTTACAATTAGGATTTTTCCGTTGACCAAAGGTGAGTGCCCGTGAGAATGAGTGTGACTTGAGCTCACTCTCTCCGGGAGAGGAGTTGCGTAACGCCGGGACACTCAATCAGCTGGTTTTGGGGGGGACGCTCCCGAAATATGCCGGCATGCGGGAGCTTTTTCCAGGAAACTCACGTTCGTCGTAGTAAAGAGGGTTGAGCACGGGAGCTTTCGGTCTGAAGGGTGTGTGGAGTTGTTTACTTTTATGTTATCCCGAGTAGAAAAGTTTTTGTTGAAGAGATTATTTTTTTGTATTTAGAGCAATTCTCTACCAAAACCGGAAATGGATTTTATTTGTATTTTTTGATTTGGCTCAAACTTTGTGGGGGCCTTCCCTATGACCAAATAAGCTATTTTGTGTGATTGGTTCATCCATACAAGTCTCCATACAATTTTGGCTGCTGTCCATACAAAAATGGTATGTAAATATTCAAACAGCTGTAACTTTTGAGTGAATTTTCTGATCAATTTGGCGTCTTCGGCAAAGTTGTAGGTATTTTTGAAAACTTTTGAGAAAAAAATAGGTACACGGAAAAAAAATGCAGATTTTTTAATCAACTTTTTTTTTCACTAAAACTCAATTTCCCAAAGTACGTATTTTATGATTTTCGAGATTTTTTGATATGTTTTTGGGGACAAAAATCCGCAACTTTTGAGCCATAGAGAAACATGGTCAAAAATTCTGCCGCCAAGTTTTGAATTTTTGAAAAAAAATAGTGATTTTTGGAAAAAATCGAAGTTTCATGCAAAAAACAAGTTTGACATTATTTTTTAATGCAAAATTGAATTTGCAATCGAAAAGTACCTTACAAATTTTTTAATGAAGGGCTCCGTTTTCAAGGTTTTAAAGCACAAATATCATCATTTTTGATATCAAAAGTAAGTTTACATAACAAGGACAAATCATCATGCAAACCACGGGACCATCCATAAACCACGTGAACACTTTTTTGAATTCTCAGACCCAAATAATTTTTCAATCACAAATGTTGAATCCCCCCCCCCCTCGCTCCTTTGGTGACTACGTGGTTTATGAATGGTCCCCAATTTGTGGAATAAAAATAATTATTCTTTGTTGAAATGTCCTAACATACTCGCAATTTTTTTATTTCAAGAAGAAATGAAAGCAGTAAAATTGCGTAATGGAATGACGTTTTTAACAAAACTTATTTTATTACAGTCCAAAATCGATTATCTGTAGCCTCGATAATTCGAAGTTTGGATTATCCGAATTTCAAATATCCAAACGTTTGTACGAGACTCCGGATAATCGAGTGAAATTGAAAAAAAAGTGTCAATTTACTATTAACTTCCCAAGTCTCAGCTCTCAAGTCAATTGTTAGAAAAAATTGCCAATGCAAAACATAGTGATATTATGAAAATTTACTATTTATCATCTTAGTTTTTTTTTTGTAAAAATGATCAAATTTTTAGCTAAATACTATTATTTCATCTAAAAATTAATGAAACGTTTCGAATACATTCGAATCTGATGTGTCTAAGTGATAACAGGTTCAATTGTAAGCAAATTAACATATTGTTTCATGCATTGTTCCTCTTGTCCCAATGGGTTGTTCGTCTTGCCCCAGTTGTTGAGTAGAACGTACGGAAAATCAATTATTTTAAAATTATTTGTTTTACAGTACAAAAAAGGATTTTTAAGAAACTTGTTCTATCAAAGTCTTAGTCAAGACCTCGAATAAGATGATTATCAAGAAATCCGACAGATCATTTATTGTTTTAATGGGTTTTTTTTCCTTAGCTTGTTACACTTGCCCCACTTTCGCCTATTTAAAAGACATTGAAGAAAATCTAAGAATCTTGTGGTTGGAAGCAAAATGGTTTATTGAAAACTTGCCCAAACCGTTGAAAATATTTTTTAAAGATTATGTCCCTTAACTCTAACTAAAGTCAAAAATTAAAAATAAAAGCCATGGTATCAACAATTGGATAGAAAAAGTGTTTTTTTTATCTAAAATGTATTTAAGCCCAGTACAGTTGTTTTGCAACCATTATTATTATTTTTTTTTTTCAAAATATCAAAGTAATGATAAAACAAATTCAAAAAAAAAAACTTTTTGCGGTACTACAAATCGAAATTTCATACGATTCAAATTCAAACATTAAACAAATTTAAACAGGCCCAAACATGCTAAAAATGATTTTCAATGCAGGAAAATGCATTTCACATTATTTTCAGTTGTTTTTGAAAAAATATTTTTGTCCCCTGATTTGCAACCTTATTTTTCAGAGAAATGTGCATGTCCTAAACAGTACAAAAATCGCAGAAAATTATAACAAGAATTTTCTCAAAAAATCGTTAATATTAAAAAAAAAACACGAAATTCAATTAAAAAATCATTAACTTTTTAAGAATTGCGCAGACTGGTACTAGTTATATTTAAAGTTCTTGTCTCTCAGCTCTGGGAAAGGGGAAGGGAAACAAAAAGAAATTTTAAATATTTAGCCTGAGTTAAGAAGTTTCGAAACAAAAATATATCATTAAATGTATGAAAAAAATAAAGTGATATATTTTTATTTTTTTCTAACTGAACCCTAGAATAAAAATTTGTAAAAATAATTTAAAAAGATATAATTGCAATAACAAGCCAGAATTTCACCATTTTAATGAAAAAATGCATAGAAATTTCCTTATACAGCAGTACAGTCTGTTTTAATCATTAGTTAAAAAAAAGTTTTGCAACAGTCTTATTAAAAACAACAGCCTTATTAAAAACTAAACTAAAAAAAAGTTGAGACAAAAAATCTTTAAATTCAAACAGTTGATTATTTAAACCCTCATCAATTATTTATGAAACCCCTTTTTTAAGAACTTATCATGTGAAAAAAAATTTAAAACAAAAAGTTTAAAATTATACTTTTTTAAATGTGGAAAAAAAACTTGATAAAATATAAACTTATTTCATTGAAAAGTTTAAAAAAAGAACAAACAAAAAAAGTAAATAAAATCGACAGCTAATTGTTTGTTGGTAGATAAAAATAAAATCACCTTTCCCCGCATATCTTTTTCATGCTTATAATGTTAACACTTCAATTTCAAATATTGATGTAATTGTTTTACCCACATGCTGACGAGATACAGGCTTGGGATCAAGTGTCCCCGGGGATCAAGTCTCCCCACTCTCCCCTATGTCCCCTCCTTTCAATACATGCTCAAAAAATCAATGGAGAAAAAACCAGTTTAAAAAACTTCAAACTTTCAATAATGTTCGATAAGCAATCAACTGAAAACCACTTAAAATGCAGTTTCCTGCGTTGATAATCGTTTTCAACACATCGACGCTGTCGTGCTAATTTGTCGCACGTCGCTTTTTGACGTTCCAAGAAAAACGCGTTTTAATGTTTGACCTTGAATAATTCCCATAGAAAGAAAAGGTAATTTGAATATAAGGGAATAAACGACATTCAGATAAAAGTTAAATCTTACAGAAAACACAATTCTGATTTGATTCTGCAGACCAACAGAAGCCAATCAAAATTGCTATTCTCAATTATTGTGACTTCAGTTTCAGTTAAGTACGAGCTGACGCATTGGCAGCTTGAGATATTTTACGCAAAAAAGAACTTGCAAAAACAGCGCCACCACCAGCAGCGATATATTTTCCCTTACAGCAGGATGCTGCTGACACCCGCGCCGTATTTTATGAGACGACATGGCAGTCGCAATTGAAGCAAGTCTCTGGTCACCACATCAACTTCGGGCCAGCACCAGAATTGTAACTTGCAAAGTGCTTTTGAGAAAAGCTTCATTATTAGAAAAAATTGGAATGACATGTTGTCACTTCAATAGTTCCAGTAATATATGAAGCAAATTGATTTATTTCAAATAGAAAAGTCCAATGCTCGTTATAATCCATTTATCACAAATTCTTTGTTCACCTGACTCAATTCATTTTGTACATAGCACATTACAAAACAATGCTATTTCCAATTTCATATTAGAGGTATCTTAAAAAATAATGGCCATCTAAAAAATAAATGTTCTTTACATAACAACCAAAACACCAAAAACTTGTACCCACACCATTAAACTTCACAATATCATCGATACACGTGGCCACCCTAAGCGCAGTCCCGCTGCTAAATATGCATGAGATTCAGTTTCAATTTCAGCATGCAATTCCCGATGGTCCAATTTATTCACGCATACTGAACCTTTTCGGCAAATAATCAGGTGAAACTCAGCGCAATTCTCTATAACAAAGTTGAAAATACCATCAGCTGAAACCATGGGTGTTCTCGCCTCACCGGCCACAAAATTCTTTCTACGGAAAATTCTCATAGAAACTCTACGCCCGTCATCGAATCCATTTCGCGACCACTACTAATTCACGCTTCAAAAGGATTTAAACTCATCTTTTCACTTCATAAAGCAGTAATTATCGGGTGTATCACGTCGTACCATCGTCGTCGTAGATCATGTTCTCGTTGGCGTGCTACCTCGTCGCACGTGAATTTTGGGCCAAATTGAGTTAAAGGCGTCATTTTGTGCAGTTTTCGATGCCTCACCTTTCGACCTTCACAGACTCCATTAAAGCTATCAATTCTGAGATATTCAATACAAAACCGAAAAATCTCACTTTTATTACGAATGAAGCTTCGATCTGATTGAAATTGATGTAAGTGTGGCAACTGGCCAAAGGGAATTTAGTCAGAACGCGTTCGACACAAGTACATGCTCAAATACGGTAAACATTTGTAATTATAACTCGGAGCTCCGGCAACCAAACTCAACCAAACTTCGGGACAATGCACAGTTGTGTGTTCTATTTTTTGATTATTTAGGATCAGCCATTAAAACACATTTTTCAAGGAACGTCAAAACGCGACGTGCGACAAGATAGAACGATCACGTCAATGTACAAGTAAGTAAAAAAGTAAATCTTTCCCTGTTCCTGAGGGAAACACCCTTGAAGAGTATCGGGGCCGGCATTTACAAAGCGGATTCAGAGGCAGTTTTTAACTCAACTAATGTTAACATGTTAAGGTTAATGTTAACATTCCATAGGTCGCCTTCCTAAGGTGTCGTTGATAAGGTCCAGCTTGTGACGATGCACTACTTTCCCTTTTCTAAGCAATCGAATCCAGCCCGGGCAGACGGTAATAACAAAATTCATGCCATTTCAATAACAAATACTGTTAAAAAAACAAAAAGTGTTATGGAATCTTCTTGAAAAATTCATTTTTGCATAAGGGTTTAATAACAGTTTATATTATCATAACAAAATTTGTTATTGGTCTGATATTGGTTGAAACCCAAAACAACTTTGGAATAACATTTTTTGTTATGGAAGAATACCTCCAACTGTTATTGGGATGATCGGATTAGTTGTTAAAATAACAAAAAATAATAACAAAGATTTGTTCGAAGAATAACTTAAAATGTTATTAGTCTGTTATTACAATAACAATCCAATAACAAAAAAATCATAACGACGAATAACAAATCTTGTTATAAATAACATAATATGTTATTGGCCTAGTATTTTCAAATATCAAAAAAATGTTATTTCCAAGTTATTTCCGTCTGCTCGGGTAGAAGAGAAACGATCACCAGTTGTGTTGGTCCGAGCCGGGATTTGAACCCCGATCTACCGCTTACGAGGCGGAAGCGTTACCCCTAGGCTACGTGACTCGATTGATGTACAAGGGATGAAAAATATAGAACGTTGTATAAAAACTAAACTAAAGTATCAATGTTTCAAATCACACCAATTCCACATTCCTTACAATTTTGGACTAGCATAGTGTCAAAAGTTGTTTCAAACTTATCATAATTAATTATGAGTTATCATTATCTTATAAGCTTAAGTGTAACACATTCCAAATTTATACTTTTTGTCTCCAGATTTATATTTGTCATGTACTTGGGTTGGTTCAACAATGTCCATGTGAGTAGTTCTCTTCGAGTTCAAAAATCGACTTTTCTTTGTATTTTTTGATTTGGATGAAACTTTGTCCATATGCAAAGCAGATTTTCCATAAAAATCTCTATTTGCAGGATGGTCATGCAAAAATGAAAATCTTTATCTTTAGATGGGTTTTTCTGATCGATTTGGTTGCTTTGGTAAAGTTGTTGATCATTATTAGAACTATTCAAGAAAAAAAAATACACACTGCAAAAAAAAACATTTCTTTATTTCACTTAAAGTTGGATTCCAAAGATATGAAATTTATCATTTTTCAAAAATTTTACATGTTTTACATATCAATTCCAAATTTTGAGTATTCCTGAGCCCTTTAAAATTTGTCTTAAGGATTATGCAAGAGCAAAATTTGGTATCATACCAATTTAAGGTATTTTGAGGTTTTGATATTGCAAAATTGCAGAATTTTTCAATGGCCGGACACCACAGTTTGGTTTTCTTTTGGTATTACAGTATTTTATCACATTTCTCTGAAACTATGGGAAAATTTTGACCAATTTTTACAATATAATTAATTTTGCGCTAAAATGATGTCTCAAAGCGAATGCTTTCATTGAAAACCGGAAATTTCAAACTTGATTTTAAACATTTTTGATATACCCCTTAAAGAAATGACTTGAAATTATGGAAAAAAAAATTAAGTCAGGATGCCACATTTTGGTATTATTTTGGTATAGAAGGATTTCATAAAATTCCTTTGAAACTATGGGAATTTTTTTTATAAATTTTGACGAGATAATTAATTTTGCGCTAAAATGACTTGAAACCCAAAAATGTTAAAGCTGATTTTAATTTTTTTTTCATATACCCACCAAGATTTTTTTTTAAATCTTTGAAATTTCTTTAAGTCGGGATAACAAAATACTTTGAAAAACGAGTCAATCGACAGATTACTGAATTTTGGTGAATTTCATTCTAGTTTCATTTTAATAACACTTATTTTTCAATCTTGTTATTTTTCAGAAGAATCAAGAACTTCAAGCACAAGCCGTTGGTGAGTAAATTTGGCTGTTGCATGTGAATCATTTCAAAAATGGCATGAAAATACCAAATTTTGGTATTACTTGTGCAAATACCAGCGACCAAAATGTGCCCTTGGTTGCCTAGTAAAAGATGGTAAAATACCATGAAATCATACCAAAATCATGTATGTGGCAGACCACAGGAATACCAAAATCTGATTTTCCAAGGGCGCGGGAATACCTTAAAATAAAACCATGGCAATACCAAGTTTTGGTATTCAAGCAATGTTCAAAAATCCAGAAGACCTCAACTTGGTATTGAAATGGTTTTATTTTGTGGTATTATTTTACCCTTGGAATAACGAAATGGCTTTAGGCTTCATCCATAAAGTACGTCACAATAAGTTCAGCCAAAATTTACCCCCCCCCCCTTTGTCACGCTTTTCCTATACTTATAACATGCAATGTCACGCTTGCTCAGACCCCCCCCCCTCCCCCCCTAGAGCGTGACATACTTTATGGAAGACGCCTTACCTTAGCAACTAATTGTCCGATTTTCAAAAGATCAGAGAGAAATTGTAGGATATTTTCTCAGCTTTTCGATATTTTTTCAGGGGTGACTTTACTTCTCATAGCATTTAAAAAATGAAAAATGTCTTCGTCATATCTTCATTTTTCTGGGTTTAAAAATTTTAACCAATCACTGAGTGAGCCAGAAAATAGCTCGATTAAATTTTCAACTATCATTATTTTCCTTTCATGTTTTTTTCCTCATCTCCATGTCTACAACAGCTGGCTAGACTACAACCAGGCGGCCGCCTGCTGCTAGAAAAGCACTACTCTCGAAGCCAAGAAGTGTAGTGCTTCAGTAAACCAGGCGGCAGCGAGGACATGGCATTAACAGCACTTGTTGCATTCGATGCACAGGATGGTTTGTATGAGGGAGGGCTGGGTTGCTCGTTCCACGGGCAGGTCTATCACAATGGCAAGGAAATTAAATTTTAATGATCTCCATAAATTACTCGCTCGGCAAGAAAACTTTGGCACTGGCTTAAAAAAGTGGGACGAATATTTGCAAGGCATGTGCAAAAGTTTTCACCGGAAGTGCCTTTGATTCATAATGATTTCCAGCCGGGGTGAAGCCTTCGTTGTAAGAATCGCTAATTAGGTTGCACCTTTACAGTGAAGGACCGAGCCACGTAGCCCAGTGGTAACGCTTCCGCCTCGTAAGCGGTAGATCGAGGCTCAAATCCCGGCTCAGACCAACACAACTAGCAATCTTTTCCCTTCTGGATTCGATTGCTTTGTAAAGGGAAGGTAGTGTATCATCACGAGCTGGACCTTATCACGACAACAAAAAGAAGAAAAAGCCACTAAATCCGCTTTGTAAATGCGGCCCCGATACTCTTCATAAGTCATGGGAAAATTTATTAACTTTACAGTGAAGAGAATTTGGAAAACAAGCTTTAAAAAAAAACAGGAGCTTTAAAGAATGTTTAGACAAATTTTCAGAAAGAACGGGAGGAATTTTTGAAATTATTCAAATGCAGTGCATGATTTTCCAAAGTAAAAACATTGCTCAGCGAAACCGATAATCCAATTCACATACTGGGCAATTAGCACTTAATTGTAAAGCAATTAGTGCAACAGCGTTAAAGTTTTGCGGGCGATTTCGATGGTTTGCTGTGGATCGGAGAAAAAGTTTTGAAAAAAAGTTGTGGGTACTTTTGCAAATCAACATTGAACGACTTGGTTCAGCAACTTCATTAGAAGGATTCAAGTTGCTTTTTTGTTCAGTTCAACAAGATTGATGGGTTTTTTGTGCGGTAATTTTTTTTTTTTGGTAAAATCATGAAGGATTTAAGATTGAAATACATTCATGAGAAATAACAAACGAATTTCAAGCACTTTTTTTTCAATTTTTTATAAAAAATGCAATTTTACTTAAGTTTCCTTAAACTGCAATTTGTGGACGTTTATCATTTTAAATGAACCCGTCTTTACTAAGTCATCTTGAACAATTAAAGAATTACAAAAACAAACCATCCACATTAACGACCCCCGGGTCTTTTGTGGTCTCTATTGCAAGTTTCTGCTCGAACCTAGGAGTCCGAAGGCTTCAATGGGGAGAGCACCCAAACCTTTTTCTACTCCAAGGAACCTTCCACCCCAGTGTTTGAACTGACGACCTTTGGATTGCGAGTCCAACCGCCGCCAGCGATTCCACCGGAGTAGGCTTGGTTTGGTGTGTTGTTTGTACTTATGGCATGGAGACGACTCCTACACCTGGAATGACTTAACGGCCTAACAACCAAGGCCGGGACCGACATTTTACTTCCTCAACCGATGGAAGGTTGGAGCAGATGGGAATCGAAAATAACGGAAATCGAAAGTAACGGAAAATGACAGAGTTTTGAAAACTTTTTCAGTGTTTTTTTTTCGATGAAAAATACGTTTTTTCGGAATTCTGAGTATGCCATCAAATCGGGCGTACAATTTTACATAAAAGACCGTTTGGCACCAAATTTCTATCTCATCACCGTTTCAGGCTGCAAATTATTGAAAAACACCTCTTTTTTAGCATGTTCAAAAATGGAAGTGGTCGTACCGCCCCTTCGTCACGAGATATCAAAAAACGGACCTCGGATTCGTGATCAGGGACAAAAGTTACCCCTTAGGACAAATTTTCACGCAAATCGAAGAGGGGTCGGGGCAACTTTTCCCGATTTCGTGTGAGTTGGTAGAGAATTACCCTTATATTTGAAAACGTTATAATGAATACAAAAATGTAAAGTTACATTCTTTGCAAATTGATTATTCCATCTAAAATTGAATGATTTATGACAATTTGTACGATTGTTTTCTTCAAAATTCATCACTTTTTTCAAAAGCTTATCACTCTTTCATCATATTTTGCACTATCCTAGAAACAAGCAAAAAAGATGTTTTTTAGTCCCGTAAAACATAACCAAAAAAACATATTTTTTGGGAAATAACTTTTAGTGATAAACTGTCAAATGAAACAACGTGATTTTTTTCCTTCCGAAGACATAAAATCGGTCAGAAAATTCCTTCTCAAGATACAAATCAGAGTTTTTCTGATTTCACATGCCCTTTTGTGCATGTATGAAACAAAACTACAATGATGCAAAACGGCTTCTCGTCCAAATTTAACCCTCTACTGCCCAAATTTTTTTTTCGAAAATTTTTATTTTTCCCGTGTTCAGGAGGTCATTTTGAGCAACTTTTGTTCAGCGAAAAACTTTACTTCTCTTGTTTTATGTTTTTCTTGTTTCATTTTTAGTATTTTAATTTGCATTTATCTTGTTTAGTTTATGTTTGTTTTTGGTAGTATTTGGCCTACTCTACCACCTCCTATCATTACATTTTGCCTATCTAATTTTTTCATGTTTTTACAGTAACTTTTTAAATTTTTTGCATGTTTTTCACATTTTCTGCTATACAATGGAACCATTATCAATTAAATTGTAAATAAATGCGTAGAGGCATAGTCTGGGGCACTAGAAAAATTACTGCATACTTCTTTTTACTTAAAATATAGGAAATGTTATTAAAAAACACAGCCAAAGTTGACCCCTAAAAAAATTACATTTTTTAAAACATTGGCAAAGTCACATAAAACAAGTCAAACTTCCAACTCTAAAATTTTCCAAAATTTTAAAAGTTTCTCTTTCCAATGCTTCTTGAAGATCAATAATTGGTTGAAAAATGGATTTTTGGCGATTTTTTAAATCGAAGCCCGTCTAGAGGCGTGGTTGGGTTGTAGAGGGTTAATAGAAAAATACAAACAATCACCAAATCAATAGGCATTTTCAGGAGAACAAATATCATATGAAATGTGAAAACTTTTAGTTCGTGCTTCGGCTGACACTCAGTTAAAAATGCAGTATGAATAAACCATTTTGTAAACAAAACTAGCTTTGAACAAATTTATAGAAAATTCTGACTTTGTATGTATTTTGTTAAACAGCATATAAACTTAATAATCTAAATAAAAACATTGATATTACATCTTAAAAACTATAGAAGCAACCTACATTAGACGTAGACATAACATGTGAACATATAATCTGATTTAAACAATTTAAAAATTTAAACAGCATGTGAACATATAATCTGATTTAAACACTATCCTAAAATCAAGTAAAAAAAAATTTTTGTTCTGTAAAACACAAAAAAAAAGATTGAATAATAAGTATTTTTGGGAAATTTACTTTAAGTGATAAACTGTCAAATGGAACAACGTGTTTTTTCCTTCAACTTTGCCGAAGACACAAATCAGAGTTTTTTTTTTCCAATTTCATATGCCCTTTCGTGGCGTTTCATCCAAATTTAAAAGAAAAATACAAATCGACTATTTGCGGAAAAATAGAGATTTACTCAATTTCTGTAAGAAACGACAATGTTTTTTTAATAACAAATAATATAAAGTAAAATTATTCTTAGCTCACACAAGCCGTTGAATCTGACACCATAGCACTTTTCGTATCCAGTGATAAAATTTCCCATGCTGTAACATCGAATCTATATCGAATACCAACACCTGATACATTGTGTGTGTATCAGTATCATCATGATGCGAACAAGAATCGATCAACTTGTAGCACCTGACACCCGAGTGCTCCTTCTGAGAGCAAACCTCCGGAGTCCTTCGTCCTTCAGCCTCACAGGAAACCCATACACAATTCAATTACTTTCCAATACTACACAGTGTACTACCCTTACGAAGAGCTGATGCTTCTCCTGCCCTCTTACCTCGGATTCATGAATTCCCGCTGGACGGCCGCATTGTTCAGCAGATCCCAGCTGGTGATACGGATGGGCCAAACAATCTGGCCGAAGCTATCGCGGATCAGCGCCTCCAAGCTGGAGTAGGAGGGATTCTGGTGCTGGGACACCGACGCGGAGGAACCATCGGACTGAAGTCGTTCCGAGCGTTGCAACCGGCCCCGGCGCCTGCACGGGATCGAAGCCTGTCGGGCAACTGTTGCTGCTGGTGTTGCCCCAGTAGCAATGGATGCCGCTGGAGAGGGTGATGGACTTGACGGTGATTGAATATTCTGCTGTGCGGAGCTAACTGGATGACGTACTTCTGGAGCAACCAGGGATTCTCCTTCTTCCACTGTTTCCATTGTGAGCAACACTCTAATGTAATCCAGATACAACTATCCCTTAACTGCTTTGAATGGATGTTTTTTTCATTTATTCAATTTCATTACATCACCCCCAAGAGACTGGAAGCTACAAAGCTCTTGAACAGGATGATTAAAGATCCTCTAGCCTCCACACAAAAAGCACTGAAAATTGAAAACAAACTTCAAAGAAACCACAAAGCCTTAAGCTGTAAGACTTCCTCGAACGACTTCTTCACTGAAAGCAGCGCCACCACGTGGTTCAAGCCCCCTTGAAGCAATCGACGTTAGCCTCAACGTCGTAACACTCGTATTAAAGAGGCCCTCTCCCGAGCACTGTGGTAACATCTGCAGCACAAACAACCCTAATCAACACACTCCAGCGACCAGCGAACCCGCGAAAAAACCGGAAACTGTTGCAAATCACGACCGACACCGAGCAGCAATTCACGCGCGACTAGACGGGAACGGCAAACTCCAGACACTGGCAACCCCGCCGCGCTAAGGTCCAGAGTTTTGCAGACTGAAAGACAGACAGCCGCGGAGGCTGTCAATCTCCGTCGATGGGAAAGGGTGACAGGCGCGTGGTGGTTCATGGATGTACCGGGATGAAGGAACTGCTGCTGGGTGGGGTTGGGCTGCTGTAGCCAGAAAGCCAGCGCGAGAAGCAGCAGGTGGAAGCAGTGGTGCCAGCTGGGCAGAAATGGAAAATATTGTTTTGGTATTTATTTAAAAAAAAGAACATATTCAAGTGTGAAAATGTTTGAATTAGCTAAAAATACATATTTTGGACGTTTTCAAATGTTGTGATAGATTGGTTGAGCTGTGTTGGAAAGCAGAACCTGATTTTGCATTGATTGATTTGGCAGCATCAAAAATCTTAGTGCAAAAAACTTCCAACCTGGCACCACTGCCATCCAGCATAAAAAAGAGAGCACACACACCCCCCCACTCGGATGCTGTGAGAGCAATCCGATAAAAGAGCGCGAAAACTGCCAAGTTCAGTGTGTCTCTGTGTGCAAGAGGAAGTTCAAGATCACGTGCTGCTGCTGGCTTTGCTGCCAAACCCAGAAAGAGCGGTCTCCTGTTGCTCCATTTCGCGCGCGTTCACCGAAGCTCTTGGGCTGACAAATGAACAACTGACAGCATTTCCGTTCCCCCCCCTGGGTGAAGGCTGTGCTCACGTGGGGCAGTCACAGGCGCTTTCGAGTTACAACAGAAATCAATTCACTGGGGAAGGTAAAAGTGAAATTCCAGAGTTTTTTTTGAAAAGGACCAATAAACTATTGTCTTTCATATGTTTATAGGACCTAATCAAAAAAAACTCTAGAATTGGAAAAAGGGTTTTTCTTTGGCTTTGGATTGCTCTGCGCGACTACAAGGATAATATTATCGCTGGCGGGCACTGTTTGGAGTGTAAACAAAGAAGTTTTCTCTCCAGTTTACTTTACGATAAGTGTTGCCTGAGTGAAAGTTAGATTGAGGTGACACTTACCTGGGACAAGTTTTGAAAGCAATGTTGATTTTTTTTTCGGTGGAATAACAGTTTGGAATGTGTTTTTGATTGTGGATACATTTTGCATCAATTCTCTTAAGGCTCTGAAAGGCATCATATCTGGTCGGCCATTTGTCGGTCATGTTTGTTTTAGAAAAACATTCAAATCTTGATTCAGAATGTATAAATCAAAAAATGGTTATCTCTGTGTTATTTGTGAATAATTTTTAATTTCAATTTACTATATCTGGGTCCTGAATCCAGAACCATCTTTGACAGTCAATTCCCTAAAAGTGAATGACACCATCTACGACCCTATCAGGAAATTACTATTTCTTTTTATTTATAGTTGACTTTTCTTTTGTCTTGATGACCATATTCATCATATTAAAATTATTGAATTTCAAATTCAAATTCAAATCAAAATAAAATCAAAACACTTCCATTCCAAGAACTACAACACAACCAGCGTTGCCACAAGTACAGATATTTTTGGCACAGACCAAACACTCAAACTTATTATTTTTACAGTTAAAATATACTTGAGTAGTTTTTGTAAACTGCACTAAAAAGATAAACATTTTTTGCATATTTTTACTTGTTAAGTTTTTGATAAAAATGTTTTTCTTTAAAGTTATACTTGATTGAGTGTTTGGTCTGTGCCAAAAATATCTGTACTTGTGGCAACGCTGAACACAACTTGTGTACCGCTGACAGCACAACCACGATAACCAGCAATGGCGTGATAATGACAATCGACTACTAATTGGACAGAAGAATTTTAATTAGCGGTGCTTTGCAAATTGTCGCTACTACTGTTTTCAAGCATCCACTCGTTTGCAAAACAAGCTATCAAAATCACCACGTGTATAAGAGCAATTATAAAATGTACATATTTATTTATGAACTTTCATGCATGGCATAAAAACAACAGCAAACCATAATTCAATTCACACTGTAAACAACCATGACCTCCTTCAAGCATAATACTTTTGTTTTTGGGCTGTCTGAGCTAAAATCCCAAACGTGAGCTTGTTTGGACGAAACAGAAGCAGTTTAAAAATAAACCAAGCGTTTCCTCCAAATTATATGAGCCATCCACAAGAATATGGAAGCGCCTGGTTAGAGGGTGACGAGCGGGAATTCCCGGAAAAAATTTGGTCGAGACTCCCGGGAAATTTACTTATACTTATAAATAAGAAAGCAAAGATTGGCCAATGGTGAAAAAGATTTGAAAAATTCGTAATTGTTTAAAACATTGGATGTTCAATGTTCTTTGTTCAAGTTCGAATAAATCAATGCTTCTCTTATCTTCTTAGGGGGGAAAAGCCTTTTCAAGATAGGTTCATTTTCCAAATCCTCTCTCGTGCATAGCAATCTTCTTCATCTTGTTTTTTTTTTATTCTAAGTAAGGTAATATTGCTGTATCAAGGTAATTTCATATTTTGATGTCAATAAGTAACGTTTTGTTTCGCATCAACCTCAATATTGAATTATATTTTTGAAAAAAAAAAACTCTGGCAATCTTTGTAAAGTTAAGGTCCGCCAATTGTGAACATTCGGGTTTTCCTGATAACTGACATTTCTTCAATAAATATGTACAGTTGACCTTAAGAAGGAAAAACAACTTAAAATTGTTGTTTTGAGTCGTTAGTCATCATATTGCAAAGATCTCGATACTGGAAAATTATATACTGGCTATTTTTTCACTTCACAAAAATCTAATAACTAGTTCATGCCAAAAGTTTGTGCAACTTTTGAAAAAATCACTTGGTGCGAATGAAGATTCGTAAACATTTAAAACTGCAACTTAGAGTCCCAAAAAGCATGTATTTGCAGATTCAGTTAAAAAATAATCAAAAAGTAGAAATAGGGGAAATATATCCTTTCTAATCAAACACCTATCTTCGTCATATGAAGAGTTTGATGCTCGATTAAAGCTCCAAAAATACTATTTAGGCTATAAACATACCAGCAACAGCATCGTCTCAAGTAAGCACGCAAATTTATGCCATTTACTGGCCAAAAAGATCAAATTTAATGCACTTTTGATCATAATTTCTATTTTGGGAGACCATTTCTCATCATTTTGGTGGCACACACATCCACACGCAAAATGAGAGCTTAACTGCTTAACGAAAGTCGCCATAAATATCTTTTCACTTGCGCTAACGTTTTCAAAGCGCTTAAGATATAAAAGTGCTTCTAACTACCGGCAACATGTTCTTTTCCACATTAGTTAGTCACTCACTTGAAAAATAATCCCGAAACATGTAAAGAATTAGCAAGCGCCATCAAAAAAACAAACGCGCCAAGTCTTTTGACGTTTGAATTTTGACTTCCCATTCCAATCGAAGGGTGAAGAAAACCGAGCGAGAAGCGAAGGCAAATAAAGAACAAAGGGTGGCCACCAACACCACCAGCAGCGCCTGTTGGAGTGAGCCAGTGATGGCAGGAAACTTTCTATATAAATGCTACCTTTCGTGAGTGTTCGCTTAAAATTTCATCAATTTTAGTAGCACTTAGCAGACCCAAAAGAGCGCAGGAAGAAAAAAGAACTAAGCTGAAAATAGGAAAACGTGCACTCGACTGATTAGAATGCGTTTGGGAAATATTTTTTTAAGTGCTTGTAAAAGGAACAGCATAACTTTTAATAAAAGTGCAAATAAACAGAAATGTTCACAAAAAAATGCTCTACTCGTTGATGTACTTGGTTATAGTAAATTTCAAGGAACACTCCAGATTATCCAGCATCATTCAAACACGGCCGCTTATTAGGCTTAAAATGGGTATATTTCCCCTAGTTCCTCAAAATAATGAGGCTACCTCAATTCCCGGGTCCCGGGAGTTCCCAAGATATGGCCAAATTAAACTTTCGATTCCCGGGAAATTGAAAATCTCGAAAATCGACGACCTCTACGCCTGGTTCATAGCCATTACCTTTGAGCACAACGGAAACAAACAATACAAATGCATACAATTGTTGTCAAGTTCGGGGGGTCCACAACTAGCATTTTTTTTATAGGTTTATTAAAATAAATATTAAAAGTTTGATATTAAAATATAAAAAAGGTTTTTTGAATTTATTTTTTGATTTAAATTTAATATATCTCAAAGGTTTATGTGTACTTCGGGATGTCCAATGTCATCCGAGAACTCCCTGGAGTTAAGATCTACGAGTCTACTGCCGTAACAAGCAAGAGGTCTTCGGATTTTTACCCCAGATCATGAGCTCATCAAAACTGTATGATTCTAGAGTAAATTATCATTCCCACCGATCAGTAGATTGCTATGGGTTTCAAAATAAAGAGGTTGAAATGAAAATTAATCTTAAAAATTAAACTGACTAAATATTACAATGGTCAAACCAGTCAAGTCAAACTAGAACAAGTTTTTTGTCGTCGGAACTTGGTGGTCAACATTTTGCGAATTTCTTTTTTTGTTTTGTTTTGTGATTTTTAACTAAAATTTTAATTTTACCGTTGGTTTGATGAATACTGTAGAAATCATAAAAAAAAAATCAAAAAATCAAAAAAAAAAATCTAAGGAAATGCGCAAAGTATTTACCATTAGGGTGTAATATCAAAATCGATAATGACCCACATTTGTATCTAATGAATTAACCTATCAATTAACGCATAAAAAAGAGAATTTGTGTGATACTTAACGAATCAAAACAATAAAATGGGTTTTTTAAAGCACTTATGACACTTTTTGTTTCTTTTCTACAGTGAGTTTGGATCAATTCCACAAAAAAAAGCAAAGTAATCCACTTTAACGACCCCCGGGCCTTTTGTGGTCTCTGTTGCAAGTTTCTGCTAATTTCTAGGCGTCCGAAGGTTATGTGTGGTGAGTCACCCAAAACCTCTTTTACGCAAATGGACCGACGTTTTACTTCCCCATCCGATAGAAGACCAGGAGGATAAGGCGGGAATCACACCCGCGCCCCATAGCAACTTAGGGATCGGCAGCCAAGCCGCTAACCACCGCGCCACGAGGCCCTCAAAAAAAAACATCAATTCCACACAACTTTCTAAAACAAAGCATCAATGGTATCAATTCTCACTTATATGTGCCAATGAAAACAGACATTACAAGAATAAACAACGAATGTTTTAAAACAAACTAAGAACATTTGTGTATTTCTCTATGAAATTTTTTTAAAACGCTTTTCTGGTAAATAAAGCATTCAAGTTTCACAGTTTGGACATAACCAATAACAATCTTAGCATCCGTAACCGTACGAAGAGTTAATTGAATTAAGATGAAACAACTCATTACCGTCAAACACGTATTAACTTTATCATTAAGCCTATTTGAACCAATCCGTATGAACACTTAACCATCCTGGTACAAGTTAATAAAGACCCTTCCCTCCAGAAATCATAAACAGTGCTTCTCCACGGAAAACAATCACTTTCCGCTCGGGTGGATAATTTCAATCAATCATAATAGCTTTGCACTAAAGTGACATTATGATGGGGGATTGCCTCCCGTACATGAGCTCCGATCACCACCGATGGTGATGATGATAGTGACATTTATCCCACATACACCAAACAGCACAATGTACGGTGAATTCCGCTCTGAACGGCAATTTATGCTGTTATAGTTATTAGCTAGATATGTGTGCTTGGTAAGTGGTCCCCCCGATGATAACATTAGTATTATCCGTATACTGCTAAAGTGAATATAGCGTGTAATGAATTTATACTATCGAGGCAAGAAATCTCGCCGTCATTCGATACGAGAAAACTTGGAAAATCTCAGCACACTCACACACGTTCACAAAATCTCAACCGGAGAGAAATGCACGTCCGGACACTTAACACGGTGCTGCCACAGAGGAAAATCCTCGACAGAAGCATTGACCCGATTCGCCACAGGAAATCTAATTTGCCAGCTTGGTTGGCTCCGACAAATGGACTCTGGACTACAAAATCATTGAATCTTGCAGTCTTGCTACATCTTTCAGTTCTTTTTTGTTCAGGGTGATGTGTGTTGGCGGGGGTTCCCTTTTTTCTGCAACGTAAACTCGGCCAACGCTGGTTGGATAGTGGATGGACCCGTTCAGAGGGAAGTTCAGTGAAGCCGTCTTGTAAATAAGAAAAATAAGAAAAAATAACTTTGATTAAATTACGTATTAAGATACAAAGAGTAAGAAATATTGAAATTCCAACAATACAGCTGACTACCCTACACCAGGACATGTAACACGATCACCGGACCTTAAATAGAGGGCAGCAGAAGACAAAAAAACGGAAAGCATATTTTCAGTAGTCTCTAAATTGCGGACCGTTGTTTCCGATGGTGAACTCTTGTCTCTCACATCGTACTAGCCAGTAGTCGGGGGCTGGTAATCGACTTTCCGATGGCGTTAGGGGTGATGCAAACAGGATTTAGATTGGCTTATCCTTTTATAATTTTTCACCCGGATTATCTGTGCATAACGGAGTGTTTTTTTTTTGTGTGTGGGAGTTTGGAGTGAGGGTTGAAAGTGGACAAGATCTATGGTGGTCAAGCTTTCGAAGCATTTGACCGTAGCGTTGGGTTTGAGATTAACGATCCGTCGGAGATTCGAAAGAGAAAAATGGTATCAGTTTCTGTCGATTCGTTGATTGGAACTGGGTCAATTTATTCTGCTCTTCAGGAAACGTCCCATCACAGATTGTAAACAGTAAATTTTGAGCAGCAAAGCTGACGATTGAGAAAAGTGGGAAGAAATGGGAAGAACTCTTTTCAATTTAGCTCAAACGAAGATTGGACAGGCAAGTCACGTATTTTTCGTTGCTAGCTGACGATTGTTTGCAGTTGATATAGATGTAAGGTTCGCCTTAAGAAGAAACGATCAATATTCAATTTAAGTATACTTTTCTTTTTGTATTTTATTCCTCAAAGTACAGTCTCTATTTGTATTAAAGATCAGCTTTCAAACGTTTAAATTTACTGAAATTGAAAACAAATTGATATACAACCCAAACAAAACGGAAATAAGATAAACCAACAAACTTGCCAACACGACAACCCGTCCAATTTAGAGTTGCACCATCTGCAACTCTATCTTGGAAAATTTCTCAATGTTTAACCGTTCACTGCAAGTCAAGTCTTTTCTTAGCGGAACAACAACAAAAAAATACAAGATCAAAACGAACAATGCAACATTAAGTGAAAAAAAAGAGCACAATAAGAATCAGTGCAGAAGAGCAAAGTGTTTCCCAAGTACAAACAGTTTTCCTCGGAAAAAAGAGAAAAAAAATCGTAGAGCGTTGCTGGCTGACCTACCCAGTGGACGACACGTACTACAAAGATTTTTTATTTTCCTGGACCTTTTATCCGCTCCATTCAACAGAGATTTTTCCTCCAGTACAATGTCAACCGGAAGCCAATGTTGTGTGTGTGTTTTTTTTTTCTCTCTGCAATACGGTCCTCTTTGGAAAATCATTTATGTTGTGATACGAGGAAATACCTCCTTAACGTCATCTTACACTTTTGTAGATGTTTATCGTTGTGCTGCAGTAAAGTGATGCTAGTGAAATGAAACACCTTCTTTGAATTTCCAATCAGTTCTTTAAAGGTCAAATTAAAATAAAATTTCAAAAAAGACTACTCAGAAATAAGGGCAGTTAATTCTGAAGTTAGCTGGAACATCTCACATTAAAGAAAAATAGAATTTTCAAATAATTTAGAATCGTTAAAAATATCATTCACCAAACAAAAAGGTAAATAAAAGTCAAGCCAAGCCTGTGGGCTTCCGCATAGTCAGGCCCCCGGCTCGAGTAATAACGTTTTATGGGAATTATTGTGCTGAACATTGCGTTTTTACGAGCTTTTTGTTGGTCCGACACCGCTGGCGTTCGACACGGACAATTTCGGCGCAAACGCTTGGAGTGTTGAGTGGTAAACCACCAATAAATGGCGACAATAAATGTACAACGTTCAAGTTGTTATTGCATTTGACGGCTGTGGATTGCTTTAAAGTTGTAATTTGAATCCATGATCAGATATCGTTTCAGATGCGTTTTAGATAATCAATAATTCGGTAGTCCTAAATGCAAACTCCAAATAAAGTAAGACTCAAAATTTCATCCCACCAATAATATCGATCCAACTTTGAACATACTAGCAAAAGTGTCACGTAGGTTGTTCCCTTACTTTTTCTGTGGCTTTCAGGATTGTCTGTTGACACACCTTTTCCCCAGCAAATTCGGTCCAAAACCTTATCCTTCTGAAGTGGTGTTGCCCACGTTGGCACCGGATTGTTGGTAAATACAAAAAAAAACTACACCTCTTTGTGGTTTTATGATTTGTCACCCCCTCATAAAAGGGCTGACCAAGGCTTCACAGATGTCAGTTTTTCATCTGATGGGGTTTGGAACTATGTGGGGAAGAAGAAAGCAATCAAGTCGAACCGGGCCAAAATTGACGACGTGACGAGATAACATAAGTTTATAGTTTTTCGTCTCTAAAAGATCTCTTATTTAGATATATACACATACGGTATGTATGGCACCTAATATTGAGTATTTGAAGCAGATAAAATTTGTCACAGCACTTTTATGTCTATTGTCGTCGTGTTTTTACTAGAAAAATATTGAAAAAAAATGGTTCTCGATAACACAAAAAAATAAAGACTGCCCGGGGCTCAATTCTTTATAGGAAAAATAAGTATTTATGCAAATTTTGAGTCAAATTGGTTAGATTGGGGGATCACTTTTGAGCATCGCGAAAAATATATGGAGAAAACATCGCTTTAGGATTTTGGCAGTAGGTGGCGCAAATCTCGCACAAATTTGTCCAAGTGTGAGATTCCTGTAGGGAATTCAATTATCTACAACTTGGTCCAAAAGCGCAAAACGATTCGAGTTTCCACCCCAGTTTCACAACCATTTTCAATGCTGGAGATTCAAGTTCACCGAAACCATCATTGAGAATAGCTACTATCGTGTAAACTAGCTATTCTCAACGAAGTGGAAATGAATTGTAAATTTTGTTTGAAAAAAATCATATAAACTTAATGTTTGCATCTTCTCAAAACTGACAAAAAAAAACAAAGATCTCAAAAATGACAGAAAGCTGCATTTATATGAAAGTTCCAAGCCAATTTGGATAATAGGCTAACCTATCTGTTCTGTTGTATACATTATAAGGCCGTTACAAATATTTTTCAAAGCTTATGTCGCCCTGCCCCCCCTCCCCTTGAAAATTGGTCTGAAAAATCATGGGGCAAAAAATATATTTTTCCAAAAAACTTCAAAATTTTCATGAAAATAGAAGTCTAATCAACGGAAAACAATCTAAATTGCATTTTCTGCATTGATAATCATATTTAGCATGTTTGGGCTTGTTTAAAAATGTGTAATTTGCAAGTTTTGACAAAATATTATCATCATAGAACGGAAAAATGTGACATATCCTATAACACTTAAACTACCATCCTCAATATTATCCCGCGAACTACCAAGCTAGCGAAAAAAGGCGAAGTCCAACTTAACTTTTTTTCAGCCCTCTATTTTCTAGTTGTTATGCATGTTGGATCGAATGTTGAATGACAAGTTACAGTACAATTATAATATCCAATACCATATTGGACCGATCTGGCCACATTGGGACCGGTTCCAGGTTCTCCGGTGGAACCCGGAACAACCCCAATAACGGAGCTTTTCCAAGATTTTTTTTTTGAGTGGCAATATGGGTATCAAAATTCAGCATTTTCAAAATAAAGTTATTATTTGACACTCGAATTATTGTTTTGGAATGATTTTGAAAATGCTAAATTTTGATACCCATATTGCCACTCCAATAAAATTCTTGTAAATACTCTGGAATTGGGGATATTCCGGGTTCCACCGGAGAACCTGGAACCGGTCCCAAAGTGGCCAGATATGTCCAAAATGGTTTTTAGAGTCATCAATGAGCTTGTTTTTGAAACTACTGAATTTTGATACCCATATTGCCACTCTAATAAATTTCTTGAAAATACTCCGTTGTTGGGATATTCCGGGTTCCACCGGAGAACCTGGAACCGGTCCCAAAATGGGCAGATATGTCCAAAATGGTTTTTAGCGTCATCAATAAGCATGATTTTGAAAATGCTAAATTTTGATACCCATATTGCCACTCTAATAAAATTCTTGAAAATACTCTGGAATTGGGGATATTCCGGGTTCCACCGGAGAACCTGGAACCGGTCCCAATGTGGCCAGATCGGTCCAATATGGTATTGGATATTATAATTGTACTGTAACTTGAGTTATGATAAAATTTTAAACAGATTGTCATTCAACATTCGATCCAACATGCATAACAACTAGAAAATAGAAGGCTGAAAAAAGTTACCTGGTTGGTTTTGGGAATAACTTAGGGTAAGTGCCTCTGTTTTGGACTTTTAAAAAAGCAAAATAATCTAGAGATCTGCCCGCATCTTTTGCTTCTTGAATTTTGAAAATCCGTCCACAGGGAGCCGAGATACAGCTGTTTGAAGTTGGACTTCGCCTTTTTTCGCTTGCATGGTAGTTTAGGTGTTAAATTTTACTTTTGATTATAAAAAATGTGACGTGTTTTTTTATTTAATTGTTTTTTTTTTTCAGAAATCCCGTCCATTTTCCTACAAGATTGTCTTTGGCCACCTTTTTGATACGATGCAATGGCTTCAAAATACAGCAACATTTAAATTACGATACCCATTTTTTTAAATAGATTACGGCCCTTCTCAAATGTCATTCTTGAGAGCACCTGGTTCCATATACACAAAAATATTCTTGAAAAATTCCTGTTTTGGGCTGGAATTGCTCAATAGAGAACTCCGAAGCAATGCTGTAGAGCGAACAATTTGATTTTTTATTAGGGCGTCCAATTTTCCCGGGTTTTAAATTTCCCGGGAAACGGGAAAAATATTTTTTGAAATCCCGGGAATTCCCGGGATCCCGGGAAATTTTTGAAGCAGTCATAAAATCTATGTTTTTATAATATTTTATATGTTTTCAAGCTTAAAATTATAGAATTAACTCAATAATAATAATTCGTGACAATCTACACTTCAATCGGAACAAGGACGACAGTTTTTGAATAACCTAAAAGAAATTAAAAATGTTTTTTTTTTTTAGGATTTAAAACAAACTACAAATTTAAATTACAATGTGATTCAAATTAAATTAAAGTATTTTATAAATATATTTCTTTTTTATATTTTTTCATATTCCATAACTAGAAAAGCTTGAAAAATTTCTTCAAAAATGTCTACAAAAACGAGAAGCGACAAAAATGTCTACAAAAACGAGAAGCGACAACAAAACCAGAGTTTTATTTAAAAATAGTTCCTATGAGCTATTTTCTTTCATGTTATCAAAAAAAAATCTTTTTTTTTCATAAAATTATTTTTATCAGGTCTTTTTTGGTACTGGGACCTAATTAGGACCGAGTCGGCTTTTGTAATAACATTTTTCTTAAAGCTAAGAGTAATTACAGAGGTTTAAAAAAAATATTTAGAAATAAAATGATACCAGTCAATGTAACATTTTAGATAAGTTTTGAATGTCTTATTTTATATAAAACATATTTTACTAATTTTCTTTAAGTTACTTCCGCCAACTGGGGGAAATCAGGACTGCAGGCTGAAAAGGTACAGGATATTTCAAAGCAATAAATTTAGAAATCTGTGTACTAATTGTTTTGATTCCGGTGTTTGATGAAAAATAATTTAAGATGATATTTTTTTCGAATTGAAAATCCTGAATATAAATATAATACCCAGTCTTTTAAAAAACATAAAATTAAATAGAAAATATTCAAAGCGCCAGGCATTTTGCGGATCTGTGAACTAAAATTTAAACCATTTTCCCTAATAAGCCAAATTAAAGCTGATATATGTCGATGCCGAATACACATTTTAATTCTTCAAAATTCAGATTAATTAATATGTATTCAGCTGTTCGTCTATTTCTACAACCAAATCTGAATTTCCATACCAAAATTTGATATTTGTTTTCAATTTCGGGAATTTCCGGGACAAATTATGAAAATTCCCGGGATTCGGGGATTCCTGGTTTTGGAAAAATCCCGGGATATTCCCGGGATGGACGCACAATTTTTTATGATAAAGAATTCAAGTATCGGACTAAAATGCAAGTTGAATATTCAGAACTATACAAGATTGGCAAAACTCGTAGCATTTGAAATTGTATCTACATAAGAATTCGAACGGCAATGCAAGCGGTCGCCTTTCCAAAACTGTTGAACTCCAAGCGAAAAATACATGATGGATACCTTGGAGAATTTCTATATCTTTTTAAAAATGTAGAAGAAGTAGAAAATCTGGTTCAAGAGCCATGAGTTCGACTCGTAATTCTTAGTTAACTTGGATAATCATCGCATAAACATGACAAAATCCAGTCTGCAATTCGCTAAAATCACTGTATCCGAGCGAAGAAAATCATAAGAATTTCTTATTTTAAAGATTTTTGAAAAGTACACTTTGGCTTACATAGAGATTCCTCCATTGACAATTGAAAAAAAAAATGTAGGACTCCCCTTCAAAGCGGCTCAATACTCAATAGGTAATAATGAATTGGATAGTTGTGTGTCTGTTGATTTATTTTTAATTATTTACAAAAAAGAAGCCGATTTTCAACAAATTTGAATGAAATGTTCTCTACGAAGAATTGAATTTGCAGTCAAAGTATATAAATACTGAGAAACCAAAGTAAGAGTTGTACAAAATCTCTACTACCCAGTCCTAAACTCTGTAAAGATCGTCACATTTTTTGTCTCACCCCTCAAACTTGAACATCAATCAAACTACCAACTATTCCGTCGATTTGCACGTGGGACACCACACCGTCAGAATTCCATTCAATTCTCCGCGATAGAGCCCCAAGTGCTTGCGATTCCAATTCCAGATCACAAATCAACAAGCCGGGTTCTGATGTGGCATATTTGCTCATTGTATACGCAAATAGAAACGCGCCGTGGAACAACTTTTCCATCCGATGGCGGATCCGGGCTCGCCGGGGGAAAATGTTTTGTACCATTGGTGGGTTGCGTTGTTGTGTGGCTTTGCGTGAAATGCTGACAAAACTTTTCGGTCGTGGTAGGTTCTGCCGAAAAGTGAGAGGGTTCTGCCTGTATGCTTTGTTTCAAAACTAATTGAAAAGTTATACGGAATGAAAAGTAAGCTCACCAATTATGCGAGTTGAGCGGAAATTGATCACCCATAGATTAGTTGAACGGGTTATGACACAAACTACTTTTTGCATTGTTATAACTGTACCTCAGAGGTGTCGTATTTGGAAGTTGATACAATAAACTCAATTAAAATAAAATGATAATAAAATGGTTCATAACAATTTCAGCACTTGGTTTGCATTCAACTGTTAAGTGTTATACTCTCTTCGCTTTGCAATCTACTAGCTTGTTAAATATTCGAAAATGAAACTCTATTCATCAGGTTTTGTTACATATTTGCCCGTCCAGAAAATTGATAACCAGACCGTACAGCTTCATAATCCACTCAATTTAAGTTTCACGGTGCAACATTTTAGCTTGCATCTATACTTTCCCAGCAACTCTCGTAACCTATTTCGCTCGGGTGCGCTCAACGAGTGCCAATCGCCTGTCGATTTAGCGCAAACACCCGCCCACTCCGTGTCCCTCTCGACATGGAATCGTTTCCATATGGTTCCCCATCTCAGCAGCATCTCGCTAGTAGATAAAAGCAAAGCGCCCGATCATTCGTCACTGTCAGCATCATGTCATGCATGTTTCATTGATGTTCTCACTGCAAATCAATACCCATATAGCAAACGAACTCTGCTATTTACTTTTTATTTTATTCATGATTGGTGAACATTTCCCGCCAGTTTGACTTTTTGAACTAATCAATCAAGGTTATTTACAAAATTTGCATCAATCCAAAATTTTACAAAACTTCACGAGGAAAATTGCTTTCAAACCAATTCCATTAAATTTTCTTCAACAAATTGATACCCATCAGAACCGAAGTCCAGAAAACTGCAAATTCCAGCTAGATAGAACAATCAGTTCAAATAACCTTCATCCATCCATGGTTGTCGAAGGAGGGGAAATCCTGACTAAATGGGATCAATGGGCTATTTGCAAAGTTGAAAACACCATTTATTTGTCGATTGAAGCATGATTTCCTCACTGGATACTTTATTTCGTTGAGCTTCAAGCAAATTTGATGCAACCCTGGCGTAACCAGCTGGTTGGGTAGATTAAATGGTAATTTATGGCCACATGCTCTGCCGTGGATCCGAGCGATAATTCACTGATGGTTGACCTTTATCCGTACAATCCAACCGGTATGAATATTCATAACCATAGTTCATCGCCGACTAGCTGCCCAAAATTAAAGCGAATTCACAGAATCGTTGAATTTGAGCAATTTTCAGACATTATTCTGTTTGAACAATTCGGTCCCAAAATTTAGCTAAAATTGATGATTTTATTGTTCCCGACGATAAACTTTTCGATTTTCACGCAAAAAAACACGTTTTAGACTGGATACTGTACATTTGATATGCTCAATAAATTTGGACAACTTTATTGTTTCGTGCTTTTTTTATTAAATTAATTTACCAAATTCAATTTTATTTTCAAAAATTCATATCTCGGAATCTTGTCATTTGATATTAACCATTTTTTTTATACGAGTAATTCTCTACCAAAACCGAAAATGGATTTTATTTTTTTATTTTTTATTTGGCTCAAACTTTGTGGGGGCCTTTCCCATGACCAAAGAAGCTATTTTGTGTCATTGGTTCACCCATACAAGTCTCCATACAATTTTGGCAGTTGTCCATACAAAAATGATACGTAAATATTCAAACAGCTGTAACTTTTGCATGGATTTTCTGATCAATTTGGTGTCTTCGGCAAAGTTGTAGGTATTGTTGAGGACTATTGAGAAAAAAATAGGTACACGGAAAAAAAATTGGTGAGTTTTTAATAATCTTTTTTTTACAAAAAATCAATTTCCCAAAATATGTATTTTTTGATTTTCGAGATTTTTGGATATGTTTAAGGAGACCAAAACCCGCAACTTTTGAGCCATTGAAAAGTATGGTAAAAAAATCTGCCATTGAGCTATGATTTTTTTTTTTTGAAAAATAGTGATTTTTGGAAAAAATCGAAATTTCATGCAAAAAAAAATTTTGACCTGATTTTTTTATGCAAAATTGAATTTGCAATCGAAAACTACTTTAGAGATTTTTTGATAAAGGGCTCCGTTTTCAAAATACAGCCACCAAAAGTTTGACTTTAGCAAAATATTTGCAGTTTTTCGATTTTTAAAAATAGTGACCATAACTGACCATTTCTGAAAATATTTTTTTTTTAATTCAGAAAATTTTCTATGAAATTGTCTAAGAGACATTGAAGATTGGACCTATATTTGCTGAGATACAGCAGCTTAAAGAAAAATATACAGAAAAATTGAAGTTTTCTAAGTCTCACCTAAACAACCCACCATTTTCTAATGTCGATATCTTAGCAACTAATGGCCTGATTTTCAATGTTAAAATATGAAACATTCGTGAAATTTTCCGATCTTTTCGAAAACTATAACAATGTTTTAATCAAGCCAAACATTTCAAAAGGGCCTAATATTGAATGTTTGGTCCTTTTAAAATGTATGTCTTTATTAAATTTTTTTAAATATCGTTTTCGAATAGATCGCAAAATTTTACAAATGTTTCATGTTTTAATATTAAAAATCGGACCATTAGTTGCTGAGATATCGACATTAGAAAATGGTGGGTTGTTTGGGTGAGACTTCAATTTTCTTGTTTCTTTTTCTTTAAGCCGCTGTATCTCAGCAAGTATAGGTCCAATCTTCAATGTCTCTTAGACAATTTTATAGCAAAATTTCTGAACTTTTCAAAAAAAATATTTTCAGAAATGGTCACTCATGGTAACCATTTTTAAAAACCGAAAAACTGCAAATATTTTGCTAAAGTCAAACTTTCGGTGGCTATATCCTGTAAACGGAGCCCTTTATCAAAAAATCTCTGAAGTAGTTTTCGATTGCAAATTCAATTTTGCATAAAAAAATTATGACAAAATTTGTTTTTGTTTGAAATTTTGATTTTTTCCAAAAATCACTATTTTTTCAAAAATTCATAACTCGGCGGCTGATTTTTTTACCATACTTCTCTATGGCTCAAAAGTTGCGGGTTTTGGTCCCTTGAAACAAAAAATCTCGAAAATAAAAAAATAAGTATTTTGGGACATTGATTTTTTATGAAAAAAAAGTTCATTAAAAACTCACAATTTTTTTCCCGTGTACCTTTTTTTTCTCAATGGTCCTCAACAATACCTACAACTTTGCTGAAGACACCAAATTGATCAGAAAATTCACTCAAAAGTTACAGCTGTTTGAATATTTACGTATCATTTTTTGTATGAACAGCTGCCAAAATTGTATCGAGACTTGTATGGGTGAACCAATAGGGTGTAATATGGTTGTATGGAAAAAAATTAAGTTGTCCAAATTTAGCGAGCACAACCATTTTTCAGTTCCTTTTGGGGTCCTGAACAACTCCCCAAAGTTTGGGAACGATTGGCTCAGTCCTCACTTTGCGCAAAGCGATTCAATTTTCCATATAAAAAACCGGATTCATATTCGGATGCTCTGGAATGTGCTCTACAACTTTCCCGAAGAGAGTATGGTGCTAACTTGCTCCTATAAAAAGATACAGCATGTTCAAAACTCGTCTAAAACGTGTTTTTTGCTCGAAAATCACGTTTTAGACGAGTTTTGAGGACGCTGTATCTTCTTTCAGGGACAAGCTAGCACCATACTCTCTTTGGGAAAGTTGTAGAGCTCATTCCAGAGCATCCGAATATGAATCCGGTTTTAGTACAGCGTGAAACGTGGATTTTATAAATATCAAAACTCAAAAAAATGGGTTTTCCCATACTAATTTATTTGGAAAATTGAATCGCTTTGCGCAAAGTGAGGACTAAACCAATCGTTCCCAAACTTTGGGGAGTTGTTTAGGACCCCAAAAGGAACTGAAAAATTGCTGTGCTGGAAAATCGATTTTGATATTACACCCTAGTGAACCAATGACACAAAATAGCTTCTTTGGCCATAAGAAAGCCCCCACAAAGTTTGAGCCAAATAAAAAATACAAAAAATAAAAATGGTCGAAATCGGCTAGTTTCGTAGAGACTTGCTCATATGTTACGTGAAACATCCTGAAACGTCATAAAACAACATTTTCAGCTGTAAGCTCTTTGGTCCCGTTACAGTTAGGAGAGAGTGAGGAGATTTGATCCCCGGGGACACTTGATCTCTAGCCTGTATAAGCCACCGAATGGGTAAAACAATTAGTTTTGTTGTAGAAAGTTGTGCGAAATTGACTCAAACTCATTGAAAAAAAAAGAAAAAATAATTTTAAAAATGTTCGGGTTGAGTTACACATATTTTTTTTAAAGTGCTGCAAAAAAACTCCAAGAGATCTGTTTTCTTTGTTTTTATTTGTATGGAAAACAATTAAAATATATTCAAAACATTTTTTTTCTATACATGAATTTTTTGATAAACTTATCAACTACAAAATCCTAGCGTATTGACGTTAATTAATCGTCCTACTATTTTTAACAATCCATTGTTTAAAAAAGTGCGTTTAGGGAGTCTTGATCCCTGCATTTTTAATGTCACTGAAGTCAGCTTTAAGTTTAATTAATTAGTTATTTTTCTTACTTGGATTCCTTAAACCTAGTTGAAGATGACTCGCTGCAGTTTAAACCATTTTTCAAATGCTTTGTAAAAAAACAATTGTCATAATGTCTAAATATTCTTGAAAAATTCAAAGTGCACGTGTTTCAGGGGACCTCAAACTTCATGTTTACCCTCGAGTTGAGGCTGCGCAGAAATTTTGTTGATCGGTGTTATTCGTCCTATTAATTTCCTATTAATCATATTAAATAATTTTTAATAAAAATCGAAAATATGCTAGATAAAATCACACGCACGAGGCGAACAAAAACTTAGAAACAAAGCACTCTTCTTTAAAATAATGTTAATAGGGGAAATACACCAATTCTCTACCCATTTTAAACATCAGCCACCCAGAACTTTGATCATGAATTACAGCTTTTATAAAGTGTTTCTGACTATTTCAAAGTAATAAATGGCTCAAAAAAGTGAGCAAGTAACTCACTATTGTTGGTGTATCTGGTAATGCTGTTTGGATAGCAGCAAACTGCAAAATTGCAAAAAGCTTAGTGTGACGAAAATGGGTATAGTCGTATAGTGTATAGTTCCTTTCATTCAAATCACAACAAACATCGAAGGGGAGATGCGGGTAAGACGGCCACCCTAAGGGAGAAGTCTAATAAAATTTACACAACAGATTATTTTGATCTCAAATTACGTACATATTGTTCTACTACTAGTCCATTATAGAAATGACATAAATTAGTTGGTCTAAAAACCAATTTCAATACTTTTCAGCATTTTTTAAAAAATTATTGAAATCGTATATATATGAAATACGCGGGGTAAGACGGCCACCCATGTGGGGTAAGACGGTCAGTGCTATAAATTAACTTAATAACTTTGCTAAATCCACCCAAATACCTACATGGTTGGTTGAACAGACTTCTCTGAACATCATAATTATTTTGATTGAAAAAATTCAAGTTTCAAATGTGAAGAAAAATGCTGTTAAAAGTTTGTGTATTTCGCTTAGAATAAGTAAATCAAAATTATGTAAATAATATAAAATTAACGATTTTTATGAAAAGTTTGATAGGATTTCATACTATTCAATGAGTTTTGCTATATTACAGTAAAGAATGTTGTCGAAACGGTAGTTAACAGCATTTTGATTAAAAATGGATAGTTTTATTGAAAATGCTTTTCCTTATCTACAAATATGTCTTAACAGTCAAAAACCGTCAAAAATATAACCTATATCAAATAAAATTTACAAATTACGGGTGGCCGTCTTATCCCCGGAGAAGGTGGCCGTCTTGCCCCCAAATAAATTATTTTTTGAAACATTTTTTGTAAATAGCTCATCGCATTTTTTAAAATTTTCCGAGGGACATAATCTAGGGAAAACTTCAATTTAACATGAAAAAATATTTGAAGACAGGAAAACATATTGTTATCTAACAAAAATGCCTAAGTTGTAATCCATGAAAATTACATCCAGTTTCAAGTTCAAAAATTATTTGTTTATTTTGAGCTATTTTTATACTATTTCAAACAATATTTTTGACAAAAGTGACTCTATATGCATTATTTAGCATGAGGAACAGTATTGCTAAACATTTTAGTAATATTCATTAGTATAATTATTCAAAAAAACAGAGGGGTGGCCGTCTTACCCCGCCTGGCCGTCTTACCCCCAGCTCCCCTACTCGTAATAGATTGAAGCCCGTCAACGGTGACTGCCTTTGATATCTAATTACTGGTCCAGATTTATCCGGCATCCAGAAAAAAAAGAACATCCGTCTCAATGTTTTCCCAGCTCGTTCTTTTAACCTAATTTCACCGTTCCCTTACTGGACATCCATTCTCCCTCCCCTGCACGATACCCTTGGAATTAAAATCCTAAACATACAAATCCAATCTACTGTCCAAACCCCATCGTCCACCCTCCGAACACTCTTACCTTCCTTCCGCGGCCAGAAGTTGCTCATTCCACTTGGCCACGCAAACGCTGGTGCTCCGACTCCGCAACTTCCGACTGCTGCTCTGCCGCTGTTCCAGCAGCACTTCATCCCCGGCAGATCGATACGCAGCACCACTGGTAGCACTGCCACGTCTGCCGTCCTGAGCCATGAGCTGCTGCTGCACCCCCACCGCCACAACGACCGGAAGCATTTTCTTCGATTTTGCAAATTTTGGCGAAGACGCCCCCAGCAGTCTGTCACCGAAACTTTGGGCGCGCGAAAATTTAGGCGATTTTTTACCCGAACTGGCACCACTGCCACCGCCATAGGTGCCCCCGGGCAGTAAACTGTTCACCGCGTCCCGATGCTCTTCCTGGGACGGCCGTAGCAGCCGCGTCTCGTCGAAGCTGGTGCCGTGGAAGTTCGACGCACGGCGTGGTTGAGGATGAAGGGTTCGCGAGGAGGGCCGCTTGTCGGCCATTTTGAATGGTTTTGGCGGCAACTCGAAGAAGGGAGTTTTTTTAATGCTGCTGAAATGTTGTTTTCACTTTGGTTCACACATTCAATGCTTTTCAAGATAAATTTCGTTTCCTCACTTTTTGAATTTAAATAGTTGATTGCCTATTATCAATATTATCAAATGCGTGTTATCATTATTTCATCACCATTGTATGGAGAATCGATTCCCACTTTCGGTTTTTGAAAAAAAAAATACGTTCAAACCACTTTTCAAAACACAGTTTTAATAAATGATAATTGTATTTTTTGGAGAGGCATACCATCCTGCATTTTTCATGAGTCTTTTTATATCATCTCAGCCTAATTCCTCAAAAATTTTGAATGAAAAAAAATCCTTAAAATTGAACTTTAAATTTAAAATCCAAAAATCTTACAGAAGTAGCGTGTATTTTTCTTTCAGTGTTTTTTCTTTTTTTTTCAGAAAGCCCGCTAAATTTTCTTTGCACATAACCAAACGTTTCCCACGTCAGAATATCTAGAAAATCCATTTCTGGTGACACGGCGGGCGCTCTAAAATTCTTTGTGTAAATATGGGTATTCGGCGCCGTCGCTCCGTGCCATACTTTCATACACTTAGGAGCCCAGGGCGGCGAAGTCCTTGTAGATAAAAAGAAAGACACTAGTGGTTGGTACTAGCAATGCACAGTGTTCGGAATGGCTAAATTAAGTGGAATAAAGTGATAACTTCTTTATTTGACGTCCTAGCCAAATGATGTCTTCGGAAGAGTTGTTGTACTTGATAAGGGCTATCTTTTGAAGTTATTGACATACAGGGTGACGACCTTCCAGGGTGTCAACCAAAAACTAACGTTGTTGGATGACGTTATAGGACTTTGGTGTCTTCGGCAAAGTTGTAGAGGAGAAAATTTCATGAAAGTTTGTTCAAACTGTTTGTTTTAGTGGCCTACTATGTTCTGAAAAGTATTTTATGACATAAAATTACACATCTTTGCCCAAGACTGCAAAATTTTTTGAGCCTTTATTGAGGAGTTATAAAAATTTTTAAGTAATTTTGAGCCTATTTTCAAGTTGCTATGTTTTGAAAATGGCGCATTTTGGCGCAAAACCGAGCAATGCACCTGAAAGTACACACTTTCAACTACATTTCCTGAAAATATCTCCGTGTCTATCGGTGTCTATTTTTAAATATCTCAATTTGAATTTGACGGTTTTTAATCAATTTATTTATAATTTTTAAGCGGAATCTTATAAATTATGACACACATTCTAAAAAAAAAATAAAAACATGTTTAGCCCAAAAATAATGTATGTTAAAATTTAAAATAATTGTTCGTATTTAAAATTAAGTATTTCCTTTTATATTTGGTCACTTAAGAACGGTTGACGTATTTTTCATAGACAAAGTTTTTTTCATAAAAAATGATCAATTTAGCCTTCAATTTACCGATTTTCACCTCGTATTCAATATGATTTCGAATAACATTTATAAATAAATTTATCAAAAACGGTCAAATTCAAATTGAGATATCTAAAAAAAGACACCGATAGACACGGAGATATTTTCAGGAAATGTAGTTGAAAGTATGTACTTTCAGGTGCATTGTTCGGTTTTGCGCCAAAATGCGCCATTTTCAAAACATAGCAACTTGAAAATAGGCTCAAAATCACTTAAAAATTGTTATAACTCCTCAATAAAGGCTCAACACATTTTGCTGTCTTCGGCAAAGATGTGTAATTTTATGTCATAAACAACTTTTCAGAACATAGTAGGCCGCTAAAATGCTAACATTTTGAGTTATCACCAAAAAAGTGCTTTTTTGGACCTTTTTTGCAAAAATGGCGTATATCTCGAGTAGATTAAGAGCTACAAATTTGGTGCCTTCGACAAACTTTCATGACATTTTTTCTTCTACAACTTTGCCGAAGACACCAAAGTCCTACAACGTCATCCAACAAAGTTAGTTTTTGGTTGACACCCTGGAAGGTCGTCAGCCTGTATGTCAATAACTTCAAAAGATAGCCCTTATCAAGTAGAACAACTCTTCCCAAGACACCATTTGACTAGGACGTCAAATAAAGAAGTTATCAATTTATTCCACTTAATTTTGCCATTCCGAACACTGTGGCAAAGGTGGCCGACAGCTATAAAGTCAACTTCGGTTTCGTTTGAAATATTTCAAGAATGACTCTATTTTACAAATAATTTTGAATTATCTTTCAACGTGTGTATTACCCTTAAAAATTACCGTTCAATTTATCTAAGAATAGTTTGATTTGTACTTATCAGACCAATGAAGTATTTTCTATTTATTTATTTTTGGTATTCTGAATAAAATTAATTTTTTTAGTGAAGTTGAATTAAAAATTTTAATTGATGCTCAAGTTAATGCTTTGTTTAACCTTTTTTACATATTATGTTTGCTTTGTTTTCACAGCAAAAAATCCGATGGTAAAATCGCATGCAAAAGCATGCACATCACCTTCGTCAAAATAAACACTTAATATTACACACTGCATGTACATTTTTTGCAAACACAAAAAAAAAGTTGCAACCGACGGGATTCAAACCCAGCACCATCAGTAAGGACTGGCGCCTTAGCCCACTCGGCCATCAGACCGATGAAAAGCTGTATGGATAAACGTATATATCAGCTTGACATTTCGGTTCCGTTCACTTTTAAAAGTCGCATGGGTTCCCTGCACTTTTGCCACTAGTGAACAACAAAACATCCCCTCCCAAATCCCCACGGGACTGTATGGGCGTAGCCTTGGAGCACAGTGTGGAAATTTACGTTCTTAGATATTCTTGGTTGTACCGGGCAGCAATCAAATTGTATATGAATATTGAATTGACCATTGTGGCACCCCCTACAGCGTGGTGCAGACCCGTTATGCTATGCTATGCTATATCAGCTTGACATTTCGGTCAATTAGGTTTCCCATACTGATGGGCTACATATTTCAGGGTGTAAAATCACATAAACTTGCATAAAATAATGCAATATTTATTTTACACCCAAGCCTTTTACACGCAGCTGGATTACTACTTTTTTAGCTGTGAATTCAGTTTCCTTTAATTCAAAATAATTTCTTTAAGTTTTTATATTAAATTAATTCATTGGGAAAATAGATTGACGTTTCTGCATTGATCAATTCCAGCTCAAATCGAGATTTTTTCAGATATTTTTGTACCCGACCCTATCCAATTTCAATGAAACTTTGTAGACATGCTAGGCTTATACGCTGAAACCCCGTTGGTTTGACACCAATTGTTGTCAAACGAACGGGGTCACTTTTTGTTTGACACCATCTGTACACAGAGCTTACACTTACCACCAAACGTTTGGTTTGAAAGTGTGTGTGAGTCCCGTGTAAAAAGTGACAGTGCGTCACTTTTTAGTTTGACTTTGTCAAACCAACGGGGTACAAACTAAAAAAGTGTCAATCGAAAAAGTGGCCAACCAGTCTAAGCCATTTTTGTGTATTTGGAGCTTATTGTACTCGAAAATGACGTTTGAGAAGGGCCTAAGTTAGTTAAATATTTTTGTATTTTGCTATTAATTACTGTATCTCCTATATCAAAAAAAAAGGTCAAACATAAACTCGTAGGAAATTTGTCGGGCTTTTTGAAAAAAATAAAATAAACTGAAAGAAAAATACACGCCGCTTCTGTGTGATTTTTTAATCAATTTATAAGTTTAAAATTTCAATTTTAAGGTGATGTCTAGATTTTTTTCGTTCAGTATTTTTGAGGCAATAGCCTAAGATGTTACGAAAATTCTATGATGTGTGCAGGGTATGTCTCTCCTAAAAAATACAAAAATCACTTACTTAATCTGTTTTTTAGAAAAAGTGGTCTAAACGTCAAAATTTTCAAAAACCGATAGTGGGAATCGATTCTCCAGACAATTATACATTAAAGTATCCATAATGACCAGTGTCCTGTTTCCTTTAAGAATGTTAAAAAATAGGTTTTTTGTTGGTTTTTGGCAATTTCTTTATGATAGACTTAATTTCTCATTCTTAAAAATATTTTCATCGGTAAACCCGTCCAATTTCCCATAAGTTTGTCCTTGGGACTTATTTTTTGACTAGTTCAGAGTAGATTATACAAAGGCCTAGGAAAAAAAGGTACTTCGGATAATCGAAACATTTTGTTGTTTTCTTCCGATTTCTCAAAATGACGGTGATGAAATATTCAGAAAATGCATTTTGTAATTTTTAAGACAATCAACCATTCGAATTTGACAAAAATGAGGTCGCAGAGTTTGAATTTGATGTTCAAAGAATGAAAATTAAAAAATCACCCTAATTCTCCATACAAACTTTGTAGGGAAACTATTCGGCCCTGTTTTAATGTTTAAAAAAAATCTAAGTGCACGTTTTTCTGGGGATCCCAAAGCTTATGCTGCACCTCGAGTTGAGCTTGCGCAGTCATGTTTATCAATTTTCGTAGGTCGGTGTTATCAAACACAATTATTGTATTCATTTGCTAAAACAATACTATAAAAAGTAATGGTTTGTATTGAGAAACACCATGCCCTAAACATAAATTACACGCTAGATAAAACTAAACTGCATTAAAGCTCTGGCCCATATTAATATTAGAAAAGTACCGCTACACCACCTATTCCCATACATCCTGATAATCTGTACATGGCCCTAATCCGTGTATCCACTGCTGTAACTACACTCTCGGTGAGAATTTCTTCAACTGCTACAACAGCAATTACAGCACCACACTCGCTGCTCCTTTCACCTGTGTAACCGTATCCACCATTAGAAACACCCAGCACCAGCAGATCTAGGCTCTCTCCACCGAAGCGCAAAAACATCCGCACCGAAGAAGCACTTACGCCGTTATGTTTCTATCGCCCTAATCGGATTACACAACCCTCGCGCGGAAAGTGGGGATTCAGCAAAACAGCACTCTTGAGCTGCAGTTCACCGGAGTGCATACAACCGCAACCGATGACGACGACGTCGACGACCGAACCGCGAAACCGGGAAATGCTTCTCCAACCTGTTGTCGCGTTGAACCTCCGTACGGTACTGAGGCATCGGGACTGTGAACTTGATGGAATACCGTTCCCGCTGCGCTGGGAAAGCCGCATCTCGCCTAGCTGGCCCGCCGTCCTGAAAAGTGTCCCCGGCCCGACGACGACGACGACAGTTGCGGATGATAATTTTCGTTTTCCTCTATTTTGATTTTTTACCTTGTTGCTTCTGCTGAACCTCCCGAGGCGGTAAAGTCTAGTCGGCGCTATAGCTATAGCCGTACGTATAACTTCTAAGCCGCTGCATGTAGAGGTCGGGTCTGGGTCGACGACGGAATACCAACGTTGACCAGGTGGGTGAGGATTAGTTCGCCGAAAGTCGTTTCGTGGAATCAGTGCGATTTGGGTGTGGTCAAATGGAAAAATCGTTAACTCATAGGAATTACATGCTCGATATAAGGGAGATGAAAGGTGTTGAATCCTAATGAAAACTCGTTTCCGTGAACGAAACAAAATCGTGAGGAAAATCTAATTACCGTAAAACGGGGTGACTTTGATAGCCGGGGTGACTTTGATAGGTTTGCGATTTTTCCGCAAAATGAAGAGTACAATTAAAATACGTAAGGAATAATTTAGAAACATACTGACCGTGGTAGAGAAGTGTTCAAAGTACCTCAAGAAGAACTTTTCATAAAATTTTGACATGTTTAAAAAGTTAGTTAACTATAGTTAAGAAAATGTTGATGAAAGTCATTATTTTAAACTTCTCAAAGTGTCATGATTTTCTCAATGAACATGATTTTTAAGCGGAAAACGGAATGAATTTTCGGATTCTTTGGACAATTTTCCACTAGCAGAAGGTTAAAAAGTTTGTAAAAAATAAATAATATGTGTTTTTGAAACACAATCATAAAAACTCTCCAAATTTATAGGCGATTTCAGTTGAACAAATGTCATGTAAAATGTGAAAACTTGTGATTCGTGCTTCGAATTCAGTATAAAATGCAATATAAATCGATAATTTTATAAACAAAACTAGTTTTAACAAATTTCAGGCAAAATTCCGACTTTTTAACAATTTTACCTAAAATTTATATGTATTTTGCTTAAAAGCTTATACACTTAGTTAACTAAATATAAACATTGATTTTTTTTCTTAAATACTATATCAGCTACTTAAGTGATGGTACATTTAACGAACAAATGAAGTTTGAACATCTTAAATATGATTTTAACAAGAAAAACTATGACTATCAAAGTCACCCCGGAATTCAAACTAAGAATTTTTAACGTAACTATTTTTCTAAACATTATTGAAAAAACTTTTTTTCCGAAATAGTGCATGGACTTTGTGTGGCCTACCCCAGTACATGTTTTAAAAATAATAATCTTGAGAAAAACCTTACCTGTTGGAAAATATTCTAAAAACAAATTGAAATCCTATCAAAGTCACCTCGGTTTACGGTACGTTACTGAAACAAAAGAGTTCAAAAATCAAACCATCCACATTAACGACCCCCGGGTCTTTTGTGGTCTCTATTGCAAATTTTATGCTCGAACCTAGGAGTCCAAAGGCTTGAATGGGGAAAGCACCCAAACCTCTTTCTACTCAAAGGAACCTTCCACCCCAGTGTTTGAACTGACGACCTTCGGATTGCGAGTCCAACCGCCGCCAGCGATTCCACCGGAGTAGGCTTGGTTTGGTGTGTTGTTTGTACTTATGGCATGGAGACGACTCCTACACTGCCACAAAACAAAAAGAAACAAAAGAGTTGCAAGATGTTTAACCATAAGGAAGATCCAATTCCGTTACGCAAGGTTAAAATATTCCGTTATCTAAGGGTCGACGCTGAATTGATCGAAACTTTAACAGAAGAAACAGATATTTCACCAATTTTTATTTGTCAGAACTACACAATCGACGAAACAGTCTTTCGACCAAATGTTCCAGGCTCGACCCAGTCTCCAGAATCCGCTTCAGTAGCATATTTTTATCGTGCTCGTCCAGCCAAGGATTCTTGCGGTACATATTACAGGAATCTGATGTAGGGGAAACCCACAAATTTCAACCAATTTCAACCATTGTTCTTCAGTAATTTGGAGTCGAAAAAAAGATTTTTTTCGTAGAAACGTAGAACAATAATTATCGGTCTGTAATTGAAAAACTGCGAAAGGATAAGTCACTAAGCATGACCTGTATAAAAACAGGTAGCCTTCCCCTTTAAATACCGACTGCTCAGCTTTCAGCCACTTTGCGCCGGGAGGTCCCGTCTGATGTGGTGACAGCGAGCTTTGAAGAGCAGAGCTTTCTCTTATGGCTTGCATAGAAATGGAAAGGGGTTATCCTAGGTTCCCAAAATAGCATTACTGACCCTGCGGTGGTGTGGTGGTGTACAAAGCCGCTCTTCACAGTAAAGAAAATGTCGATAAAATTTCTCTTAAAATAAGGAAAATTTTAAATAATCAATTCTTTTTGAATTTTTGGGTTTCTTCATAAAAATATAATTTTCATTTTTAACTGTGCCCACACCCCAACTATTAAAAAACGTATTAACATTCAGCTTACGGCGGTCGGTGTCAACGGCCCTGGGCCAGAACGGAACCGGCTCGGGTTGACATCAGATGGACGAAAGGCGGAAACGGATAGAAATCCGCTGCACAGTCCGGTTAGCATGGATGGTGGAGAATAAATTACCCGCATCTGGATTGGGCGGGCTTCTGTTTGCGCTGCAATTTGGAAAAATGGAACGGGATCCGGTATCCTTGGCAAATTATCTTTCTGTGAAGATCAATGCTTGCAATTTTAATGGACTTAATTAATTTAATTTTAATTAAAACGATCGAAAATAGAAAGATATAAATCAGCTTCATAAATAAGATTGTTCAATTTTAATTCAGTTTTGAGTACAGTCCAGACTCGATTATCCAAAGTTTCTATTATCCGATGGTTTGTATGGGACTTCGGATAATCGAATCGCGACCAAAAAAAAATTATTTCGTATTTTTTTATTTTTTTTATGTCAAATTTGAGTTCCGCATCCCCATTTTAGTCAAAATTTAATTGTTGAAAGCCTATTAAATTAGAAAATGTATTTATTCAATATTTAAACTCCGTTGTTTTGACCGCCATCTTGAAATTATACATTTTTAGAGTATTTTAGAGAACAAACAATCAAGAATAAGACAACGAAAAAACTTTTTTTTTCTTGGTTCGATTATTCGAAGTTTCGATTATCCAAAGTGAAATTTTGCCATGGCCTTCGGACAATCGAGTCTGGACTGTATGAAGAAATCCTAAATACTGTTCATAAGAACTTAAAATATGTGAGCAATTCTCTACGTAATCGGTCTTTTTTCTTCAATTTTAATTTTTGTATTTTTTAATCCGACTGAAACTTTTTTGGTGCCTTCGGTATGCCCAAAGAAGCCATTTTGCATCATTAGTTTGTCTATATAATTTTCCATACAAATTTGGCAGCTGTCCAAACAAAAATGATGTATAAAAATTCAAAAATCTGTATCTTTTGAAGGAATTTTGTGATCGATTTGGTGTCTTCGGCAAAGTTGTAGGTATGGATATGGACTACACTGGAAAAAATGATACACGGTAAAAAAAAATTGGTGATTTTGTTATTTAACTTTTTATCACAAAAACTTGATTTGCAAAAAACACTATTTTTAATTTTTTTTATTTTTTGATATGTTTTAGAGGACATAAAATGCCAACTTTTCAGAAATTTGCAGGTTGTGCAAAAAATCATTGACCGAGTTATAAATTTTTGAATCAATACTGTTTTTTTCAAAAAATCGAAATATTGGTCCAAAGATTTTTCAAATTTATTTTTCGATGTAAAATAAAATTTGCAATCAAAAAGTACTTTAGTGAAATTTTGATAAAGTGCACCGTTTTCAGGTTAAATCCATATTTAGGTGACTTTTTTGAAAATAGTCGCAATTTTTCATTTTTTTAAATTAGTGCACATGTTCGCCCACTTTTGAAAAAAATATTTTTGAAAAGCTGCGAAAATTTTCAATATTTTGCTTCTTCGGACTTTGTTGATACGACCTTTAGTTGCTGAGATATTGCCATGCAAAGGTTTAAAAACAAGAAAATTGATGTTTTCTAAGTCACCAAAACAACCCACCATTTTTCAATGTCGATATCTCAGCAACTAATGGTCCGATTTTCAATACTAATATATGAAACATTTGTGAAATTTTTCGATCTTTTCGAAAACAATATTTTCAAAATTTTCAAATCAAGACTAACATTTTAAAAGGGCGTAATATTGAATGTTTTTTTTTGCGACCAATATTTCGAATTTTTGAAAAAATCAGTATTGATTCAAAAATTCATAACTCGCTCAAAGATTTTTTGCACAACCTGGAAATTTCTGAAAAGTTGGCATTTTATGTCCTCTAAAACACATCAAAAAATAAAAAAAAAATAAAAATAGTGTTTTTTGCAAATCAAGTTTTAGTGATAAAAAGTTAAATAACAAAATCACCAATTTTTTTTACCGTGTATCATTTTTTTCCAGTGTAGTCCGTATCCATACCTACAACGTTGCCGAAGACACCAAATCGATCAAAAAATTCCTTCAAAAGATACAGATTTTTGAATTTTCATTCATCATTTTTGTTTGGACAGCTGCCAAATTTGTATGGAAAATTATATAGACAAACTAATGATGCAAAATGGCTTCTTTGGGCATACCGAAGGCACCAAAAAAGTTTCAATCGGATTAAAAAATACGATAAAAATCGAATGACCGAAATCTGAGAGAACTTCTCTTGTGCAAAACACGGCTGAAGCCATTTTTTTTTGTTGAAAAAAAAACCGCAAAAGATTAATTGTTGCAAAATGCATTTTTTGTCCATTTCAAATATTTTAGCAATTACACTTTGATTTTTTTAATTTAAATGCAAAAAGAGCAATTCTAGCCCAAAACAGGATTTTCTTAGACACTTTTTTCTCGACCCTCTCCGGTATCAATGAAACTTTGTAGACAAGTTATCCTACGCTTATATAAATAAGCCATTTTTGTGTATATGGTGCCAGTTGCACTCGGTAATGACATTTGATATGGGCTTAAGTGTATTAATTTCTTTTTATTTTGAAATTTATATATTGGTGTATCTCGAAGCCGTTGCATCGTATCAAAAAGTGGATAAAGATAAACTTTATAGAAAATTGAATGGTCTTTCTGTAAAAAAAAGTACACTGAAAGAAAAAAAATACGCCTCTTCTACGAGATTTTTATTTATTTTTAAGTTTTTAAAGAAAAAATATTTAAAAATATTATGCTCTAAAATGTTTTAATATTTAGAAAATTTTATGATTTTAGCAAAGTACTAATAGTGAACCATTATTTTTCACTATCTTGGCAAAAAAGATGATTATTTTTCATAAAAATACTTTCTTTTTGTGTACTTCATAGCTTCTTGCCAGGTGAGCCGACTCAAGGGGGGGGGGGCACGGGTCCTTTTGATTGTAAAATGCAACGCACGCATTTTTTGTATATTCTGTAGAAATGAAATCTCCTAATCTGACTACGACTTCAACTCGAGTTCTTATAGTTTAGCCGACTCCGACTGCGGCTATTCGAGTTTTGACGACTCCGGCTCTGACTCCAGGTCCCCAAAAAGACCCGACTCCACCGACTCCGACTACACAGCCCTTATAAATACTGTGAAATTATGTTTGATTTTAACGATTTTGTTAGCTCCTTAAAAATTAACATTCAAGATTAAATAGTATTAAGACTCAGCGATTGAATAATCACCAAAAAATTCCATATTTTTTGTCTGATATAATAACCAACATTATTTGCTTATGAGCTTCTAGTGTAAAAACGAAAGTTATGCAAAAAGGGTCTAACGGAAAAAAACTCGCACTTATAAATGCATTGTTCTCAAAGCAATGGTTGTAAGCTTTTTCTTTTTCATCCGGGAAAAAAAACAAACCAGTGAAAAACATGCTCATGGAGGAAAAAATAAGCACCTTACTTGCAATTCTTAAATGCAACCTAATTGGGTCCTAAAATGAAGCTTAGATTGCTGATATTATTGTTTACAGCGATAAAGCTTATTTTTCTGAGTACAATGACCCTTTGTACGACCATAAAGAGTTTAAAATGGATTTTTAAATCAATTTTGAAAAATTAACCTCGCGGTCCTTCTTGACAGAAAAGCTCCTTCTTGACAGCTCGTTCCAAGGGGACCATAGTTGATCCATCGAAAAAATGTTGTCTTGTCAATTTTTTTTGCATTAAAATGAAAAAAAGTGATCAGAAATGGTTTTTAATCGTGTTTTTCACCATTGTACATAAATATTGACATAGGGCTTTAGTACCCAATTAGCAAGAAACTCTCCGTTTGTTGCATCCTCCTCGACAGCTAGTAACGGTATTTCAAAAGCCTCTTTTCAACTTATTTCTCACGATTCCGCAAATTTCAGCCTCGCTACGGTTCATTAACTTTTAAGCGGAATTTTCAAAAGCCCTTCCGCACATAAACAGCCAAAACCATTGCAACGCTAATCCAAAGCTTTTTGCAGGCTTCTACAGAGCAAGTTTTATGCTGCTGTGGACTCTGGCGGATCCATTTGCGGAAGGGGGTTGGACGTCGGACGAACACGTGCTGAAAGTGCAGCGACCCAGTTCATGGCCTGGACCCGAAGTTATGGCTGCACTTATGTAACCACGCTAAGTGGTAAAGTGGGTGGACGAGTAGTGGAGAGTTCGATTTTGACCAGTCAGGATCAAAGCATTTCCGTTGAGTCAGTTGAACTGGTTTGCACACTGAGTATGACGTGGTGATTCCCAGGACCAATTAGTGAAGCAATTTGGCCATTTAAGGTTTTGATCGATTAGGGGAATGGACGGAATTGGTTTCGATTCGACATGGTCATGCAAATAACTCGATTTATGAAAAGCATTACTTTTATTGTGAAATTGATTAAATCTTAGCTGAAATAACAACATCTTTTTTGCCATTCTAAACAAATCCCTTAACTTGATCACGTTGGGTCTAACATTTCCCAGCGAAAGCCCTGAGGGCAGCATTTCAAGAATTTCAAATTACCAAAGCAAACTCACACACACACACACCAGTAGATTCGACAGCACCACCCACTCAAAGAAGAAAACCGATATGACAAAGACCGGAAGGAAAATATTTCCATAGCATTTTCAAGTTTTGGAACGAAACCATATACTTCCAGAGGAAAGAATCTGCTCTTCGACATGCCGATCTCAAGCAGGGGAAAAACTTGTGGATACATTGAAATTCACTATGGCTTGGGAAAATACTTGCTTCACATAAGTTATCTTGGATAACATACTTGAAAATTTTCTTTGGCTATCTTTATATTGTTTTCTGAATATATTGACTTTAGCAACATTCTTATCAATATGGAATAAGTTCAATCATAAAAAGAATCCAAGTGGTTATAATCAAAATTAGATTTAAAGCTTAGACATCCTCATAAACCGCCACAAACAAAGCTTCCAACCTTTTCTGAGAATGTAAAGCTTCACAAACAAGACCAACAAAAAAAACGTGCCCCCAATTAGCTCGTTAATATGATAACTTTGTCTCGTCACCCCCAATTTCCGTCGTCAAATAGCGAAAGTTAGCTCGTTCTAAAATATAATTTCATTCCCAACCTTCTAAACGCGGTTGTCACGAGTAGGTACGTTTGAAAAACGTAGAGTAAGTTGGGGCCAATTGTTTGAAGCAGAGATTTGTTCAAAATATTTTTTTGTCAGAAATTGGAAATAAAAAAATGTAAAAGTAAAATAAATATAAAATTTCTATTGGACCAGATATTGTACAAAAAATAAGTTTTTTTTATTTTGAACCAGATTTGAAAATAATTATTCATTAATCCATAAATTTCAATGTTCTTTATATTTAAAATTTATGCCTTACAAATTTTTAAGCAAACAACGCTTCCACCCCACCATCGCAAGACCTTCATCACTCACAAAATGCCCTTCGAGAAATTGACCCACAAGAATCTTCAAGAAGAAAAGAAAATCCGTTGCGAACAAAAGATTGCAGGAAAAGTTTGCCGATAGCCGGGAAGAAGAAACGAAAGAAAACAGCTTCTTCAAAGAACGCTTTCCTGAATCCACTTCAAGCCTCTTTGGCATATTTTCTGCGTTTTTTTTTTTCTTTCTTTCCCGTTTGCCGTTGCCCTGAGTAAATAATAAATTAGCTCCATTTTCGCCATCAATTTTGGATAACGAGAACCCGAGTTGTGCGATATGCCCACCGGGGGAAAACATATGTGAACAATGATCATGTGTGGTATCATAACGCTGTGAAAGATGAAACAAACTTCTGCTCGTTTTACTGATGAGATTACCCTTTCAAGTTCTTCGCATCAACCGGAAAAATCGCACTCAATTCATCGGATGATTCCATTGTGGGAAATTGGCGCTGGATTACTCGTCATGGCGATAAATGTTGCCCTGGAGATGAAAAGCTTTGCATTGAAAAATAAATTTGAAGAGAAATGATCATTTGCGTTGCACTTGGAAAGGAAACATGGATATAACAAAAAAAAATATCCAAACCCACTGTCGTAAACAAAAATTTACATAACCTGGAAACCAAGAAAAAGCGAAAATTCACGTTTTCCCGAGAGAAACCATTTAAATTGAATTTAATTCCCAAGAAGCGTTACCATGAAGATTATCTGGAATCGTTATACAATGCAAAGAGTGTGTTGCAAGCTCAACATTACACATTATATCCAATATATTTTTCAATCTTTCTGAAAGTCACTTTGCATGAGTTATTTACTTGTTTTTTTTTTTGTTTTTTTGTTTTTTGTTTTTTGTTTTTTGTTTTTTGTTTTTTGTTTTTTGTTTTTTGTTTTTTGTTTTTTGTTTTTTGTTTTTTGTTTTTTGTTTTTTGTTTTTTGTTTTTTGTTTTTTGTTTTTTGTTTTTTGTTTTTTGTTTTTTGTTTTTTGTTTTTTGTTTTTTGTTTTTTGTTTTTTGTTTTTTGTTTTTTGTTTTTTGTTTTTTGTTTTTTGTTTTTTGTTTTTTGTTTTTTGTTTTTTGTTTTTTGTTTTTTGTTTTTTGTTTTTTGTTTTTTGTTTTTTGTTTTTTGTTTTTTGTTTTTTGTTTTTTGTTTTTTGTTTTTTGTTTTTTGTTTTTTGTTTTTTGTTTTTTGTTTTTTGTTTTTTGTTTTTTGTTTTTTGTGTTTTTGTTTTTTGTTTTTTGTTTTTTGTTTTTTGTTTTTTGTTTTTTGTTTTTTGTTTTTTGTTTTTTGTTTTTTGTTTTTTGTTTTTTGTTTTTTGTTTTTTGTTTTTTGTTTTTTGTTTTTTGTTTTTTGTTTTTTGTTTTTTGTTTTTTGTTTTTTGTTTTTTGTTTTTTGTTTTTTGTTTTTTGTTTTTTGTTTTTTGTTTTTTGTTTTTTGTTTTTTGTTTTTTGTTTTTTGTTTTTTGTTTTTTGTTTTTTGTTTTTTGTTTTTTGTTTTTTGTTTTTTGTTTTTTGTTTTTTGTTTTTTGTTTTTTGTTTTTTGTTTTTTGTTTTTTGTTTTTTGTTTTTTGTTTTTTGTTTTTTGTTTTTTGTTTTTTGTTTTTTGTTTTTTGTTTTTTGTTTTTTGTTTTTTGTTTTTTGTTTTTTGTTTTTTGTTTTTTGTTTTTTGTTTTTTGTTTTTTGTTTTTTGTTTTTTGTTTTTTGTTTTTTGTTTTTTGTTTTTTGTTTTTTGTTTTTTGTTTTTTGTTTTTTGTTTTTTGTTTTTTGTTTTTTGTTTTTTGTTTTTTGTTTTTTGTTTTTTGTTTTTTGTTTTTTGTTTTTTTTTTTTGTTTTTTGTTTTAATATTTTGTGCACATTATTTTTAAAGATTAACTTTTAAATATATTTTTTTTGTTTTTTGTTTTTTTTTTTTTTGTTTGTTTGGCGACATTTGTTACTAAATCAATGTTTTGTGCACATTATTTTCACCAGAATATTATTTTTAAAAGATTAAAACATGACTTTTAAATATGTTTTTTTTACAGAGAATCACTCGCACGTGTATTACGTTATCTGTCATACGCCATTACCCCCGAGGATTTTTTTCCAGTTTGATCCCCTGTTATTTATCTTGATTGAATTAGGAGCATCCCTTTCGAAAAGAAAACCCTACCATCAGGCCCGTATCCAGGATTCTTCAATGGGGGGTGTTTCCCCCCATAAGGCGTTTGGGGTGCATGTGTGTTATAGGGAGGGCGTATATAGTCAACAAATGCGTACCAAACAAAAACGTGAAATTTGCTTCATATATTTTATATTTATATATTGAAGCAGTAATGCTAAAAAAATATCTAAACATCAATAAGTTCATGAAAATATTGTTATTCTTGCATATATTATACATGTGACATATGTGATAGAAAATATTGAATTAACGTTATTGAATCCTTGATAGTTTAGATTGTTTTGTTTTCAATTAATTTTTTTCAGTAATTTGTTTTGCCCCTTAATTTTTCGGGAAAATTTTACAGCAGGGCATTTTTTATCTACACACAGCTTAAGCCCGATTGGTAACGAACTCGAGCATCTCAAGCCAAATCAATTCAAAATGGAAATCAACTCGTATTAGCTATGCGTTTTGGTTTTCGCCGTTTTTTTATTTTTCAAACATATCATGAGCTTTTAGTTTGTGTTTTAAGGAACAAGTTTGCCGAAGACATCAGCGAGATTTGCTTTGGCACAAACATTAATCCCTTAGTTTGATCTTAGTTTGAAAAAAAATAAGGCTATGTAGACGTATCTCTTCGATGTTTTCAGCATAGTTGTTCTTTAAAACCCAAACTATAAGCTCAAATCAACAAAAAGTTTTCGTACCAAACTTACCAGATTTCTAGCTTTCTTTGAAAGAACACAAACATCAAAGCTGACGGGTATTTTTTTCTTGTCAAATGTAACATACCAACCAACAACTTTTTTTTAAATCTTCGGTCATATCACACAATAACATTTTTAAACATTTTCGAATCAATCACATTTCAGAGAACAGTTTGTAGTTAAAAAAGATAATATCGTCAAAAAAACATTGATTTGTCCGTACAAGTTTCCATAGAAGTTTGACAGCTGCCCATACAATTGCTTACGAGGCCATTTCACGCCACTCGAAATTGACTTTTTCTGAACATGCCTAAAATTTAGCGGAGCTGTTTATCCTATCGAAACATGCAAAATCCCTTCTTTTTGGCACCGCCCCAAAGTTTTACGATTTTCATCTATTTTTTTAAATTAGTTTTCAAATGGCCATGTCGTGGATAGAAAAAAGCAGAAATCGACTGTTTTTTTAAGAAACGCTGAATTATATGGCGTCATCAAATTTTTTATTCGAATCAAACTTTACCTGTTAGGACAAGTTGAAATCTCTTGAGAATTTCAAATTTATAAGCTTAAACTAGCAGAATTTACCTACATCCATCCCTGCATCATTTTTTCTAGTTGCTCAAAATGCTGCCATGTTTGATATTAATCAAAATGATGACGCTGAATTGAATCAGCGTCAAGTTTCTGTTAAAAATTGCAGTCGAATATTACTCTATCATTTTTCACCCAAAATATTTGACAATGTTTTTTTAACTGGCGAAAATCGTAAAACTTTGGGGCATTGCCAAAAAATAGAAGATTTTTTCATGTTTCGATATGATAAACAGTTTCGCCAAATTTCAGCAGGATCAGAAAAAGTAGATTTCGAATTTGTACTTTTTTGTTTCCAGTTGGGGAGAAATGACCCTAAATAAAAAAAACTTTGGCGTACATAGTCAAAGTTGGATTTGGATCTGGTTGATAACGATCTAAGTATTTAACTAACAAAATCCAGGAGAGCCTATCCAGTTAGTCAATTTCGATTTTTCGAGATTTTAATGAGGCCTTATTTCGATTTTTCAAGATTTTAATGAGGCCTTATTAAGCTAAACTTCAGTTTTTTCAAGGCGTCAACGATCAAAGTTTTTTTTTAATAATTCTTATGAAGGCGTAAGCGAGAGTTTAGTTTTTTTCAAGGCGTCAGCGATCAAAGCTTTTTGCCTTTCTTACAAAAGAAAGGTTTAAGGTTTGCTTTTGGAAAAACGCTAGTTTGAAGGTTTAGATGCGTTCTCTCGATTGAATTTCGGCCCGAAACTAGGAACTAAAAGGCTGATTTTTGAGAGCTCTTTTTCTGAAATACTTGAGCGATGTCGCTCTTAAAAAATTGTGTCTTCCATCATTGGAAAACCCGGCCCCCCCCCCCCCCCCCCCCCACTAACATTTACACACAAGATGTAATTATTAAGTCAAATGTAATTACAAAAGCCGACTCGGTCCTAACCAGGTCTCAGTACCGAAAAAAACCTAATAAAAATAATTTTATGAAAAAAAAAATCATTGGAAAACCGCTCGTAAAACCCACAATTTTTATATTTCAGATTTGTAGCCGTGGGGTCGGAAACGAACATTTTATTTTTCGATTTACAATTTTCGACCAGTAAATGTGATCAAAGCCATTTTTAGAGGTATTTTTTGGACTATTTTACAGATAACACTATCAAATTTAAAGAATTCAGTTTCAAACAAAAATCCATTCGAAAATATGCGCCACAAACTGCTTGGGCCCAAAATTTGAAGCTTTTCCAAAATGTATTTCCAGAGATATAGCCATATTAGTGTTTTAAGTCTTATTTTTACCCTATTTTTTCCTATTACATTTTTGGTTTTATACGGAATCATAAACTGAACATCAAATTTGAAGTCCCGGCTCATTCTCGCTCAAAAGATCGACAAGTCGTCAAGTCGAAGCATAAACGCCAGCACATTTACGCTTGCGCGTGAAGGTGTCTTTTCTGGCTTCTCATAATAGATCGACAAAGTGCAATATCGATACATATTTTTTAAGTTAATCATAGACTAACATCAAAGACTGAGTACCCTTTATTTTTTTCTAATAATGTCAATCAAATAAGTTTTTCTTAATTAATTATAATTAGGACCCATAATGTACCTCTAAAAAAAAAATGTTCAAGGCGTCAACGATCAAAGTTTTTTTTAATATTTTTTTATGAAGGCGTATTGTCCCGCCCGTGTGGATCAATCGGACCGCGCACTGGACTCACAATTCAGAGGTTGCTGGTTCGAATCCCGCGGCGGGCGCTCTAAAAATTCTTTGTGTAAATATGGGTATCCGGCGCCGTCGCTCCGTACCGTACTCAAACACTTAGGAGCACAGGGCGGCGAATTCTTTGTAGTTAAAAAGGAAGACACTAGACTAGTGGTTGGTACTAGTAATGGTGGCCGACAGCTATAAAGTCAACTTCGTTTTTTTTTTATTAAGCGAGAGTTTAGTTTTTTTTTTCAAAGCGTCAGCGATCAAAGCTTTTTTTATATTTTCTTGAGGGCGTATTTAGTGACAGTTGAATGTTTTTTCAAGCCATCAACGATCAAAGTTTTTTTTTGTAATTTCTTGAGAGCGTATTTTTTGGGCGTTAACGATCAAAGTTTTTTTTAAATAATTTCTTGAGGGCGTATTTAATGAAAAAAAATTTCAAGGCGTCAACGATCAAAGTTTTTTTTAATATTTTTTTTTGCAATTTTGTCGTGAAACTACTTACTTTTCCTGTCATTCTTGGACGGCGAAATAGCCTACTTTTCTGTACCAAAAATAACAGCATCGAATAGCAACACTTTTCAGCACTTGTTTCGAAAAGTAACACTTTTCAACATTTTTTTGATTCAAATGATTTATTGACAAAATACATGAAATTTGACATAAAATTTCACTCAATGACTGTTTTTCAGAATTGCAAAAAAGGTTGTATGGAATTCGTTGCAAAACTTGATTTTCTCAGCACCCGTCGTATTTATCCAACTCGGTGAACCTCGTTGGAGAAATGTACGACTCGTGCTGAAAAAATCCTCTTTTTGTAACTTGTTGCATAAACTACTATTATGAATGCGTTTTAAGCGAAAGTTTAGTTTTTTTTTCAAGCCGTCAACGATCAAAGTTTTTTTTAAATAATTTATTGAGGGCGTATTTAGTGAAAGTTTTTTTCAAGGCGTCAACGATCAAAGTTTTTTTAATAATTTTTATGAAGGCGTATTAAGCGAGAGTCTAGTTTTTTGTTTTCAAGGCGTCAGCGATCAAAGCTTTTTTTTTGTTTTCTTGAGGGCGTATTTAGTGACAGTTGATTTTTTTTTCGGCCTGGGTTCGATCCCAGAAGGTCCCGGTGGCAAATTTTGAGACGAGATTTGTCTGATCACGCCTTCCGTCAGACGGGAAGTAAATGTTGGCCCCGGACTAACCTAAAAAGGTTAGGTCGTAAGCTCAGTCCAGGTGTAGGAGTCGTCTCCCTGGGTCCTGCCTTGGTGGAGTCGCTGGTAGGCAGTTGGACTAACAATCCAAAGGTCGTCAGTTCGAATCCCGGGGTGGATGGAAGCTTAGGTGTAAAAAGAGGTTTGCAATTGCCTCAACAATCAAGCCTTCGGACACCTAGTTTCGAGTAGGAATCTCGCAATCGAGAACGCCAAGGCAATGCTGTAGAGCGAATAATTTGATTGATTTTTTTTTCAAGCCGTCAACGATCATAGTTTTTTTTTTAATATTTTCTTGAGGGCGTATTCAGTGCAAGTTTTTTTGCAAGGCGTCAACGATCAAAGTCTTTTTTTAATAATTTTTATGAAGGCGTATTAAGCGAGAGTTTAGTTTTTTTATTCAAGGCGTCAGCGATCAAAGCTTTTTTTATATTTTCTTGAGGGCGTATTTAGTGACAGTTGAATTTTTTTTCAAGCCGTCAACGATCAAAGTTTTTTTTAATATTTTCTTGAATGCGTATTTAGTGTAAGTTTTTTTTGCAAGGCGTCAACGATCAAAGTTTTTTTAAAATAATTTTTATGAAGGCGTATTAAGCGAGAGTTTAGTTTTTTTTTTCAAGGCTTCAGCGATCAAAGTTTTTTTTTTAATTTTTTGGGGGCGTATTTAATGACAGTTCAATTTTTTTTTGGCCGGGACCGTGGTGTAGGGGTAAGCGTGGTTGCCTCTCACCCAGTCGGCCTGGGTTCGATCCCAGACTGCCCCGGTGGCATTTTTCGAGACGAGATTTGGCTGATCACGCCTTCCATCGGACGGGAAGTAAATGTTTTTTTTTAATAATTTATTGAGGGCGTATTTAGTGAAAGTTTTTCTCAAGGCGTCAACGATCAAAGTTTTTTTTTTAATAATTTTTATGAAGGCGTATTAAGCAAGAGTTTAGTTTTTTTTCTTCAAGGCGTCAGCAATCAAAGTTTTTTTTTTTTTTTTGGGCGTATTTAGTGACAGTTGATTGTTATTTCAAGCCGTCAGCGATCAAAGGTTTTTTTTAAATAATTTATTGAGGGCGTATTTAGTGAAAAAAACATTTTCAAGGCGTCGACGACCAAAGTTTTTTTTTTTAAATAATTTTTATGAAGGCGTATTAAGCGAGAGTTAAGTTTTTTTTCGAGGCGTCAGCGATCAAAGTTTTTTTTTATATTTTCTTGAGGGCGTATTTAGCGAAAGTTTTTTTTCAAGGCGTCAACAATCAAAGTTTTTTTTAATTATTTTATGTAGTTAAATACGCCATTATAAAATAATTAAGAGTATAGTTTTGTTTCAAGGCGTCAACGGTACAAGTTTTTTCAAAATATATTCTTGAGGGCAAATTTAGTGCAAGTTGAGTTTTTTTCAAGGCGTCAATGATAAAATATTTTTTTGAAATGTTTTTTTGAGGGCGTATTTAGTGAAAGTTGGGTTTTTTCAAGGCGTCAGCGATCCAAGTTTTTTTTCAGTTATTTTTATGAAGGCGTATTAAGCGAGACTTTAGTTTTTCTCAGGGCGTCAAAGATCAAAGTTTATTTTTTTAATTTTCTTGAGGGCGTATTTAATGAAAGTTGGGTTTTTTGCAAATATTTTCATGAGGGCGTATTGAGTAAGAGTTTAGTTTTTCTCTTGGCGTCAACGAACATAGTTATTTTAAATATTTTAAGAAGGGCGTGTTTTGTAAAAGTGGAGTTTTTTCTTAGCGTCAAATGTTTTTATGAGGGCGTATTTACTGAGAGTTGAGTTTTCACTTGATGGCGTATCTAGTGAGAGTGAAGTTTTTCCCTGGGTGTCAAACTTTGATAGTCATAAAAAATGGCGGCCCTTCGGGCCGTGTCTTTATCGGGGCGTTAGGGGTGTAAGCCAATTTTTCCATGGGGGGTGTTGAACACCCATAACACCCCCCTTAGATACGGCCCTGCCTACCATATGACTATACATGAATTGCTAAAATACAAAACACCTTGCAAAACATGAAACCGCACACGTGTAATTCGATAAGGTCTCACCTCGACAAACGTCCCCCCCTCCCCCTGATGGACTCACCTTGAGCTTTGGCTTTGACTCGTCGTCAGGTCCCAGCTGGTAATGCGAATTGGCCACACAATTTGTCCGAAGCTGTCCCGTATCAGGGCCTCCCAGGTAGAGTACCCGGACGAGGACGCTGGCTGCTCCGGCTGAAGTCGGGTCGACCGTTGTAAACGACTTCGGCGCTTTGGGGATATTTGAGCTGTTGACGTGAGCGGCGGTGGCGCCGGAGGTTGATGGCTTACTTGGGACAACGTAGTCCCTTCTCGATTCGGCGGTGGCGGCGGATTTTCCCGGCTGCCGGATGGTACGGCTGATTGAACTGCACCAGCGGATGACGCATGGGACGAGCTGGGATTTTCCATTGCTTTGGCATGTATCGAAATTTTCCAATCTTTTTTGTAGTTCAGACGCTAGGAAACCCAATTTTCACTCGACCCTTTTGGGGGGGAAATCTTCACTGGAGAAGTGTTGATGGCAGTGCTGTTCAGTGCAGATTATGTTTCACAGAAGCATTTTTTTGTGTTCTGGCTTCACTATTTGGCAATATCTCAGAATCTCATCTAAGCTTTCATTCTGAAACAGGTTTTTACCAGTTTTGTAAAAAATTAGGGTATTCATAAATTAATTTTAGCTCACTGCGTTGCAAAATAAGGTGATTGGTTGGTATTTACTTTGATATTTTGAGAAAGTTCATATAGGGAAAAAACAAAAACTTTATTTGCTAATTGGTACCAAAGAGCGAATCGCTAAATTGTTTTGAAATTAAATTTCAGCAAGTAAATAGTTTTTTTGAAAATAATTTATCGGATTTTGGTATTTCAGTCGAACCACCCTAAAGTTCGTACCGAATTCCGATCGGTAACTACTTATTTGACATCAAATACATATCAAATATTTGATGGATTTGTCTATGAACCCGTCGTTTTTCATCGTCATTTTGAAGAGAAAATACTATAAAATCGAAAAAATAGATTTTAAAAAAGCATTTCAAAATGTGTCTTAAAAATCCCGGATTTTTTCAAATTTTCTCACAGGTTTTGCAAAATACACACAATATATTTTTGCAACAGCCTCCAACACTCATATTGCCTTCCGTAAAAAAAAAAATAGAGAATTTAATTTGAAACCCAGAGTCTGGTAAATCGAGATTTTTTTCAGAAAATATGTTTATTTCTTATCCATTACGGAATTTGTCAGTACTTTTTTAATTCAACTCCTTTTTTTTATCGGAGGCCCTCGTGGCGCGGTGGTTAGCGGCTTCTGCTGCCGATCCCATAGTAGCTATAGGGCGCGGGTCCGATTCCCGCCTTATCCTCCTGGACTTCTATCGGAATGGAAAGTAAAACGTCGGTCCATTTGCGTAAAAGAGGTTTTGGGTGACTCACCACACATAATCTTCGGACGCCTAGAAATGAGCAGAAACTTGCAACAGAGACCAAAAAAGACCCGGGGGTCGTTAAAGTGGATTGCTTTGCTTTTTATATTTATTTTTTTGCCTTTCAAAAAAAAAGTTTTTTTCTGATTTCAAAATTCAATTGGTCTTGAAAACTTTTCATAACCATTGTTTTTGAAAAATCTGACTAGACCTGATCAATTCTTCCCCGCGGGCACCTGGAACCGGTCAAAGTAGGTCACACGGAAAGGGGATCGATCGCCAAACCAGCGACCGAATTTTGCTGGGTTGGTTTTGCTGATATCAGCGAAATTTTTCTCTAAACCAGCAAAATTTTTCGCTGAAAAAGGTGGCTGCGCGAAATCAAATCCAGCAACTTGGTTTCGCTGGTTTGTTATTTCCGAAACGGTTTCTTTTCCAGCGAAAGTTTTCGCTGGTTTGATACACATCCTTCCGACAGCCGTCATAAATGTTTTTTATTGTTCACGTTTGGAAGCGATTTGTGGCAATCGAATTGCTTTAGGGGTTTTTTCAAAACAAAAAAGCATGAAAAAGTTCTGCATCAAGTGTTCAGCATTAAAATACATACTCAACAGGTGATGGTTCTTTTCAATGAAAAGAAGCACGTTTCCATAAAGTTCTCGCAGCAGAAAAATACGGTGCAGTGAAGCTGGAGATGTATTTGTACTGCTGCATAGATGAGTGCACAAATTGTCGCAGGTGGCAGCAAGAATCGTAGGCGAGGAACTTGACCATGGCCGCGGAACAGTTTGTGCTGTGGCAAGTAAGTACAACCTGGCTGGACTTTCTTTTAATTCTGCTTCCGTTACTGCGAAATCTTATCTGACGATTGTTCCATCCGTAAACCAAAACAAAAAAAACAAACGTCGGTGATAAAAAACGCTGATCCAGTGCAAAAAAAAACACTGGTCAACATTCGCTGATAATATTTCGCTCGGATATATGCAAAAATATCTTTGCAGTGATGAATTTTTAATATGATGGGACAAAGAGGACGACAAGGAAAGCCAAATACGCACAGCTGCTAGCTTTGTTCTTTGCTGAAACGTGGTTCCCAACACACATTTTGTCTGTACGCTAAATATGGGTGCTTTGGCATGAGTGTCATTTTGATAACACACTTCACACTAATGCAGCAAGAATAATTCAGTATGGGAAGTTTCTTCGATTAAATTGAATACCACGTCATATTTGAACAGTTAAGCGTTCGTGAAAAAATGTTACAATTGATCTCTATCACATCATGACCTGGATAAAAATTGAACGTTACAATATCATATGCCAACACTACCAACACTACCGGCAACCCAAATCCTTCATAATCTGTCGGATCAACGGGAGTTCGAAATAGCTTCAACTGTGTGCACCAGAAACTACACTGTATGAGCATTCACTCGTAATCCCTTGGACAAACTTCCTCCCCGTTCACTAGCCACATCTGACAAAACTTTTCGGCCACTCTCCGCCGACTCCCATGCACCATGGCCACCCCCCTTCATTCCAGGGCACTTTGCACTGCAACACGGAACAACTTTCCAACTCACGTGTCAGCTTCGTGTAGCTATTTTCCAGCTGAACTTGCCCAGCGGGTTGCAATTTCCATTACTGGGCCAGACCACCACCACCGGAGTTCCAGTTACAGTAGCATCAATTTTGCTGGCGGTTTTACATGGTTCCGACGAAACTTGGCGTCCCCGTTTTGTTTGCAACACGCGTGCGACAACAACAATGTTGATGCAGCCAAATCCCCACACCACCCAAATTTTCACTGCGAGCACGTGTGTATTTTTTGTTCAGAACAGACACAGAAAACACGACATTCCTTATCGCGCGACCGACCGTGAATGCCAACCTGGTGTGGAGGTGGTGGCCAGCCGAACCAACAGTTGCTTCTGCCAGACTGTTGTTGTTGTTGCTGCTACTGCTACGGTTTGGGATGGTTGTCGAAAAAAGAGAGGATACCGGGGAAAAATGTTGGACCCCAGGGTACAGTTGAGGGGTGGTTCCTTCCAAATATTGGTATGTTGTGCGTAAAAAATCAATTTAAAAAAAAATGTGGACTTTGCTTTTACATTTCATTTCTTTGAAGGTGTGTTCTCATAATTCTTGACTTTACGTACGAATAAACGAATTTAAGATTTATATTTATTATTAACACGATCTCCGACTCCAACTCCAGCTCTCCAAAAATACCCGACCCCTGCTCCGACTAAATCGATAACATCAATTTAATGTTGTTAGAATTTAACCGACTCCAACGGTGGTTCTTCAGAATTTGTCGACTCCAAATCTCGAGGTTCCATCTTCTGAGTATTATGTAAACGTTAACTTTTTTTATAAATTGATGTTAAAATACAGCTCCGATTTGGCTCAAATTTGCCACGGAATTTCCTAGGCCAACATAATTTTATGTTTTGCAGATTTCAGAGATTTTGCAACAATCGTGAAAGTTGTAAAAAGCTCTCTAACAAAGTGCACACCTCAAACTACAGCAGAAAAAAAAAACTATCTAAGACATACTCCTTAGTTTCGAAAGCATCAAAGCTCAGTCGAGACACGCACCACTCTGGGCGAGCTGGGGGGAGAAGGGATATGATTTTCAGTGTGCAAATATTTTGTGTGCAGTTATGATTTGCACAGGGGGAGAATTTGGTGCAAAGTGTGCAATATCTATTCTGTTGTTTAACGAAAAGGGTACACACCAAAAAAACGAGTAATATTCGGTCAAATCAGATGCACATGACTGGAGCGTCGAATCTGTCGTAAACTTGCGTTAAATTTGACGTAAAATTACACGACTAACAATCATCCAAAAACGTTCCTCTAGACAGGCTTCGATCTAAATTTACCAAAAATCATTTTTTCAACAAATTTTTGATATTTAAAAAGTATTGGAAAGAAGAACTCTTAAAATTTAAGAAAATTTTAGGGTTGACAGTTTGACTTGTTTTCCCAAGTAGCACTCATAACTTGTCGACTGTTGAATAATAGTTAGATAGTTGTTTTTGAATAACATACGAGCAAAAATCGCAACATTAGTTAAATAACAGTTTGTGTAACTACTTGTGTAACTGGCTTATATAACTATTTAGCTCTGTGCCACACAAGTGTTAAAACACAGTCAACTTCACTCTTTTCCAACTTTAACACACAACATAGGAAAAATACTCACATGTTTGAGAGGTTAAGCACTCGCTCCTAACTCCATTCAATTTGCTGATTTTCACTATTTAAACAACTTAATTTGGAAAACTATTGATAAAAACTTGCTTGCTCACTTCCAATAGAGGTATTTATCACTTGATATCAGTTGAAAACGCTTTTTTTGAGCTGTAATTAAACGTCAAAGTGCTGATATGCCAAGATGCTTTCCCTCATCGGCAATGTTATCCTCGAAAACAGTTTGTTGAATAAAAACAATATTGCACTGTTTACTTTACTGCTTATCTAACATTGTCATGTGACGGCATCTTCTGAAAATGGGCGTGGCCTATATTCTATAAATAACCTTAGATTTTCTAGCTTTGTTACATAAATGTTTTTGGAGATCATTTTTTATAACTGATAAACAACATACATATTCAACTTGACATTGCGTGTTGTTATGTGGTGTAAATTTGTACGTGAGGAATTTAGAGTTTAAATAATGTTTATTTATCGATGATTGCAATAATTTTAATTGTTGACCGATTAGTTTGTAAACATATAGCCGGTAAAAGCTACAAAAATTATCAGCTTATGATTTTATGACAAACAACAAATTTAATTCACTCCGATTTTCAATATTACTCCGTGGTACGGTAATCGAAATGACAGTTGAAACGATTTGTTATAACAAAGTTATATAATACAGTTATAAAAACTGTCATGAAACAAACATATAAAACTTCGATTTCGATTCCAGTCACTGTTGGAGTCAAGTTCTTTAGCTCACTGCTGCATAACAAAGCTGACAGCAGCCTTCTTATTGACGATTAGGTCAGCTTATTTATATAAAGCCCCGTGGAGCGATGCGGAAGGGCGCCTGGACCTGCCGTGGAGATAACAACAAGTCGTCGAAGTCGTCGGATCGAATCTTGGGGAATAGGAAGTTCATCTAAAAAGGAAAATCTAAAAGTTCGCTATGTTATCCTGTCCAAATGAAGAGAGATTAACAGTTCACAGATAGAGGGCGCTAGTGTTCGTTTTTTTATTCAATTTTAAATTATTTTTGAACGAATCGGCCAGAAACAAGCTTTTCAACATAAACAGATATTCTATTCTTATTGGCCTCATCGAAATTCCAATAGGAAATGTTTGTTTACATGTAGGTTGGTCAACGGTTAGACAGTTGATTTCAATCTAACTTTCCTTTTCAGTGTGCGCTTTGATTTGACAGCACTGCCGCAAACCACGCCCCTTTTTTTCGTTGAATCTCTTGTTAGATAGCACAGTGTTGTCAATTACATTTATACAACTTACTCTGATAACTTGCATCTTGTTCTGACAAGTTATACAACAAAAAAAAGTGCGCTTTTTCCAGTTCACAGGAGTTGTAGAACAAGTTGGGGTAACACGGCCTATCGGTTATACAACCAGTTAGGAAATAGGTTTATCTGACAAAGTGTGTTGCTTGGGTTATGTAACTTTGCCAATGTTTAAAAAAAAATCATTTTATTGGAGGTCAACTTTGGCTGTGTTTTTGCCTTCCTCACCTTACTGAGGAAAGGCTATAAAATCACTCGAAAAACGAAATTCTTAATTTGACCTCCTAGACCCACCTTCACGTATACATATCGACTCAGAATCATGTTCTGAGCAAATGTCTGAACGGATTTTGACCGTATTAGTCTCATTCGATCCGTCTTGGGGTCCCATAGGTCTCTATTTAAAATCAGCAAGTTTAGTTAAGTACTTCAAAAGTTATGCTAAAAAAACGATTTTGGCGTATGTCCGGAAGATTGTAAAGGGTGGTTTTTGCAAGAAACCCTATCATGTTATACATTTTCAGGAAGGTTTTTCAAAAGACCTTTCCAATGAGCGCAAAACATTGAAGATCTGACAAACCTATCAAAAGTTATTACCGTCAGTGGGGGTGACTATGGGTCAAAAAACGATACACCTCTCGAAATTTCTTAATAACAAAAACAATTTAAATAGCATCGAAAATCTTTCAACGTAGATTTGTTCTTAGATAGTTTACTAACATTTTCCCAAGATATGGTGGATTTTGATGAACACTACCTAAAATGCCAATAGTTTGAAAATTGACCCAATCTCACCCCTTAGAGGGGGTGAAATTGGGTCAAATGAAACTAAAATGATGCTCAAATACAACGATATGGTAAAAACAAGTCATCCAAGAGCGTTTCTTGTTCGAGGGAATCGTATTGACACGCTACAATGTTTGAAGTGAAGATTTTCAAACATTTGGGTAGTTTTCGAGCAATTCTAACAAAAATATTAGAAAAATGATTTTTCGAGAGGTCATTTTTGGCCAAAAACGTACCCCAACTTTAGACATCTGTCAAAATAACAGGATTTGTTCTAGGAACGAGATTTTTTCAGCGAAGTCATCTTAAGATGTCCCCTACACAACCCCTTTAACAGAATTCAGTTTCATTGAGAATAACCTGAAAAATGGTAAAATCGGTAAAAAATCACTTTGACCTAATCTCACCCCCCAGACCCAATGTCACCCCCACTGACGGTATACACTTTTTTGAGGCCGGATCTCAGATATTTCAATAAAAATAATGTCCGGGTCCATCATGCGATCTGTCCTTAGTTAGATAATCAAAAGACCTTTCAAATGAGCCTAAAACATCAAGGATCTGACAACCCTATCAAAAGTTATTAGCACTTAAGTGTTATTTATACAATTTTTGAAGGCCGGAAATGAGTAATAAAGTTGATTTGTTAAACATGTTAAGGGGGAATGTTGCTATTTTTACTGAATGTATTGACTTTATGAATGTGAGGAAGGCACCAACCACCTAAAGGTGGATTCAGTAACGATTTTTTGCTAACATTTCCTATATTTTAAGTAAAAATAAGTATGCAGTCATATTTGTATTGTCCCAGACTATGCCTCTATGCATTTTTTTACAATTTAAACGATAAAGGTATCATTCTATACCGGAAAATGTGAAAAACAAGCAAAAAATTGAAAATGTGACTTAAAAACATGAAAAAACAAGACAAGCAAAGAGTAATGATAGGAGGTGGTCGAAAAGGCCAAATACTATCAAAAACAAACATAAACTAAACATTATAAAGGCAAATTAAATACTAAAAATGAAACAAGAAAAACATAAAACAAGAGAAGTAGAGTTTTTCGTAGAACAAAAGTTGCTCAAAATGACCTCCTGAACACGGGAAAAATAAAAAAATTCGAAAAACTTTGGGCAGTAGAGGGTTAAGATAATCTCGACGAAAATTGCTTCTGCATCAATATTTTTGCGACGTCAAACATGGTGAACCTAAAAAAGTGAAATTTAAAGTGATTGAATGCTAGTTTCATTACCAAATAAATATCCAGGGCTGAGCTGTACGATTTTGAACTAGTTAGTCGCTGTTGGCGGGTTTAGGGCGCCAATGTTCCTGTCGAGGGCGCTTCTCCTCGTAGGGCGCCTATATTTGTACAAGGGGCGCCAACTGCTGAGCGGGGGGGGGGTGCAATATGTTATTCGTTTTTTGCTTACAAATAATAACAACTACGTCAATACATTTTAAAAACCTTTTGATATGCAACATTCCAACCTGATCTATTCGACTGTCATTTTCATACAACAATATTTCAATTGAAATACAAATTATTGTACCTAAGAAGAAACTATAGCGTGTCGGGACAACATCGTAATACTAGACATTACAAAATCACAAGAAAATATTCGCTCAAATTAAGCAGTTTTCTAAAGTATTTTTTGAAATTACCCTATAAACTATTGTGTTTCAAATGTTTACAGAATCTTCTAAAAAACTATGGGTTTGCATATTTTTCCACTGATGCTCTTTTAGATGTAACCACCATCTGAAAAAAAAAACCCTGTTCTCCTTCATACGAACGATTCGGTTAAAATCTATCGCATTACAATTATCTTCCCATAATGAAATCTTACTAAAATATAAATCTAGCATTTTTTAAATTACATTGAAAATTGTATCAAGTTAAAATTTATGTACCGCTAGTTTGGGTGACTATGGGTCAAAAAATGATACATCTCTCATTACTTCTAAAGAACCAAAAATATTTAAATGATAGCGAAAAACTTTTAACGAAGGATTGTTCTTAGATAATTTACCATCATTTTCCAAAATTATGTTGGAATTTGATAAATCGATTGAAAAAATCAAAACTAAAATAATGCACAAATACAAAGCAAGGATCAAAACAAATCACTCAGCAATGTTACTTTTTCCAAGGAATCGTATTGGTATGCTACAATATTCGAAGTGGATATTTTTAAACTTTGAGGTACTTTTCGACCCATTTCAAAAAGTTTATTAAAAGGTAGATTTTTTGAAAAATCATTTTTGGTGGAAAAAAGTACCCCAAATATATATAGCTGCCAAAAACATAGTTTTTGTTCCAGGAAAGTGACATTTTCAGCAGACGTTTTTTAAGATGTCTCCTACCCAACCCTTTAAACAGTATTAAGTTTCATTGAAAAGACTGAGAAATTGTAAATGCCATGAAAAATCATTCTAACCCAATTTCACCCTTACTGAAGATAAGTTTTTGAATGTTTTGGCAATAAATAGCCACTCCAGCCGCAATAAATTTAATCATCGCAGCGAACAAAAATGTTTATTTCAAGCACAGACCAGACCCTGCTATACCATAACACCGGTCATTGTATGCTAGCGATGCATAAAACGAACAGCGACCCAGCAACGTATTTTTTTTTTTTTTTCTCATAAAATTATTTTTATTAGGTCCTTTTCGGTACTGGGACCTGGTTAGGACCGAGTCGGCTTTTGTAATTACATTTGACTTAATAATTACAGAGGATCTTGTGTGTAAATGTTAGTGGGAGGGGAGCCGATTACCCGCGGCCTACTCGGGGTTAGTAGGGAAGGGATTGATGTTAAAGACAAGGCGTGGGAAGGGAAGGGGGATTGTGTAGGGGTCTTGGTTGGCTCTGCTGGCCTTTGCGTTTTGTCCTCAGCCGCAACTCGGTGTCCAGCTGCTGGGGCGTTCTTGCTTTGCTTCCGGTGCAACCAGAAACGACGGCTTTGTGTGAAGGCGAGTTATACTAACTGAAGGAAAACTAACTGAAGGAAAACTAACTGAAAGAAAAACTAAATAGATATATTGGAATCTAAGAGGAACTGATAGATCGGATAGAGAACATCAAGGTCTAGTTGAGATAACGCGTCTCGCATCGGAATTTCTGGTGGTCTTCCTCGGGCCCTGAGGGTAACTTTCAACTTAATTCTGTGAGCCTGGTGATCTGGACACGCCCATACGAGATGGTCGATGTCCTGATAACCCTGCCCACAGTCGCATAAGTTCGTATCACTCATGTTGATACGGTACAGATGAGCCTTGGACGAGTAATGGTTCGACATAAGGCGGGACATCGTTCTGATGAATCCACGCGTCAAGTCCATTCCCTTGAACCAGGCTTTTCTTTGCACCTTAGGTCGTATGGAATACATCCAACGTCCCTTGGTGTCTCCGTCCCATTGTGTTTGCCAATCCAGAAGCGCACGCTGCCTCGGAAAACCGTAGCATTCTTGTAGGCTAATTGGCCTTTCAAAAATGTCTCCACTCTCAGCACCCTTCTTGGCGAGCAAGTCCGCTTTCTCATTACCCGGAATCGAGCAATGAGCGCGGACCCATACCACCGTGATGCTGAAGGACTGAGCCGCCAGGTTGTTTAAAGTCTTGCGTATTTCCGTGAGGAAAAACGCAGACTCCCTGGTCGGCTTCAGAGACCGGATAGCCTCAACAGAGCTAAAGCTATCGGTGAAGATGAAGTAGTGGTCAGGTGGCATGGTCTCGATGATTCGCAGTGCGCAGTAAACCGCGGCTAACTCTGCGACGTAAACCGAACTCGGGTCCTTCAGCTTAAAGAACAGCTGATAAGATTCATGATGAACACCGAAGCCCGTACAGCCGTCGAGCTTGGAGCCATCGGTGAAGAATCTGTTGTTTGGAGGAACATGGCTGTACTTTGATGCGAAGATCGACGGTACAACTCCCCGCAGAAGATGGTTTGGGATACCGCGAGTATCGGCTTTCATGGACGTGTCGAAGCCAATCCGGGTGCTGCTGGTTAACGGAGGCGTGCGCTGTACCGTTGTGCTCGGGCTCCACTCCCACGATGACATAAAGTCATAATATAGAAGCATGCGCCGAGACTCAACGTGAAGGTTCAGCAACGTTTCAAAATTGTCAATTACCAGTTTATTCCTGTAATCACACCGGATCAGGAACCGGTAAGACAGTTCGTAGTAACGAGTTCGCAGAGGCAACACTCCCGCCAAGACCTCGAGGGTCATGTTGTGAGTTGAGTGCATGCATCCCAAGACAATGCGAAGACTTCGGTACTGTATCCGCTGGAGAACCAACAAGCGTGATTTTGCAGCTGTTTGGAAGCAGAAACTGCCATATTCCAGCACCGAGAGTATCGTTGTCTTGTACAGTCGAAGCATGTCAGAAGGATGAGCACCCCACCGGTTGCCAGAGACACTGCGCAGAAAATTAGTTCTTTGCAGGCACTTTTGTTTCAGGTAGTTAATGTGCTTCCCCCATGTTCCCTTCTGATCAAAGATGGTACCCATGTACATGAAGTGGTCCGACTGCTCGATAGTCTTTCCCGAGAGAGAAAGATTGAGCTGCGGCGGTTCATGCTTCCCCGTAAAAACGACCAGTTCCGTCTTCTCCGGAGAGAATTCAATACCCTTTCCAACTGCCCAATGGGCCAAGTTGTTCAGAGTATCTTGCAAGGGTTCTAGCAGATCGACTTCTTTCTTGGCAGCGATTGAAACCACTGCGTCATCTGCGTACTGTATAAGGGTGCAGTCTCCGGTCAAGCAATCATCGATGTCGCTGACGTAGAAGTTATACATGGATGGACTAAGGCGTGAGCCTTGTGCCAAACCCATGTAACTTATCCGGGTGATTGCCAGATCACCTTGCACAAAGTGTATGTGTTTTTCTGACAACAGGTTGATGAGGAAGTTGCACATCGTCGGATTGAGACCGCTCCGCCGCAGCTTTACTCCCAACACATCGATGGAGACTGAATCGAATGCACCCTTGATGTCTAGGAAGACAGAAGCCATTTGCTGTTTTTTACCACGGGCTATGTCGATTCCTGTGGCCAGCAAAGCTAGACAGTCGCTTGTTCCCTTGCCTCTCCGGAAGCCATACTGCGTGTCAGACAGCAAGTGCTCTCGTTCCATCCATGGTTCGAGGCGGTCGAGGATCATCTTCTCCAGCAACTTGCGTAGACACGACAGCAAGCTGATTGGACGATACGAGTTGTGGTCGGATGCCGGCTTACCGGGCTTTTGAATGGCAACCACCCGGACCTGTCGCCATTCGTGTGGAATTACGTTCTGCTCCACCAACGTGTTGAACAGTTTCAACAGACGCTGCTTGGCGACGTCCGGAAGATTTTTCAGCAAGCTGAACTTGATCTTGTCCGGACCAGGAGCAGTGTTATTGCCCGTCAATAGTGCTATGGAGAGCTCTACCATCGAGAAGGGAGGATTAGCATCGCTCCCATCAACAACGTCGAATGATGGTTGTGTCGGCACCGAGTCCGGGCACACCTTCTTGGCGAAATCCAATATCCATTTGTCCGATTTTTCCACACTCTCGTTCGGAACGGAACCTCTACGCATGGCCCTCGCAACGCGCCACAGAGTGCTACCCAGCAACGTAGCAGCATCTAGAAAAAAGGAAAGAATCATCAAAACGGAACACGTCGAAAAGCACTGCTAGTTGATTCAAAACAAACGCGGCAGCGTTTCGCGGCGCAACTTGGCAACTTAGCAAATTTGCAAAATGCAAAGTGTCTCTTGGGCCCTGCTGAGGGCGCCAAATTGTTTAAGGAGGGCGACATTTTTTGTAAAGAACTTGTTAGTCGACGACTAACCTCGACTAACCTACAGCTCAGCCCTGATCTCCCTTAGGCATTTTTTTGAAATTTGCAAAAAATGGCATTTTGGGCGCCCTGGGGCCTCCTGAGGGGGCGCTATATCTTTTTCGTGAAGGCGCAGCACAAATCGGCAACTTGGCAAATTTGCAAAATGCAAAGTGTCTCTTGGGCCCTGCTGAGGGCGCCAAATTGTTTAAGGAGGGCGACATTTTTTGTAAAGAACTTGTTAGTCGACGACTAACCTCGACTAACCTACAGCTCAGCCCTGATCTCCCTTAGGCATTTTTTTTGAAATTTGCAAAAAATGGAATTTTGGGCGCCCTGGGGCCTCCTGAGGGGGCGCTATATCTTTTTCGTGAAGGCGCAGCACAAATCGGCAACTTGGCAAATTTGCAAAATGCAAAGTGTCTCTTGGGCCCTGCTGAGGGCGCCAAATTGTTTAAGGAGGGCGACATTTTTTGTAAAGAACTTGTTAGTCGACGACTAACCTCGACTAACCTACAGCTCAGCCCTGATCTCCCTTAGGCATTTTTTTGAAATTTGCAAAAAATGGCATTTTGGGCGCCCTGGGGCCTCCTGAGGGGGCGCTATATCTTTTTCGTGAAGGCGCAGCACAAATCGGCAACTTGGCAAATTTGCAAAATGCAAAGTGTCTCTTGGGCCCTGCTGAGGGCGCCAAATTGTTTAAGGAGGGCGACATTTTTTGTAAAGAACTTGTTAGTCGACGACTAACCTCGACTAACCTACAGCTCAGCCCTGATCTCCCTTAGGCATTTTTTTTGAAATTTGCAAAAAATGGAATTTTGGGCGCCCTGGGGCCTCCTGAGGGGGCGCTATATCTTTTTCGTGAAGGCGCAGCACAAATCGGCAACTTGGCAAATTTGCAAAATGCAAAGTGTCTCTTGGGCCCTGCTGAGGGCGCCAAATTGTTTAAGGAGGGCGACATTTTTTGTAAAGAACTTGTTAGTCGACGACTAACCTCGACTAACCTACAGCTCAGCCCTGATCTCCCTTAGGCATTTTTTTGAAATTTGCAAAAAATGGCATTTTGGGCGCCCTGGGGCCTCCTGAGGGGGCGCTATATCTTTTTCGTGAAGGCGCAGCACAAATCGGCAACTTGGCAAATTTGCAAAATGCAAAGTGTCTCTTGGGCCCTGCTGAGGGCGCCAAATTGTTTAAGGAGGGCGACATTTTTTGTAAAGAACTTGTTAGTCGACGACTAACCTCGACTAACCTACAGCTCAGCCCTGATCTCCCTTAGGCATTTTTTTTGAAATTTGCAAAAAATGGAATTTTGGGCGCCCTGGGGCCTCCTGAGGGGGCGCTATATCTTTTTCGTGAAGGCGCAGCACAAATCGGCAACTTGGCAAATTTGCAAAATGCAAAGTGTCTCTTGGGCCCTGCTGAGGGCGCCAAATTGTTTAAGGAGGGCGACATTTTTTGTAAAGAACTTGTTAGTCGACGACTAACCTCGACTAACCTACAGCTCAGCCCTGATCTCCCTTAGGCATTTTTTTGAAATTTGCAAAAAATGGCATTTTGGGCGCCCTGGGGCCTCCTGAGGGGGCGCTATATCTTTTTCGTGAAGGCGCAGCACAAATCGGCAACTTGGCAAATTTGCAAAATGCAAAGTGTCTCTTGGGCCCTGCTGAGGGCGCCAAATTGTTTAAGGAGGGCGACATTTTTTGTAAAGAACTTGTTAGTCGACGACTAACCTCGACTAACCTACAGCTCAGCCCTGATCTCCCTTAGGCATTTTTTTTGAAATTTGCAAAAAATGGAATTTTGGGCGCCCTGGGGCCTCCTGAGGGGGCGCTATATCTTTTTCGTGAAGGCGCAGCACAAATCGGCAACTTGGCAAATTTGCAAAATGCAAAGTGTCTCTTGGGCCCTGCTGAGGGCGCCAAATTGTTTAAGGAGGGCGACATTTTTTGTAAAGAACTTGTTAGTCGACGACTAACCTCGACTAACCTACAGCTCAGCCCTGATCTCCCTTAGGCATTTTTTTGAAATTTGCAAAAAATGGCATTTTGGGCGCCCTGGGGCCTCCTGAGGGGGCGCTATATCTTTTTCGTGAAGGCGCAGCACAAATCGGCAACTTGGCAAATTTGCAAAATGCAAAGTGTCTCTTGGGCCCTGCTGAGGGCGCCAAATTGTTTAAGGAGGGCGACATTTTTTGTAAAGAACTTGTTAGTCGACGACTAACCTCGACTAACCTACAGCTCAGCCCTGATCTCCCTTAGGCATTTTTTTGAAATTTGCAAAAAATGGCATTTTGGGCGCCCTGGGGCCTCCTGAGGGGGCGCTATATCTTTTTCGTGAAGGCGCAGCACAAATCGGCAACTTGGCAAATTTGCAAAATGCAAAGTGTCTCTTGGGCCCTGCTGAGGGCGCCAAATTGTTTAAGGAGGGCGACATTTTTTGTAAAGAACTTGTTAGTCGACGACTAACCTCGACTAACCTACAGCTCAGCCCTGATCTCCCTTAGGCATTTTTTTGAAATTTGCAAAAAATGACATTTTGGGCGCCCTGGGGCCTCCTGAGGGGGCGCTATATCTTTTTCGTGAAGGCGCAGCACAAATCGGCAACTTGGCAAATTTGCAAAATGCAAAGTGTCTCTTGGGCCCTGCTGAGGGCGCCAAATTGTTTAAGGAGGGCGACATTTTTTGTAAAGAACTTGTTAGTCGACGACTAACCTCGACTAACCTACAGCTCAGCCCTGTAAATATCTGAAATAGCCATATTGGCTTAATCGACTATGGACTGTATTGTTTTTTTGAATTGCGCGCTCTAGGCGGCTTCGATCTAAAAATTCTTAGAAATCCGAAAAAAATATTTTTTTAACTTCAAAATGCATTGAATATAAAACTCTAACTCTAAAAATTTCAAAAAATAGGGTACGAAGATTGACTTATTTTATTGTAACTTGCCCAATGTTTTTAAAAGTGATATTTTTCTGGAATCAACTTTGGCTGTGTTTTTCACTAACAATTCCTTTAAAATTTATATAAACGTAAGTAGGCAGTTATTTTTGTAATTTCCTAGACTTTGCTTTTACGCATTTTTTTACAATTTAAACAATAATAGTATCATTCAAAAAATTGTGGAAAAGAATAATGAGTGACTTTTTTCAAAATATTTGAAAACTAAAAAGGCAAAAGGTGGTGGTAAAATAGGCTAAATACTATCAGAAACAAACATAAACTAAACAAGATAAATACTAGGATGTAACAAAAATTACTTTTTGGCGGGCATTCAAGGGTTTGTTCCGGTGGGCATACTAAGCCCAAATCCAAAATATGATGGCGCTCCACCCTTCAATTTTAAATGGGATTTAACCGGAAAAAAATATTTTTTCAAAAGTGTCACTTTTTGAGGCATTTGGCCACTGAAGCGTTTATTTTAAACATCATTGGCGTGTAGGCCAGATCCTTGCGCATCTTTTGGTATATATAACATTGAAATTTGGAGCACCCTGGAGCTCGGTACAGGCCTTCAAAGTTTTACATTTTTTTTTTTTCGAAAAATCGGCCCCGGCAAAAAAATATGCGTCGCGCCTCGCGACGCCCTAGACGCCATTTGGACCCCAATACGGATCGAATGAGACCAAAACGGTCCAAATCGGTACAGCCAGTCCAAAGATAATCGTGTGCATATTTTTCGGGGCACGGACTTACAGACATACACACGCACAGACATTTGTTCAGAATTTGCTTCTGAGTTGATAGGTTTACGTGAAGGTGGGTCTACGAGAGAAGTTCATTTTTCGAGTGAACCAAACTGATAAATTTTCTTATTTTCTAACAAAAAAATTTTTGATACAAGGAAGAAAGAAAAAACTTTCCATTTCCTCAAAATACTTTAACCCCAAAAGGAACCACTCTAGAACGCGATACTCTCGATCCCCGATAACATTCTCAAACTGCGACGGCAGTAACAGTACCCACAATAAAAAAAAATGGGTGGTGGTGGTGGTGATGGGTAGATGCGGAAAACCACGCTTACAAAGACTGGAAATGTTTCGCCCAAAGTGATGAAAACCCGTGTACTACTCGGGAATGGTTCGCAAAAAAAACGTTAACCACAAAAATGATAGTTGAATCGTCTGAATTACAGCATGGCGTTCTAACTGATGTATCACGTGTCGGTAGTACGCGCCATTGTGGGAGGGGTGTGGATCGCGATGGGGTGTGAGGGTGGTTGTATCCTGTTGCGCCTCCAAGAGAGAGAGGGCATGAACAGCAGCTATGCTGTCAGTTTAGGGTTCACGATGAATGGAAGGAGAGCTTTCTCTCACTTTGAAATGTTCACCGTGAAAAGCAGAGTTCATCAAGCTGTTTCATGCTGTGAAACACGTTGAATTGCTAAACAGTTGATTGTTGAGAGGGGGGAAATTCCTCAAGGAATTATGGGATACATAAATTTAAAAGGATTCTAATTCCACGAATGAAGATGTCGATAGCGATGGTTTGAAATTAAATTCTAATGAATTGGTTCACACTCCTCTGCCAGAACCAACTAACAAGTTTTCCATGAAATTAAATAAAAGTTTAAAAGAAACTCAGTTCAATATAAAAAACAAAAGTTTTTCAATTCAAGCAAACACAACAGCTGTTCAATAAACAACAAGAAAAATGAACCAAAAACACAAACAAACTTTATCCCAACTTTATTCAATTTCCTTACCGGCGTGGTTGTGGCCGATGATTTCCCCGTTGAGAAACATCTGGTTTCCACCGAGCCGGAAGCTGGATGAGGAGCTACGGTTTAATGCTCGTTTCATAGCTAGCTGTGTGTCCCTGAATCCGGAAGGATGAGAACCTGGAGACATCTCGGAAGGCATCAACTCAACGATGGGTCAGCAGCAGCAGCAGTGTCACTTAAGGTCTGACGTACGCAAACTTGGGTTGTCGAGCAAATGGGAAAAGTTTATGACACTTTATGATGTGTTGATTGTGCGAAACTTTATGCTGAACCTATGAGGTCGGTCTGGCTTTTTTTTTTTGTTTCTGTACAAGTTCCAGATGGCCGTATACCGTATAGTGAGCCATAAAATTATACTTCAAGTGCCCAGAAGGGAAAATTTTGTAGCTGGATTTCTGTTTTCCAAGTGATGAGTGAGAAGCTCTTATTTGAAATTAAAAATTTTCAATCATGAAATGGAGATGAAAAAAAATTAAGTTTAAAATCATAAATGTTATGTAATAAAATAGTTTATCCATTGAAATATCATTAAATGAATTAGAAACAATAATTATCCAAATTGACCAACAAATTAACAAAGTCATACTAATAATTCATGTCAAACCCAAATTAACTGAAAACAAATTCCAACCAAACCGGACAGCGCTGAGATTATTTCATCAGCAAAATAAAAGCAAAACACCAATCGATCGCAAGCACCAGTTCATCTCAATGGCAAAATAGGGAAATCTCTTTCACGGTAATTGAATTTATGTTGATTAGATTGGCGTAAAGCGAAGAAAATACGAGCGGTTAAAAATTTTCCTCGTAAACACTCGCCGCCCACACAAAGACAGACAAAAGGCGAGCGCGACCCGTCATAACTCTGAGCCTGTTGAAGAGGCCAAGGTCCTGCGTTAGGGTAGACTGTTTGATGTTGGTTCTTTCAAAAATCAAAGAATTAAAAAAGAGTAAAAAAGAGTTTAAAAAGAGTAAAAAAGAGTATAAAAGAGTAAAGAGTAAAGAGTAAAGAGTAAAGAGTAAAGAGTAAAGAGTAAAGAGTAAAGAGTAAAGAGTAAAGAGTAAAGAGTAAAGAGTAAAGAGTAAAGAGTAAAGAGTAAAGAGTAAAGAGTAAAGAGTAAAGAGTAAAGAGTAAATAGTAAAGAGTAAAGAGTAAAGAGTAAAGAGTAAAGAGTAAAGAGTAAAGAGTAAAGAGTAAAGAGTAAAGAGTAAAGAGTAAAGAGTAAAGAGTAAAGAGTAAAGAGTAAAGAGTAAAGAGTAAAGAGTAAAGAGTAAAGAGTAAAGAGTAAAGAGTAAAGAGTAAAGAGTAAAGAGTAAAGAGTAAAGAGTAAAGAGTAAAGAGTAAAGAGTAAAGAGTAAAGAGTAAAGAGTAAAGAGTAAAGAGTAAAGAGTAAAGAGTAAAGAGTAAAGAGTAAAGAGTAAAGAGTAAAGAGTAAAGAGTAAAGAGTAAAAACAAGATTGAAAAGGGAAAATCTATTAAGAAAATGTTGAAAAAAGTCAAACAACAGACGCCCTACCCTATCCCAATCCTGATGCTATATCAGCGCTCAAACAGGAAAATTTTCCACTTTTTGAAGCCTTTGGCTTTCCACGAGCTTTTCGCCGCTGCCGCCTTAACAAAGCAAATGACAAAGAAGACTCAACACAAAAACACTCCAAATCCCGGTGCGGTTGGGAAAATCTTGCCGTGCCTCTTGCAGGACATCCTTTTCATTCATGGTGGGTCGCATTTTCCGACCCAATCCCAAGAATGCGGTTTGTATGTTGAAGACCAAAAGACCAAACGAATCTTGAACAAACAGAGACACGAACCCCCACCTTTAGGGGGAGGGTGGCGATAAAGTGGTAGCATACTAGCTCTGGTGCAGTAGATGGGGTAGGAAATGAATTTTTGAGCAACTTTATGATAATCGTCTGCTAGGCTGAAGCACACGTGGTAAGTGAAAGTCTTAGCAAGCGACGAGATAATGGGTGAAATTTTCCATGAAAAATTGAGTTTATGGAAGCTTTTGTGATTGGGAGTGTAGTTTAGTCCCCAGTTACCTGGGGAAAACGTTTTTTGAATACTGATTAGCGAATATAATTTGATAACGTGCTCAAAGTTCGCGATAAACGCATGTTGAGTTGAGTTGAGTTGAGTTGAGTTGAGTTGAGTTGAGTTGAGTTGAGTTGAGTTGAGTTGAGTTGAGTTGAGTTGAGTTGAGTTGAGTTGAGTTGAGTTGAGTTGAGTTGAGTTGAGTTGAGTTGAGTTGAGTTGAGTTGAGTTGAGTTGAGTTGAGTTGAGTTGAGTTGAGTTGAGTTGAGTTGAGTTGAGTTGAGTTGAGTTGAGTTGAGTTGAGTTGAGTTGAGTTGAGTTGAGTTGAGTTGAGTTGAGTTGAGTTGAGTTGAGTTGAGTTGAGTTGAGTTGAGTTGAGTTGAGTTGAGTTGAGTTGAGTTGAGTTGAGTTGAGTTGAGTTGAGTTGAGTTGAGTTGAACTTATGACAAATTTTATACTCAGCCATACGACATGCCTCAAAGAGTCACATTTCCGCTGCAGGAATTAACTGGAAGTGCATCGTCTTAACTCTCAACTGCCTCCATTTGGCTTGCCGGAACAAACCGGATAAGTGCTCAAGTTAACGTTAAAGCCTCGCCACTTCCCCGAGAGTGCCTTTGTACGGGACACGTTCCGACAGCTGGGCACACTTGAAATCTTGATCTTGGTCCACGTCCTCGTTCTCCTTCCCGGCTGTATGTCAAGTGGTGCTTAACCGCATCAGCAGCAGAAGGGCTGAGCTCTCGGACACCATTCACTCTCACAGACATACAAAGTTTGGGGCAACCCTCCCCTACACTGTTCGACAATGTTTCACACACGCCTACGCCCAAGTTCCAGAGAGAGAGACCATGAAGTTGGTAATGTTGTTTTGCTTGCAATAAGAGTTGCCGAACCGTCCCTCTTGTTGGTTGACCTTCGAACGTCAACCGGAAAATGGGACACATTTTGCTTCTGGAGACAATCAACACACTTCTGGCTGTCCACATGGTTCTTAGCTAGGAAAGAGCTTTAGAAAGGAAGGAACGACGAGGAAGTTTGGTTACAGTCAGCTTTCGTAATGACATGGTTACAAAAAAGTATCAAATCTGAAGAAAGTGTTCCTATGTTGCAACACTTGTGCATCACAAGTGCAACAAACTACCTTATTTTGTTTTGACAGGTTGCCCAAGCTTGTTTCATAATAAGTTACAATAACAACTTCAATAAGTTTTTCATTTTCTTTTTGTAAAGGGATTTTGCCGAACTATTGACAGTTCAAGTATACCTTATTTAACATAAACCAACTGTGTGCATTCAACCAGAAGAAAACTTGTCCTATCTTGCATCGGAAATTAAAGTTGGTCTTCACTAACGAACCATAATAGACTCTTACTATGTGCCCTCCCAAAGTAGTGTCAGTGACCTTGCTTCATCCACTCTGAATGACTGCCCCGCCCTCTAATTTAGATCCGGTAATTTCTGCAATTCATCACACATCCGCCCTTGAGGAAGGTGGTGGAATACATTGATAAATGAGTATCCATTATTGCATTGCCATCCTGGCTGTGACTTGGAACAAAAGCGTAAACAATGCTAGTCTCATTATCTTCGGTGTCATGGCTGTCTATCAGGGCGGATGACAGGCCATCAACACTTTAAGGGGAGGGGGTAAATCAACTCCCCCCAGCAGATCAAAAGGCTATGCTTTCATTGCTTAAAAAAGAAGTGTTTTGCGAAAATGCCTTCCAGACGATGTCAAACTGGTCGATGACAGAGTGGTTCATCAACTCTCAGGAAGCAATTCATCATCGGTGGCGATTCATTGTGTTTTGCGTACTCTTATTTTTTTTTTGAAAAAAATTTGTGCTTTCAAAAAATCAATTGCTGAAATAACTTTAGAGCTTCTCATTTTTTTTTTCGAGGCTTTGAATTTTGTACTTTTTGAGATGGATTAAACTTTGTCTCTTTGTCAAAAGAAGTAAATAGTTAGGGGACCATCCATAAACCACGTGGACTCTTTTTTGGAAATCTCAACTCCCCACCCCCCCCTATAAGTGTCCACGTGATTTATGAATGGTCCCTAGTCTCCACACAATTTTGCGAGTTAGTCCTCAAATTGAGTGAATATTCGAAAATCTGTATGCTGAGAAACTAATTTTGATTAATTTAGTGTATTCGGCAAAGTTGTAGGTTATGACTAGGAGTTTTCAGGAAAAAATAGAAACTCGGATTAAAAAATTGCCCGATTATTTCACTTTTTAACACAAAAAGCCATGCAAAAATTTTAGTTCCCAAAATATATATGTTTTATTTCCTTTTTTTTTTTTTTTTGATAAGTTTTGAATACCAAAAAGACATCTCTTGCTATTGATATTAAGATGATGAAAAATCTGGTACTGAAGCCCATTTTCTTTTTTTTTTGAAAATGAAATATTAAAGCCTTTGCAAATATTTATCAATATTTTTCCTTGAAATTTGCAATCAAAAATGGCTTTATATTATTTTTTGATAAAGTAACCCGTTTTTCAAGGTTATTTGTTTAAGTTGTTCAGTTTTTTGCACTTTAATAACTTTTTATGACAGAAAAGTACACCTGCAAAATAAAAATAATCGAAAGGCTGAGAAACTTTCCAACAAATTTCCATTTAAGACATAGTTTTTCAGACTGCTGGTTGTTGCGATATAGTCGCTTAAAGTAAACATTTTTGAAAAAAATGTTTTTCTCGGTGTCTCTTAATGTTAATGAATGATTTTATTGTGATACTTTCTGCTCTCTTTATTGTTTATAATGTATTGTTTCTTAATCAAACCTGCCACATTAAAAAAGCTAAAACAGCTATTACATTTTCAAATGAGAATTGGGTAACGTCATGATTCGAATTCCCGGACGCTTCGAAACCCGGACACCTAATCTTGTTTTATCAATTATTTGGATATAAGTTTGCATTATGAATGTCAAAACTGTGTTATTTGATGAATTCTAACATCAACTTTCATTTAAAGTTAATTTGAACACTGTAGTTAATGCCAAAACAATAAAATAAAATTATAAGTTTACCAAAAATGTGAAACATTTCACTGAAATATTTCATAGGCATCTGAAGCACCGGGAAGGCAAAGCAGAAATTTATGGTTTTGATTTCCTTAAATTCTAACAAATTTTTATATAAAATATCGATTGTTTTGATAGTAACAAGTTATTTTAGACCTAAAGAATGCCATTCCCTAACATTTCAGTAAAAATTTGTGGATTCATAAGCAAAATCGAGTGTCCGGATTTCGAATCAGCTTTTATCAGTGTCCGGGATTCGAAGCACAACAAGTCATTTTAATTTTAAAAATCTTATGAAAAATTGTTAGAAGAGACATGTTTTGCATGCATTCCCTTAAAACTAACTATTAATACTACATCCTGATGATTTTTCTACATTTCCAACTTATTACATGATTTTTTGCCAGCTATAACAAAAATTATATTCTGCTAAGTGTCCGGATTTCGAATCATGACGTTAGTTGTGTAGCGCACTAACATTACAGAAAGGTCAAATATTCAATAATACGCCGTTTTGAAATGTTAGAGTCCATTCCAAAATTAAAAAAAAAACATTCGAAATGATCAGAAAATTTCACAAATGTTTCATATTTAAAATTGAAAATATGACCATTTGTCCCCTTAAACATATCAAAAACATTATAAAATATGGAATTTAGGAAATTGTTTTTTTTTTTTTGTGAAAAAATACGTCAAAATACTGCAAAACCTATTCCGTGAGTCAATTATTTTTTAAATAGTCCTCATTAATACCTTTAACTTTGCCGAAGACACCAAACCGATCAGAAAATTCCCAACTTTAGTTAATTTTAGTTATGAAATTATATTTTTGAAACTAATATGAATCAATTCAAGATCAAGAGGTAATTACATTGAAATAAAACTAAAGAATAAATAAATAAAAACTGGTTTTAGCTATTCTCGTGAAACAATGACAATGATATTGGCACAAAAATAAAAAGGCTTTTTAAAAATGATTTTATAGTTTTCAAAGTATCATTTGTTTAAAACGCATACTTACACATATTTTTTTCTAAAGTTTTTTTTCTACCCATGACATCTTATACCCCCAAAAAATGTTATCACAAATAACAAATAAATATCAAATATGGGGTCTGAGGTCAATGAAAACCTGAGGTTTCTTGGGACCCATTTTTTTAACGTTTATTGTTTTAATTTGACTTATTTTGGTTGAGTTTCACTCTTGTAATGATAAAGCTAAAATTAATGAAGCAAACAAACTCCCAACTGGTAATTTCCTTGTCATTTTATGGTTTCACTAAAAGCAACGTTAAAATCGATACGTCAAAGAGTCCACCTGAATTGAAATCAGCCTGAAATGCCATAAATTTCATGACATAAAAGAGGCGAACGTATAACAAATTGTGCTTACTCTCGTTCACAGGAATGAAATACTTAAAGCTACTTAAAATCCTTCCTTCATGCGGCGCCGTTCAATAAATCCTTCTTCGTTTCACCTGCCATCGTCGTTGCTGGTATCGATGATGATATCCTGGCAGGAAGCGTTTTGAAATCACTCCGGATGAATGGAAAATGTATTGGCGTAATCGAGACGCAGCTTTTTCCTTGGTTTCTTTAAAGTTATGCTTTGTTACAGATTATTTTCATTTGCTGCACCGTTTAATAGTAGTTTATGCAACAAGTTGCAAAAAGAGGATTTTTTCAGCACGAGTCGTACATTTATCCAACGAGGTTCTCCGAGTTGGATAAATACGAAGAGTGCTGAAAAAATCAAGTTTTGCAACGAGTTCAATACAACATTTTTTGCAATTCCGAAAAACACTCATTGAGTGAAAATTTATGTCAAATTTTCATATATTTTGTCAATAAATGGTTTAGATCAAAAAAATGTTGAAAAGTGTTACTTTTCGAAACAAGTGCTGAAAAGTTCAACTTTTCAGCACCCATTTCAGTGCTGAAAAGTAGAACTTTTCAGCATTTATTTTGAAAAGTGTTGCTATTCGATTCTGTTATTTTTGGTACAGAAAAGTAGGCCATTTTGTCGTTCAAGAATGACAGGAAAAGTAAGGAGTTTCACGACGGAATTGCAAAAATATACTTTCAGTGGACTTAATGTAATCAATTTCAATATTTTAAACAAATTTATTAAATCTGTTTATTTAATTTAAAATTTCATGAGTTTTAGCATCCACTTCAAACTGTAACATAAATCCATCAAGAGACACGTGTACCATCCTCAAACAAAGACTTTCCCGCACTTTTTATCCACCACTCACAATATACCATTCGATGTCAGCCGGAAAACCCTATCTGAAACAAAAACACACTAAAGCACATACGCACAAATATAAACAACACTGAAACGGAAAAAAAAGTTGATGTTTTGTGATGGACAGCAGAAAAAATGACACCAGCCTCTCATTCCTTTCGAGCCGTCGTGATGGATCTGGCTCAGTCAGCAGGACCGACCGTGTCATGTGATTTTCGTCATCGCACACTGCTGACACAGAATCAGGACAGAAGGCCACTGTTGGCTTTGAGCCTGAGTGGTGAAGCCCTTTTTTCATTTTCCAGCTCGTGTGATTTTTCCAACCCGTTTGCTTTTGTTGCGTTCAGCTTATTCCAGAAGTTGTAAGTTACTGATGTTTGGAAAATGTCATTGAAAAAAAAACAAACAAAATTAATAATATAATTGAAAAATTGCACCAATTTCACTTTTTTTAAGTGAAAGAATAGCAGGATGGCAATTAAAATAATATTTTCTTTAACCATTCGTTCAATTAATTTGAGCAATTCTCATTGAAATCCGTAAATAGATTTTATTGGTAATTTTTTTATATTATTCAAACTTCTTGGGAGCCTTCCATATAACCAAAAAAGCCATTTTGTGTCATTGGTTTACCCATACAAGTCTCTATACAATTTTGGCAGCTGTCCATACAACAAAAATACAAGGAAATTCAAAAATCTGTACCTTTTGAAAGAATATTTGATCGATTTGGTGGCTTCGGCAAAGTTGTAGGTATGAATGAGGACTACACTGAAAAAAATAATACACGGTTAAAAAAAATTGGGGGATTTTTAATTTCACTTTTCGTCACTAAAACTTAATTTGAAAAAAAAAAACACAATTTTTCTTTATTTATTTTTGTATGTTTTAGGGGACATCAATTGCCAACAGAAATTTCCAGAATTTGCAAAAATCCTTTGACCGAGTTATGAATTTTTGAATCAATACTGATTTTTTCAAAACACCGAAATATTGGTTGCAAAAATTTTCAACTTCATTTTTCGATGTAAAATCGAATTTGCAATCAAAAAGTACTTTAGTGAGTACTTTTGATAAAGTGCACCGTTTTCAAGTTATAGCCATTTTTATTTAACTTTTTTGAAAATAGTCGCATTTATTAATTTTTAAAAATTAGTGTCCACTTAAAAAAAATATTTTTGAAAAGCTGCAAAGATTTAAAAATAGGAAAATTGATGTTTTCTAAGTCTCACCCAAACAATCCACCATTTTCTAATGTCGATATCTCAGCAAGGAATGGTCCGATTTTCAAAGTTAAAATATGAAACATTCGTGAAATTTTACGATCATTTTTTGAATCTAGAATCAACATTCCAAACGGGCCAAACATTCAATATTACGTGTATTGAATTTTCCACCGTTTTAATTGTTAGTCTTGATTTGAAATTTTCCAAATAACTTTTTTGAAGAGTTCACAAAATTTCGCGAATGTTCATTGTATGGATTATTATGAACTGATCATTCAAATCCCCCAAGTTACAAACAGGTTTGGCAACTGGGAATTGACAGGGAACTAAAAATCGATTTCGGTAATGAAACGGTGTTAAAATTTGTTCCGGTGCCCATCCCGATAAGCTTTACAGCAGATATTTATAGCCCATGAAATGGAACTGAGCATTTTAATGACTCATGAAAACAGCCTTTGTTTTTTCTAGCATCAGTGCCAATAAAAACGCAATGAGAATTACCCTGAAATTAGACTGAAAATAAGAAACAAACCCAAAACCCAGCTTAAAGTCAAGATTATTGCTTACGTTACAACGCTATTTTCCAACGACAATTTCTCCGAACCTAAACTGGGTCATTTTTTTCATTATTCCCACACTGAAGCGGCACAACAACCAGAGAGAAGGGGGTTTCCCTTTTTCCTAACAGCCAACCGATTACGTGCCTGCATGGTTTTTTTTTTTGCGAGAAAAAAGGGCTAAATTCACTGCAGAAGTGGCGCACAAGACTGGGAAAGTGGTATCATTACCATCTTCTGATGCTTCCCAGCAGCAAAACGGCTTGAACGCAGAAAATAAAAACGTTTTGTTTGTGGCAAGAACGGAACGACATTTTAACCGGAAGTGGCGGGAAATTGTTGAGTTGGATGATTGTCTGTAGTTTAGCAATTCCCTGAAATTTCGTTCATTCGTTTTTTTTTTGTATTTTTTAATCCAGCTGAAACTTTTTTGGTGCCTTCGGTATGCCCAAAGAAGCCATTTTGCATCATTAGTTTGTCCATATAATTTTCCATACAAATTTGGCAGCTGTCCATACAAAAATGATATATGAAAATTCAAAAATCTGTATCTTTCGAAGGAATTTTTTGATCGATTTGGTGTCTTCGGCAAAGCTGTAGGTATGGATATGGACTACACTGAAAAAAAATTTTAAACGGTAAAAAAAATTTTGGGGTTTTTAATTTCACTTTTTGTCACTAAAACTTGATTTGCAAAAAACACTATTTTTATTTTTTTTTTAATTTCTGATATGTTTCAAAGGACATCAAATACCAACTTTTCAGAAATTTCCAGAACGGGCAAAAAATCTTTGACCGAGTTATGATTTTTTTTGAATCAATACAGATTTTTTCAAAAAATCGAAATATTGTTCGCAAAACTTTTTCAATTTCATTTTTAGATGTAAAATCGAATTTGTAATTAAAACGTACTTTAGTGAAATTTTGATAAACTGCACCGTTTTCAAGTTATAGTCATTTTTAGGTAACTTTTTTCAAAATGGTCGCAGTTTTTTCATTTTTTAAATTAGTGCCCATCTCCGAAAAAAATAGTTTTGAAAAGCTAAGAAAATTCTCTATATTTTGTTTCTTTTTTTTTGAACTTCGTTGATACGACCCTTAGTTGGTGAGATATTGCCATGCAAAGGTTTAAAAACAAGAAAATTTATGTTTTCCAAGTCTCACCCAAACAATCCACCATTTTCTAATGTCGATATCTCAGCAACTAATGGTCCGATTTACAATGTTAATATATGAAAACATCGCTAAATTTTTCGATCTTTTCGAAAACAATATCTTCAAAAAAAAATAAATCAAGACTATCATTTCAAAAGGACCAAACATTCAATACTACGCCCTTTTGGAATGTTAGTTTTGATTTAATTTTTTTGAAAATATTGTTTTCGAAAAGATCGGATGATCACGAATGTTTCATATTTTAACATTGAAAATCGGACCATAGTTGCTGAGATATCGACATTAGAAAATGATGGGTTGTTTGGGTGAGACTCAAAAACATCAATTTTCCTGTTTTTAAGCCTTTGCATGGCAATATCTCAGCAACTAAGGCGTCACCCGAGCAGACGGAAATAACTTGGGAATAACATTTTTTGATATTTGAAAATACTAGGCCAATAACATTTTATGTTTTTTATAACAAGATTTGTTATTCATCGTTATGATTTTTTTTGTTATTGGATTGTTATTGTAATAACAGACTAATAAAATTTTTGGTTATTCTTCGAACAAATCTTTGTTATTATTTTTGGTAACTTTAACAACTAATCCGATCATCCCAATAACAGTGGGAGGTATTCTTTCATAACAAAAAATGTTATTCAAAAGTTGTTTGGGCCTTCAACCAATCGTCAGCTGTGTGCTATCTTGTGACAACGACCATTTAGTACTTTTCGAGAAAATCGATTTTAAAGTTTGATGATAAATATTTTCAAAACTATGAATGGTAGAGCCAAACTTTTTGAAGCAATCGGTTCGTATACTATCGCTTAGCAAACGCTCCAAGTTTCAACTAATTTGGTTACACCAGTTAAAAGATACAGTAAATTATGTAATCAAAAATCTGAAAAGCACGTGTCACAAGTGTGTTTCGAAAGTAAAATTGTACTACGTGTCACAAGTGTGCACAGAATTCCCATACAAACTAAAATAGACATAAATTAAATAATTTTTTTTTTAAGTATTTTCAAAAACAAAAGATTGCATTGCCTTTAGAAAATGAGTATGAACATAAATTTGTGAAAAACAAGAAAAATTTTCCACATTTTCCAACAACATGTATGACGTGTCACAAGTGTACACGATCATTTTGATGATAAATTGGACTATGTCACAAGTGTGTATTGCGATATCCGGGAAACGGAAGCGAGTTTCCAAAATCGGGTTAAAGCATCTTGTAGTGTTTGTTAAGTATAGCAAAACGTCATCATTAACTCATTTTCGACCAAAATGGTCTATGTCACAAGATAGCACACAGCTGACGCAATATCAAACCAATAACAAATTTTGTTATGATAACATAAACTGTTATTAAACCCTTATGCAAAAATGGATTTTCAAGAAGATTTCATAACACTTTCTGTTATTTTAACAGTATTTGTTATTGAAATGGCATGAATTTTGTTATTACCGTCTGCCCGGGCATCCATAAAGTATGTCACGCTAAAATCGGCAAAAATTATTGATTCAAAAAATCATAACTCGGTCAAAGATTTTTTGCCCATTCTGGAAATTTCTGAAAAGTTGGCATTTGATGTCCTCTAAAACATATCAGAAAAAAAAAACTTTTTTTTTTTTGCAAATCAAGTATTGACAAAAAGTGAAATTAAAAATCACAAAAAAAAATTTACCGTGTATCATTTTTTTCAGTGTATCCATACCTACAACTTTGCAGAAGACACCGAATCGATCAAAAAATTCCTTCAAAAGATACAGATTTTTGAATTTTCATATATCATTTTTGTATGGACAGCTGCCAAATTTGTATGGAAAATTATATGGACAAATTAATGATGCAAAATGGCTTCTTTGGACATACCAAAGGCACCAAAAAAGTTTCAGCCGGATTAAAAAATATAAAAATTAAAATTGAATAAAAAAGACCGATTCCGTAGAGAACTGCTCAGTTTTGATGCGATATGAACGTTATGGAACACTTTTGTGATGCTCGGAGTGTGAGACAAATTAACCACCATGCGCCTCCATGAAACATGTTTTTTTTGTTGTGATTTTTGATGGAGCAGCATGTTGCTTTTACTTTTAGGTTGTTTTTATCAGAACTGAATTGAATGGCAACATTATCTCCTAAATGAGTATGTGAGTTACTACTTAATTTTATTAAAACTACCACAAGGCTCGGAAATTTTTTGAACGTTGTTGAAGTTGTAAAACTAAATTCACACTTTTAAATTTGGCATAAAATTTGCAGAAGAAATTGCATAAACGTTAAACATAAAGAGGTTTAAGTATTAAATTGACAATTTAATCTATCTCCAGTAGAGTTTGTTCAAGTGATCAAAATGATCCGATAAAACCCCGTCAATCTTAACAATCCCAACTGACATTGCTCAGAATAGCCCAAAAAGCATTAGCACGAAAACACCCTGCCCGCGAGGCTAAAGTTTGAAATCCTGGCCTTAAAAATCCAAAACTTCTACCCGTCTGGGTGACATTTTGGGACCTGATAATAGCTATCCCAGAGACCAGACCCAGAACCAAACACCGGTGGACTCGCCGGTCGACACTTGAATAAACAGTTTTTATCAGATTTGGTCCAAATCCCATTGCTAACGTGGCTTCGACTGTTGTCCTGCCCACAGTGGAAAGTTTGCGGGATTTTTTTAGTCGTCCCAGGACTGTGGTATTGCTCTCTGAATGGGGAAAGTGGGGTTAAATCAAGAATAGTGAACAAAACAAGCCTAAAACAAGTAAAAGAGAAATCGGTCAAAACATCAAGAAAAAAAATCCAAAATGCTAAAAAGTTCATTTTTCCCATTTTTCCCCGAACTGCCTGGTACAAGTTTTTATTGGTTTTTCTCTGTTGGAACAAAACAGATATGATAATATAATATCATAATAAAAAGTCATTTAACGATGAGATGGGTCAGGACGGGAAGCTGCAGCTTCTGCGCTGATGCTATCTGCTCTGCCGTTCGAGGGGTTGCCCGACGGAGAACCGACCCTGAAGTGGCTTGACCGGCAGAACTGTTTACATTCCATTTGTGGGTTTTGCTCCGAAAACCGAGCCACACTCGCTGTGTGTGTTCTCTTTTTGGCACAGCTTGGGCTCGATTAACCTTTGGAGCTTGTTTGAAAGGGGAAAGCTTTAAGTGCTGTTGATCACGAGGGACTAAAACTAAAAAAATAATTAGGGGAGAGGGGGTAATATGCACCCCCTAAGGGAAAACTGTGATTTTTCAACCATTACAGCATTACTGTGGAAGAATTTTGTTCGATGTTCTAAAACAACTATTATTCTTCGTCATCCTTGTGAAAAAAGTCTTAAAAAACTTCAAAATTGTTCGAAAATATCGAATTTCTAAAAACATTTTTGATTCATTTCAAACAACCATGCGGGGCAATATGCACCGCAACATTGGGGCAAAATGCACTTCAACAACGGGGCAAAATGCACCACAACATGGGGCAAAATGCACCGAGTAAAAGTAGTTTTCACTAGTCACCACTAGATGACACCGCTGTTTTTACAAAGGAGCTTCAGAGGAGTGCATTTTGCCCCGACCACGCTTTTTGCAGAAAATTTAATTAAAAATGCATTTTTTGATGTTTTTGGACTCATCTATCTACAGAATAGTGAAGATTATGGCAAAAACTATATACCTCAATACTTACAATAACAATAAATGCTTTTTATATTGTCCAAAAATCATAATGAAAGTTCAATGAAAATTAGATGAAAACACAACATTTTAAAGTTTTGCAAATAACTTAAGCTGTTTTTATACTACGATGCTCAAATTTTTCCAGCATGGTTTATTAATGTTAAGCTCCAATTTCTATGATTTTTTCCCCGGAAAATTCTTCCAAATACCGAGAAAAGCAGGGGGTGCATTTTGCCCCGGGGGTGCATATTACCCCCTCTCCCCCTAATTTTGTTAGGGATCTATTTAATCTTGCCACAACCATGTTCAAAGTTTCCAAGTTTATAGTTTCCCAAGTATCGACAACACTCCATTTCAGAAGACGAGGGTAAAAATGTTATGTTGACCTGCCCCTCGTCGAAGCGCTTTTTTCTCTAGCAGAATAACTTGTTCTCAAAATGTCGACGAATGAGTGGTCAGAGGCTAAAGTGTGTTGTTTTTGGGAAGAAATGGGTCTCCTTCCGATCAGGACCAGCTAGCAGCAAAGAAGCAACGATGACCAAGAAAAGTCACCCAATACAGATGGTGTTTATTTTCGGCCGAAACGACCAAACAAGCAATTCAATTTATGGAAAGAAGACTTTATTAGCGGAGTAAGAGAGAGAATGAGGTCTTGCTTATAAGGTGGAAGGGGAAATTAACAAGTACTTTTGGATTTATTTATTTTCAAAAAGGTAAAAAGCACCATCATTTAAAAATGGCAAATCTAACCTGAATAAGTTTTTTTAATAGGAGGCAAATGAGTGATTCTATGATTCCATGACTAAAGAAGCCATTTTAAGCCATTGTGTCACCCATACAAGGCTCCATACCTTTTGACAGCTATCCATACAAAAATGGTACTTAAATATAAAAAATCTGTATCTTTTGGAGGAATTCTCTGATCCATTTGATGTCTTCGACAGAGTTATAGGTATCGATGAGACCTATTAAATAACGGTACAACATTTCTAAATTATCTTTTTTCACAAAAATGTATTTCCCTAAATCCGTTTAGGGGACAATAACTCGCTACTTTTGAGCCATAGAGAAGTAATGGCCGCCGATTTATGTTAAAAGAAAGTTTTTTTTTTTAAATCGAAATGTTGGCAACATTTTTTAATGTAAGTCAAATTTTCAATCGAAAATACTCTAACGAAACTAAGCTGATTTGATAATGTTAGTTTGATTTGTTCGATTTTTTTTTAATTTGCATCCAAAATTCACCTAGCCACGTAGCCCAGTGGTAACGCTTCCGCCTCGTAAGCGGTAGTTCGGGGTTCAAATCCCGGCTCGGACCAACACAACTGGTGATCTTTTCCCTTCTGGATTCGGTTGCTTAGTAAAGGGAAGCTAGAGTATCGTCACAAACTGGACCTTATCAAGACACCTTAGGAAGACACCCTGTGGAATGCTAACATTAACCTTAACACGTTAATATTAAGGGAGCACAGCAACCAAGGAAGTTGTTGTCTTCTTATTCCAAAGTTGATAAACTTACGGACTCAATCCTACAACAATCTGATTGTAAAAATAGGCAAATTTTGTTGTAAATTGCTTAGCAGACAGTGCTCTAGGGGATGAATAAAAAAAAAATATCGATAGTTCCCGTAGTTTCGAAAATACTGAAATATCTGTAACAAAAATCTTGGTGCAAAAGCTCTAGTTGATGTGCACCGTTAAGATTATTAATAAACTGTCACTGAATCCGCTTTGTAAATGCCGGCCCCGATACTCTTCACGAGTGTTCCCCTCAGGAACAGGGAAAAATGTACTTACTTTTGCAAATTCAATATCTCGTGAAAATTAATATTTAAAACCAATTTAAAATTTTCTCACGATTTCGATGATAAGGTCAAAACTTTAACCAAAAAATGCGCTTATTGTGAAAATTAGCAAAAAGTTTTCATTTGCCCAAAATATGCTGAAAACTATTTTTAAGGTCGATGCATACACCGGAACCCGTGGTGTAGGGGTAAGCGTGGTTGCCTCTCACCCAGTCGGCCTGGGTTCGATCCCAGACGGTCCCGGTGGCATTTTTCGAGACGAGATTTGTCTGATCACGCCTTCCGTCGGACGGGGAAGTAAATGTTGGCCCCGGTCTAACCTAGAGGTTAGACATCCAGATGCTGGAGTCGTCTCCCTTTGTCCTGTCTCGGTGGAGTCGCTGGTAGACAGTTGGACTCACAATCCAAAGGTCGTCAGTTCGAATCCCGGGGTGGATGGAAGCTAAGGTGTAAAAAGAGGTTTGCAATTGCCTCAACAATCAAGCCTTCGGATACCTAGTTTCGAGTAGGAATCTCGCAATCGAGAACGCCAAGACAATGCTGTTGAGCGAAGAATTAGATTTTTTTTATTTTGATTTGCAAACATTTAATAAAATTTGATTACAGGCCAAAATGTTTAAATTTCAATGATAAAATTGTTGGAAAATGCATTATAAGCCCGTACAGTTGATGTAAGAATGTAAGATTCAAATAAAAAAAAAAATGACAAAAAAATCTTTTTGCGGTACTGTACTTGATGTATGTATTCACTAAAACTAAGACGATTTTGAAACGCAGAGGAATACATTTGAAATTGATTTCAGCCAAATTGATTGCCCAATTGATTCACCAAATTTTAGCTTGACCAGAAAATATTGATTTCGAGTGCTCTGTTCTTTTGAGTTTGGAATAACCCATATATAAACATATTTATTAAATATTTAAATTTTTGAAAATTTAATTATTTTGTCATTAAAAGGTTAAAAGTTTTATCACGCCTTTTTAAGATTTGATCGAACTTTGACCAGCCATGCCAGATATACAGATAAATACATATTTTACAGATTTTTCGATCCCAAAAATCACAAAAATCTGTAAATACATATTTTTTTAAAATGATTATATTTGAAAATTTTAACAATTTAGCAATTGATTTATACTTTTAAATGATTAAAAAGCTTAAATCTTTTTAAATTTCTTCTATGGCTTCGAGATCAACATGATATAGATAAAATACAGCTTTATTTAAAAAAAATTACAGATCTCCTATTAAATAATCTGGCATCGTTGCTTTCGACTTTTCAAATTTAAACAATTATCGCGCGCTATGTGAACTTAGTAATTATCTACGCTTTCGCAAATCGACTCTTCATCATTTTTCATTGATTTTTTTTTTTTTTTCAAAAATCTGTAGATTAATGATTTTTTTATCGGTTTGGTGCCTACGGAAAAGTTGTAGGATTAATTATGTAATTATGATTCGGAAAAAAATCACTGTTTATCCCTTAAAGTTCAAATCCCAAAATATTTTTTTTTTAATTTTAGAAAAACCCCCCGATTTTTTGAGACATGGTAAGAGGGAAGAAGAAGAAAATTTCTTCTTCAAGCTTTCAATACAATTCACATGTTTCAACAACATTATCACAGACAGATTGTCTGTGATATTATCATCATATTCATTTCCAGAGATTTTGGAGAAAGTCGTTTTTTTTACGAAATTGGAATATCTCTCCTTATATTGCTTCCCTTCTCTTAATAAGGCTTAATTATCTCAGCTTTTCATTAAAAAAAATTACCGGAAAACGTGTCAGAAAAATGGTTTGCCTTCTAACACAACTTTTTATTTCAGCCTAAAGTTCTGATGAAATTTTTATATTTTTATATGAAAATATTGCTTTGCAATTGTGTTTTGCTATTACTTAGTCTGTCCCTACGGAGTGACAAAATCATTTACTTTTAATCTCCCAAAATAGTCCCAAAAATTCGTTTCGTTGTGTCGAAAGTTATGCTTTTTCACAATCAACTTGAAAGCTACACCACTACATTATCCCATATAGGGGTACTGTGCCCGAATCCTAAAAATTAGCTCAATTGACTATTTTTCGAAGCAAAACTCGTTTTCGTCAGCACTCATCATATTAAATGAACTCTGCAGAACCTCGGTGGATAAATGTACGACTCGGGGGTGTGGCTGCCAATCCTCCGTAAATCATTTCATCACTTTATAGCATGACAGGAAAAGTTTGTATTTTCAAAACGGAATTACTCATAAATTGTAGAATATGTTTTTATTTTTTTTTTTCTCCTTTGAAACAGTCTATCCAATATAAAAATTAATTTAAGTCGATCTAGAAGTTTTTTGGCAGATGCTAGATGTCCAGTTTCACCTTAAAAAGGATTTAATACAAAATGGAGAAAAACCAACACTTTATTTTTCACTTGCTTTATTCGTTCTTAATTCGCTTGTTTGGTTTCCTCGCTGATGAAGCATGAAACGATACCGTTTCCTTTAAAATAAAACTAGTTCAATTTATTAAATACAGCAATACGCACGGGCTTTCCAGTTCATAACTGGGACTGCCCAACTAATAAAACTCTACATTTTACACACTCACATAGAATTTGTACAACTGAAACACTGTTTCCCTTTCGTTAGGCTCTTAAGATATCTAGTTCGCGTTAAGTTAACTCTTCCTTGTGCGATTTTAAGTTTAAAACTAAAACGTGGTTAAGTTTTTTTTTTCTTTTTGGTACGTTCAAACGTTGAGTCGCGGCTTGCCAACGAGGGCCGAGGACCCTTCCGTCGTTCCGGCATGCCTTCGCTTGATGGCCTTTAGCCGCTGGTTGCAGTAGACACGGAGGAAGATTGCGAGAAAGACGATCATCACGCCGACGATGCCGAGGAAGGAGATGCTGTGCTTGTAGATCAGACAGGAGAGCAGAATGGCGATCGCCTGCCGGAGGGTCATGATGATGGTGAAGACGACCGCGCCGAAGGTGGCGATCGTGTAGAAGATGAAGAGCTGGCCGATGGCGGAGGAGATTGAGAGAACGACGCAGTCGAGTACGAATTTTGGGTGTTCGGCGGCGAATTCGAGCGAGGATGAGAAGCCGCCCTGCATGGAGAGAGAGGCGGCGGTGAAGAGTGTGCTGAACAGGTTGACGCCGCACATCATCTGGATCGAGGACATGGAGTACGTTTTGAACAGTTCGCCCTGCCAGTTGGAGGTGAAGCTGTCGAAGGTCATGTAGCAGATGAGGAGCAGGACACCGGTGAGCGTGGTCATGGCGGTTGTTTTGGACTCGTCCGTTGAGCCGGTCAGGAAGAAGATCATTCCGACGGAGATCATGATGGCGGTGAGGTACTCGTAGAACTCGTACTTGTTGCGGGAGATAATTTTGCCCATCATCATGACGGGGATGATTTTGCAGGACTTGGCTAGGACCTGGGTGGGGAAGTTGACGAACTTGAGCGCTTCGTACTGGAACCACGCGCTCATGATGTTTGAAAATGAGGCGTACGAGAATTTGTACAGCGGAGCACGTTGCTTGAGCTGCTTCCTCACGGTCAGGTAAACCGCCGTGATCATAAATCCTAGCACACGGTTCGTAAACACCAAAAACTGCGAATCCTTAAAGTGAGCCTTCTTTTTGTCCGCATTCTCATACTCTTGCGTCATGATCTTTTCCTGCAGGACGCCCCACGTCAAGTAGGACGTCATTAGCCCAAACAGGCACCACAGCAGCAGAATAAAATCCCGCATCGAATTACCCGACTTGCCACCCTTGTCCTGGCCCCGTCCATCAGCTCGTTCCCCATCGCTCGCTCCTCCAAAACAGAACCGGATCACGTTTGAAAAAGGTGACTTGTCCGACCGCTCCAGATACTTGATCCTGCGTGTGTACTTGTAGATCAACACTCCCGGAACAAACACGCACAAATACCCGAAAGTATTCACCGATAGCCGAATCAACCAGGAGTATTCCTTCGAGCGGCGATCGATCAGCTGCGAAAGCGTCAGGGTCTGCTCCTCCCGAAACACTGCGACCCCATCGACGACGATGGCCGCCGGAATCGTGCCCGGTCCTACTCCGAGACTCTCGTGCAGGATGTTGGACACGAGCCGCACCACCGTAACCGTGACGATCACGATGAAGCTGAAACGAACCACTCTTTAGTTGAGAATCAAACAAAAGAAACAAATTAACCTACCAGATGATCAAATCCGGTACAACGTTCCTCATGTTTGGCAGCTGTTCTAGGGGGGTGACAAAACAGCAATCTAATTCCTCCCTCAACAGCTGGCCATTCTCCGGCGCAGCGGATGGTCGACCTTCCTGCAATATAGACCAGTTTCATCCGCTCTATTGCGTGCGCTACCAAATTTGACCTTACCTAACTAAACTAGTTATTTCTCGTGTTGCAAAAGTTCCTTTCTCTATCGACAAAATAATTGCTGCTGGAAGTGCTGAGTTGGACCAAAAATATTCATGCTTACGAATTACAATCGATGGACACGCTGTCACTTTTTGCTACTTACCAATTTTTTTCTCGATGAAATTTCGATAAACTTTAAGTTTTCTTTTTCCAAAAATCGATTTTGATTGCGGACGAAAAACTAGCTAGCAAAATAGGTTCGGAACAAAACAGCTGTTTCACGGGTTGACACCTGCAGCAGCGCAGTGCGTATACGTCAAAAAGTACCGTTCGCTTTGATGGTGTGATTTTTATGCTACAGTTGCAGTGATGTTTATGCTGGTTTGTTTACCTTCGTGAGGGAACTTGCGCAGTGCTGCCAAAAGCGACGACAAAGCTGGACGAAGACGATGAAGATTGCGAACCGGTTCAGATTATCAAAGATTTAATTTTGTGTGTTATTTTTGTATGAATTTTGAATTACAAATTAAAGCTAGATTAAAAGCATATTTTTAATGGATTCTAAATGAGAAACAATAAAATGACGCAAAAAAATCCTGATTTTTTTTTCATTTGTATAAATATTTCTCAATCGATTTCTTATGTCTAAATAAGCCATTTTGCATCATAAATTTCTTAATACAAGTCTCCATACAAATTTGGGGGCTGTCAATAGAAAAGTGATACAAAAACATTCGAAAATCCTCGCGGAGATCTGTTTTCGAGATGGGATTTTCTGATACATTTCGTCGTGCTGTCTTGTCGCACGCGCATTAAGGCAAATTGAGTTAAGAACGCCATTTTGTGCAGCTCACAAAGCCTAACCTTTTGACCTTCACAGATCCCCAAAATTTTATTTCAATCCTGAGATATTCATTATAAATCGAAAAAAGACTCCGTGCATTATTGTTACTATTCATACTACAGAAATTTCAATCTTGTCGTGCTATCTTGACCTAGATCTTGACACACCCTGAAAATTGATGTAGGTGCGACAAAGGGCAAAGGGATTTCATGTCTGAACACGTTTGACACACTTACATGCCCGACTACCGTGAACATTTATAATTATAACTCGGGACTCCGACAACCAAATTCAACCAAACAAAACAATGCACAGAATTGTCAACCAAACAACACGTGTTTGTTACTGTTTACATTTTAAACGAGCGAGTTGTGGCGCTATAACCACGGCAAATAGAGTCCAGGGCATTCGTGGAAATACAATGTCCCATCCCCGAGGGTCCCGGAGTACCAAACCTTCTTAGCATGGTGCTCCCAACGAATAAAACCGAAAATCTCGGAGCGTATGGTGGTGTGCCCCCACGCTTCTTCCTCCCCTGTCGATTCAGAATTGTGTTTTTGTTCGAACACTCCGTGCTCAAACTCAACCCACTTCAACGAATCATGTCTCTGCGATACAACTTTACCCAGTAGGCCTGGCCGCTTTAACGTCTGTGATGTTTCAATGCATTCCGATGCAATGGCGCACTACAAATGTTAATAAATGACAAGAAGAGTGCTAGGCGTCATTTAACCTAAGGCACTCTCCAGGATCCTTTAGAAAGATTGGCTGCGCTAGGGTTTGATTAGATTAGATTAGATTAGATTCAAGGTCAAACATTGAAACGCGTTTTTCTCGAAACGTCAAAAAACGACGTGTGACAAGATAGCACGACAGCGTCAATTTGGTCTTCGGGAAAGTCTACATCTTTGCCGAAGACACCAAAACGATCAGAAAATCCCTTCTCAAGGTACAGAATTGGGTCCTGAAATGAAGCTGAGATTGCTGATATTATTCTTTACAGCAATAAAGCTTATTTTTCTGAGTACAATGACCCTTTGTACGACCACAAAGAGTTTAAAATGAATTTTTAAATCCATTTTGAAAAATTAACCTCGCGGTTCTTCTTGACAGAAAAGCTCCTACTTGACAGCTCGTTCAAAGGGACCATAGTTGATCCATCGAAAAAATGTTGTCTTGTCAAAAAAAATTTTGCATTAAAATGAAAAAAAGTGATCAGAAATGGTTTTTAATCGTGTTTTTTACCGTTGTATATAAAAATTTACGTAGGGCTTTAGTACCCAATTGCATAAATTTACATAACCATTTTGTATGAAAAGCCCCAAACATTGAATTGAAACTTGTTTGGAAAAAATAATGCTAATGATTGCTTCTTTTGACATTAGGGAATGCATAAACAAAGTTTCATCCAAATCCTAAAATTCAAATTTAAAAATCGTGAAAAAAAATTGCTTGGCTGTTGAGAATTACTCTCATCTGTTAGTATTTTTTTCTGAGTAGAAAGCCTTATTAACGACTGACAGCTGTCAAAAATTTGAATCTACGTGTTCGGAAATGGGCAAAAATTTCAACATCAGTTTGATAACTGGTTTAGATGTTTGAGTGCTTTTTAATTCGAATACATTAAAATTAGCAGTGCGTGGCCGAATGGTTACGCTGTCCGCTTTGTATGCGGATGATTCTGGGTTCGATTCCCATCTGCTCCAACCTTCCATCGGATGAGGAAGTAAAATGTCGGTCCCGGCCTTGGTTGTTAGGCCGTTAAGTCATTCCAGGTGTAGGAGTCGTCTCCATGCCATAAGGACAAACAACACACCAAACCAAGCCTACTCCGGTGGAATCGCTGGCGGCGGTTGGACTCGCAATCCAAAGGTTGTCAATTCGAAGCCTGGGGTGGAAGGTTCCTTGGAGTAGAAAGAAGTTTGGGTGCTCTCCCCATTCAAGCCTTTGGACTTCTAGGTTCGAGCAGAAACTTGCAATAGAGTCCACAAAAGACCTGGGGGTCGTTAATGTGGATGGTTTGATTTTTTTTTTTCAAATTGGCATTCGAAGTAGCGAATTCAACTAAACCAGGGGTGACCAAAGTATGGCCCGCGGGCCAAACGTGGCCCGCCAGGTGATTTGTTGTGGCCCGCGAACCCATTTTGAATGATAATGTAAAATGGCCCGTTGACCAGTTGTAAAAAGATTTTATATTTTTTCAAAATGAAGGTTTATTTTGAACATTTTTTTTACTAAATATTATTTTATAAAAATATGGATCATTTTTCGAACCTCATTTTACGACACAAATCAAGGTTGTCAATCGATAAAACTGTCGTCGATAATATTATCGTCTGACGATAACGACAATGGTTATCGTTATTTCGATAATTCTATCGACGATAATCTTATCGCTGATAATGAACGATAACGCATTTTTAAAATCTTTCTAAAATCGATTAATTAAACCAAATCATGTTAAATTTTCAAAGCTTTCACTAAGAATATATTTTTTGAAATTGTAGTAAGTTTAAAAGTATAAATATGTACTCAAAATTGTTCACAAAATACCAGGGGGTGGCTCATAAAAGATGCATCCGATGTGTTCGGATGCATTATAATGCATTTAAACTTGCCATTTTATTGCCTGCCTTTGCTAACCAAACGTCTTTCTCCTTTCCTTGCAGACTAAAATAGTGCCGTTGTACTGACTATCACAATAGCAGCAAGGATGAATGCCGAAGAAAGGGGGCAGATAAAGGAGCGGTTCTGGAAACGTGTCCAGAAGGTGATCGGTCTCGTGCCGCATCGAGTCATGGCCTTGCTGGATATGTTCGACCTGTCAGCATCGCAAGTCATCGCTGAGGCAAGTGTGGAATGGCCGAAACTCATCGAAGATGATATCAGAAAGAGTGGTGTCGAAATTTTCGATGATGCCGTAAGCCGAGGGCTCGCAAGGTCAAAGTACGATGTGTTTGGCCGGCAACAGAACGACCTGGCAACATTCAGTTTGCATGCCGCTGAAGAGGTTTCGATCAACAATGTAGGCAAATTGATCCAAAAGTACGGGATACGCCAATTCATCGAGGGCTCACCTGTACTAGCGAGACGGTGCCAAGAAATTGGTACAGACCAAGTAAATCCTATTGCTGACGATTCGAAGAAAATGCTTCTAGAGAAGTTGGCCAACTACTACCGTCAGCACGAGGAATGTGGAGTCGACCCCGACTACTTCGTAGACTTGCCAGTGCTTACCATTTCAAACACCGGGGACCAAGCGACAGTACGTGTTACGTGCGCAGTATGCAAGAAAACACGTCCCATGTGCAAGCGTTCTGGTGGCAATTGGGTTACGAATAATTATTACCAGCATGTTCGTACACATTTACGGGGAGTGGTCCGTAGAAGAGAAGAAGAACTGGCAAGTCTAAGTTCAGAAGAGGACACGGATAGCGATGGAGATGGCGCTCACGGGGATCGCGCTGTTGGTGGTGGCAGTGGAAGCGTTGAGGAAGCTGATGTTGGCGGTGGCAGTAGTGTAGCTTCGAGAAACGATAGCGTTGACGAAGCAGCTGTTGGCGATGGCAGTGGTGGAGCTTCGAGAAGCGGTAGCAATGAGGAAGCTGCAAATGATGGTGACAGTAGTGAAGCTGCTATTGTCGATGGTGAAACTGTTGTTAGCAGTGGCGATGGTGGACCTGCGGAAAGCGGTAACGATGGTACAGCTCCTGTTAGCGCTGGCGGTGATGGAGCTGCTGGTAGCGGTGTATGTCAACCGAGCAGAAAGTCGGTGGCAGACTTGATCAATCAGTATCAATACGCCGGCGAAGGTAGCAGCCGTCACCATCATCACTTGCGGGGTGGGCATTTTCTGAGGAGTGACAACAAAACGTCGGGAAACTAGAACCACGGGACAGTGCAGCCGAATGTCCTGTGGCAACTTCCAAGGCTTATAACCTGATTAAGCTCTATGAGACCATCGCATTTAAGAGTGCATGCAAGTTACACTACACCGATGAAGAAAAGGACATGTCGTTGTATCGATACATAATGGCTGGGAAGAAGTATCATGAGTTCATGGTTGGGAATGTTCCCGGCATAAGCCGAGCTACCCTTCTAAGGCACATGGACAAACATACAACGGACATTAAAGATGGTAAGAATGTTTGGTTTAATCTTAAACCTTCATTAACTTCCTATTTTTTCAGGGGTGATCGACGCGGCGGGTCTGAAGCGTTACCTGACCGAGAACGGCTATCCGCTGACGGTGATGCTTGCGGAGGATGGGACGAGGGTTACCCCGCGTGCCCAGTACGACGAGCGAACAAACACTTTGACTGGACTAGTAGCTCCGCTTGACCACACGGGACTTCCCAAACGAAACTACTTTGACGCCAGCAATGCGCAGGATATGGCTGACAAGTTGAAAAATTGCCGACTGGCAAGCACTGCATACGTTCAACTAGCAGTACCTCTAGATCCAAATGCGGCCCCGTACGTGCTGTTCTACATGGGTACGGACAACAGCTTTACGTATGCAGATGTACTCAAGCGTTGGCTTCACACCATCGACTTGCTGAAGAAGCATGGCATCACCGTTTTTGGTATAGCTTCAGATGGGGACCCAACTCTCCTGAAGGCAATGCTCAGCATCATGCAATTGGCAGATGTACCGTGTGATGAGCTAGGTGTTAGATTTCTTTGGAAACTTGTTCAGCGCACCTATCTGTACCAAGATATAACGCACACAGTGAACAAACTAGCGCGCAAGTTGTTCAATCGCAAACGAGCGTTAATGATTGGTACATCGGTGGCTAGCGTTACCCACCTCGATGCCCTGTTGGATAAGGTTTCGAAGGACAAACACGGTCTCACGTACGGTGATCTTCACCCGACCGACCTCATGAGCTTTCGACCTACGGAAAAAGTAATGGAGGAAGCCGTTATCAACCTGTTGGAGGAACATGTGCCTGGTAGCGAGGGCACGGTAGTGCTGCTCCGCTACATGAGCGCTATATACCGAGCATATACTGATGTATCGTTGGCGCCGATTGAAGCCATCTCAATGCTCTGGTACAGTTAATCTATGGCACAATTGTTGGGTTTAAATTAAACACCGTTTATTTCCACAGGGAGGCGTTGTTTTTCATGCGGGCGTGGAGGAACTGGACATTGAAGAATAGAACAAGCAGCTTCCAATGTGTGACAGCAAACACGTACGCTTGTCTTGAGATAAATGCTCACAGCCTTGTGCTGGCAGCAAGAGACTGCCGCGATCGTGGCCGACCCGAGGAATTTTTAGTGAGGTGTTTCGGCAGTCAGGACGTCGAGGCGACATTCCGGAATCTTCGATCGATGACGACAATGAACCATACCCAGACGAACCTCACTTTCAAGGAAATCGGCGAAAAGCTGCGGCGAGCTCACATGCTGCATCAAATTCAGCACCGTAACCGTATTAAGTTTCGATTCCCTGGTCACACGGGTCCGACCAACGTGTCCGTGCTACCGACACTGCCGACGGATGCTGAAATAAAAGCCGCACTAACCAGTGCTGAGGGGAGGGCATCTGAGGTCTTGGGCAAGCTTGGCCTCTTGCAGGCTGAACAATCTTTCGAGTTTAGTGTACATGCCCTCGGGGACCGGAACTGGGAAGACTTGATCGTTTCCGATAGTGAGTCTGACACGGAGGACCATGAAGACCATGAACCCGGTCAGGAGGTGTATGAAGCTAAGCATCTGTTTTCAAACTTTTCGGGCCAGATCGCGCTGCCTAACAGCACGTCCGATAAGCACATCTACCTGATACGAGATGACCACGGGAAGGTGTTTCACGTTAAGAAGAGTAGTGTAGTGTGGATGCTTACTGCGTCTAAGGTTCAGGAAAAAGCTCGTATGATACGTTACAAACAGCCCATGCCTAACTAGGGCAAGCTAGGTTGATTAGGTTCATAAGTAATACATATTATATAATGTCCGTACTCTTAGAGTGTGCTTTACTATCCTTGATGACACTCTGACTATTCAGCCTCCAAGGTGGTGGTTGAATAGTCAGGGGGGGTGTTATACCCGGGTGTTTGTAGTAGCCTATGTACTGGTTCCTACAAACACCCGGGTTATACTCTTTGAAAAATGTTGCCCCTAAATGTATGCAACCCATGAAATGGAAAAAGTTTCAAAATTCGTCTAAGTCCCGGAAATGGGGAAGTGTTCTTGCCTGCGAAGGCACCACTGAGCTGAGGTGAGATGAATACGTACCCACAGTTGTCTGAGTTGGGGCAGCGTAACGAGTGAGCTATGATGAGCGCGCAAACATGCGTGCGCTTCATATACGTGTACCGTACACTGTGTACGGACGCGGCGGAGGATGGGTCGCGGTACATTGACTGAGTCGGTGACCATTTCGGTGGTAAAGTGGTTAAGCCAAATTGGCTTGCACGTCGCTAAGCCAAATTCGCTTATGGGATGCTAAGCCAAGTTGGCTTAAGAAGCAAAGTTGGCTTGGATTGAACATGTGTCCGCAGTACAAGTAGAAAACGCATGCGGCTTCAAGTGATCATGACCAGCGTACGCCCCGTATATGCTTACTGGTGTACGCGGATGATCTCTGGTATCGGCATCCACCTTTAGGCAAAGTTAATTTAATGGTAGGCGAAGTTCGCCTACATAGAGAAAAAAGTTTGCCTCAAGTAGGAAATTTGACTAAGTCTGGGAACGGTACAAGTGGGCAACGCATGCAGCGTCAAGTGCGCAGACCATCCACCTCTCGGTATGTACCGTCTAAGTAATGGGGACAGTGATGGTGGCAGTATGCATCGTCGAGTGCGCATGACCAGCGTACCAGCGTACGCCCCATATACACTGACCGGTGTACGCGGATGATCTCTGGTATCGGCATCCACCTTTAGGCAAAGTTAATTTAATGGTAGGCGAAGTTCGCCTACATAGAGAAAAAAGTTTGCCTCAAGTAGGAAATTTGACTAAGTCTGGGAACGGTACAAGTGGGCAACGCATGCAGCGTCAAGTGCGCAGACCATCCACCTCTCGGTATGTACCGTCTAAGTAATGGGGACAGTGATGGTGGCAGTATGCATCGTCGAGTGCGCATGACCAGCGTACCAGCGTACGCCCCATATACACTGACCGGTGTACGCGGATGATCTCTGGTATCGGCATCCACCTTTAGGCAAAGTTAATTTAATGGTAGGCGAGTTTCGCCTACATGGGAAAAAAGTTCACCTAAATTGGCAAAATTTGCCTAAGTCTGGCATATGAAAAAGGTTGACATGGTAGGCAACCTCGGGTGCGCATCCGTCCACTTCGAAGGAATGTACCGTCCTAGGACTGGGAACATCGTGTGCGCAAACCCGCGTACACTCCATATACATGGACTGGTGTACGCCGATGAGCTTAGGTACCGGTATCCACGCTGAGACAAGGTTTACTTAAGTGGAGGCCAAATTGGATTACTTGGAGGCGAGTTTCGCCTACATGGGAAAAAAGTTCACCTAAATTGGCAAAATTTGCCTAAGTCTGGCATATGAAAAAGGTTGACATGGTAGGCAACCTCGGGTGCGCATCCGTCCACTTCGAAGGAATGTACCGTCCTAGGACTGGGAACATCGTGTGCACAAACCCGCGTACACCCCATATACGCGGACTGGTGTACGTGGACTGGTGTACACGGACTGGTGTACGCCGATGAGCTTAGGTACCGGTATCCACGCTGAGACAAGGTTTACTTAAGTGGAGGCCAAATTGGATTACTTGGAGGCGAGTTTCGCCTACATGGGAAAAAAGTTCACCTAAATTGGCAAAATTTGCCTAAGTCTGGCATATGAAAAAGGTTGACATGGTAGGCAACCTCGGGTGCGCATCCGTCCACTTCGAAGGAATGTACCGTCCTAGGACTGGGAACATCGTGTGCACAAACCCGCGTACACCCCATATACGCGGACTGGTGTACGTGGACTGGTGTACACGGACTGGTGTACGCCGATGAGCTTAGGTACCGGTATCCACGCTGAGACAAGGTTTACTTAAGTGGAGGCCAAATTGGATTACTTGGAGGCGAGTTTCGCCTACATGGGAAAAAAGTTCACCTAAATTGGCAAAATTTGCCTAAGTCTGGCATATGAAAAAGGTTGACATGGTAGGCAACCTCGGGTGCGCATCCGTCCACTTCGAAGGAATGTACCGTCCTAGGACTGGGAACATCGTGTGCACAAACCCGCGTACACCCCATATACGCGGACTGGTGTACGTGGACTGGTGTACACGGACTGGTGTACGCCGATGAGCTTAGGTACCGGTATCCACGCTGAGACAAGGTTTACTTAAGTGGAGGCCAAATTGGATTACTTGGAGGCGAGTTTCGCCTACATGGGAAAAAAGTTCACCTAAATTGGCAAAATTTGCCTAAGTCTGGCATATGAAAAAGGTTGACATGGTAGGCAACCTCGGGTGCGCATCCGTCCACTTCGAAGGAATGTACCGTCCTAGGACTGGGAACATCGTGTGCACAAACCCGCGTACACCCCATATACGCGGACTGGTGTACGTGGACTGGTGTACACGGACTGGTGTACGCCGATGAGCTTAGGTACCGGTATCCACGCTGAGACAAGGTTTACTTAAGTGGAGGCCAAATTGGATTACTTGGAGGCGAGTTTCGCCTACATGGGAAAAAAGTTCACCTAAATTGGCAAAATTTGCCTAAGTCTGGCATATGAAAAAGGTTGACATGGTAGGCAACCTCGGGTGCGCATCCGTCCACTTCGAAGGAATGTACCGTCCTAGGACTGGGAACATCGTGTGCACAAACCCGCGTACACCCCATATACGCGGACTGGTGTACGTGGACTGGTGTACACGGACTGGTGTACGCCGATGAGCTTAGGTACCGGTATCCACGCTGAGACAAGGTTTACTTAAGTGGAGGCCAAATTGGATTACTTGGAGGCGAGTTTCGCCTACATGGGAAAAAAGTTCACCTAAATTGGCAAAATTTGCCTAAGTCTGGCATATGAAAAAGGTTGACATGGTAGGCAACCTCGGGTGCGCATCCGTCCACTTCGAAGGAATGTACCGTCCTAGGACTGGGAACATCGTGTGCACAAACCCGCGTACACCCCATATACGCGGACTGGTGTACGTGGACTGGTGTACACGGACTGGTGTACGCCGATGAGCTTAGGTACCGGTATCCACGCTGAGACAAGGTTTACTTAAGTGGAGGCCAAATTGGATTACTTGGAGGCGAGTTTCGCCTACATGGGAAAAAAGTTCACCTAAATTGGCAAAATTTGCCTAAGTCTGGCATATGAAAAAGGTTGACATGGTAGGCAACCTCGGGTGCGCATCCGTCCACTTCGAAGGAATGTACCGTCCTAGGACTGGGAACATCGTGTGCACAAACCCGCGTACACCCCATATACGCGGACTGGTGTACGTGGACTGGTGTACACGGACTGGTGTACGCCGATGAGCTTAGGTACCGGTATCCACGCTGAGACAAGGTTTACTTAAGTGGAGGCCAAATTGGATTACTTGGAGGCGAGTTTCGCCTACATGGGAAAAAAGTTCACCTAAATTGGCAAAATTTGCCTAAGTCTGGCATATGAAAAAGGTTGACATGGTAGGCAACCTCGGGTGCGCATCCGTCCACTTCGAAGGAATGTACCGTCCTAGGACTGGGAACATCGTGTGCACAAACCCGCGTACACCCCATATACGCGGACTGGTGTACGTGGACTGGTGTACACGGACTGGTGTACGCCGATGAGCTTAGGTACCGGTATCCACGCTGAGACAAGGTTTACTTAAGTGGAGGCCAAATTGGATTACTTGGAGGCGAGTTTCGCCTACATGGGAAAAAAGTTCACCTAAATTGGCAAAATTTGCCAAAGTCTGGCATATGAAAAAGGTTGACATGGTAGGCAACCTCGGGGGCGCATCCGTCCACTTCGAAGGAATGTACCGTCCTAGGACTGGGAACATCGTGTGCGCAAACCCGCGTACACTCCATATACATGGACTGGTGTACGCCGATGAGCTTAGGTACCGGTATCCACGCTGAGACAAGGTTTACTTAAGTGGAGGCCAAATTGGATTACTTGGAGGCGAGTTTCGCCTACATGGGAAAAAAGTTCACCTAAATTGGCAAAATTTGCCTAAGTCTGGCATATGAAAAAGGTTGACATGGTAGGCAACCTCGGGTGCGCATCCGTCCACTTCGAAGGAATGTACCGTCCTAGGACTGGGAACATCGTGTGCACAAACCCGCGTACACCCCATATACGCGGACTGGTGTACGTGGACTGGTGTACACGGACTGGTGTACGCCGATGAGCTTAGGTACCGGTATCCACGCTGAGACAAGGTTTACTTAAGTGGAGGCCAAATTGGATTACTTGGAGGCGAGTTTCGCCTACATGGGAAAAAAGTTCACCTAAATTGGCAAAATTTGCCAAAGTCTGGCATATGAAAAAGGTTGACATGGTAGGCAACCTCGGGGGCGCATCCGTCCACTTCGAAGGAATGTACCGTCCTAGGACTGGGAACATCGTGTGCGCAAACCCGCGTACACTCCATATACATGGACTGGTGTACGCCGACAGTGTTGGTGGCAGCATGTAGCGTCGCTTGCGCTCGACCTTGCCAGCGTACGCCCCATATACTTTATCCGATGTACGCTCATGAGCTTTGGTCAAAAAATGAAGAAGAAGAAAAAAAAAGAAAAAGAAGAAGAGAAAAAAAAAGAAAAAGAAGAAGAAGAAAAAAAAGAAAAAGAAGAAGAAATGAAAAAAAAAACGGGTTAAAAAAAATATTTGCATGACGAGTCGGGGTCACCATATACGCTTACTATTCCAGATGCAATTCCACACGGACAGGGACCCTGGGGTCGGGAAGTGCGAGATCGTCGACCCATGTAGTAGAGCACGCGTGTATGGTGGCCCCGTCTACGGGCACGGAAGAGGTCCCGCAGAGCATGCCTACCTTCGGGGGAAGCAATCTTTACCGGTTCCGGGAGTGGCCAGGACGTGACCAAACTCCAGGCTGGGGGGTACGGGGACTTTCGTTCAACACCGATGCATACGTCCGCGGACATGATGTCCCGATTTGCCCCGACTTGTGATGCAGGCGGTTGGAGATCATTTTTATTGCATACAAATTTTAAGTCGTCTTTTGGGGAACGCTCTGCTTTCTCGTACCTATGGGGAGTCAAGTTTGGTAATGGAGGCCCTTCATGAGCGTATATGAAAACTCCATCATTGAACCGGGATCGTCATACGCGGTTTTACGGGAGGTGCGCACTCGAAGATACATACACGTATCTACCACCGAGAGCGCGAGCCAACCGTAGACCGGTGCCCCCGTATGAGCGCAGGCCCGCAGAGAGGACCCGACGAAGGTGGGCGAGAGGAGATAGGGACGGAGACGGAGAGAGGAATCGGATACGGGTTCGGCTGTTCGGCGGGAGCTCACGAAAGTGTACGAACGCCCGAACAGAGAGGTGAGGTGTGGTGTGAGCGTGACCGTGTTGTTAACATGGACGTCATACGTGGTTCTTCGGAGCGGTGCGCACTCGGAGATGTGTCGGAGATGTATCTACCACCAAGAGCGCGCGCCCATCCCAGACCGGTGCTCTCGTATGAGCGTACGTCCACTGAGACTACCTGACTGTAGAGGGTACGGACACGACGGGAAAAGGAATCGGAGAGAGGTACGGCTGTTCGGCGGGAGCGCACGAGAGAGTGTACGCGAACGCCCGAACAGAGAGGTGAGGTGAGGTGTGAGCGAGACCGTGTTGTTAACATGGACGTAATAGGTCAGTCAGCGATCGTATCGTGTATTACGTGTGACTAGTGTTCTAGTACGAACGAATGGGAACCTATTTGGGAACCTCCAGTACGAGGGTATCGAACCGTGGCTTTGAATGAGGTGCAATGCATTGGGATGACATTTGACTACATTTGGTTGACATTCGGGTGGCATCCGATGTGGTGAGACACCCTTGCAAAATACCGTATTTTTTCGAAAATACTCAAATTTTCATAATTTGCAAAACAAACGAATTGAAATTTCGTATGCGTTTTTTAAATACTAAAAATTTTAACAAATAGCCGTATTTTTTCGAAAATACTCAAATTTTCTTAACATGCAAATTTGAAAATTTCAGTTTTTTCGAAAATATGGTAATTTTGAAATTAAAAAAAAAACTCTTATAAAGTGAAAAAAGAAAACAAAATTTCGCTTCTTTTGAAAACAATATTGCATATTTTGAAAATTTGAGTATTTTCGAAATAATACGGTAATTTGTGAAAATTTCAGCATTTTCCAAAAAAACTCTAATAAAGTGAAAAAGCATACCAAATTTCGCTTCGTTTGATACCCATATTGCAAATTATGAATGTTTGAGTACTTTCGAAAAAATACGATAATTTGTTAGTACATATTTTACTTTGAAACTTACTAGATTTTCAAAAACATATTTTCTTATTGAATGCATTAAAAATTTAGCACGATATGGTTGAATTAAGTTGATTTTAGATAGATTTTTAAAACGAGTTATCGTCCATTATCAACTGTCATATTCTGTTTTCTATTATTTTCAATTTCCAAAAAATTTCAAAAAAATGCACAAGTTTAAATAAATTTCAAGTGAATTTCTTAGTCTAGTAAGGTTATTTCATTTAAAAAAAAAAAACAATTTTATAAATTTGGCCCGCAAGCTCATTTGAGCTTCAAATTTGGCCCGGCATCCAAAAACTTTGAGCACCCCTGAACTAAACGAATTACAGTTTATAACTTGCATAAACAAACATAAATTTTACTAAAAGCTTTCAAAGCCTTTTAAAACAAAATTTTCCTCGTGAGATCTTTCAAAAGCAGAATTTTCATTTGTGTTACTCGTTCGGCGCAGTCCGCCGTACTTTTTCATGACTGGGTTGATTCTTCACCGCTTGGTAAAACCCATTTTTGCAGCATGGGCCCCAAACGAGGGACAACCCACCACTTTGTTTTTGTTTTGATTCTCCCATTCCGTCAGTGACACTCGCGCGATGTGAAATCGTCACCCCCCGAAATCGTTACGAAATTCCGCACAATCTTGCTTCAGCGCAGCCTGAAATGCATTTCTACCGCAAAATACTGCCCAAACGCCTGCCGCTGCAGCTGTGGACGCGGCGCCAGCTGTGCAGCAAGCTTCCGGAGGAGGCGAAGGAACCGCCACCCGCGAACGTCGTCCGCGTTCGGTTCGCTCCCAGTCCAACGGGTTGGTGGAAGGTTTGAGGTGCTTGTTTTTGAAGCTTTAATTTGATTTTCTTTCAGGTTTCATGCACTTGGGCGGATTGAGGACAGCGTTGTTTAACTATCTGTTTGCGAGGTCGCGTGGTGGGAAGTTTATTCTGCGCATCGAGGACACGGACCAGGAGCGGTTGGTGGAGGGGGCGCAGGAGCGGATTTACGAGGATTTGCGGTGGGCGGGGATTGAGCCGGATGAGAGTCCGTGGAATGGGGGGGAGTACGGGCCGTATGTGCAGAGTGCACGGTACGAGGTTTATAAGCGGGAGGTGCGGAAGCTGATGGAGGACGGGAGGGCGTATCATTGCTTTTGTTCCGAGCGGAGGTTGGATCTGTTGAGGAAGGAGGCGGTGCGGTTGCGGCAGGTTCCAAAGTATGACAACAAGTGTAGGCATTTGACGCCGGGGCAGATCGCGGAGCGGTTGGCGAAGAACGATAAGTTTTGTATAAGGTTTAAGGTTGCTCCGAAGGCGGACGATTTTCACGACTTGATTTACGGGAAGATTGTGTACTTTTTGGCGCAGAACGAGGGCGATCCGGTGATTATCAAGTCGGACGGGTTTCCGACGTATCACTTTGCGAATGTGGTTGACGATCATTACATGCGGATTACGCACGTGTTGCGCGGCGTTGAGTGGCAGATTTCGACGCCGAAACACATTCAGATGTTTGAGGCGTTTGGGTGGCGGCCGCCGCAGTACGCGCACCTGCCGCTGGTGATGAACCCGAACGGGTCGAAGCTGAGCAAACGGCAGGGGGATGTGCAGTTGGATTACTACCGGCGGATGGGAATCTTCCCGCAGGCGTTGCTGAACTTTATCACTCAGAGCGGGGGTGGATTCGATCGGGATTTGGTGGAGGTCACGGGCGTCCAGATGGCGGACTTGATCGGGCACTTTGACATCAAGAAGATCAACGCTCACTCGAGTCGGTTGAATCCGGACCTGTTGAAGCAGTGCAACCGGGAAGAGATCGCCCATCAGCTGAAGCATTGCCCGGAGAAGGCGGCCGCGTTGGTCCAGGAAGTGATCCGGATGGTGCGCGCCGAGTACAAGGACAACCTGAAGCAGCTCGATCTGGACGAGAAGCACGTGCGGGCCGTTCTGGACTGGTCGGTGACACGAATCGACGCCATCCAGGACCTGGTCAAGGGGAAACTCTCCTTTTTGTGGGTCCTGCCGAAGGGCGCTCGCGATCGCAACGTCGACGGAGACACGCTGGCCGTCCTCGCGAAGAACCTCGCCGCCGAGTGGGTGCCCACCTTCACCAAAGCCGACCTGAGTCGATTCCTCAAGGCGTTCGCCGAACGCAACCAGCTTGCATTTGACGTGCTCATGAAGTCGCTACGAAGCTGCCTCAGCGGCCTGGACGAAGGTCCCGGAGTCGCGGAAATGATGGAGATTCTGGGCCGTGATAAAACGCTTGAACGGATGCTGATCGCGGCGAAAAAGAGATAAACTTCCGGAGGGGAACGCAAGACTTTATTAGATGTACGAATTGGTTGGTTAAGATCAATGCGTGTTGTGAGTAATTGTAAATACGTTTAGTTAGCGGATTAAATTTAAGCTACACCGTTACGGGGTCCTGCCTTATCTTTCCTCCAATCTCACACTTCCCTCAACCTTTTGCCCTTTTCCCTAACGATGAAGTAAAACACCTATTTTCTGTTGCAGCCAGCGTTGCCACATGTACAGATTTATCTGTCATGGTACAGATTTTCAGCACAGATCTGAGTACAGAATCTGTACGTACAGATGACAGATATTTGGGTCACCGTACAGATTTGTACAGATTTTCAGATAAAACAGATTCCTACTCAAAATGAAATTATTGGATATTTAAGTTATTGCAATTATCTTAACATTTAAGAACTTTTCATTGATTAAATCTAGTTTAACTTTTGAAACATTTAGAAATGGATCATGCTTATATTTTTTAAAGATCTTAGATCCAGTTGTGCTGGAATATTTTGAACTAGCAATCTCTCTCAATACTAACCCCCAGTACGCCGCGGGTAATTGGCTCCCTCTCACTAACATTTACACACAAGATCTCTGTAGTTACTCTTAGGTTTAAAAGAACTGTATTTACAAAAGCAGACTCATTGCTAACCAGGTTTCAGTACCGACAAAGACCTAATAAAAATAATTCATAGCATAGCATTTCGTTCTAATAAAGTTATAACATAATTTCCAGCATTTCCCATTCTTCTCAAAAATGATTTTAAAATGAAGGAGAACACTGGTAGAATAAAATCTAAAATACCTCAAAAATTTAATAAAAGTTGTATTGGATCCAACTGAAAATACTTAGGCATAAAGTTTATTGTATTTTTTCTATTAATTTGAATATATTTTTAAATAAAATGAAAAAAAACATAATTGTTTTTAAATCTGTAATCTTGCTGATTGTATTTAAGGCAATTTTTGCCAAAAAATGAAAATAAAAAAAATGATAATAAATATTATTTTGCTAGCATTCCAAACTGCACATGCACTAAATTAGAAAAATATTTACAACCGACTTGTAGTTGCCTGAATATTGAGATATGCTATTCTCTTTTTTCAAAACATTATTGCGACATAAAATCACTTTTCTCCTTCGCTGTGACTGACAGGAGGTTACAGCCGTCGAACTACCGCTGTGTTAAAATCAGCAGGTTGAACTGAAATTCTACGTCGATTTGGCTGTCAACCTGATTTGTTTTGAATATTTTCCAAAAAGTCAGCAGAAAACTCAAGGCTACCTTTGACAACAGCCAAAAATTTGTTCTGCGGCTGTGATGCATTCTTCTGCGGTCATATCAGCGCGCGTGAACTCTAATTATTAACGCCCGCGATAATATTATTTGTTTCTTGAAAGGTAACGTCATTATGTCACATTTAACTATTTAATGGATGGACTCTGGACAAAGTAATTTTGTTTTGAAGTTTTCGATAAATTTTGTTTTGTACCGTCAACTGGGTCGATCGGGACTTTAGTCTGAATGGTATGAATATGGATTACAGTCTAACTTAAAAGCTTAAAATTTGGAAAACAATGTTTTGTTGTTTTGTGCCTGTCCTATTCGAAACTTATTTCTGAATATTGTGCAGTAGCAGAACTTACACATCTGTCCCAATTCGTCCTCAAAAAAATCTTAAATTCTTAAATTCTTAAATTCTTAAATTCTTAAATTCTTAAATTCTTAAATTCTTAAATTCTTAAATTCTTAAATTCTTAAATTCTTAAATTCTTAAATTCTTAAATTCTTAAATTCTTAAATTCTTAAATTCTTAAATTCTTAAATTCTTAAATTCTTAAATTCTTAAATTCTTAAATTCTTAAATTCTTAAATTCTTAAATTCTTAAATTCTTAAATTCTTAAATTCTTAAATTCTTAAATTCTTAAATTCTTAAATTCTTAAATTCTTAAATTCTTAAATTCTTAAATTCTTAAATTCTTAAATTCTTAAATTCTTAAATTCTTAAATTTCTAAATTCTTTGATTTTTTTTAAATTTTTAATTTTTAAAATTTAAGATTTTTGTTTTAGAATTTCAAATTTTTTGGATTATAATTTTGAATTTGAAGGATTTTGAATTTTTGAATTGTTTAATTATATTTTTTTGAATTTAATTTTGAATTATTAGAATTTTATAGCTTTTAATTTGTTAATTTCAAATTTTGTTTTGAATACATATTTCTTTAAATTTTTCTAAGTCTAAGATTTTTTTATTTCTCAATTTTAAAATGTTGTTTTTGATATTTGTATTTTTAAATCTGTGAGTTCATGGATTTTCTCTTTGGTTTACTTCTTTTCAAGCAAAATACAAAATTCGTCCTTTTAATTTCAAGATTCTGCGTTTGAGATTCGGCATCATAAGGCAATTCGGAATTTTCAATATTATAATATTTATCAATAATAAAATTATCGTCAGTTGCAATCAAATAAACACATTCTGAATATTTAATTTTTTTTCAACTAAAACATTTTGCAAATAAACATCGCGCGAAGAAACGTCAGACACCACTTTCCGTTTCTGTTACTTTTCAGTTGCGTAACAGTTAAGGAAATCTTTTCGTTACCCTTTCCTTGACCGTTTCTTGGGCGTTATTTTTATAAGGAGTTTTGCGTTCCTCCCGAGCTGCATATCAGCATTTAGTGTTGTCATAAGATTGTTCAAAATGCATGTTTAAAAAAAGTATTTTACAAAAAAATATACCGTACAGATAATGGTACAGATATTCGCCATGCTTGGTGCAGATAAGACAGATTTTTGGACCCTCTGATACAGACGAGCATGTGGCAACACTGGTTGCAGCAAATCGCTCTAAGCCTACAAAAACACACTTTGGAAACGACGAGATTAGTGTTTAGTTGAACTCGCGATCGACGAGCACCATCGGCGCGACCAGCGTCCACGCGTACAACCCGACGCAGAACCAGCTCGAGACGATCTTGACCCACATCGAGGCGGCGTTCGCGTTTAGCGTGTCCAGCGATGAGTTCGGCCTGAAAAACAAAGTTTGAATTTAAATTTTAACCTCAAAAAAGCTTCAAAACTAATACTCACTGGTACCAGTTGGTGAGCGTCATCATGACGTAGAGCGTGGCCGTGACGAAGACCACGTGGAACAGCGACCAGGAGTAGGCGACGGCGTCCTCCTCGTTGTCGCGCACTGCGTTGCCGTCGGCGTGGCCGGAAGCGGACCCGTCGTCGCTGAGCGTGGCTGCGAGAACTGAACGGGTTAGAAGTTTCGCGGAAAAGGGTTGTGCAAACATTTACCACACCGATACAGAGTTAGTTGGAAGAAAGTGCGTGGAGTTACGTAGAGCAGGGTTAGTAGTGCGCGGTTGAATAATCGAGAAAGAATAATAAAAGAAAGCAGTGTTTTTGTTAGTGACTAGAAGTTTTACATTTCACTAATTAGTATGGTGAGTGAATTGCTAGTCTTGAATTGACACAAATTAAAAAATGCCAGTAGGCGGCGGAATCGAGTGTCATCGGGTACGAGGAATGTCAGGCGATTTGGGACGAGAAGACAGCAGCGCTGGACAAGTGGCTGCTGCTCAACACCCGTGGGAACAAGCGGTCGTACAAACAGTTGCGAAGACAGCAAACCCATCTCTTCCGGGATAAGAAGCGCCGCTTGGAAGAGTTGGAGTGCCAGGACATGGAACAGCTGTATCGCTCCAACGAAACGTGTAAGTTCTACAAGAAACTCGGTCAATCCCGGAACGGCTTCATGCCGCGAGCCGAAATGTGCCGGGGGTAAGGATGGGGGAATCTTGACGGACGAGCGTGAGGTGATCGAAAGGTGGAAGCACTTCGACGGCGGACAGGGGAAATGACGTCAGCGGTATGGTGGACGGCGAGGACGAGTCAGCACCTAGATGAGGGAAGTTAAGGATGCCATCAAGAAGCTGAAGAACAACAAAGCAGCGGGTAAGGATGGTATCGGTGCGCAACTCATCAAGATGGGCCCGGACAAGCTGGCGGCCTGTCTACACCGGCTGATAGTCAAGGTCTGGGACACAGAACAGCTACCGGAGGAGTCGAAAGAGGGAGTTATTTGCCCGATCTACAAGAAGGGGGGCAAGTTGGAATGTAAGAACTATCGAGCCATCAATATTCTCAACGCGGCATACAAAGTGCTGTCTCAGATCATCTTCTGTCGTCTGTCGGAGCGAGCAAAGCATTTCGTTGGTGCGTACCAAGCCGGTTTCGTGGAGGGGAAATCGACGACGGGCCAAATCTTTTTGCTACGTCAAATCCTCCAAAAATGTCGCGAGTACCAGATCCCGACGCATCACCTGTTTATCTATTTCAAAGCCGCGTACGAATCGGTCGATCACGATGAGCTCTATGGAAGATCATGTACGAGAACGGCTTTCCCGGGAAGCTGATCAGACTGGTGAAATCAACGATGGACGGGGCACGGGACTGCGACAAGGCGACGGTATCGCCGGCTTCTGTTTCACCATTGGGCTTGAAGGTGTTATGAAGCAGGCGGACTTCAACATGCGAGGCACGACTATCAACCGATCCAGTCAATTTATCTGCTTTGCCGATGACATGAAAATGATCGGCAGAACGTTCGAGGAGATGGCTAGGAGGAACAGCGATTAGAAGCGGGAAGCGGAGAAGGTTGAACCGAGTCCCTTAGGGCTCCCTAGGACCGAGCGTGACGATCGACGGCGTCGAGTTCGAGGTCGTGGAAGAGTTTGTGTACCTCGGATCGTTGATGACGTCGGACAACAACTGCAGCAGAGAAATTCGGAGGCGCATTATCACCGATAGTCGTGCTTACAATGGACCCCACAAGACCTTAAGGTCTGGTACCCTTTCCCGACGTCGTTCTCTACAGGCACGAGACGTGGATGATACTCGAGGAGGACCTGCAAGTGCTTGAAGTTTTCGAACTGCGAACAATGTTTGGAGAAAAAGGAAGAACCACGAGCTGGCGCAACTCTACGGCAAGCCAAATATTTTTTTGCCTTGGATGGCCCACCATACACAGTTTTTGTAGTATGGAAGATTATCGAGCAGATATCTTTCGATCATTCTTCGTTTGTGTTTATAGAGTGTTGTAATCTTACTCCACTTCCGTGTATGCCCATCCCTATATCTCTAATCTCGTCTCAAGGCGCTCTTTCAAATCCTATGTAGAGTCTTCTATCACTCAGATTACATCAATTTTAGGGTAATGCTATCCTTTTTTATACGATAACAAACATAAGGGTGTTGTACTCGATTTGTTGCTTCACCGACATCCACTGTAAACATTCGAGCAAACTCCGTGGAGGTGTCAGTCGATCACACTTCAGGATCAGCCGCATTATTTTACTTTGTAGCACCTGCATCCTTTCCAGTTGTCGTTGTGTTCCCAAGAACAAAATCGATGAACAATAGTCGAAGTTAGAAGCGATGAGCGAATTGTTCTCTTGCACTTTTGTCTAGGTACCGCTGTTGTACCTTTTCACTTGCGTCCGGTTTTCTAGGCTGAACCAGAACCAACTTTTGTTTAGAACACCTATTAGTTTCGTCCGATCATTGGTTTCGAAGGCCCGCTTCATTGGTTCCCTGAAGACTGATAAAACAACTCTTCCCTCTCCAATACACTGCTTCCACTTCAACAGCAGCAGGTTCAGCGCCGATTCACAGGAGTGATGTTTTCGAAAACTAGATGTTGATAGGTCTGTGGTCCTCCGGGTTCTTGGATTTCGGAATTTATGGGATGGGAATCACCAAGGTCCTCCTCCATGCGTCTGGGAATTCACCTCGAGACAGCAACTTGTTCACTTACTCAACAACTCCTTGTGTTCCTGATATCGGCAGCGTTAATGCCGTTGGTGGAATCTTTGCATGGTTCTCCTCCACACTCTGTACAAAGAACTCGTTCAGAAGGATCGCCATCTCAGCTGTTCTCCAGGCGGGATCAGCGATTTCAAACACCTCCATAGCTTCATTGAATCACCAAGTTCTTTGATATCCGGATTTGGTTCACGTAACGGGTCTCTTAAACTTCCGGTAGGCATCGTACTCGCAAGGTCGCCTAGGCTGGCCGAATCCTGTGGGCTGGACACGTCGAAAAAATGACAGACGCGCGCCAACCGAATCAGGCAATTAATCCGGCGAAGTTGGTGCTTTAAGTCAGAGCCGGTTGGAGGAAGATTAGGAAAGTGTGGGAGTTCCGTGTCGAAATTGGAGAGAAGCATCCCAGAATCGAGTCAGATGTCAACGCGCATAAACAAAAAACTAAACTAAAAATTAACAACGGGTTAGTGCAAACAATAGCATGAAAATTGTGTGGTGCGATGGAAAGAATAAACCTACAAGCCTTCAAACCTACCTTGCTTCTCGGGATCGGCCAGCCGGGACACGTTATTGGCGGAACGCAGCGTCGAGTACAGAATGCACAGCATCCAGATGACCAGCCCGATGATGCTGGTCTTGTCAAAGTGCACCTTGTTCTGCTTATCGCCGATGATGGCCAGGAAACCGGGGTTGCACTCCGCGTCCGGATTGTTCGCTACGGCCGACCAGGTCAGATAGACCGTGTACAACGTGACCATCGAGCTCTGCAGCAGACCGGACTTGGGGGCGAATTCCTGGACCTTGGGCCAGATCGAGAGGACGCTCACGCCCAGACAGATGAGCATGTTGAACGTGATGAAGAACTTGTTCAGCGAGCAGTCGTCGGCCTGGGTAAAGTACACGTAGAGCAGGGCGATTCCGGTGAGGGACAGCAGGTACTGGAGACCGGTGGCGCAGCAAAGGGCCGCGAACCAGCCGCGGGATTCCTCCTCTTCGTAGTTGCTGACCCAGGCTTCGGCCCACTGATGGGCAAAGTCAACGATGTAAACCAGCTGCACCAGAATAAACGCAAATCCTCCGATCAATCCGACCCACATCCAGGCCGGTCCGAAGCCCGTCTCCGGAATGAAAAACGCCCCGATCGCAATTCCCGTCACGATCATAAACTTGATGCCCCAGAATCCGTTCTGCAGCGCCGACCTCGAATCCTTGGATGATCGCACGCCCACCATCAGCACGGCCCACAGTGCAAAGAAGCAGCACAGCGCGAAACAGATCCGGTAGACGGCCAAATACCCCACAGCCGAGCTGCAGTCGATCGTGTCCGAGTTCGGTATCAGGTGGCCCGCCGTCGAGGTTGAGTTCGCACAAAATGGGACCTTCTGCAGGAAGTCCTGCAGGCCTGGGGCGAGCATGATGGCGCCCACGATGGCCCCCAGCAGCAGCATCAGCGCGTACATGAAGCGCGTCGCCGTCGAGTTGGACTTGAGCGAGGACGGACATAGCGAGCAGCACAGCGAACAGGCGGTTCCGGTGCAGCAGCAGGCCAACTGTTTGCGGGGGGAAGATAAAAGAGGTTGTTAGTTGAGGCTTAAGATCGTCAGAGTTGTTTGAACGCATTTGTCACAAAGGAGGAGATTCTTTATCAGCACTCAACTTATTTGATAACCTTCGAGTGACTAAATATTAACGCTCTTCTCAGCAAATCTCGTTCTGCTCTTTTTTCTTAATTTTAGGCATTTTTTACTTGCTCAACATGCAAGAGTAAAATAAAGTCAAACGCCAATAGACGAACCAAACTCGGGAAGGTTTACGTTACGCTAATCAAATTATTTGTTACGAGATTCTTTCATTTCCTTGTCATGGAATTGTACTTCCCCGATGACTAACTTTTAACACTATCTACTTTTCTAGTTAGTTTTTTTTCCTTTTTTGAGAAATTGAATGTAAAAAAAATTGCAAAGTAAATAAAGTAAGTAAGAAAATTTTCGTTAAGTTTATATAAAAATAAATAAACAGCAAACAAATATCTTATTTATTTACCTTTATTTACGATTGAAAATTCATTAAAAACATTGCTTCAAAAAACAAACATTCCATCAGCAACCTTCAACTTTTGTGTGTTTGTCTTCCCAGCTGAAAAATCAATAAAGCCAAACAAGAAAAAAAAATCCCCCCTCATCTTGAAAAAGAAACGCCAAATTACTCACATTGGCCGCCGAAACCAGCCCTAAAACGGCTCCCATCCTGCGGAAAGCTCACTGGGACAACTTTTACACGCGAAGAACACCCGAATTTGACGAAAATACCGATCGAAAAGTTAAATTTTCACCTGATTTGCGTTTCAATTATTTGTTTTTTTTTTTCTTTTGGTTTCACAACAAAGCAAAGCAGCGAAAAGCGACCCGAACTGCACTGGCGAAACGACAACGAATGAATGAGGCATGAACAAGTGCGAAGGTGTGAGTGAGTGAGAAGCATAAATGTGACGGGAGCATAAAACGCAGCATGACGTTTGTTTATGTTGCGTTGATGCTTGGGGAGCGAGGGAGTGGACACTTGTATGGCAGGGATTGCGTACCGGTTCACGTTGTTGGGAATCGGTTATTTATATTATTATATTTTCTTAAATTCATTTTTTTAAATGTTGTGCAACTGGTTCCATAAACACAAAAATCGACGCCAACATTTCAAAAAGCATCATGTACAAACCATGCGTTTTGAGAAAAACGCATTTGAATGTTGAGCATCAATTTTCAATTCCCATTTTAATATAAAAGCAAAATAAGATGTTCTAATGATAACAAACGATGAAAAACGTTGCTTTTATTGATAATTGACCATCCAAATTCAATAAAACATTATTTCCGTTATTTTATTTGAGAAAAACAAACATAACTTCTTTTGAAATCACCAACGTCTATATCACCCTGCTGTCATTGAGGGGGACGCTTTGTTATGATTCGGTTTTCTTCGCCGAATGTACATGGCGCTTTGTTCATGTTGCTTTTTTTCCGTCACGAGGTTCATGTAGTCTTTTGTTTGACAGGTTGACAGGGCTATATAAACAGGGACTGCTGATGGCAGAGATTTTGTTTATGGGAGCGTTCTTTTATTACGTAACGCAGTAGGGGGGGAGGGGGGGTCGGAGGCCGTGTTACGCTCCATACAAAATTTTTGAAATTTGTATGGAAATTTTGTTACGAGGGGGGGGGGAGGGGGTCTAAAAGTCCGATTTTTCGCGTTACGTAATAAAAGAACGCTCCCTATGTTACTTTATTTAAAATCATGATTAAACATACTTTACTGAAGTAACTTTTGCTCATTTTTGGTGGAGAGGTAGCTTATTAGGAGTACTTTTAGAATATGCAATAACCCAGAAAGTGTCAAAATGTACATGATGCTTTTTGAAATGTTACCGTCGAATTATGCGTAGAAACACAAAAAACGGCCGAAAAATTTCAATCGCGTTTTTCTCAGTTGCACTTTTTTGAACATGGGACAATTATGCGTAGAACGGCAGTATAGGACTTATTTGTAAAATGTATTTATTTATTTTTTATATTTATTACTTATTTCCAGAGTTTTTTTTTGAAAAGTACAAATAAACTATTGTCTTTCAAATGTTGATAGGACCTAATAAAAAAAAAACACTAGATTTATTGCATTTTCGTTTTTTTTTATTTCTGATTTCCTAATTTCTGAAATTCATAATTTTGGAGAATCTCAAGTCCAGACTTCATTTCTTTCAAAATAAATTATTTCTGAATTTAACACGACAAACTTATAAATTTATTTCCGAAGTTTTGAATTTATCATGTTTGAATTTATAATATTTGAATCTAGGTTTGAATCTATAATTTTTAATTTAAAATTTAAATAATTTAACTTTTTTTATTAAGTGATTTTTGTATTTTTGCCTCCATCACCTTTCTAAGGAAAGGCTCTAAAATCACTCGAAAAATGAACTACTTAATACGAGCTCCTAGACCCACCTTCACGTATACATATCGATTCAGTATTCAAAAACTGAACAAATGTGTGTGTGTGCTTGGATGTGGATGAGTGCACCGAAAAATTCTCACTCAATTATCTCAGCACTGGCTGAACCGATTTTAATCGTTTTGGTCTCATTCGATTTGTCTTGGGATCCCGTAACACTGTATTGAAAATTATGAAGTTTAGAAAAGTATACTCAGTATGCATACTCTAGTTCAATTTACTTACCAAAATTATATATAGGCCTATATGCCTTCTTCCGAGGCAACTTCAGAAAAAAGTAAACTTGCTTCAACAAGTTCAATTACAAAATGGTAATGCCAGGTAATGCCCAGTAACGACGTCCTAGCAGCATCCTGGCAGCGTTCTCACAGAGCTGGATATTCTTACAGCATTCTAGCATGAATTTTGCACCGTTCTAGCAGGATTCTGACAGAACCAGCTCTGCTAGAATATTTCGTGAGTTTGGAACCGATCATAGTTAACCTAATGTGTAAACCTAGTTGAATATGTAAACCATTCTGTACTTAAACTTCTTAGAAGCCAGTCCAGTCATGACGGTCTAGCAGGATTCTAGCAGAGTTCTCACAGAGCTGGATATTCTTACAGCATTCTAGCAGAAATGTTCCACCATTGTAGCAGGATTCTGACAGAATCAGCTCTGTTAGAATATTTCGTGACTGGGAGTCACCTCTTTACTTCGCTCTCCGACAATTCTAACAGAATTTTTACTGATTCCATTCTGATAGAATATTTTAGCAAAATTCTTAAAGAAATCTAATTTTATAGAACTATACTGCCGTTCCACGCATAATTGTCCCATGTCAGTTTTGGACGATTTTGACTTTATTACATTTTTAAGTTTAGTTTGATGTGTACTTTAAGAAAAACACATAAAATCTGGTACTTTATTCGGAAACTCATTAAAAACAACACCAAGTCTGTTTGTCCCATCGTTGTACTTCTACGCATAATTGTCCCACCAAGTATTTTCTTTCACGAAATCATTAGTTTTACGAAGCATTATGTCTTGTTAACCTGTTGTATAGCAAGAGAATCACAAATAAGGGTGATAAACTGTTAACTGGGGCGATTAGGGACACATAGGGCGAATAGGAACCCACGGGACAATTATGCGTAGAAACGCAGAAATCGGTCGAAAAATTTCAATTGCGTTTTTCTCAGTGGCACTTTTTTGAACATGGGACAATTACGCGTGGAACGGCAGTATAGTTCATAGAACTCTGCTAGAAATTTCCGTGGCTGGGCGTCCGTTGTAAAATGTCTTATTCTCAGTCCAATCTATTTGAATTCCGAAACGGAATTCGTATACGAATTCTATTTCAAAATTCAAATTGAACTGACTAGGTTGGGTCACCCTAACTTCCCCACGCCCATGCAGCAAAATTCAAAATTGTCCAAACGTCACTCGCGCTGCACCGATCAGTCTTCTTCGCGCTGCTGGTCGTCTCTGCGTGTGTGAGGTCGAGCTGCGGCGGCTGCCAACTTTTTCTTCGAGCTGCGAAAATTGCTCCCGAAATATTCGGATTTTCTCGTACTTTCCCGGTAGTTTAGAGCTCGTAAAACCGCTTCCGCGCGGCCGCGTCTCGAATTTTTTAAGCAGTTGAACGGAAACTTTAAAGTGCACGCATCATGACCAGGTGAGGGTCGAGAGGGTTTTCTCTTGGGTCTTTTTTTCTTCCCTGGTTGTTAGGCGATTATAACCTCAAATCCAGTTGGGACGATGGAGAGGGATCTGTCAAAATCTGAGTTGTGTCCTTTGTTGATCTTCCGAAGACCTGGAATACTAGATGATATTTTTAAATTCAATTTGTTTATTTAATTTTGCTAAAGACTTAACTTTGAGTCGATTTTGAATTAGATAAGTGTTGCTTGTTTATCTGTTTGGATGCAAGTCTAGTGATAAGAGTAAAAATTATTAACATTGTTTCGTTACTTCCGTAGAGCCAACATCGAGCTGGGGGACGTGACCCACCACAACCTGAAGCAGCTGAAGAAGATCAACACGGTGGTGCTGCCGGTTCTCTACAATGACAAGTTTTATCTGGACGTGCTGGAGTCGGGCGAGCTGGCCAAGCTGGCATATTACAACGACGTCGTGGTCGGTGCCGTCTGCTCGCGAATCGACACGTCGGAAAACATGCGCCGGCTGTACATCATGACGCTCGGTTGTCTTTACCCGTACCGGAGGCTCGGCATCGGCTCCGTCATGGTCAAGCACATCCTGAACTACGTCGAGAAGGACGGCAACTTTGACAGCATATTCCTGCACGTGAAGGTCGACAACGAGGGCGCGATCGATTTCTACAAGCAGTTTGGCTTCGAAATTGTGGAAACCAAACAGCACTACTACAAGCGCATCGAGCCGGCCGATGCCCACGTGCTGCAAAAAACTCTGACTAAGCGCTCCGGAAGCCAGCAGCAGCAGCAGCCCGCTCAGCCCATCGCACTTCCGGCCCCGCAGCAGCAGCAGCCGCACCACCATCAGAACGGAATCGGACCCAACAACAACGGCAGTCAGAGCATCCAGAACTCGACCTCGCAGCAGCAGCAGCAGCCCGAGAAGAATCGATAAACCCTCTCCGAGGGGGACGTCGTGAAACCCACTTTTTTCTCGGCAAGCGGTAGCGCGCGTGTTCTTTTAACTGTTAATTTATTAGAAATCAACAAAACAAGCAAGAATTACTTCACGGTGTGCACCTGCCCCAAAACTCACGCAAAAGCAAACAGAATTCGCAAATTAATAGTTGGAAAGCGAACAGAACAGAGAGAGAGAGGGTGGTATTTTAATTTCTGGCGAAAGTCGAAACGACTCAAACCACGCAGCGGCCAGTGAGCGAGGGAGAGATATTGTGGCGCTTTTTTTTTTTTTTGGAAGAACGAACAACAAAACAAACAACAAATTTAAAATCTTGGATGTGTTTCTCCTAGCATAAGTCGAATAAAAAGGTAAACAAGTGAAGCAGTGCAGATTGAAGTTTTTGAAAGTTCGTTAAGAATATCACAGTTCCTTGCTGCAGGTATGAGTCAAGGCCGATGCTTCAAAAGTTTTAGTTCATCTACTAACCAAAACTGTGTTTAGGGCTGAGAAACTTGAAATCCAAGTGATGGCTGGCATGGATCTCGGATGGAATGCAAAACTCTCAAGAAACGACCAAGGTAAGGATCAAGAAAAGATTTTTCTTATGCGATACGCAGCTGAAAAGGAACAAATTTCGGATAATCGATTGTTAAGCTCAAGTATAAGAGTATGGCCTCCAAACTACTCAAAAGTGATTAAGAATTTTTAAATCCAAGATGGCGGCCAAAATGGCGGTGATGAAATATTTAAAAAATGCATTTGGTAACTTTTACGGGCAATACACCATTCAAATTTGCCTAAAATTGGGTTGCAGAATTTTAATTTGATGTTAAACATCAAAGTAAGTAAGAAAATAAAAAATTACGAAACATGTTTTTTTGTTCGTGATTTGATTATTCGAAGTCCCTTACAGACCTTCGGATAATCGAAACCTCGGATAATCGAGCCTAGACTGTTGTAGTATTGTAAATTCCGAATTGCCTTATAATGCCAAACCTTAAAACGCAAAAAATTAAAGGACAGATTTAGTTTTTTGCTCGAAATGAAGTAAACCAGCGGGAAAAGCCCATAACATTTCATGGATAAAAAATTCAAATATTAAAAAAAAAAACTCAAACATTTAGAAACACAGAAATTAAAGAATTCAAAAATGCAAATATCAAAAAAAGATCTTAAATTTTAAAATAGAGAAATTACAAAAAATTGGAAATTTACAAATACTAATTTGAAAAAATCTTAGATAAAAAAAAATCAAAACATAAAAATTAAAACAATAAAAAAAAAATCAAAATAAAATGAAATAAATTCAAAATAAAAATCAATAAATTCAAATGCCCGGAAATTCATAAAATTTAAAGCATATTTCAAAATTGTAATATTTAAAAACTTTAATATTGAAAAAAATCAAAATTCACAAAGTCAAATATTGTAAAATTTTAAAATAATTTTTTTTTAAATTTTTGCTTATTAAAAATTATGTAATTTACTTTTTTCTAAAATTAAAAAAAAATTTAAAAGCGGTTCATACTCGATTGTTTGAAGTCCTGGTCATAATTTCACTCCGGATAATCCAGTTAAGAATATTTTTATCTTTTTCAAAATCAGGGTTTCTAACCTAAATTATGACTCTAAAAATGTCTTGTTTTCTGTAATTGGAAATGGTGGCATTTAAAAGATTAAAAAAATAATAATAATTTTCTAGTAAGTTTGCAATACGTTGTAACAGCCATAACGACTAGCATTATGACCTTCGATGCATGTAGAATTTTTTTCTCAAAAAAAAAAGCAAATTTTCAGTGATTTTCAGTAAAAGAGCATTTAAACCTTTCAGGCCGGATTAAAATAAGGCCTGAAAGGGTTAAGGGACGTGCAGGTGATCAGTATTTTTAAAGTTGATTATTCAAAAATTCAACGCGAATTAATCGAAACTTGCTTTGTTTACAAATGGCGCTTGAAACCTTTTGAAAAACTTAGAATTTAGGAACTGAACAATATAGCAATTTAATAACTCTCAATTACTTTTTCAAAAGGTCCCAACTAAATGAGAAACCTATGGTGCATTTGTTGTTTTGAAAAAGTACTCGAGAATTTAACAATCAAGCCATTTTTACAATTTAATAGTTTATCAATTTATCAATTGAACAATTTAAAAATTTAACAATTTATCAATTGAACAATTTAACATTTTAACAATTTAACATTTTAACAATTTGACAATTTAACAATTTAACAATTTAACAATTTAACAATTTAACAATTTAACAATTTAACAATTTAACAATTTAACAATATAACAATTTAACAATTTAACAATTCAACAATTTAACAATTTAACAATTTAACAATTTAGCAATTCAACAATTTAACAATTTAACAATTTACCAATTTAACAATTTAACAATTTAACAATTTAACAATTTAACAATTTAACAATTTACAAAATCACGGACTCTACTTTATGTGATAAAATGAGTAAAGTGGTAATTATTTTTTCCAAATAGCCCCAAATAATACATTAAATCCCCGGTGGTGTTCAAGATCGATAATTTTTTTGAGTAAATACCCGTTGGTGTCGAACTTTTGATTTCTACTCGGCTATACTGCAGTTCTACGCATAATTGTCCCATGTTCAAAAAAGTGCAACTGAGAAAAATGCGATTGAAATTTTTCGAGCGTTTTTTGTGTTTCTACGCATAATTATCCCATAAGTCCCTAATCATCCCAGTAAGCAGTTTATCACTCTTATTTGTAATCCTTTCGCTATACAAAAGATAGACGATACACAATACTTCGTAAAACTGATAATTTCGTGAGAGAAAATACTTGATGGGACAATTAGGCGTAGAAATACAACGATGGGACAAACAGACTAGCATTTTAAATGGGCGTAATATTCAATGGTGGGTTGTTTGGGTGAGACTTAGAAAATTTAAATTTTCCTGTTTCTTTTTCTTTAAGCCGCTGTATCTCAGCAACCAGAGGTCCAATCTTCAATGTCTCTTTGACAATTTTATAGCAAATTTTTTGAACTTTGAACTATTCAAAAAAAATATTTTTAGAAATGGTCACTCATGGTCACTATTTTTAAAATTCGAAAAACTGCAAATATTTCGCCAAAATCAAACTTTCGGTGGCTATATCTTGAAAACGGAGCCCTTTATCAAAAAATTTGTAGAGTACTTTTCGATTGCAAATTCAATTTTACATGAAAAAATGACGTCAAATTTGTTTTTGCATAAAATTTTGATTTTTTTCCAAAAATCACTTTTTTTTCAAAAATTCATTTATCGGCGGCAGATTTTTGACCATTGTTCTCTATGGCTCAAAAGTTGCGGGTTTTGTCCCCTAAACATAGAAAAAATCTCGAAAATCAAAAAATACGTATTTTGGGAAATTGAGTTTTTGCGACAAAAAAGTTTATTAAAAAATCTGCAATTTTTTTTTCCGTGTGCCTATTTTTTTTTTTCAATAGTCCTCAACCATACCTACAACTTTGCCGTAGACACCAAATTGATCAGAAAATTCACTCAAAAGTTACAGCTGTTTGAATATTTAAGTACCATTTTTGTATGGACAGCAGCCAAAATTGGGTAGTAAAGCCCCATGTCAATTTTTATGTACAACGGTAAAAAACACGATCAAAAACCATTTCTGATCACTTTTTTTCATTTTAATGCAAAAAAAAATAATGACAAGACAACATTTTTTCGATGGATCAACTATGGTCCCCTTGGAACGAGCTGTCAAGTAGGAACTTTTCTGTCAAGTAGGACAGCGAGGTTAATTTTTCAAAGTTGATTTAAAAATCCATTTTAAACTCTTTGTGGTCGTACAAAGGGTCATTGTACTCAGAAAAATAAGCTTTTATCGCTGTAAACAATAATTCAATTGTATGGAGACTTGTATGGGTGAACCAATGACACAAAATAGCTTATTTGGTCATAGGGAAGGCCCCCACAAAGTTTGAGCCAAAACAAAAAATACAAAAAATAAAAATGGTGAAAATCGACCGATTTCAAAGAGAGTTGCTCATGTGTTGCTGCATGGACAACTGAAAAAATATACTTTTTTTAAATAAAACAAATGTCTTTGGTTAATCAGAAGTAGTTTTATTCATTAGTTCCATGTAATGTTTGTTTCACAATGTGTAAATTTACTTCAACACTTGAAATATGTAACCGTTACCCTAATCGCTTTACACTCTAACAAATGAGTAATATCTGAAATGTTTAGTTAATATCTAGGTACACACAGTTTAGTTAAATTTTATCTTGCTTTCTTCCCCTCCCCCTCATAATGTGATGTGTTGCGTCTTTTGAATCTCAAATTCACTGAACCTTGTAAATATATAGGTGTATGTTCATTTCATTATTTAGGAAGGATTAATTTTATATTTTTCACACATCAGCAAAATCATACCGAAATACCCAAATCAGTAGCGTTTCGTGTTCTTTGGTTCGTTTAGCACCCCGCACGTGGTAACAAATTAACAAGCCTCAACTCTAGGTAACAGCCAATTGCACTGGAGATTTTTTTTTATTTGCTAGTCTACACTCAGTTATTTTTTTTTGCTAAATATAGCTAGTGATTTGTTAAATAATCTGAAATGAAAGAACATCACGTTTAAAAATAGTTTAACATCAGACTGATTCACTGCAAAACACATTTTGAATCAACGTACAGGTGGATTGTTTTTGTTCGGTATGTTGTCGCTATTGTTTTCCTTTTTAATACTTGTTGACATTCATAGTTTAACGGATCACACATTCGTAACAGAATGTAACACATTAACAAATAATAGTAAAAAAACATGATTGTTACAAACGAGATTGCTTCAAGTGCCTCTAATTGAGTATGTGTTAGTGAATGTTTCGTTTACTTCACTGGCGTTATTGCTTCACCGATTTCGTGAAAAGTTGAGCTGATTCTTTTCTTTTTGTTAATAACATGTGAGTGTGTTTTCCTTCTTTCGTTACAAGCTAACAATAACAAATATTTTAACGCGTTTGTCGCGAAGCGGCACGCAAACAATGTTGGACCCAAAACGGAAGGCCAATTTTTGTTATCTTTTCAGGGGCGGGAAATTAGATTTCCTTAGCAAAAATGTGTTTTGTATAGGTTATAAAACGGTACAAAGCTGCCGGAAATAAGATTTGTCGAAAGGGTAAAAATGCGGTGTTGTTTTTTTTACACGTGTATAATTTATCAAAGCGAATGTTTGCGTAAAAGTACGAAACTTTTCAAGTTTTCTCAAAAATAGCGTCTTAAGAAGCTGTTTGTTTACTAATAAAAGCTTTTGTTTTGGTTTGTCTTTCCTCTTTCAGGGACGTTCTCTACACGCTGGCGATGCTTTCACTACCCTTCCGCAACAAGTTGGTCGTTGGTCGGTCGAGGCAGCGCCGCAACTGCTAACAGCAGTTCCTCGGCGGAATCTCGTCCTCATCCGTGAGGACGGGACGCTCCAGCAGCTCGGCAATCCGCCGGACGCACGTCTTGGAACCCTCGTGGGCCTCCTTGGAAATCTGGAGCGCGAAAAACGGTAAGTTTCGAAATAAACTAAATTGTAAACAAACAGTTTTTTTGCGCATATGGCAGCATTGACTGTTTGTTTACATTTTTATTGGTGCCACGACGTGCTTTATTTGACAGTTCCCTTCCCCGTTAAAACTTTTCGTTACCTGACTGTTGAATGACCTTAGAGTGCCTTGAATCATGCCAGTTAAATGTCAATCAACTTTGAGGTAACGAAAAATTTCAGGCTGCAACTGTCAAATCTGATGGAGTTCCGTTACTTACAGAAGCAAAGTTGAGAAAACCGTGCGGCAACCCGGGCAGAATATCCAGCGTGACGGCATTGTTCAGTGCCTTCAGTCTTTTGGCAAACATGACGCAATCGTCCAGGCAAGGATCGAGCACCACCGACTGAAACAACAACAACAAATGTTCAAACAAAGCTGTCAAAAATAATCAACAACAAATCTCACAAGTATTTTCGTGGGCGGAAATTGACTCAGCACGGCGTCCGTGGCCCAGAACGGTGACAGATGGGAATCCTTGGGCACGTCAAAGATAAACTCGTCCGACGGGCTGCGCGCAATCAGCGCGTCCAGGTTGCTCTGGAACTCGGACTGCGAGCCGCTGCTCACGATCGGCTTTGACGTCGTGATGGCGCTGAACGTAGAGGAAACGCGGTTGACGAGGTTGCTTGCCACGTTGGAGACCCTGAGGAAAGAGGTGAGTTATTTTGATCTTGTGACAAAGAGATAAAAAGTAGTTACTTTTCCTGCAGGTTCTGCACGCTGATGGTCTCCTTGCCAATGTCCAGCACGACGTTCTCCTCGGAAGCCGAAGGCGATAGGGCCCTCAGAATGGGTTCAATTTCCCCTGCGGCATTTGTGGTTGTGTCCAGTACGTATCTACAATAGACAAACTCTAAAGTTTTCTTCTCTCCTTCCCAGCCAAACCCAAAACCCTCACCGTTCGATGAAGTCCGACACGTTCTTGTTCGTGTTCTGCTCCGAGCTCATGTCGCTCGGTAGGTCCAGGTCCAGATCGTCCATCACGGTGACGTTGCTGTGCTCGGTTTTCAGCGCGACCTGCTGCAGCGTGATCGGCTGCGAGTCCTCCTCGAGCGAGGTGATCGTGTTGCTCTCGTCCGGGCTGAGGTCGATCGTGTTGCCGGCCACGTTCAGGCTCTTGAGCGCGAGCGTATCGCTGACGGTGTCGCTCACCGGGCTCAGATGCTGATTGTTCAGCTGCTACGAAACAAATAGGGTAAGTTTGCCTTGTAAGGCCGAGACAATATCACAAACAAAAATACCTGCGGCACGTTGTTGAGCGTATCCCACGCGGAGTTTTCGGGCGACTCGGAACGATCGGAGCGGTTGTCTTCCTCAACCTTGCAGACGACCTTTTTTGGTTGAGTCCCAGCGTTGACGATCGCCAGTCGTTCCTCGAGTCGTTTCCGGTTCAGCTCCAGCACTTCCTTTGTGGGACAGGCGTAAGCCTTCAAGCAGCGCATCATGAAGCCGAACGGCAGCAGTGGATCCATCAGGCAGAGCATGCGAGCTGGACTGGGCACGAAGCTGATCAGTGTTGGACAATACGCTAGGAAGATACCGTCCGGGCGTCGCACTCCCATCTCGATGCACTTCATTGCGCAGCCCAGGTTCAGATTGGCTCCGGCAGAGTCTCCCGCAAAGACGATTCGCTCAGCTGTGGTGCCCAGCAGTTCACAGTTCTTCAGCGCCCAACAGTACGCGTAGAAAACCTCCTCCAGCGCCCGTGGGAAAGGGAACTCTGGTGCGAGACTGTAGTCAATCGAAAGGATGGGCACGTTAAGCGAGACGGCCCACTCCCGAAGATAGCTTTCGTGGGATTTGGAACTCTGCGCGACGAAACCACCTCCGTGACAGTGGAAGATCAGCCCGGCAGACGGTGGATGAATCGTACTGCGGGTGTTGACCTTTTCACCGATCATTCCCTTCCGTTTGACGGCGCTGATCAGTCGAGCTTTGACCGGACCTGCCCCGCAGTGGCTCTGCGGTATCGGAATGCTGATCATGACATCGGATTTCTCCGCTTTCAGCTCGATCGGTTCGGGAGGAATCGTGATGACTCGACTCACCTTCACTTTGAACCCGACAAAGGACGGCAGGGAATGCATCAGCTCGGATTCGGCGAGGAACCAGAACGCTTTGCAGAAGTCAACGTTCGAGTGCTGGGAGATGTTGACGATGCGACGCGCTCGAAGCTCCGGATCAAGCATGTACTTTGTGCTGGTGAACATGAGACTGGTTGCTTTGGAGATCTTTCCCCCTTCTGAGTAGTAACCCTCAGAAAATCCGGCCATCCCGATCGAGATGAACTTGAGCAGTGGCTTCATCGATTCACAAAACTGAAACCCGAGACAGCGTCCGTAGAAGCAGAACTGGTTGATGGTCTCCGCCTTGCCCAAAAGTTCCTCGACGGTACGAGAATCCGGAAACAGGTGACCCGGCTCGGTCCATCGACGCAACGTGTGACAATGCTTGAGGCAGGTGCACAGACTTGCCAGCAGATGGTTGTAAGCCTCCACTTCCTTCACGTACATCGCCTTCCGGAACATCATCGTGCCACGGTTCTCCATCACGTACCTTGCCAGCTTCAGCGTCGTCTTTACGCAGCATTCCACCACGTACAGGAAGCTTCGAAACCCATTCCCGGGTGTATTCTCGTCAAAGTCATACTCGTGGGCAAAGTCGTGAACCTCCTTGACCAGTGGCTTAGCCGTCACGACGTGGTCAATCAGCCCGACAAACGCCCCATGGATTCGCAGCCCATTCTCCGACTCATCGTCCTCAAAGTACTTGATGTTGTTCCTGCACAGCTCGATCAGCGTATCAAACAGATACAGCTCATCCGTGTTGACCTTGAGCGTTCCATCTGCTTCTACTGCGAGCTCATCCGGTAGCTGCTGCTGCTGTTCTTCCGGTGAACCGGAAGTGGTCGGCAGAACCGCACTGGGCCGACCACTGTCGTCACCATCTTTATTGCTATCGATTAGCTGCTCGTTCGGCATTGTAATTGTAATTGCTACTATTCGTCTCTACCTAAGGCTTCCAGCAGCTGTGCGGACTAATAGGTGGACTACGCGATAAGGTGTACGGAATCGAATTGAAGCTCGCTCGCTGTGCCTGCTGCTGCTGCTGGACTATGACCGGACGCTTTCTTTTCTTATCATATTATTCGCGCGGAACGAGGTCATCGACGGCGAAGAACTTTGATTCCGCGTTATTGATTCATAGACGGCCGTGTACCAAAAGCTCTAAGCAGCGAAGCAAAATATTTCAATCTAGTTCTCCAGGTGTTTACACTCGACTTGTCACCGTATCGAGCGCACTGAACTGAGTTTGCTACAAGTGACAGTCCTCCTTCTTGTCGATTTCTATTTTCGCCTTCCCATCATGAACTGACACAGTTATTATAAATATCGAAGAAGGCCCTTTCCCCTGTATTGGCCCTTTGAACACGCAGAATCACGTTTTCTTCGCCAAGGGCGGACGAAGGCCTGTCACACTAAAGTCACCCGTTTGTTATTATTAGTTTAGAGTTGGAACCTGTTCAGTTCAGTTTGGAACATAGTGTGATGCAATTTTAGCCGAAAAATACCCGAACTCGGCGGTATAGGTGCTTCTCTGTATTTGTATATGACTAATACCAGCCAATTTATTGACCCTAGCGCGATAACAGTGCGTTTGGGACAGGTTGTTTTGGTACGGTTTAATAATGTAAACATACACAAGTATATACACAGGTAGCTGTCACTGTGACAGTGCTTCGGTTGTCAAACAATGTTGAGGGTATGGTGTTTTTATTGTATGGAGGTAGACTTGGTAATGGAGCAGTGATGTCAGTTTGTGCCGTTTGTGGAGCTTTTTGGTCTTTGGTTAAGATTGTCTTTTACTAATAATGTTTTGTTTCCATTGCTTAAATAAACCATTTTTTTAATTTAATTTCCAATTGGCGAATAGGTTTTGCTTATAATAAGGCAATTCCTTATTATATTTCAAGCTTTTATCCCGAATCTGTTTATATTTATACAATTTCAAAAAAATCAAGGACACAAAATGTAATTGATACAACAAAAAAAAAAAAAAACAGGTAAAACGATTGAGATGTTTTTTTAAGTAAAAGAGGCGGTTTAAGGCTTTTTAAAAATTTAGAATTTTTGGATCCCAAATCGGAAGAAAGTCGTATTTTTTATTGAAAAAAAAAACATATTGCGCATTTTGCACTTTACTAGACTCTGTATTTTTCAGCACAGTGATGATGAGGAAACCCGTTGCTAAGGCAAATTGTTGATGTTTTTTTATTTATTATTTTTTTATTTTTTTATTCGGTGCCAAGCACGGATGACACAACACTCTAGGAATTGCTGAAAGGCGCTTTAAAGTGATTGGTTTTTGCAAACTTTTGACAGTAACATATGAAAATTTATTGGGGAAATATACCCATTTTCGTCACACTAAGCTTCTCGACCTATTGTCGTCCAAGGTTGTTAATCGATAAAACTATCGTCTAACGATAACGATAATGGTTATCGTCGGGACGATAAGGATAATCTATCGTAATCGTTATTTCGATAATATTGTTCTAAAGCCCTATGTAATTTTTTATGTACAATGGTACAACACACGATTAAAAACCATATCTACACTCAAAATCAGAAGTACCCCTCAAAAAGGTTTCTATCTACCCTTTATCTGTCAACACAAGGAAAACAAACCCTTTTTAAGGGTTACTTCCACCCTTCTTTCAAGTTTACCCGTCGTTACCCTTTTGCAAACGGTTACTACCGATAAATTTGAAAAAAAAGCGTGAAAGTAACTAACCCTCAAAAGGGAGCGTTCTTTTATTACGTAACGCAAAAAATAGGATTTTTAGACCCCCTCCCCCCCTCGTAACAAAATTTCCATACAAATTTTAAAAAAATTGTATGGAGCGTAACACGGCTCTGACCCCCCCCTCCCCCCTACTGCGTTACGTAATAAAAGAACGCTCCCTAAAAGGGTTTGTTTTTCTTGTGATGACAGATCAAGGGTAGACAGAAAACTTTTTGAGGGGTACTTCTGATTTTGAGTGTAAACACCTTGTTTGATTTTAAAACAAAAAATTAAATATACGAGACGAGCATTTTTTGATGGATCAACTACACCCTTACCAAAAATCATGATTTTCTGAGTTCAATATCCCACTTTTCAAACGACTTTTTGAGTTCAGGTACTACAACCATAAAAATGGTTATATGGGTTGAACTGAAAATTTCGTATGAAGAGTGGGATATTGAACTCAGAAAAGCATGATTTTTGGTTAGGGTGTATGGGCCTCTTGGAACGAGCTGTCAAGCTGTCAAGTAGGAAATTTTCTGTCAAGAAGGGCTGCAAAGTTATTTTTTTAAATTGATTTAAAAATCAATTTTAAATCCTTTGCGGTCGTCCAAAGGGTCACTGATATCAGCAATTTAAGGTTCAGTTTAGGACCGCCAATAATCGACGATAATGCATTTTTTTTTTCTGAAATCGACTTAATCGTGTTAATTTTGCAATGGTTTCATTAAGATTATATTCTTTGAAAATGTAGTAAGTTCAAAATTCATCATTTAATACTATATTTTCTCGAAAGTACACAAATTTTCTTATTTGCAATATGGGTATTAAATAAGCAGAAATCTGTATGTTTTTCACTTTATAAGAGTTTTTTTTGAAAATACTAATTTTTTTAACAAAATACCGTATTTTTTAAAATACTAAAAAAATAAATAAATTTGTAATTTGGGTATTTAACAAAGCGAAATTTTGCCTGCTTCAAACATACATTCAAATTGTGTATGCTTCATGTAAAATTTTGTGTTTGATACCCATTTTGTAAATTTTGAAAATTAAAGCATTTAAGAAAAAAATACGATATTTTGAGGAAATATTATTCCAAAAAAAAAACATTAATAAGGCGAATAAACAGGCGAATTTGCAAATTTTGAAAAGTGTAGTATATTCGAAAAAAAACGTAATTTTGTGAAAATTTTACTATTTTTCAAAAAAAAACTCTAATAATTTTGACCAAATTTCGCTTCATATGGGTATCAACCATATTGTAAATTTTTAAAATTTGAGTATTTTCGAAAAATATGGTATTTTGTGAAAATTTCAGTATTTAAAAAAAACTATAGATAAGTGAAAAGCAAACAAAATTTCGCTTCGTTTGATACCCATATTGCAAATTATAGAAATTTGAGTACGTTCGAAAAAATACGGTATTTCGTGAAGAATTTTGAGTATTTATACTTTGAAACTTACTAAATTATCAAAAAACATATTCTTAGTGAAAGAATTATCAAGGATAAGATTATCGCCGATAGAATTTTCGAAATAACGATAACGATAACGATAGATAGAACTATCGTTATCGTTATCGATCCTCGATAGTTTTATCGTTAACAACCTTGACATCTTATTATTTTTATGTTCCTTTTTTCTGTTTTACACCCCCTCTCTTTTATTTTGGCCAGATTCGAAGAGCATATAAAAAAAATTGCAGAGGCTTTATTTTTTAAGCATTCAAAATAATGTTGAAAACTTTTTTTTCTATGAACACTATACTCTACCAACCTCAGTATGGTTTCATTACGTTCGTATTCTATATTTTTCATTAAAAAAAAACATCTGCAACTTATCAATCCCAGCTACCAATGTCACCCCGGTTTACGACATTGATTAGGAATATTCAGAAAAAAATGCTACATTCTAAATCAAATTTACCCTCTACAATACATTCGCGCCTCTAGGGGGGCTTCGATCAAAAAAATCGCCAAAAATATTTTTTTCTGCCAATTTTTGATCTTCAAAAAGCATTGAAAAGAGAAATTCTTTAAAAAAATTAAAGGTTTCGAAGTTTGACTTGTTTTTTGTGACTTTGCCAATGTTTTAAAAAATGCATTTTTTTCTAATATTTTCAATATTCTAAGCAAAAACAAGTATGCAGTAATTTTTGAAATGTCCCAGATTATGTCTTTACGCATTGTAAAACAATGCAAATAAAAATGGTATAATTTTTTAATAGAAAATATGAAAAACAAGCAAAAAAAATGTCTGTTAAAACATAAAAACAGAAAAATAAAGAGGCAAAAGGGAAACTTTCATTTCGTTATTCAATATTATTTCCATCCAATTTGCCGAATATCTTCACCGTCATCTGGGGTGAATCGAGACACATGGGACGAATTGGGACAGCTTGGTAAGCCAGGATCTTGCACTATATTTTGATATTTTTGATTGATTTCGGTTAGAACAGACACAGATCAACTCGTTCAGTGCAGCGATTTCTTAATTCAACGCTTTTAAATGCTTTAAAAACTGCTATCCCTATTCAGACTTTAATTTATACAGTTTATGTTTATTTTACTGATAAGACCAGATTATTAAAAATAGATCAAAAAGTTCAAATAAAATAATGGCTTTTCAACTTGAATTGTCTTGAATGTGAATTATAAATAGCTTGTTAAGTTGTTCACAATTCTAAGAACCAACTGCATTTGTCATAATGATGCTCATTTCTAATTTTAGATGATAACTTTTTTTCGTCCTTCATTTGTATCAATTTGCTGTCATCAGTTGTACGATTTTTTGAAAATGTTTTCCGATTTAAACATGAGATGCGAATTTGAGATGCGCGTGGCCGCTGCCGATGTTATTTTCCACTGCCTTCGCAAATTAATTTTGGAAAGCATGTATCGTGCCTTTGGATATTTTTCTTTATCGTGAGGCGTTCTTGAAATTTGAAAAAAAGAATCACTGATAAAAATGACTGAAACTGACACCGGAACATCGTGGCTGCTTGTTATCGATAATGAAATTTTTATCGAAATGTGCGATTTTCATTGTTGTTTCTTCTCTTTTTGGGGTGCAATTAAGTTAGTATAAAACATGTCTTCTAACTGGAGAAGAGCATTCAGTTTTGCAACTTGCTTCAGTACACGTTGACCGACCGGAACGGAAAAGTGACCAACCCAACCAATTTAAAAATGAAACGTAAGTGACGACTTGAAACTGTTGATTTGTGCAAATAGTGAGTTTAACCTTCTCAAATGTGTGCTTCCCAGTGATCATTTTCTTCGCTGCCCTGATCGCCGCCGTCGTGGCCCAGAACGGTTGCGTCCGGGATGATTCCGACGGACGTCCGGCCTGTAACGCCGCCGAAGTGACCCAGGGCAGATGGCGCAACAACTGGGACCCCACCGCGTACTGGGTGTGCACGACGGCCGGAACTGCCGCCACCCTGGTCCGTTGCCCCACCGAGGGAATGTTCGACCCCATCACCCTTAACTGCATCAACTGGTTCGACTGGCAGTGGCAGCCAACCTGCAGACCCCCAAGTGCCCTGGCTTAAGCTGTGCTTGTTCGAATTAATGCGAAATAAACGGAAATTATACTAGTGAAAAGCATAACGAATTTGTTGATTGTGAATTGGTTAAATGTTTTTTCATTAGAGCAATACTGAACAGTTAAACACTGTAAACATAAATTGGGATCATTTTTCAGGACATAGGGGCATCTTTCATAAAATACGTAATATTTTTTTGAGTGCTTTTTTGCCTTCTATGATTTAACTTTTAAAAATTTTACGGGTTAGAATTTGAGACATTTTGTAGTAAGGATTTAAAAATCGTTACTTTATCCACCTTAGGGTGGTTGATGCCTTCTTCACATTAATATACTTTTGATAGGGTTATCAAATCTTCAATCTTTTAGGCTCAATGAAAAGGTCTTTTGATTACACACCTTACGATGGGTCGCATGATAGATCCGGACAACGTTTTCATGAAAATATCTGAGATTCGGCCTGTATAAAGTGCATGAATGACACTTAAGTGCTAAAAATGTTTGGTATGGTTATTAGATCTTCGGTATTTTGGAATTGTTGGTCTTTTAAATACCTTTCTAAAAATGTATAACATGACGGGTTTTCTTACAAAAATCACCCTTTTTACGATCTTCCAGACTTTTTTCAAAATGGGTTTTTTTTAGCATAACTTTTGAAGTACTTTACTAAACTTCATAATTTTCAATAGGGACCCCAAGACGAATCGAATGAGACCAAAACGGTCAAAATCGGTTCAGCCAATGCTGAGATAATTGAGTGAGAATATTTCGGTGCACACATCCACATCCAAACACACACACACACACTGAGTCGATATGTATACGTGAAGGTGGGTCTCGTATTAAGAAGTTCACTTTTCGAGTGATTTTATAGCCTTTCCTCAGTAAGGTGAGGAAGGCAAAAAAAAAAAACAATGAAATTGCCAGCCATGGAATCAACACTTCAATGGATTGTTTTTTGCAAAATGCATTGCAATCAATACGGTTGTTTTTCAACCATAAGTTTAGAAAAAAATAAAGAAAAAATAATTGCGAAAAAAAAATTTCTGTGATACAATACTACACCCAAAGGAAAAATATATCTCAAAATCTGCAACATTGGATTTGCTGCAGAAAATGTCACATTTTATAACATTTTTTGCAGCAAGCCCGTAGATCATTTTTGCCCGCGTGTTAACATGTCAGCGATCTGCAGTTCTCACCAACACATATAATGCTGGCCCGTCCCCGAGCAACACTCCAAAGAGAAGCATATGTTGGTGCTCTTTCACTCACTTTTCATCAAGTGTCCATGGCGCGGTGGTAGCGTGTCGGATCAATATCCAAGAAGTTGGTGGTTCAATCCTCGTTCTGATAAGTGTTGTTTTTTTTGTGAAATACAACCAAAAAGCCGTCGGTAATGTCGATAATTGTCGGTAACGGGCAAAAATGTCATACCCCTATATCGCAAAAAATGCATGAGGACAGATTTCATGCAGATTTTGATATACTTTCATTCCGCCATGCATCACAATCATGCGACTGCCAGTTGGGTGTAGTTTATGCAACAAGTTGCAAAAAGAGGATTTTTTCAGCACGAGTCGTACATTTATCCTACGAGGTTCACCGAGTTGGATAAATACGAAGAGTGCTGAAAAAATTAAGTTTTGCAACGAGTTCCATACAACATTTTTTGCAATTCCGAAAAACACCCATTGAGTGAAATTTTATGTCAAATGTTCATGTATTTTGTCAACAAATCGTTTGAATGAAAAAAATGTTGAAAAGTGTTACTTTTCGAAACAAGTGCTGAAAAGTTCAACCCATTTCAGTGCTGAAAAGTAGAACTTTTCAGCATTTATTTTGAAAAGTGTTGCTATTCGATTCTGTTATTGTTGGTACAGAAAAGTAGGCTATTTCGTCGTTCAAGAATGACAGGAAATGTAAATAGTTTTACGACGGAATTGCAAAAACATTTTTTCGGAATTCTGAGCATGCCATCAAATCGGGCGTCTAGTTGTACATAAAAGTCCCTTTGACACACAATTTCTATTTCATCACCGTTTCAGGCTGCAAATTATTGAAAAACACCTCTTTTTTCGTATGCTCAAAAATGAAAGGGGTCGTACCGCTCCTCCGTCACGAGTCATCAAAAAACGGTCCTCGGATTCGTGATTAGGGACAAGAGTGTCCCCTTAGGACAAAGTTTCACGTAAATGAAGAGGGGTTGGGGCAACTGCTGTGTGAGTTGGCGGAGAATTACCCCATTCTAAAACTTCACACAATAATTAATCATTTTGAGAAAAACGTTGAGCTTTGGCAAGCAGTAATGTTTGAAATATTCTTGTTGCCAAAAAATCGGGAGGGCACTGTACAACAAAATTCAACCAATTAGGGGAAGGTGGGGCAAGACGACCATATGGGGCAAGAGGAACAATCGCTCGTTAGGCCGTAATTTTTACAATTTTGATTATTTCCAGTATGAGGAATTGTTGCTAGCAATACAATTAGCTGATTCTATTACCACATAACCGCCAAAACGACGTAAACGCCACGGGGCATAAGATTTAATGAAGTTTTTTTCAAAACCTTTGTTTCCTTATAATATTTGGAAAGTACAAAATAAGGCTTAGGGTTCGTTCTAAGGCTCATTTTATCAAAATGCTATTTTTCCTAGATCAGTAGTGTCCCTACCAATGACTTGCACCTATTATAAAGTATGATTTAACTTTTGGTTATATTTGTTGATAGCCTTTAAAAAAAATTGTTCAGGTGGGGCAAGTGTACCATATGGATTTTTAGTATGAAAAAAAATACGAATTGCTGCAACAACATATTTTATTGGGAAATAAATACATAAACGTACTTAATAACTGATAAACAATTGTTTAAAAAAATGTCCATACAAAATATAGTGATATTATGAAAATTTCCTTTTTTTTCATCTAAGTAATAATCTTTTTCGTAAAAACGATCAAATTTTTAGTAAAATAATATTCTTTAATCTAAAAATGAAAGAAACGTTTCAAATTAATCCTAATCTGATGTATCTAAGTGATAATAGTTCAATTGTCAGCAAATTAACATGTTTTTTCATGCAATGTTCCTCTTGCCCCAACGGGTTGTTCGTCTTGCCCCACTAGTTGAGTAGAACATACGGAAAATAAAAAAAATTAAAATCATTTTTTTGCATTAAAAATCAGGATTTTTTGAAAACTTGTTCTATCAAAGTCTTAGTCAAGACCTGGAATAAGATGATTATTATAAAATCCGATAGATTTTTAACGTTTTTAATGGGTTACAACGATCATTTCCTTAGCTTGTTACACTTGCCCCACTTTCCCCTACCTATCTAACGATGGGTCGCATGATAGATCCGGACAACGTTTTCATGAAAATATCTGAGATCTGGCCTATAAAAAGTGCATAAATAACACTTAAGTGCTAAAAACATTTGATAGGGTTATCAGATCTTCGATGTTTTGGAATCGTTGGTCTTTTAAATACCTTTCTAAAAATGTATAACATGACGTGTTTTCTTACAAAAACCACCCTTTTTACGATCTTCCGAACTTTCTTCAAAATCGTTTTTTTAGCATAACTTTTGAAGTACTTTACTAAACTTCATAATTTTCAATAGGGACCCCAAGACGAATCGAATGAGACCAAAACGGTCCAAATCGGTTCAGCCAATGCTGAGATAATTGAGTGAGAATATTTCGGTGCACACATCCACATCCAAACACACACACACACAGACATTTGTTCAGTTTTTGATTCTGAGTCGATATGTATACGTGAAGGTGGGTCTCGTATTAAGAAGTTCACTTTTCGAGTGATTTTATAGCCTTTCCTCAGTAAGGTGAGGAAGGCAAAAATAATTTAAAAAAAATTGAAATTGCCAGCCATGGAATCAACTCTTTAATGGACAATTTGTTGTAAAATGCATTACAACCAATACGGTTGTTTTTCAGCCATAAGTTTAAAAAAAATTAGAGAAAACAACAACAACAAATAACAAAGATAATCAATGCAGGAAACGCACTTTAAATTGTTTTCAATCACGTGAAGTTTTTTGAAAAACTATTTTTTGCCACCTAATTTTTTGGACCTAATTTAAAATATTTCATAAATTTTTAATTAGACTACATACTCCGATTAACATTTTGAGGTTTTTTTTAAATTTCTGTTGGCCCTTCCATTTTATTGGCCCTACATAAACTTCAAAACTTATTTGCAACAAAAATAACTGGAAACAGTTGGAATTCATTTACGTGCGTTTATCATCATAATCAGCATGTTAAGACTTGTCTAAAAATATTGTGATTTTTTGTGTGGAATCCCGATGTACCGTACAGAAAAAAGCTTGTTTTTAGCCTTCCTTCTATACTCAGATATTTTGAAAACTAATGATTGCAAATCAACTGGACTGGTGTAAAATGCATTTTTAAACAATTTTTTCATTAAAATGTTGAATCCGTGACTTGTAATTTACATTTAAGTATTTTTTTATTATTATTATTAGGAGTGGCTTTGCAAGAAAAATGTTGTGATAATTTTTTTTAAAGACGATCAACATATTTTTTTAGTATCTGAACAATTAAAGGATTTGTATGAAACAAGCTATTCCCGGCAAACTTCGTCCTGCCCTTTTTTAGTTTCTTGACGTAGTGGCCAAAGTGTCAATTAGTTAGCGTAAGAACCTTCCTTGGGCTTACACGAACTCAACGCAACAAAAAGCACCTCGATCCGACGCTCCGTATTGAATTGATTCGCGTTCGAACAAAACCGTCGAAATTTTTTATATATATAGATATCATAGGGTACGTTATCCATTAGTGGACCCCTTTCCTATAGTGGACCCTCTGAAGGGTTTTTGATGAAAAATTCAATAAAAGCACAATTTCAAGCGTGTTGTTGTCTACAAATCTTTTAATTGGCATGTTCAGCATCATTTAAATCAATGTTGACTGATATTGAATTGTCCTTTTCACCAAAATAAGTGTTTTGAGTTTGACATCTGAAATCAGCCATGGCCACTAGCATTTTCACAACAAAACTGCATTTATATTTTATGATTGAATTAACTATCCAATAATTTTTTGACTGATTATTTAACTTCAGCAAGTCGAAATAATGTAAGTTTAAAGATCTTTACAAAAATAAAGTGAAGAACTGCTCATTTTCGAGCAAAAATAAGGGGGGCCAATGTAAGACAACGAAAATCCAAACTTTTCCAAAAGTGGACCCCTGTTAATTAAACCTTCAAAAATGAAGAAAACTGTGTATTCAAGCAAAAGTTTCTCTTAAACAAACAATACATGCTTGTTGTTATCAACCTAAACGCATATTTTTTTCAATTATGAGTATAAATAAAGCTATTTCATGTTAAAAGTACCAAAAATGCTGAAGCCGTAGAAAATTATAATAAATCAAAACTATAGTCAATTGTACTTAACTGAAGCATCATAATTGCAGTTTGAAATGATATTTTATAATAATAAATCAAGAACAAAACATTTTTTTTAAATTAACATGCGTGATTTTATCAGCAACTGTAAACAAATCTTTTGTTCAGTTTCGGTCAACCATTTATGTAATTTATATTTGAAAAAATGTGCATCAAAATTACTTTTTTTAAATTATTTTTATGTTTACAGTGGTTTTTCAAACGTTTTCTCTGATCTTTTTCGGAAATAAATGTGTTTAAATGTCTGTTAGGTTTTTTTTTGTTGTTTAAAGCCAAATTTGTTAACAAAACATATTTGTTTATGATGAAAAGTGAGCAAAATCCATCTTTTATTCATTATATCTATCATTAGACCTACACCATGCATCAAAACATCAAATATCGGTTAAATTTGGTATAAAATAACAGTCGGATTATGGACCCGGGTCCACTATAGGAAAAGGGGGTCCATAACAGGCAAAAAATTTTTTTTTTTCAAATGGCTATTTTGCTGCTCAAAAACAAATAAACTGATGAAACAAATAGTCAAAATTGTTCAAAAGATTTCAATTTTCATTGTTTTGTACAAAGGGTTATGAAAAAGTGCTTAAAATATTGAAAATTTGTGAAAAATGTGCTTCGGCTCTACTAGGGGGTCCACTAATGGTTAAAATAACCTACAAATCCAAGATTTTTTTTTAAATATTTTTGCTTAAAATGTTACGTTTTCTTAAATTTAGATTAGTAAGATAGTTTACTTATATTTTCTTAAAATATGGTGGAATTTGATGAAGCCTACCTTAAATGCCAACCGTTTGAAAATTGACTCAATCTCACCCCTTAGAGGGTGACATCGGGTCAAATGAAACTAAAATTATGCTCAAATAGGGGAAGGTGGGGCAAGACGACCATATGGGGCAAGAGGAACAATCATTCGTACGGCCGTAATTTTAACAGTTTTGATTATTTCCAGTATGAGGAATTGTTGCTATCAATGCAATTAGCTGATTCTACTAATACATAACCGCCAAAACGACGTAAACTCCACGGGGCATAAGATTTAATGAAGTTTTTTTTCAAAACCTTTGTTTTCTTATAATATTTGAAAAAAAAAAACAAAATAAGGCTTACAGTTCGTTTTAAAGCTCATTTTATCAAAATACTATTTTTCCTCGATCAGTAGTGTCCCTGCCAATGACTGGCACCTATTATAAAGTATGATTTAACTTTTAGTTATTTTTGTTGAGAGCTTTTAAAAAATCTTGTTCAGGTGGGGCAAGTGCACCATATGGATTTTTAGTATGGAAAAAATACGAATTGCTGCGACAACATATTGGGAAATAAATACATAAAAGTACTTAAAAACTGATAAACAGTTGTTAAAAAAAATCCATACAAAATATAGTGATTAGGGTGTTTCATCCAAAACCATAAGTTCTCAGAATCAGGCAAACCGAGGTTCCCCTAGTAGAGGATACCCATGGGGACTCTCATGCCAAATATCAGCCCATTTGGTTAAGAATTGGCCTGTCCCCTGCGGTTTAAAGTTTAATGGAAATTACTATGGGATTTTTGTGATTTTCGTTCAATCGTTCCTACAGGTCTGGGGACAACATGGATTCACTCGGAATAAAGACAGGTGTGTAGGGGATGGTCCAATGAACACATTCCAGAAGGAATTAGGGGTGTCCATTCTGTCCCCAAGGTGCGCATATGGATCAACGTCCGGTGTCTCCAGAATCAACGATTCACCCTTCAAATGTACGCATTGTCCTTAGTATGCTATGACGGCTAGGTGAAAATTACGACGCCCCATGTCAGACGGTGAACACGTGGAGAAGCATCAATTGCATTATTATCACAAAATCATCATGTTACATTATTTGGAATAGTTAAAATTGTTACAGGAACAGCAAAAATTATAATTTTATTACTTTAAAGTATGTTTCTGAGCCGTTTATCAAGTTTAAGTGACAAAAAGTGTAATTAAAAATCACCAAAACAATTTTTTACCTGGTATCATTTTTTTTTCAGTGTAGTCCTATCCATATCTACAACTTTGTCGAAGACACCAAATTGATCAAAAAATTCCTTCAAAAGATACAGATTTTTGAATTTTCATTTATCATTTTTGTAATTTTTTTCGTTTCGTTGTCCAAACTGTGAAATTTGTATGGAAAATGATATGGACAAACTAATGATGCAAAATGGCTTCTTTGGGCATACCAAAGGCACCAAAAAAGTTTCAGCCGAATAAAAAATACAAAAAAAAAACGAATGACCGAAATTTCAGAGAATTGCTCATTTAAGCAAATGTGTCTCAAATGTTATATAATTTTGTGAAGTAATAATTCATTAATAATGATTTTCATTTCATAACAAAGCAGAACAAGATCGTTACCAAAAAAATATCAACACGTATTGGGTTGTTTTAACAGCTTGTTGAAGAATTTTAACAATTGTTGAAGAATTTTGTGAAAATATTGTAAACGAAGCAATGTTATCGTCTAGCGAAAAATCATGGTAATGATGGTAGTCGTCACTTTAAACAAGGTTGATTTAAAACAATGTAAATGGGCAAAAGACGAAAAAACTTAAGCGTAACCAAACAGTTTATTAGGAATTATCAGGATGATCTATTTGTTTACAAATCCACAGAGGTATCGGTAGATTGTTCGATAGCAATGAAATGATAACCATTGCATTTTAAAAATATTTTTGTTGAGTAATGAGCACATTAACATTACAGGTTTCAAAATGATTATTTTTAAAATTACTCACCTTCATTGTTGCTTCAAAAAAAAAAAAAAAACTAAGCCTACTATGCGTCTCCATCATCTTCGGGTTGGCAACATCTGCCCCGTTCCAGCAGCTCATATGGCCGGGAAAAGTTGCCAGTCATCGCGGCGAGAGCAAATTGTTGACTTAAATCGCCACTTTTCGAGACGATAGGGTTGTTTTGTAAGCAAACAAATCTCTCAGCGGTGGCCAATTTTCAAAAACAACACATATTTTGATCTAAAAGTTGGCAAGAGAGAGAGGGTGTAATGAAATTTATTAGCTCCCTCAATTTACTCGGAAGATCCCACACACTTTCATCTTTAACTTGTCGGTACGATTTGACGTTTTTGGAATTTGGTTGCGAGGGTGATACCCATAGCATCACACCGTAACTGATTCCGAAAAGATGAAATGTGCATTTTCGCACCAACAAAGAAGATTCTTTTCCCGGTGAAGAAATTCCAGGACCTGATCACACATATTTCTGGTCCCAAAGCCATCGGGAATGCACAGCATGTCCACCTGCAGCAGCAGCTCCTTCCGACCTACAAAGCTAGGTTTATAGCCGTTTGCAAGTGTTCAAATATTCATTGCACGAACGAATTGCAATCCGGCTACATCTTTTCTAGCTCTGTTCAACTGTTGAGTGTGTGCTGTGGTAGCACATTTGCGAGTTAGGGAAAAAATCGATGTCTTCTTGAGAAATTTTAACATATTTTTACATTTATCTTGGTTTATGTTAAAAATTCATAAAAGTTTAAAGTTGCATAGACAAAAATGTATTTGCAACAAAAGATTATGACACCAAACCTTCGAAAGTCCAGAGCATGCAAGGTCTGTCTCATAAGCATATTGGGTTGAGCTCAAAATCATGAAAAGAACCTCCAATTTATTAAATAAAATTATCAAACAAACCGAAAACATCTACTTTGCCTTTTTACATATGTGATTCTCATGCAAAGAGCTGAAAATTGAGATTGTTAGAAAGAATGTATGAGAATGCAATTCAACTTCATTGCGTTCTTTAGATTGATTGCATTGAACGAGCTGGTAAAAGCTTCTGTAACGATCGGATAGCCGAGGCATGCAGAGTGGAAAATATTTATTCATATTTGATTTGTTTCATAGGAAACGGAGACACTTCAACGATCGGAATCCGTTTCTGGAGCGCAATGTTGCCTCGAAAATTTTCTGAGTATTTGGGTAAAAACGAGTTTATGATTTAGTGGATGTTTTTTTTTCGAAAATTTTTGATTAGTATTGGGAGGTATTCAATGGAAGTTTGAATTTGTTTTTTAAATACTTATAGCAAATTTAGACATTTTCGAACACAGATCAAGAAAAGTAATAAAGTTCAGGAATAAATAAAATTCATAGCTTTTTTAAAGATATCCTCTTAAATTTAATGATTTTTTTTTTGAATTAAATATACTTTATTACTTTATTGAAACTTTCTTATAATAATAACATTTGGTTTACATAATAAGTGGTCAGCTGTAGCTCTTCAGCTTTAGTTTGCTTTTCGTGATTTAAACACTGTTCATTTTGATAACTTTAAAAGTATATGATTTATCATTTCTGTAACACTAGGTATAATGCGGAAAAAAAAGTTAAGAAAACATAACCTAACCTAAAACTAACTTAAACGTACAGTAAACTAAACCAATCCTTGAATCAAGGGGTATTCAGAAATAGCACATTTTTCCCTGAATTTCAAACATTTCTCTTGAATCTTCTGATCCAACATATTTACTTCTGCTAATTCATGAACCTCACTTGATCTTGTCCAGCCAGGAACATTCAAAACCATTTTGAGTACCTTGTTTTGGACACGCTGGAGCTTCAATTTATGAGTTCTAGCGCAACACTCCCAAACAGGTACTGCATACTCAATAACGGGGTAAATTATTTGTTTGTAAACTGCTAGCTTATTTTTCAAAGAAAGCTTTGATTTTCTGTTAATTAAAGGGTACAAGCACCTGATGAGAATGCTGCACTTGTTCAATATTTTGTCTACATGCTGCCGAAACAAAAGTTTCGAGTCAAGTATGAGACCTAAATAGACAACTTCCTTTGACCAGGGTATCGAAACATCATTCATTTTGATCAAAACATCATCCTTTGGGGTAAATCTGGCCGATTTGGAAAGAGGAAAAATGATGGTTTGAGTTTTTGCTGCATTTATACGAATTTTCCAGTCGCCAAAGTATTCAGAAAGAACGTCAAGACCCTTCTGAAGACGGCCAACTAAATATCTGGTTATTTTACCCTTATAAATAACGGCAGTGTCATCAGCAAAAAGTGACAACACACCATTACCAGGAAGAGTAGGCAAATCAGATGTAAAAATATTGTACAGAAGTGGGCCAAGAATACTTCCTTGGGGAACCCCAGCATCAATGTTGAATAGCCCAGAAGCAATCCCATTCAGAAAAACCCGGAACGATCTCTCCGAAAGATAGTGCTGGATAATTTTGATAAGATACATTGGAAAACCGTACAAATACAGTTTATGTATCAAACCATCATGCCAAACATTGTCAAAAGCCTTCTCAACATCCAACAAAGCCATAGCAGTTGATTTAGACTCAAGCTTGTTCTGCTTGATGATTTTAGTTACTCTCGTAAGCTGATGAGCAGTATTATGTCCCTTACGGAAGCCAAACTGCTCATTCAAAATTATATTATTATCGTTGGTAAAACCCTAAAGCCTTGAATAAATGACCTTCTCAAAGAGTTTGGACAGACTACTCAAAAGACTAATGGGACGATAACTTGTTGGCGATGTTGGATCTTTTTGAGGCTTCAAAATTGGTATGACTTTGCCCAGCTTCCAATTGGTGGGGAAGTAACCAAGTTGCAAACATTTATTGAAAATATTGGCTAGATGTTGAAAGAACTGATCACTCTGTTTTTTCAACACTAGATTAAAAATGTTATCAAAGCCAGGAGCTTTCATATTTTTCATTTGTTTCACTGCAACTTTGACTTCCTCACCAGAAACATGGGAATCGGCAGGAAATTCAAAGGAAGAGTTATTGATTGTTGAAATACTATTGGCAACTGATGTTTCTTTACGACTGGTCATGGAAGCGCCAAGATTATGAGAACTAACAAAATGAAGCCCAAGTGCGTTCGCCTTTTCCTCGGATGTAATCAAAGGAGAATCCTCAACAATAAGAGGAGGAATAGGCTTTGGTTTGTTTTTAAGAACTTTTGAAAGTTTCCAAAATGGTTTTGAATAATTCCCCAGCTGGCTTACATGTTTTGAAAATTCTTGATTTCTGATATTGTCAAGTCGGTCTTGTATGATTTTGTTCAAATTGTTCACTGAAATCTTTTTGTCATAGTCCCCAGTCCGTTGATATTGTCTCCTATAAACATTCCTAAGTCTTATCAAGTGTTTAGTATCTACGTCAATATCAGTTACCTTAAAATTAACAGGAACCTCCCGAACGTTGGCAGCCTCTGCTTGGTTGATAGCCTGCTGAATCACCTCCAGCGAACGATCAATATCGGCAGAAGTTTCCGGGTGTTGATCATAGTCGATGTTGCTGTCGACCACTTGCTGAAACTGCTGCCAGTCAACGTTGTGGTAATCTTTCCGGGTTGGTTGCCGCTGCGGAGTAACGGAAGCTCCAACCTCCACAACCCCCGGATAGTGATCAGAACTCAACTCTTCAAACACCTCAGGATGAGCCACGTTCTCAGCCATATTGGTGATGAAGAAGTCGATGATTGAGTGATTCCCAGACCGAGCCACCCTCGTTGGTCGATCTGGACTCACAACGTTGTAGTATCCGTTTTGCAGATCGTTGTGCAGAATCACTCCGTTCCGATTCCTCCTACTGTTGCCCCAAACTTCATGCTTCGCGTTGAGGTCACCAGCGATGATGTACTTTGCACTCCGCCGTGTCAGCTTCTGGATATCGCTCTTCAGTTTTGCTGCTGAACCATCTCTGGAATTCACCTGACGTGGGCAGTATGCAGCAATGAAGAGTACTGGGCCAACAGAAGTGGGAATTTCCACCCCAACGGCCTCGATGATGTCCAGCTTGAAGTGTGGCAGCCGGCGTGGCTTGAGATCACGATGAACAGCGACAAGCACACCTCCTCCTCCAGAAGTGGTCCTGTCAAGCTGCGTCGCGATCTTGTAGTTTTGCAGATAAACTTTTTCACCGGGCTTCAGATGAGTTTCCGTGATGGCAGCTACGTCGATCTCCTTCTCGCGAAGAAAATCCACCAGCTCTAAGTTCTTCCTCCTAATGGAGCAAGCGTTCCAATTCAGCAGCTTGAGGGACCTACGATCCATACTGGATGATGAACGAGGTCAGCACTTCAATCTGCTGGGTCTTGGTTTTGCATCCACGCAGTGCAGCGGACATCTGTTTGAAAATATTGAGGAGTTCGGTTGAGGTGTAAAGATCATTACCATTTTCCTCAACTGCTGGTTCTTGGGTTGGTCTTGGCTCCTGGATGAAGCCCGGTGCTGATGGTCTCGGTTCCTGGCTGAAGCCCGGCCGCGGTTGATTCAGCTCTGCTCTCTTCCTGGGATCCAACGGCAACGGTGCCAGGTTCGGGACCTGCCGTCGCGGTTGAAGAGGTGGAAAATTTTGCTCCACCAGGGCTGGAGGAGTTCTACGACGCTGAGGCTGATTCTTCGTCGATGCTTGCTGCCGAATTTTCACGAACTCAGCTCTCTTGGGGCACTTCCGGTCGGTTGACGAGTGCTCACCGTTGCAATTGAGGCACTTCACCAGCGAATCTTGGATGCACTGGGATGTGATGTGCGCATCGGTACCACATTTGGCGCAACGACGCTTCAGGTGGCAGTTCTTACCTCCGTGCCCGAAGCCCAGGCAGTTGAAGCATTGTGTGACGTCACGGTGCACTGGTCGGTATCGCTCCCACGACACGATAATGTTGAAAACCGCTCGGATTGCCTTCAGCTCAGGAAGCGTCGTCGATCCCTTAGCTAAATGCAGCAGGTAGAGCTGGTCACGGTACTTGATGTCTTTGTTGCGTCGGCTCATTTTGTGCACGGCCAACACATCCAGTTTCAAAACTTTTAACTCGGCAGCTAATTCCTCCACTGGCATGTCGTACAGACCTCTGACGACGATTTTGTACGGCTTATCCATGACGACATCATGGGTAAAGTACTCCGCCTCGTTTTCGGTCAAGTAATCCTTGACCAGTTGATAGTGCTGCCTGGATTGCACCAGCACCTTAAATTCGTCCTGACACAGACGAATGTTGCCTTGGACTTTCCCAGACTTGATGAGTTCAACCAGCCCCGCTCGAAAGTCGATCGTTGCTGCTGATTGCCGTACATAAAAAGGAGGCAGTTTCTCCTTTCGCTGTTTAACTTCATTCTCCTTTGCTTCCGCTACCTGGTCCTCGTCAGGCAGTCCAGCGAACTTGTTGTTCTTCAAAAGCTGCTCCTCGTGCGACGAAGAGTTCTCCTCCTCCTCATCCATGGGTACAGTACCGTCGCTCTTTTTCGTCTTTTTGCTGTTCGATGTCACTTCCAAAAGCACCTTCCTTTTGGAAATCCCCGGTTTTTGGCCATCAGTTGAGGCCTCTACCTTCCTTTTGGAAATTCCCACTTTTTTGCCTGCTTGAGCCGCAGGTAGGGCGATATTTCCGGCGTTTTGCGCCGGGACGCGACGAGTCATGTTGAATCAGACAACCTTCTTCAACGAATGCTCGAATAACAATGAGGATTTTATTTGTATTTTGATTAAATTTAATGATATTTAGCTTATTTTGGTTGTAGCATAACTGATATAATTTTGAAGCATTTTGTGATTCTTTATGCTTAAAAACTATGAAAGTTGGGTTAGAAATTTAATTTATTTTTGTTTTCTGCTATTCAAATCAAATTCAGCCTAACATTTGAAAATGTTCAAACTAAGACTCAAAATGAAAATACAAAAACTATGTTTGAACCACAGTTTTTAAACAAATATGATTCTTATGAATTGGGGTGCATGGGCCGCCACAGTTTCTTATTGATATAATTCTTTTATTTATTTGTTTATATGACATGTCTACAAAAACTTAACAAATGTTAGACATGTTTGGAATTTGATGTTGAATATAAAACATATTTTACAATAAAGGTAAAATAGTTTTGCAAATAATACATACAATGTATTTTTGAAACATAACTTAAAAAGAATCTCTAGATTTATAGGCATTTTTAGTTGAACTAATTTCATATAAAATGTGAAAACTTTTGATTCGTGCTTCGATTCAGTTTAAAATGCAATATTATTCGATAATTACATAAACAAATCTAGTTTTAACGAATATCATGCAAAATTGTGACTTTTTTAAGGTACACCGATTATCAAATGTATTGCTCTAAAATCTCCTGCTTGTATTCAGACTGTAGTCTCGATTTTCCCTATTGACTAAAAGATAATTTGCAAAAAATTGCCTTAAATAGCTGTTTTAATTCGTTACTTTTGTCCTGATTTGCTCCAGATAACGGTGAAGAATAATCAAATATGATATTGTTTGAAGTTTAAAATCATAAATATACGAACGTATTTAAAAAAATTAAAATTAAACAGAAAACATTCAAATAGCTAAGAATTTTGCGGATCTGTAAACCAAAATTTCATCAATTTTCCCTTAGAAGCCAAATTAATGCTGATATATGCCGAATACAAATTTTAATGCTTTAAAGTTCTTATCGATGACTAAGTATTCAACTGTTTATTTATTTCTAAAACAAAATCTGAATTTTCAGACGAAAATTTGTTTTTTTTTCGACATTAAAAATTGGAGGGTTGTTTGGGTAAGACTTCAATTTTCCTGTTTCTTTTTCTTTAACACTTGTAGCTCCGGGGTACGGGGTAAAAAAAGTTGAAAATGCATTTTCACCGGCTCTTGAAATCTTGGAAAAAAAGTTGGAAATGCCTTTTTCATTATAACTTAGGTAACCTAGACGCATCTGTTTCGGATCTACCTTTAAAATCAAACCATCCACATTAACGACCCCGGGTCTTTTGTGGTCTCTATTGCAAGTTTCTGCTCGAACCTAGGAGTCCGAAGGCTTGAATGGGGAGAGCACCCAAACCTCTTTCTACTCCAAGGAACCTTCCACCCCAGTGTTTGAACTGACGACCTTTGGATTGCGAGTCCAACCGCCGCCAGCGATTCCACCGGAGTAGGCTTGGTTTGGTGTGTTGTTTGTACTTATGGCATGGAGACGACTCCTACACCTAGAATGACCTAGAATGACCTAGAATAACAACCAAGGCCGGGACCGACATTTTACTTCCTCATCCGATGGAAGGTTGGAGCAGATGGGAATCGAACACAGAATGATTGACAGCTCGAGCAATATTGATATCGAAAAGATTGACAGCCAGAGAGTCCACTGTATTTTGAAAACGGTGCACTTAATCAAAAAAAATTGTGAAGTACTTTTCGATTGCAATTTAAATCTATATATATAAAAAATTTCGACGGTTTTGTTCGAACGCGAATCAGTTCAATACGGAGTCTCGGATCGAGGTGCTTTTTGTTGCGTTGGGTTCGTATAAGCCCAAGGAAGGTTCTTACGCTAACTAATTGACACTTTGGCCACTCTGGAACCGATTCCGGAGCATCGAAAAATTGTATGGAGAAAGTTACTTAAAATCATATTTTGATCAAAGGAGGCTGAATAAGCAAAAAATCAACAAAACGTCAACAAACGAAGAAAAGGCAGAACGAACGTTTTACATAAAAAATGAGATAAAAAAAATAAAGTACGGGATTTTTTTTTTAATGAAAATCACTATTTAAAAAAAAAATATCTCATCGGCAAAATACTGGTCTATACTTCTTAATGGCTTAAAAGATGCGGGTTTTGTCCACTAAAACATATAAAGAAAATAAAAAATATGTATTTTGGGAAATTGAATTTCTGTGAAAAAGCTAATAAAAAAATCACAATTTTTGATCCGTTTAACTAAGACACCAATCAATTAAAAAATTATTTGAAAAGTTACAGATTTTCGAATATTTACGTACCATTTTTGTATGAACAGCTGCCAAAATTGTATGGAGATTTGTATGGGTGAACCAATGACACAAAATGGAATGGGAAGGCCCCCACAAAGTTTGAGCCAAATAAAAAATATAAGTAAAATCCATTTCCGGGTGGGGTGTTGCCAATTCGGCGCTGTCGTGCTAACTTGTCGTATGTCGATTTTGGGCCAAATTGAGATAAGAACGCCATTTTATGCATCTCGCAATGCGTCACCTTTTGATCTTCACAGAACCCTAAAATTCGATTTCATTCCTGAGATATTCAATGAAAACCGAAAAAATCCGTGCATTTTTGTCACTTTTCATATGAAACTAATGGCGACAAATGGCCATACGGATACCAGGTCAGAACGCGTTTGACACAGGAACGAGCTCGACTACCGTAAACATTTTCAGTTATAACTCGGGACTCCAGCAACCAAATTCAACCAAACTTCAGGAAAATGATTCTGTAATACCAAAATGGGGTTTTTTTTTCAAATTCTGTACCACACAAAACGTGTTTGTTATCGTTTTCATTGCGTGCTCCCGTTTTTGTTTATTGAAGGTCAAACATTTAAACGCGTTTTTCTCGGAACGTCAAAAATCGACAAACGAATGGTTAGCACGACGGCGTCGAATTGTTGTTAGAAAATCTTGTTAAAAAACTGTTTAATAGAGATGTTTCAATAGTGCTCTTGTTTGTCCACTGCTCAAAATATAGTTTTCAGGTTGCGCTTTTGTTATGCCAGTCTACATTTTCTAAAGGTGCCACATTTTTTTCTATATGGTCCTCGTAATTACCAAAAACTTAGTACAAGACAAGATTAGATCAGAGAACCAAGTCGCCAAAAAATATATGGAGACTTGTACGGTCAAATCAATTATGCAAAATGCCTTATTTGGATATAAAAAAGTTTAAGTCAAATAAAAAAACGAATTACAAATTAGAATTTTCAAGTTTTTTTGTCTTAATTTGTATTTTTTTAATGGCCCACCACACTCCCCCATACCAAAGAGTTCAATTTGAGCCCCTGGTAATGGACTCCTTACTTTAAAAAAAATCAGATCGTTACAAAGTATTTAACAGAACTTTGAAAATCTGTTCGCTTAAAATTGATCTTACACATAATCTCACATAGTGTGCTTTAAAATACCCTGCATCTAAAAAGTCATTTGAAACCAACTCAGAGATTTGTTTTCATTTTTGCAATCATTTTAAATCATTTTATATTTTAAATGAGTTCATAGAGCGCGTGATTTCAATGTTATCAAAATTGTTTTGTTTAAGTTTATCGCACAAACACTGCTCGAGTCTAATTGAATTCCGAGAAACTTTCTCATAACGCGTGTGCCATAAATGAGAAAATGGTCGCTTAAATACTCGTCAAGGTGTTAAAATTGCGTCAAGAAGCTGGGGCTGCAAGCCACAAACAGCAACATGCACTCCGTTTAACTTTTGCCATCCCAACAATCCAACATCGTCGTTCTGGCCTTGCCACCGAAGAAGCTTGTTTGCCTTGCACTTCCGGCGTTCCGACCGTTAGTTGAAGGTGGCAAAGAGTTTCTTCTTCTACAAGTTGCAGGGTGGAAACTTTAGATATGCAATTTGAAATCAAATTATCTGGCGCTGTTAAGGGTGCCTGTACCTGGTGGTGGAAGGTATTTGGATTTATTCCCCACCTCACAAGACATAAGACTTTGGACGGGATGCATGTGTGAATGGGAATTCTGGTTATGGAACGTGCCCAAGTGGGACAGAGAGTCGAAAACTTGGACTTGGCGCGGAAAATTGGTTCAGACTTCCTTCCATGTTCAGGTGCACTCTGGAGTGAGTAAGAGCAGCTCTTGTGTTGTGGATTACACGCCAAGGAATCCGGCTTGGCGTGAGCTCCACCTACATATGTTGAACACGTGGGTTATATGTTCCAGACTTTTCTGGAGATTTATCATGCATATGGTAGAATCTGGTCTTGAGACTAATTTGTACGAATTTCAAGGTTTTGAAGTTGAGGTACGTGGTATTCCAAATTAAATTGGCCTAATCAAAGTTGAATTATATTTGGCATTAACATCATTATTAAATAATCACTATCAAATGACATACTTGTCAACCACCCTCCTCGAGTGATATCACCTTCTACAGAAAAAGCGAACCAATGTCATGTGCCCCTGGTGCCTCCACCAACCAACCAGCAGAGCCACCATACCTCAGTACATATTGATCGATTTCTTCAATTTGCACTAATGGATTTCCGCATCCTGCTTCATGCCAAAGGGCACTCCCCCCGTAGGTGACACACTCAACTCAACTGGTTGTCGCTGCCTTCTGCTACCGTCGGTGACATTGAGAACGCTAAGTTTGACTTTGGCCTGAATTGGTTCGTAGAGAACAGTTAAGCCATTAAAAATTTACGCATAATTGCAGCGAATGGTGCATCGTGGTGGGCCCACCCGCAGTGCTTCCGGGCAAAAAAGGGTTGCGAATAATTTATCATGGTCGTTGCGAGACGAAACCGTCTATTTGTGAGGTACTTTTATTGATTTAAATTTACTGGAAATAATGGCAAATTGGTATCAGTGATTTGGTGGAGGTACTCTGCAATGCTATGTTTCACTCACAGAAAGGTTCAATGGAGACGCATGATGATATATATTTTTGAAAATTCATTTATTAAAAAAAATCCTATTTCCGTAAAAAATGTCTGTGGGTCAAAACAAGCGTTTTTTGGTACCCCAAAAACAGCAAAAGGCCCTTTAAAAATGTTAGTCCTGACTAAATTTTTTCGAATGTTTTTTGATCATATTTTTTTTTTAAAGTGTTTCATTTTTCATAATTGAAAATAGGACAATTGTTTGCTGCTGAGATATCAATGTAAGAAAATGTATGAATGTTTTTTCTTGTTTCTTGTTTATTTCTTTTATTCGCTGTATTACAGCAATCAGAAAATCTAACCTTCAATGTTTCTGAGGCAATTTAACTGGACATTTTTTTAACCTTACGAAAAAAATATTTTTAGTAATGGACAATCATGCAAGGGTTTCCAGCAAGGCCTCAGACTGGCAAGTAATTATTAACTAATTGGATTTTAAGCTGGGAATTTTGTAATTCATTAATTATACTTCGCTTCGCTTCGCTTCGCTAGGAGACGGTGATTTTAGCGGATTGCAGACTGGATTTTCGCCATGTGATGTGATGATTGTCTAAGCCCAAGTTGCCTAGGAATCGATAATTGGGAATAGAACCAATTCTACCTGAACCAGATTCTCACCACCATGGCAGCCGTCCATTGCCGGCCGCTCCCATCTCCACCGCGCACCAGGGACAAGGATAGGGGATTTGGAAGACGGGAAGTGTTGATGCTCCACTTTTTTCAGAGTATTAAGGGAAAATCTCCACGGTATCCTCAAGTAAGTTTCGCTTGGAGTTGGGCGGTTTTTGGGAAGGTGAATGGTCTGAGGAGCCACCCTAGGCGAGTGGTAACGACCGTTTGCATTGTTGTTCGAATTCTTCGTGTGTTCTCATTTTCTAATGGGAAATCTTTCAATTCTTCTCATCTCTTATTGGATGAATTCTATCAGTCGCCCAGGCTATTTATAGCGAGGTATTTTTAGATTCAATTTCAACTGCGCTTGCAATCTTGCATGCAATCTTGTTTGAGTTCTGATGTTCAACTTGCATTCAATTCTGATTCTTTGTCCGATTCTTGGTTTCAACTATACCAGTCTAATTCCTCCTCAAGCTACCAATGCTCCACGGTTAAGTGGAAAGCATTTTTGCATGCCAATCCTAAGGACAGGGGATCGAACCCCGCCGTGAGCTTTTTCATGATTTTCCATTAATTCCAAATTTAATGAGTCCAGAACTTTCTCGTTGGGAGCAGATGGGTATCGAACCCAGAACCGTTCGCTTATAAAGCGAACATCGTAACCATTCAGCCACGACCGCTCCTAATTCTGTAATTCATTAATTACTTAGTGATTAATGGTAATTAGAATAATTTAAGGTAATTAATTGGTAATTAAGGTATTTTTTGAGTAATTAAAGTATTTTAATAATTAAAAAAGGGACTTGTGTCACACAATGATTTGAAAAAGACTGGCGCTGTATGTAGAGAGTCTTATTAACCAAGGTCTCTCCTAAAACTTTTGTACAAAGCCGTCATTTTTTTCTAATCCAAAAGAAGTTGATTCTGGTGACTTTAAACCGCATGCTTTCACTTCACTCGTCTTGAAGCGCAAATTTGGGTTATAAACTACATATAAACACAACAAAATTAATCAAATCATTCAAACATTAAATTGATTTTGGTCATTGTTAATCTTGCAAGAATTACGCTAGAATTGTTTCAATTTTGATGCTTTTCACAGTTAAAAAAATCCGATGGAAAAATCGCACATCACCTTCGTCAAAAAAGAATTCTAATATTACACACTGCAAGTACAATGTTTGTATACACAAAAAAAAGTTGCACCCGACGGGATTCAAACCCAGCACCAACAGTAAGGACTGGTGCCTCAGGCCACCCGGCCATCAGACCGATGAAGATTGGAAAGGAAAAAGGCATGTATCAGTAGGGTGTAATATGGTTGTATGGAAAAAAATAAAGTTGTCTTAATTTAGCTAGCACAGCAACTTTTTGGTTCCTTATAGGGTCCTTAACAACTCCCCAAAGTTTGGTAACAATTGGTCAAGTCCCCACTTTGCGCAAAGCGATTCAATTTTCCATACAAATTTGTATGGGAAAAATCATTTTTTTTGAATTATGATATTTAAAAAATCCTCGTTTCACGCTATATCAAAACCGGATTCAAATTCGGATGCTCTGGAATGTGCTCTACAACTTTCCCGAAGAGAGCATGGTGCTAACTTGCTCCTCTAAAAACGATACAGCGTGTTTAAAACTCGTCTTAAACGTGTTTTTTGATCGAAAATCATGGTGGATTTTGTCATTGTGAAATCGATTATGTTATTATATTTGTTATAAGTTTCCATCATTCTATTCATGGGCCCGTGTTTAGCGTAGTCAGTTCTGTGAAATTGCAATGCGAAAGGCTCACGTGCTCTCAATACGCGTGTGGGTTCATAGAAATTTAATGTTTGTAACAACTCTGGAGAATTAATTCGGTTTGCAATAAGATCATTTACGAACGAGAGAGAGGCAAATTCACGACGCTTTGCAAGTGTTTCTAAGATTATTAACATACAGCGTGCAATATACGAACGAAGGGAAAACACTGTCCACCCTAGTTTACGAAGAGCAAATAGTAAAAATTGTTTTTGCACTGATTCAATACGGGTTTCGTGTGTTTTGATGTGTGGACTCCACACGACGCTACAATATTCAAGAAAAGAGCGAACATAAGCTATGAACAATGTTTTCAATGTATAGGGGTCCTTAAAGTTATAACTGAATCGTTTTATGAAGTTGAGCATATTAGTTGCTTTGAATACCATCGTGTTGTAATGTTCGATGAAAGTCATTTTAGAATCAAGTATGACTCCTAAATCTCTAACATTTGAACAGGTTTCAGCTGTCTGGTTGTCTAGTTTTACGTTTATATTTGGCTTATTTATTTTTCTGCTGAACAAGATCGATGTACACTTTTTAATGTTAAGTTGTAAAAGGCTACGACAGCACCATTCATAAAATATGTTGATTTCGTTCTGGAATCTTGAAGCGTCAGTTTCGTCTTTAATTTTCATAAACAATTTCATGTCATCTGCGTAAATCGAAACGTTGATATGCTTAAATATAAAGGATATGTGGTAGGGTGGTTCAGGGCTCCTTGGAAATGCAAAAATGTCGTCTAGACCGTTGCATTGTTGATAAAATCATTGCTCTATGTCCACAGAAGCTCTCCTGAAATTTTCAGCCATTTTGGTTCAGGTTTCGTCACAGCTCTTTCGCTTTTAAGTTTGCATGCGTTTTCCATGGAGAATATTCACTTTTTTACATTTTCTCACCGCAAAAATCATCCTCCGAACCAAAATGGCTGAAACCTGAGATATATATCAATTATAATATGGGGAACAATTTTGTAGAACACTTTAACTTAATCTGAGCAGAACTGACTTAGTTATAAGTGGATTAAGTGAAGGTGTCGAAGTTGTATTTTCCAAAGGGCCTCTTTCGCTAAATTTTCCCCTGATGGCTCACTTTGATCGATGGCAAATCGTTTGACAACTTGTTTGTTGTTGATGTCAGAAAAAAATGGGCATGATGGTTTCAACTTCGGTGGAACAATTTAACCAGATTTCTTTCGTCTTTTTCAGGTTCCAGTTGAACAAGAGCTTTTGGCCAGAGAAGTACATGACTCGGACCGGGCTAGGTTATCCCAGAGAGATGGAGATCGATGCGGAAAACACGACGAATTTAATGATTTGCAGCTTCCGTTTGCTCGACCGATGTTTGCGCTCCGGCGATGTTCGGACGGCCAGTGGAGCTCCAGCTCCACTCTGTCGCTTCCATACAACTGGGAAGGGTGAAAGGGGGAGGGGGATTTTTTGGTTGATTGATGCCTACGGTTGTGTCTGCGGTCTTCGACACCGGTGCATCTTTTCTTCCCAATTCTTCCGTGTCCGATGGCATCCCGAAAGGTGTGCCTCCTGTGCGATGCAGGCCAGCAGACTGAGGCTTGTCGTTCTTAACAATTATGGCGGAGGATATCGCCAACGACGGGGGAAGTCATTATTGGACGTAGGCAGATGCCGCAAGGGACTCATACTGCTTTGACTGTCCACACTTCCGAGTGAGTTCCTGTGGGGCTACCTGTACTCTATCCAGCGTGAACTGTCCACTAGAACCTATGGCGAGTAAAAGAGGTCTATGACTTGGTCGATGGTCCTCATATCAGATCTTTTATAAAACCGTGTTCGGGAGTAGTCCTTAGACACCCTCGGGACTGAATTCCACGTATCTACTAATGCTTAGCTCTGGTCAATTTGGCGATCAGCTTGTCCACCATTGGAACAAAACGCAGACTCGAGCATGGAAGAACGTAGGGGGGGGGGGAGGGAGGGAGCGAGAGGAGAGAAGTCCACTGATAAGGGCTAACATCGCGATCATTATCAACGGTCTTCGGGACATCAACGATCGAGGAAGCGGACATCTTCTCCGATTTTCTCTGAGAGGATCGAAGTAGGGCCGTCGCACGACCCGTCTGCTCATGGTAGTTGGGTTCTTGATGATCCACAAAACGGAATCGACGTAACACCTTATAATGTGGCCCTCTTAAACCTTGCGGTTTCGTCAACGGATCCACAGGCGTGTATCGTTCTTTTTGCGACAAGACTCCGCCTCCCGGGTCTCCTAAGTGTGAAGGTATGGCACGGGGAGAGGGCACCGAATACCTATATTAACACTTAGTAGGAGCTAAGCAGCTTTGTTCTGCTTTTTTTTTATAATCTGACTTCTAGTTGATGTCAATTGAATTATGACGAGATGAATAGCCGGCCTCTTTTACTCGCCATAGTTTCCTGTGAGGCTACCTGTACTCTATCCAGCGTGAACTGTCCACTAGAACCTATGGCGAGTAAAATAGGCCGGCTCCCCGGTCAACGATGACGCACTGGATGGCAAAGATTAACTAGATTTGTGGATCATCAAGAACCCAACTACCATGAGCAGACGGGTCGTGCGACGGCCCTACTTCGATCCTCTCAGAGAAAATCGGAGAAGATGTCCGCTTCCTCGATCGTTGATGTCCCGAAGACCGTTGATAATGATCGCGATGTTAGCCCTTATCAGTGGACTTCTCTCCTCTCGCTCCCTCCCTCCCCCCCCCTACGTTCTTCCATGCTCGAGTCTGCGTTTTGTTCCAATGGTGGACAAGCTGATCGCCAAATTGACCAGAGCTAAGCATTAGTAGATACGTGGAATTCAGTCCCGAGGGTGTCTAAGGACTACTCCCGAACACGGTTTTATAAAAGATCTGATATGAGGACCATCGACCAAGTCATAGACCTCTTTTACTCGCCATAGGTTCTAGTGGACAGTTCACGCTGGATAGAGTACAGGTAGCCCCACAGGAACTCACTCGGAAGTGTGGACAGTCAAAGCAGTATGAGTCCCTTGCGGCATCTGCCTACGTCCAATAATGACTTCCCCCGTCGTTGGCGATATCCTCCGCCATAATTGTTAAGAACGACAAGCCTCAGTCTGCTGGCCTGCATCGCACAGGAGGCACACCTTTCGGGATGCCATCGGACACGGAAGAATTGGGAAGAAAAGATGCACCGGTGTCGAAGACCGCAGACACAACCGTAGGCATCAATCAACCAAAAAATCCCCCTCCCCCTTTCACCCTTCCCAGTTGTATGGAAGCGACAGAGTGGAGCTGGAGCTCCACTGGCCGTCCGAACATCGCCGGAGCGCAAACATCGGTCGAGCAAACGGAAGCTGCAAATCATTAAATTCGTCGTGTTTTCCGCATCGATCTCCATCTCTCTGGGATAACCTAGCCCGGTCCGAGTCATGTACTTCTCTGGCCAAAAGCTCTTGTTCAACTGGAACCTGAAAAAGACGAAAGAAATCTGGTTAAATTGTTCCACCGAAGTTGAAACCATCATGCCCATTTTTTTCTGACATCAACAACAAACAAGTTGTCAAACGATTTGCCATCGATCAAAGTGAGCCATCAGGGGAAAATTTAGCGAAAGAGGCCCTTTGGAAAATACAACTTCGACACCTTCACTTAATCCACTTATAACTAAGTCAGTTCTGCTCAGATTAAGTTAAAGTGTTCTACAAAATTGTTCCCCATATTATAATTGATATATATCTCAGGTTTCAGCCATTTTGGTTCGGAGGATGATTTTTGCGGTGAGAAAATGTAAAAAAGTGAATATTCTCCATGGAAAACGCATGCAAACTTAAAAGCGAAAGAGCTGTGACGAAACCTGAACCAAAATGGCTGAAAATTTCAGGAGAGCTTCTGTGGACATAGAGCAATGATTTTATCAACAATGCAACGGTCTAGACGACATTTTTGCATTTCCAAGGAGCCCTGAACCACCCTAATGTGGATGGATGTGTGTGTATGTGTGTGTGTGTGTGTGTGTATGTATGTATGTGTCCGGGTCCATCATCCGACCCATCGTTGGTTAGGTTATCAAAAGACCTTTCCATCGAGTCCACAACATTGAAGATCTGGCAACCCTGTCTCAAGATATGGCCACTTAAGTGATATTTATGTTCTTTTTTATTCCGGAACTAAAAAAAGCTGAAATTTGTGTACAGCCATTGGTGGTAATGGGTGAGGAAGGCTCCAACCACATAGGTGGATTAAGTTAGTTTTTTTTGCTATGTTCCTTCTAATAAGTAGTCAACATTATTTGAAGTTTATGTGGAGCAAATAACCAAAATGTTCTTTATTATCATTGATAAAAGCAACGTTTTCAAGTGATAGCCTTTTTAAAGTCCATTACAATAAAAATTAATATTTATATGCAGAAATTTAAAGCCCTGTTATGTCTCTTTTTAAAGAGCTAAGATATTGTTCTGAAAAATTTCTGAAATATTTCTGAGACAACAGTTTACAGTTTTCATGATGAGCTAAAACAACAAAAAAAAAAATAACAAAGATTTGTTCGAAGAATCCCTTAAAATGTTATTAGTCTGTTATTACAATAACAATCCAATAACAAAAAAATCATAACGACGAATAACAAATCTTGTTATAAATAACATAAAATGTTATTGGCCTAGTATTTTCAAATATCAAAAAAAATTATTCTCAAGTTATTTCCGTCTGCTCGGGTACGGCAGTTGTAAGCAAAATCCATGTTGCGTACGGAGCTTTTGCTTTTATCATAATACTCATCTAAACCGAACCAAACAAGAGGAGTTTCAACCCCAAAGTGCAATATTTTCAAGAAAAATATACGTGGCGACAATATTTGTTCTAAATAATGGGTTTTCCTTTTCGCCGTTGCAAACTTTCCTCAATTTGGAAAGCACAACAAACCAAGCCGGCAACAATTTCCAACAAACACCACTCAACAAAACTTTTCGGGACAGACAGGGCACTGCCAAAGGAAATTACAAAACTGGAAAGATCTATTGAAGACACATGTTCCGCCCGGAGATCCTTTCCCACATCCTATGGCTCTCCGAAATGTAAACACAAACTTTCTTGAAATACTTTTTCAGGGTGGTGAATTTTACCCCTTTTTTCTTTATGCGGGCCACTTTGAGGGGGGGCACGAAAAAGGGCATATCAAGAGTCTTATATTAAGGCGAAGGTGGGAAAGAAAAAAATATGTTGTCGAAAAGAACAAAGCTCGTAGCTGGGAAATGTGGCCCAGGTCTAAAAATACGCACGAAAATTACACCCGAAGATCGGCGACTTGAAGCAACAACGGGGTATTCCCAAGGTGGCCATTAGTTTTTCCCTCCCTTTTCCTCGACAGGGTCACTGGAATTCGAGTTGGCCGGAGTTGTCGAAGAAATTATAGCCTTCTTCTTGTTCGTCGTTGGCGTTGTCTTTGCCAACCTCCCTCCCACCCTACCACCCTTAATATAGACGATGTGTCATGAAATGATGGCCAGTCGCCTACTTCGCTCTGGACGGTGCCAAGGACCTTAAGTACAAGAAAACGATAATCACATGGCATTATATATCTCGAGTTTTTTTTGAAAAGGTCCTATAAACAAAATTTTCACTTTTTGCTTTTTGGGTGTTTTTGAATACCCCTGACTCAAGGCGGTTCTAAAAACACCCATTAAGCAAAAAATAAAAATTTTGTTTATAGGACCTTTTCAAAAAAAAACTCTAGATATTTTGTTCGGCTGTGGCATTTGAATCGACATTGATTTTAGCTTTCCAAGTTTTTCTGTTCCTCGTTTGGAATTTCCTCTGGGTGTGGGAGCCAACTTTTTGGTTGCCAACCGGGCGTCGATGTGTCTGCATATCTCGAAGCCAATGATACGCGCGTATTTATTGCATCATTTAGATAATCTGTTGATTTTTTCAATAAATGCGAGCAAACAAAATAAACAGAATCAGTTCTCAAATGATTGATAATCATGTTTGAAACATCTCTTCCATGCATGAAAACTTTCGGAAAATCGTTTTTCTTGTTCCAAACCTGTATTATCTTTTCTCAAACAAAAAACAAATCACAAAATTAAAAAAAAACAAAAAACAAAAAACAAAAAACAAAAAACAAAAAACAAAAAACAAAAAACAAAAAACAAAAAACAAAAAACAAAAAACAAAAAACAAAAAACAAAAAACAAAATCTAATCTAATCTAATCTAATCTAACCCTAGCGCAGCCAGTCTTTCGAGGGCATCCTGGAAAATGCCTTAGGTTGATTAACGCCTAGCATCCTCTTGTTATATTAACGTTTGCAGTGCCTCTTTGCAATAAATTGCATTGAAACATCACAAAACGTTAAAGCGACCAGGCCAACTGCGTAAAGTTAACCGCAAAGATGATTCTTTGAAGTGGATTGAGTTTGAGCACGAATGTTCAAACCACAATACAATTCAATACAATTCTGGATGGGACATCGTATTTCCACGTATGCCCTGGACACTATTTGCCGTGGTTATAGCGCCACAACTCGCTCACTGTTGGAGAAATATCAAAATTAGTACAGTTTGGAATTAACATTGTAAGATAGTATAAGTGACTTATTTTTAATCAATTTTAATTCAAAATGTTTACAAACTAAACTATTAATAGAGTGAAACTAAAATTCTGTATAATTTTACATGGACTGTACAATCCATTTTAATGCTATGAGAAAAACGAAGGCACAGCATGCTACTTCTTGTAGTTGGTATCTAATGGCATAACAATAATTAAATAAATGAAGACTCACCTTTATTAAAATTCAAGTGCAAGGTTCACTCACACAAGCTCTGAAAAATAAACGATCCTACCTTAAATTGATGATACACTTCCGAACCTCTCAATTTGGTCCGATTAAAATGATCCACCCGAACACGACGGCAACATCTCTTCACTGTGGTCTTTGAGGCGGCTCCCGTTTCCCAAACCGCCTGATAGGCTTGAGAGCGCTCTCCTCGGTCAGCGCTCACGAATACCGCAGCCACCTCGAAGTTTTTCCTCACCAGTATCGCAAAATTTATTCTCCGAATCAACAAACTACTATTTTCACAAGATCACAACATTGCTCCTTTTCTGCAATGAACCACCCCCCCCCCCCCTACAGCTCCTAAAATTTCCTGTCACTTCGACAACAAAAATTATTTGTTTTCTTTTTTTGGATTCCACACCCTTACCAAAAATCATGATTTTTTGAGTTCCAAATCCCACTTTTCATACGATTTTTTGAGTTCAGGTACTACAACCATAAAAATGGTTATATGGGTTGAACTGAAAAATTCGTATGAAAAGTGGGATTAGGAACTCAAAAAATCATGATTTTTGGTAAGGGTGCAATAGGATTTTTCCTTCGCCTCTACGCACTTGACGTTTCAAAGATGATACCGTCTGACTTTTCTGCGAAGCCCATGCAGCACAACAAAAATGACATCCGCTCTCAGGAAAAAAGAATAAAACAAACTGAACAAAGAACAAGAAGCGCCTAGCAAAAACTATTGTTATACAAATTTTCACTCAAGCTTCCACAAAATTCTGTCAACTCCATATAATTTCGATAGCAGAACCACTCACGCTTACCAGGGGAACTCAAATTTGAGTGGATCCAATCAAAACGGCGCAAACCGTAGCCATACAAATTTGACATCGAGTACCCGAACTTAATTTTAACATGGTGAAGCCGATCTCCAATTTGACATGCGTGCGGTACCGGAAAAATCCTCCAGAAATGCAGGAAAACGGTTCCGGGGATAGAAATCGGTTCGGAATGATAGTGAGGAGGAAAATAATGTTCTGAGCTCCTTTATTTGTTGAACTTTATTAAAATTTTATTTTTGTTTAATTTTATTTATTTTTTAATTTGAATGCGCGGGTTGTCGATTTGGACTTTTAGCTTCCGGATCACTTGGAACCAGGTGGGGCGTCAAAGACCGGTATTGGCCAAAGTCAAACCAGAGTGTGAGGAGGCGGTTGGTGTTCTGGTTGGCCGAGTGGGGGCCACGGTGGGGACGGCCTGTTTTTTTTGTCTTCGCCAAAGTTCTTCTGGAGGTCTTCCTACACCGAGCGCCGCCTCAATGGCCAACCCAAATCGTTGCGGAACTCGGGGTAGCTTGCACTTTCCAGCAGCTTCTCGTTGGCGTCGACAGCAGAGATCGAGCCGGATCTGCGACGGCGTTCCGCCGACGGGACAGCGGACATTTTTGAGCCCGTCACCTGAAGCAGTTTGGGAGCCGGCGGCGTGGCCAGCATTTCAAACGCGTTTGTGGAACTGGTCGGTGCCGAGGGAAGGTCAACGGGACGAGATGGACAGCATCTGGAAGCGGGAGTTTAAGTGAGATTTGAGCGATTGAAATTGCAAATGAGCCTTTGGCCACGATAGACCAGCGCCAGCCGAAGTATCGGGGGATGCGTTTGGTCCGTTCCTGGACAGGTTCCTAGGGTGGTTCCATAGAAAGTCGTAGCTTCCGACGCTTCCATACTGAAAGATTCAAAGTTTTAATCTTGACTCAATTTATGGATGTTTGCAATGTGGGAAACGCTTGTTGGGATCGATCTGAAACTTGGCGGGTCGAGTCATCGATTTTTCTAGCTGGGATTTAAAAGAATTGCTTCTCGCGGATTCACTCGGCAGGCGCGCGCTTTTGGCTAATTTCCAGCGATCGTTCAATCTCAAACTGGGTGCAAATGGGGTGATGCTGAAGATACTTCCGCAAATCCTCCGACATCGAGCAGCTGTCCTTTAGAAAAATGTTCACGGTAATCTTCAGCGAACCCTTGTCCAACCTCCGTACATGGCTTGCAGCATGCGGATGTTCATCGAGTTAAGATACAACGGTTGGCCGTCGGTGGCCTGATAGAAATAGAAGCAGTCGGAAGTGGCGCACTGTCGATGTCGCTCAGTAAAAAGTTGCTGCCCTCAATGATCAGGATGTCCTGCAGCGGTTTACCGACGTCGGCGAGTGCAGTTGCCAGCTGTTCTGGCCGATATCCGTTCGGTTGAATAATCGGAGCAGCTGGTTCTGACAACGGTTCTTGCTCGCCACTTTTCCCTACGCTCCTTGACCTGCACGAGGACTTGCTGCGTTCTCCGGGCAGTCCATTGCGTCGACGACAATCTGATTGTCGAGTTCCTGCTGTTCGCGATCAATTAATTCAGGCCGAATCGGCAACGAGCTGTGTTTGGGAGTAGCATCCACCCTTGGATGTACCCCTGGTCAACCTTATATTCACCACTTTTGATACCTTCGATCCTCTCTGGAGAGATCAATGACGTCACCTAGGATTAGCTCATTATCTCTGGATTTTGGTGCTAATGTGCGTGATATGGATCGACTTGTGGGTTAAAGGTGACCTGCAGGGGAATTAGGTTTAAACACACACAGTCCAATTACACAAGTTGAGCCGATAGGAGATCGCCAACAGGAGGGCCTCTGGCCCGCGCTGCGAGCGCAATTTACTTGTACTTTTTGTTAGATATTAAATGTTAATAAAGTGACGATTTTTACTCGGTTATTTTACTTAATTCCCGCGAGTTATTACTGTGCGATATCCGGTGTGGTCTAACGAGTCCTCGGTGGACTCTGGGAAGAATTGGCCGCTGCTGTTCTTGGTAAATCGACTCCGAGTGTGCACTGGACGTGTACCCCCCCCCCCCCCCCTTCCTGCCGCACTTACCGGTTCGTGTTGGGGTCTGGTGAACGCTGCTCAGGTTCTATCGAAGGAGGATTTCACGGTGAGAAGGACCAACCCCAACATTTGGTCCTTCGAACCGGATAAGGTGCCTACGGACAGTCTGGACCAGGTGGGGGTACGGAAACCCGCGGAAAGGATTCGCACAAAGTTGGAGAGTCGGTGCAGCAGTGATGGTGGAGGTCGCCATCTTCTCGCGGAAGGACAAAGGTCATAAGGACAAAAGGACCTTCGGAAATGGACGCCATCATTGGAGGTTGGCGTACTTCAGGACTGGACATCGGTACCGGAAATGGTTTGCCAGGTTAGTAGAACCAAGAACTATATGTCCAGCCGAAGCATTACATCCAGTCGCTTTACTAACACCCACACCTTTTCCGAATTCACTTGGACGGCAATCAATCAACCCATCGTCAACGGTGACGGTAACGAACCACTGGTAGTGGTGGTCATGGACATCTACGGTGCGAAACGGGAACATCGCACTTCCGGAAATCGTCTGGTTCGTTTTGGCTACTCGAACCACCAACCAATCAATGGAAAATGGACTCGCCATTCATCGGCAATCTACAATGGACATCCGCCATTGTCCGTGTGAGAGTAACCACGTGTGGAACGGTTGCTACCTGGTACGAGATTCGACGGCTCGGTCTCAACAATCACCAACGACCTGGAGCGTCGTGAAAGGAGCGGATTGGCAAGCTCGGATTTCATCAACTAACTTCACCCGGAACAACTGATCCCGCGAGGATTCCTGTTTTCTCAGGTAATTTAGCATAGATCAGTATATGTTTCCGCCGAAGCTTGGGCAATCACCGCATACTCACACAAATCTTCGTTCTACAACTCATTCCGAACGCGAACGACCTGGAAAATGCCATCTTCCTCGGGCGAGGAATCGATGACGTCAATGGAGCACTACCACGTGGTGAACCGCTTGGTACAGCGGTGGACGGGGCCTACCCGAGGTTACCTGTTATCATCAAGCCACACCCCATCACGTGGACATCACCACCTTATTCACCACTCCACGGAAGGCTGGTTCGCTCTGACGAGTCCACCACGCGATCGTCACCCGACAGGATCACCACAACAACCCCACGAAGGATGAGGCTACAACCTGCCAGAGCACCCACGCTGGCAACCCACTCAACCAACCATGCATCGGAGTCGAAGAGGTGGCACCATGGACTTTTCTTTAAGGTAAATAGCACGTTGCACGGTATATGCCTTGCCGAGGCATTACACTCTGGATATTACACCAAATCCTCTTCTCTCGATTGCATCATCAACCAATTTGGAGGCACGTCTCGGAACGGAGATTCCCGAGATGACGACGCAACTCGCTGATGACGTCAACCCCATCGAATCAGCTGATCGCGGTTAACAAAGGGATCGCCAGCCAGGGCAGCGAGGACAAAAGGCTACCACCCCGCGGCAAAGCAGTGGAGCAATCAAAAATTGTTTGTCTATACCATGACGTCATCAACAATCGGTTTGTTGTGAGGCAGTAGAAAAGGTAGTTGCGAAAGGCACTTGGATAGGGCCAGGAACACATACACACTTGTAAGCTGTAACATTTACACTTGGGATCAAGCTCTGGCATGCTTACACAAACCAAAACCAACTGTCGATTGCTACCAATACACATGAGGGTTGATGGGGATTCAACCACACACAAGCGTGACGTCACGGGACGTCGCCAACCATCTCGGGCCGGCGAATGGTCGCCGAGTGTTACGTCATCGGGACGAGACACACCTACCACAGCGTGACGAGGGACGTTACGTTGGTAACCAAGGAAGGATGCAGTCAACGGTGCACTGCGAACTCCATGAAGCAGGGGCTTCGGTAACAACTACCAACTCAACTGTCGACAGACATGGTCTCCTAATCCAACGAGCAGCCTAGGATCTTCCGTCTGGGACGACGGAGCAATGGTTTTACGAAGAAAGCAATCTCGGATGCACTGCGGGTTACAACAAGGCGTCACTGGGACGTCAGACCTACGGAACGGTCACCCTAACCAAGGATCTTCATCATCTTTCGGAGCGTGACGTCATCGGTGACGTGCATGCATGTTCAACACCCATTTGGATCAAACTACTATCCCAAGGCCGGAGCAATGGGCTCCATCCACGGCCTATCCGGAGCAGGGCTCCAAGGAATCACCGGGACCGAAGCATAGGGCTTCAATCATGGTCAAGCTGGAGCAGAGCTTCACATTCCAACCAAGGCCGGAGCAACGGGCTCCACCCACGGCCAAGCTGAAGCAAACCTCCACACATCCCAACCCAAGGCCGGAGCATAGGGCTCCACCTACGGCCAAGGCCGGAGCAACGAGCTCCATCCATGGCCTATCCGGAGCAGGGCTCCACATGGACTATCCAAGGTTGGAGCATCGAGCTTCTACCACGGTCAACCCAAGGTCGGAGCATCGGGCTCCTCCCACGGTCAACACCGAAGGAACTCACCAGCTGGAGATGGTCTCCACATTTCCAACCAAGGTCGGGGCAACGGGCTCCATGTACACACAACCTGAAAGCTGAAGCAGGGCTTCACAAGGGACCCACGGGCGGTCACACGGAGGTGCAGAGATTGTGCGCATTCTCACACCTAGCGGACGATGCAAATCGTCACAAGCACTCACTTTGAGTCAATGCAATTGGTTTTTATTTTGATTCACTCGGAACGCTGAACACCAAGATCTTCCAGGCGGACGATCAGGCAAGGTTGGCTTTAGACAGCAGGACGGCATCACTCCAAGGTTGACGTGGCAAGGTCACGCAGGTATCGCGGCAGATGTGCAGGTGTGCAGGTTTACAATTCCAAGACGGTCTGCTTCCAATTATGATTCCGATCACAATAGTTGCGTGGCAAGCACAAACGATCGGTAAGACCACTTCAACTATACATCTCACAACCACATAGGATCGGATTACAACGACATCGACAGCGGTTTGTCGATGGTGGGTGAGCTGGTATGCACACCACAGGAACGGTTTAGACACGATCGCAACGATCAACACGACGGTTTGCGCGACTGCTGTTTGCAGTTGGGGTTCGCCATGGGCACGCTCACATCCAGGATCGAGCACGGCGAACTGGACTTCTGTGTGTAGGATACATGCAGAAGTACTCGGCGATGGTCAACGGTGGGTGAGGTTCGGAGACACTCACACACTCACGCAGGACACCAATCCAACCAAGAAGATCAACTCAGCGTAGACACGATCTGCTGGAGCTGGTCAGCAGTACAAGGAAACAACAACATCCCGGGCAAGCAGGCAGCACATCACCATTTGGTTTGGTTTGGTCGACAATTGGTATTGGTTTCGGGGTAACCCTTAAGCTGCCATGGAATGGAATTTACACAAACGACACATGGTTAGGTAAACACCAGTTTGGGAGTTTTGGGTGCTTGGCTTGTCGTGGTCCCCAATCGCGACAGTCAGTACATGGGAATTTTGGTTATTCAGAAATTTTAGAAATTTCAGGGTGGGTGAGGATGTTTGGGAGTAGCATCCACCCTTGGATGTACCCCTGGTCAAACTTATATTCACCACTTTTGATACCTTCGATCCTCTCTGGAGAGATCAATGACGTCACCTAGGATTAGCTCATTATCTCTGGATTTTGGTGCTAATGTGCGTGATATGGATCGACTTGTGGGTTAAAGGTGACCTGCAGGGGAATTAGGTTTAAACACACACAGTCCAATTACACAAGTTGAGCCGATAGGAGATCGCCAACAGGAGGGCCTCTGGCCCGCGCTGCGAGCGCAATTTACTTGTACTTTTTGTTAGATATTAAATGTTAATAAAGTGACGATTTTTACTCGGTTATTTTACTTAATTCCCGCGAGTTATTACTGTGCGATATCCGGTGTGGTCTAACGAGTCCTCGGTGGACTCTGGGAAGAATTGGCCGCTGCTGTTCTTGGTAAATCGACTCCGAGTGTGCACTGGACGTGTACCCCCCCCCCCCCTACCTGCCGCACTTACCGGTTCGTGTTGGGGTCTGGTGAACGCTGCTCAGGTTCTATCGAAGGAGGATTTCACGGTGAGAAGGACCAACCCCAACAAGCTGCTTGGTGAGGAAGTTGTCGCCGACCTTGGGATCGTACAACGTAGAAATCAGTGGCGAGTGCCATCGAGGTCTTTTCACGGCGCATCAGCTGGAAAGTAACGTACTCTCCGATCCTATGCCGCTTTTGACCTCGAAGTTCATGTACGCCCTGAGATGTCACGCCTTGTACAAGTTTGAGTCGTGCTTGATGGCCATTTCCGCTTTTCGTAGCACGCGAAGTGGTTATGCCGTTGGTCGAGTTGCATGTAGCAACGGGCGAGAAGTCGGCGGATTTCGGTTCCTCTCCGCTTTGAAGATCTACTCTGTTTAGCCGGTCGCACGCTCGCTTTTGCTGGCCGGCCATCCACATGTGCTTGGGGTACGCGAAGCTAATGTCCAGCTCGCTGTGCTACAAGTATATTCCGGTATTTGGAGGGATTGTACCGCAGTAGCATGCGACAGAGCTCAGCGAACTTGAGCCAGGGATGGACGTCGATGGCCGGGTTGGATTTGCCGCCAATCTTCGACAAACAGTTGCCCTGGACGCACACCTCCGGTCGTCGCTGTGAGTTCCATATCGAGCAGTCCTTGGGAATCGCCCAATCCCCATTAAACTAGACGGCAGCTCCTCCTTCAAGTCGGTCTAGCGGGCACGAACGCCGCGTTGAACAGGTCCTTCAACAGATGTTGGTAGTTATCGAATAGCGTGTAGCTTCACAGCGTCATACTCTTGGATTTTGTGTTGCTGCTGAGCCACCGCATTCACTCGAACCACTCGTCCTATGGAAAACGTTCGTGGCCAACCGCACGTCCAAGAATCTGCAGTTTCTGTCGCGCAAACACTGGCTCAACGTGTCGTCCAAGAACAACCCGGCCAACTGCGAGTCCCGGGGAATCACGCCGCTTGAGCTGCTGATGCACCCCCTGTTTTACGGCCCCAGCTGGCTGAAAGAGATCAAGGATTACTGGCGCATTGAACCACTGGGCGAGGTCGAAGAGGATGAGCTGCTGGAGATGCGGACTACGATCACCTGCCTGTTCGCGAGCGCCGTGCCGCCGCCCTGGTGCGACCACGAAACGCTGACTTTCCTGCTCAACCGCTATCCGGATCTGGCTCACATTCGGCGCATCTTGTGCTGGATCAACCGTCTGCGGCTCAACTCTCTGGCTCGTCGCACCAACGCGCCCAAACTGGAAGGACCGCTGACGCCGAAGGAGATCAACGACGCTTGTTTGCAACTGGCGCGAGCGGCTCAACACGACAGCTTCCAGACGGAAATCGATTGCCTGGTCAAGAACGCACCGCTTCCAGGCAACAGCAAGCTCAAGGCTTTGTTTCCGTTCGTCGACGCAGATGGCACTCTACGGGTTGGTGGCCGACTCTAGAACTCCAACCAGCCGTACGACGTGCGTCATCCTGTGATCATCCCGAAAGAGCACCGGTACACGAACTTGCTGCTGTCAGAAGTCCACCTTCGCAACCTGCACGCAGGGCCAACTCTGATGATCGCCACACTCAACCAAAGATATTGGATCGTTGGCTGCCAAACTGGGGTGCGTGGCTACGTTGCGAACTGCAACGGCTGCTGCAAAATGAAGGCGAAACCCGCGACGCAGCTGATGGGAAGCCTGCCTTCCGTACGGACGAACCCGGCTCGTCCTTTCGTGCACTGCGGTGTGGACTTCGCGGGTCCAATCCTCGTCCGCACCTCCAACCTTCGGACGGCCAAGACAGTGAAGGGTTACGTCGTTGTCTTCGTTTGCCTCGCGACCAAGGCAGTGCACCTAGAAGCCGTTTCCGACCTGTCCACGAGCGCGTTCTTGACCGCCCTCAAGCGCATGTTCGCCCTTCGTGGGATAAGCAGCGAGATCTGGTCCGACCGCGGAACCAACTTCGTAGGCGCGGACCGACACATCCGAGAGCACCTGCAGTCACCTGAGTTCAACCGAGCTGTCAACCAGTACCTGTCGGACCTCAAGGTGAAGTGGACGTTCATCACTCCATCCGCCCCCCACATCGGAGGAATCTGGGAAGCGGCGGTGAAGAGTATGAAGAAGCACCTCCGAGTGGTGCTCGGGAACACGGCGCTGACGTACGAGGACCTTTCGACCGTCTTGACGCAGATCGAGGCGTGCTTGAACTCGCGTCCCTTGTGCCAGCTCTTTGCGTCTCCTGACTCGTACGAGGCCCTCACGCTGGGCCACTTTATCATCAACCAGCCGCTCAACCTGCTGCCGGAACCGGACATCAGCCACATCAAGGAAGGCCGTCTGGACATGTGGCAACGGATTCAGCGCCACGTCGACGAGATCTGGGCACGCTGGCGTGACGAATACGTGGCCACACTCCAACCCCGGAACAAGTGGCAAACGGTGCAGCAGAATCTGGATCCGGGACAGCTGGTCCTGATCAAGAACGAGAACACACCACCTGCGTCCTGGGAGCTCGCAAGGATCGTCGCAGCACATCCGGACCCGTACGGCGTCGTTCGCAACGTCACCGTGCGCAGAGGAGAGAAGGAGTATCAGCGGCCGGTGCACAAGCTGGTCCCGCTTCCGATAAATTGAGGCATACGCCTCAAGGGCCGGGAGGATGTTCGCGCGCAGTCACCCTGTGCGCAACGGACGTTGTTGGTCTGGCGTCCTATCCCCCGGCACGAGCAGCTGTCAAGCTGTGCCTCCCGTGGAACGACGGCATAAACTCATGGCTCGAACCGGACGTTTCGATCATCTTAACCTCTTGCTGAAATGAAAAAAATACCTTTAAATCAATTTAGATTTAGTTCCAACCGCTGATTCCAAGATGAACCTCGGAACAGCGGGCCAGCAATATTTTTGGCCGCATTGTGCGCCGTCCTTTAGAACCACTACTCCGGACCCCATGGAACATTCAAAATAGTTCTCTCGCAAAAATGCTTCCCCCTTTTCTAGTATTTTTGAAAATCCGAACAATGTGCAGCTTATGAATATTTTTTCGGACTATCGGCATCGGAATCTGCATACCGGAGAAAAGTTACCGGCGAATTCATGTAAAAAATGCACTACGGAACGTTACCACGAAATTCCCGCTGGGTTCCTATGAAATAAAAACTCCCCCTAAAAAAACTGCCTAAACGGACGAATTCGCAAGCATGATAATATCCGTCAGTGAAATCGGCTTCACTGTCTCGCAGGTTCCATTGACCAGCTCTTTCCGCAACGTTAAGTTGGCACCCTTCTGCATCAGCTCATTTCACAGCCTTCCGCCCGACCAAATACTTGTTCCCCAATAGCACGCGGCCCGGAAGCATAGATGCCGAAAGTCAGCTCCGGTTCCGATTCCCCCTGCGTCTTCACCGTCACCCAGTCCGTCGGTCGTTCAAACACCACCGTCTTGCCGGGTCCCCCCCACCAAGGTCGTCATGCTGACCAACGACGTGGTCCGGAAGTCAGCGCCTCCGATTCCGGTTCCCCCTCCGTCTTCATTCCCACCCGGATGGCCTTAAACGGTCACCGTCCTACCAGGTCCTCCGCACCAAGGTAGTCTTTGCAAGCCCGTCCAACTTTTACCAGCAGGCCACTCCGAGGGAATGGAGATGGTTCCGGCGGGACGGTCATTTCCGAGTGGACCATCGTCGAGGATCAAGATCTGAAAATGCAAAGATTGTAAATTTTAGAGAAAATCGGGAAACATTTGTTGACCCTCTTGGAGGGCAACCTGGCAACGCCCCGTGGAAATTCCTTTTACTGCTCCTTGGTGTCTGGTTCCTCTCCGACACGGCACGCCACAAATAATGCTGTAAAACTAAAAAATTAGAAGATAATATAAATTATAAATAAAATATTCCTTTTAGCAAACTCACCAAAACACCTGTGAAAACGCTAAGTCCAAAACTGGCACTTCTCAGATTTCGGCAAAGTTGCCAAGCAAAATGAAGTTCGGTTCAGTGATCTCAAATTTGACAAATAAAATCAAAACAAACCCATCTCAAAATTGACATCGCTGAACCGAACTTCATTTTGATTGAACGAACTTAAAAATTGAGTTCCCCCAGTAAGCGTGCTTATCTTCCTTTAGACACCCGAACAAATACTTTTCGCGATTGATTTCACACACAAAACGCCTGAAAAATGTGCAAGCTCCGAACCGACGAACCGTAGGCCCCTTTGCCCAGAAAATTTCTTTTCAAAAACAAAAAACAAAAAACAAAAAACAAAAAACAAAAAACAAAAAACAAAAAACAAAAAACAAAAAACAAAAAACAAAAAACAAAAAACAAAAAACAAAAAACAAAAAACAAAAAACAAAAAACAAAAAACAAAAAACAAAAAACAAAAAACAAAAAACAAAAAACAAAAAACAAAAAACAAAAAAAAAAAAAAAAAAAACAAAAAACAAAAAACAAAAAAACAAAAAACAAAAAACAAAAAACAAAAAACAAAAAACAAAAAACAAAAAACAAAAAACAAAAAACAAAAAAAAAAAAACAAAAAACAAAAAACAAAAAACAAAAAACAAAAAACAAAAAACAAAAAACAAAAAACAAAAAACAAAAAACAAAAAACAAAAAACAAAAAACAAAAAACAAAAAACAAAAAACAAAAAACAAAAAACAAAAAACAAAAAACAAAAAACAAAAAACAAAAAACAGAAAACAAAAAACAAAAAACAAAAAACAAAAAACAAAAAACAACGCTATAACATTATTTCTGCGTAAGAAGTGTCACAATTTGTGACGTTTGAGTAATCCCCTTTCAGCGGCGTACCCCATGTCCCTTCTCGGAACAATAACAGAAAACGTCACTGAACTCGATAAATCTACTACGAAGGACACCATTTGCGGAAGTTATGGCCAATGAAGCCCAACCCTGGAACGATCCGACGAACTTTGGCCGACCTTGGACCTCCCTCAAACACTCACTAAACCCCGGGGAACTCTAGTGTTCTTTTTTTATTTGCTGTATGTGTAGTTATGTAAGTATGCTCGATATAGAGTGTGTGGATTTCATAGTATCTGGCAGGCGCAACGATAAATCACAATGAGGAATAGGCTGGGAGGCAGCGGGAATAAGTCTATCTGGAAAATTCGCGCTTCACAGCATCAGAATCAGCTCGACATTTTGGTCTGGAAGGTGCGGTTTTGAAGGTGGAACTAATTTTCATAGTTTTTGTTGAAATTTATTGTGTTTCTTTTTATTTTTGGAATTGATTTGTTTTCCACAAAAGCCAAGTAGAAATAAAAGTTTTTTCATGTTTTTTTTTATCGAATATCCCAAGATTGAACCTCTTACCCTAACCATACTGAATGTTCCATCTGAAACAGAATGAACTCTGTATTTTTTTTCGTTTTTTCCTGCAACAGCAGCAGCAGCAATGGGCGCTCTCTGCTGATTTGAATGATGATCTCGATTTGACTTTTATTGCTCGTTTTCAGCGCGGTGAGAGCGGGTCGGCTAAATTTGGAAAAGCGCAAACATTTTCTATGTGTTTGGAAAGCTAATTTTGGAACTCCTTAAACCTCGAGACGGTGAAACAAAAAGCAGCACCAAGAACGAGTGGTTGATTTACAAATTGATTAAATTATGGTTGGCCTCCTCCCTTCAATAATGGAAATTAGCCACGTTTGACTGGGTACTTCCAACTGAAAGGAAGAAAAACCGCCGTCTGATAATATCACGTTCCTGAGTGGTTTTCGGGGTGAGACTAAATGGAACTGAGTTTTATTTTTGAGATCGATCATTTATTGATTGCATTTGCATATTTGATAGAGATTTGATTTTTACACGGAGAGACCGGCCGGGGCAAATCTAAGAAAATCTTGGTTAATTTAACTAAAAGTATGGGTTAATTTTTTACACAGCTATTTTTCAACAATCGATTGTTGATTTTGTTAACCCGAAATTGCTGACCACCAGTAACTAAAATTAACTAAAAAAATAGTTGAAATTGCATTTTTTGTTGGTTGAATGGCCGAAAAAAATTCTAGCAGTAGACTGCTAGAATATTTTTTTCAGAAAATTAACTAAAAATTTCTTGTTTTCAGCTGAAATATTGTGGAATATTCTGTTAAAAACTGGCTGAAACATATTTTTCAACTATTTTTCAACAATTTTTTTCGTTGTATCAACCGAAATATTTTTGCATGCAGCAAATTATTAGTTGTTTATAACAAAACATTTCTTAATTAGACATAATTTATGTAAGTGTTGATATATATTTTCTATAATTATCTAACGATATAGGCTGGGCCGATTTTCTAGCTATATTTTAACGAATGTCTTACTTGTATACAGAAAAATATTCGTACATGTAGTCAATAATTAGCTGTTGTTAGCAATATTTTTATTGAATTTGCAGTAAATTTTATAATAATGCCTCACCAATTAATGCTGAGTTTTTTTTTATTTTCGCATTAATTCTGCCTAAAAATTTAACGTATTGTACTAATTTGTTTTTTTTTGCATTAAGTTGTTAAATTACTGTTAAAAAGCATCAAAACAATTTTTTCCAACTGTTGTAATAAAACATGTAAAGTTTGACTAATTTAAAAAAAAATACATTGCATTAATCTAAAAAAATAATAAAAAGCATATTACAAAATTCTCGTGAATTCCTTAAAAATAGAAACCGAGCAAAATTTTCACCAAGTTTTAAGCTTATATTTTTATTATGTTGTATGAAATTAAGTGTTGTATTCACTTACCATCACTGTTAAATCATCCGATAAGTCATCATCATCTACAACGGTCTCAGGACACAGAATTTTCACCAAAGTGAACCTTTTGCTGCAAATAGACATTTGGAATTTATTATTAATTTAATACAAAATTCTTCATTTCGGCTATTAACAGAAAAAGGAACGTAAATAAATGTAATTATACACGGAGAGACCGGCCGGGGCAAATCTAAGAAAATCTTGGTTAATTTAACTAAAAGTATGGGTTAATTTTTTACACAGCTTTTTTTCAACAATCGATTGTTGATTTTGTTAACCCGAAATTGCTGACCACCAGTAACTAAAATTAACTAAGAAAATAGTTGGAATTGCCATTTTTGTTGGTTAAATGGCCGAAAAAAAATCTAGCAGTCGACTGCTAGAATATTTTTTTCAGAAAATTAACTAAAAATTTCTTGTTTTCAGCTGAAATATTGTGGAATATTCTGTTAAAAACTGGCTGGGAAATGTTTTTCAACTATTTTTCAACAATTTTTTGTCGCTGTATCAACCGAAATATTTTTACATGCAGCAAATTATTAGTGGTTTATAACAAAACATTTCTTAATTAGACATAATTTATGTAAGTGTTGATATATATTTTCTTTAAATATCTAACGATACAGGCTGGGCCGAATTTCTAGCTATATTTTAACTAATGTCTTACTTGAATACAGAAAAATATGTGTACATGTAGTCAATAACTAGCAGTTGTTAGCAATATTTTCATTGAATTTGCAGTAAATTGTGTAATAATGCCTCACAAATTAATGCTGAGTGTTTTTATGTTCGCATTTATTCTGCCTAAAAATTTAACGTTTTGTACTAATTTGTTTTTTTTTTTTCATTAAGTTGTTAAATTACTGTTAAAAGCATCAAAACAAAACTTTTTTTTTAACTGTTGTTATAAAACATGTAAAGTTTGATTTATGTTTTAAAAAAATTACGTTGCATTAAACTAAAAAATAATAAAAAAAATTTTTACAAATTGTTTTAAACATATTTAAAAAAGATGTTTAATTTAACATGAATTCCTGAAAAATAGAAATCGAGCAAAATTTTCACCAAGTTTTAAGCTTATATTTTTATTATGTTGTATAAAATTAAGTGTTGTATCCACTTACCATCACTGTGAAATAATCCGATAAGTCATCATCATCTACAATGGTCTCAGGTTTAGTTATTTTTCTTGTGGTTGGACACAGAATTTTCACTATAGTGAACCTTTTGCTGCAAATAGACATGTGAAATGTATTAGTAATTTAATACAAAATTCTTAATTTTGGCTATAAACTGAAAAAAGGAACGTAAATAAATGTAATTATATTGAGGAAAGAAGACATATCAATAATGCTACTTACCAAGGTTGCATTAATTTAACAATTACTTTTGGCAACAAATTTTCATTGCATTTGATTCAATTTATTCAACGTACTCCGATTCCTGAAAAAAATATTTTGAGTTTTACTTACCAGTTTATTGAGCAGTCGAATTTCAACAAAACTTTCAAGATAATAATTATCTTCTTTTATATATTTTTATTTTTTGATATTTTACTTCATCTCTATTTTTTATGTTGTCATGTGTACGCATTTCTATGTATTTTATAATTGATGATTCTGAAAAAAAAATGGTTCATTAAGATTTTATCCGTCGTAAGCACGAAGCTTTTTAATGATTCAGTTTTCTAATAAGAATCACGTAACATAAATTATTGAGCAAAAATAAACCCATACTTACTTGGATTAACCAACATTTTGTTAAATTTGTCCGGGCTGCTCTATCCGTTAAGAGTTGGTCCGTATCTCCCTTCTACTGCCCTCTCTTTCCATCAAACATTCTTATAACGTGTTCAACTCACTCGCAATAGAGGTTCTCATGGCGAAGGTCGTCCTCTTGCTCTTCATAGTTTATCACCTGCAAAGAAATCATCAACAAACCTACTCACCAATTCCACCTCCCCAGTTGCAACACTTTGATTTGCCAATTCAACATTAGTTAAATAGTGTAATTTTTACCTTTCACATCCTCTCACTTCATAATTAACAACACAAACTCAACAAATCGACCGCTCTCGTTCGAATCCTGACTTCAAATGACAGACGTAAACAAACCCAAGTTCATCTTTTAAATATTCATCCAAATGTAAATTATATTCAACCAAAAAAAAATTTGATTTTCCTAAAACCAAAGCTAACAGTCGAGCACGTTCATTCGAGTTCGGGAAATCTGTTAGCTTTTTGCCTTTAGCATTTTCAACAAACAGGTTATTAAATTAATACTTAATTTTGGTTAATTTAACAGAAAATTGGCAGTGACAAGTACGTTTTTGTTAAAATTTACGAAAGTAAAATCAACAATTTTAATTGTTAAAATTTCTGGGCACGGTCTCTCCGTGTAATGAGGAAAGAAGAAATATCAATAATGCTACTTACCAAGCTTGCATTAATTTAACAATAACTTTTGGCAACACACTTTCACTGCATTTGATTCAATTTATAAAACGTACTCCGATTCCTGAAAAAAAATATTTTGAGTTTAACTTACCAGTTTATTGAGCAGTTGTATTGCAACAAAACTTTCAAGATAATAATTATCTTCTTTTATATATTTTATATATTTTTATTTTTTGATATTTTACTTCATCTCTATTTTTTATGTTATTTTATAATTGATGATTCTGAAAAAAAAATAATGGTTCATTAAGATTTAATCGCGTGAAGCGTGAATCATTTAAAAGATTCAGTTTTCTAATAAGAATCACATTAGATAAATTATTGTGCAAAAATAAACCCATAATTACTTGGATTAACCAACATTTTGTTAAATTTGCCCGGGCTGCTCCATCCGTTAAGAGTTGGCCCGCATCTCCCTTCTACTGCCGTCTCTTTCCAAAAAACATTCTTATAACTTGTTCAACTCACTCGCATAAGTTGTCCTCATGGCGAAGGTCGTCCTCTTGCTCTTCATAGTTTATCACCTGCAAAGAAAACATCAACAAACCTACTCACCAATTCCACCTCCCCAGTTGCATCACTTTGATTTGCCACTTCAACATTAGCCAAATAGTGTAGTTTTCACCTTTCACATCCTCTCACTTCATAATTAACAACACAAACTCAACAAATCGACCGCTCTCGTTCGGAGCCTGACTTCAAATGACAGACGTAAACAAACCCAAGTTCGTCTATTAAATATTTAACCAATTGCTAATTATATTCAACCAACAAAATTTTTGATTTTCCTAAAACCAAAGCTAACAGTCGAGCACGTTCATTCGAGTTCGGGAAATCTGTTAGCTTTTTGCCTTTAGCATTTTCAACAAACAGGTTTTCAAATTATTACTGAATTTTGGTTAATTCAACTGAAAATTGGCATTGACAAGTACGTTTTTGTTAAAATTTAAGAAAGTAAAATCAACCATTTTAATTGTTAAAATTTCTGGGCACAGTCTCTCCGTGTAAATTAAATTCAGTTTTAATACTGAATGACAATGTGGTTGAAGAAAACCAGAGGAGCAATGTCTTCAAAATGACCAACAAAATCAGTTGCAACGATGTAACTTGCAAATATCTCAGTAAGACCCTGAAAATTCAATAAGTACACACAGCAACAAGCCCAGGACTGTTTCTCAACCGCAGAAGGAAAAATTGAAATCTCACCCTCCTACCCCATCATTTACAAACAATACCACCATCTGATGGAAAAAGCGACGACCATGAAAGAAGGAAAAAATAGTAGAATGTTGATATTTTTTTTTGCTGTGGCATTCCCTGCTCGTGATTAATGTATTTCATATTTCAGCCATTGTTTTTTCTTATGGTACTTTCTTTTTCTGTCGCGAAGCAAACAATAGCAAGATCCAAGAATCGTGAGAGAAATTGGATCCTAAGGCGATTGGATTCCTGGGTGGTTTAAATCGGATCTTTCAGAACGTAAATTTTTCAAGAGTACATAGCTCGCTTTGCGTATTTTTGTTACTGTTATTAATTTTAATCTCTCGGAGCAATAACTTCCAACATACTTTTTTTTCTAAACGGCCAGGCCAACTACGTAAAGTTAACCGAAAAGACGATTCATTGGATTTAATTGTATTACGTTATCTGGCTGAAAACAAATAATGTCAAATTTCTATGCCAAAAACTGCTTCGCGGAAGATGAATACACCGAATGATTGTCAGGAAAACGATTTCCAAAAGATGAATCAGCAGTATAACAATGAAAGAAAATTGGTTAATTATTCACGGGGTCTTTTCTGGGGGAGTAGTATTCTTTGAAAATCCACAATTGGGTCCTAAAATGAAGCTTAGATTGCTGATATTATTGTGTACAGCGATAAAGCTTATTTTTCTGAGTACAATGACCCTTTGTACGACCACAAAGAGTTTAAAATGGATTTTTAAATCAATTTTGAAAAATTAACCTCGCGGTCCTTCTTGACAGAAAAGCTTCTACTTGACAGCTCGTTCCAAGGGGACCATAGTTGATCCATCGAAAAAATGTTGTCTAGTCAAAAACAAATTTTGCATTAAAATGAAAAAAAGTGATCAGAAATGGTTTTTAATCGTGTTTTTTACCGTTGTACATAAAAATTGACATGGGCTTTAGTACCCAATTATCAAAAATGACTCACAGTTGAGCATAAAACTAACCAATTTCACTTTTCTGTGGTGATTTGTACACTCAATTGGCCCAGAAACATTTCTCAAAAGAGAATTTATCAAAACAATAAATTCAATATCACAAAAATTGCAAAATAGAAAGAGGGTGCGCAATTCTAACAGAAAATTTCCCAAATTTCCAATAAAACCTTTATAACTTTTTTTTCCTTCGGTTCCAATCACTTGCGTGCCTCAGGAAAACTACTCCCTGCGTTATCTCCCAAAAGAATGGGTATGGATTGAACCATGAATCATGATCCATGTGAACTCATGATAATACAAAATTAAAATAGACAAAACTTCGACCTACACAGAAAAAAATATGTGAATTTACTCGACCCCAGGGTTGTTAAAATATCAAAATATCAGCTCTCAGCAACTACAATCATCCCGCCTGAATGTTCATGCCTCAAATACAACTGCTCTTCTCTCCTTATTGAAACTCTCAGCGCCGAAGATAGCCGAACACGTTTTCGTGTTTACACACTCGCGATTGGCATTATCCTTTTCTCTCTCATTCCCGCTTCTACGATCATGCTACCGCAACAGCGTTTAACCACAAAAGCCGCCACAAAACCAATTTCGCAAACGCAGTTTAATGGGACGTCATGCGTGGTCGGCTCCCAATCGCCATCTCATTGCAGTTTTCGGAGAGATTGAGAGACTCAGCGGTGAGAGCGCAGAATCGAGGAAAAGGGAAGGAGTGATAGAGAGGGAATACCATTGCTGGGAATCACTAGACACAAGAAGAGAGTATGTTTTTGGAGCAGAGAAAATCAATTGATAGCTTTTCTTTCACTCATTTGCAACACTGCTCGACACGGAAAAAATAAATCACATGTAAACTAAGTTGATGTAAATTTGAGATTCGACGTAAACGGTTGAATCACACGGAAAATCATGTATTTACGTATAATTTGTTGCAAATTTACATCAAATTGCATTTAAATTTAAATGTTTAAGGAGGTGCAAAAGTGTTACATCATGAATGATGTAACATTCGGAATTATTTTTTTGTGTGTATGTATAGGAAAAATGTTCAAAAATTTCAAACAATTATAACTTTTTCGATCGCCCCGCAAATAAAAGGGGATGTTCCAAACTTTTCATTTGCTTTTTTTTCATTTTTTTCAGAAAATTTAAGCATTCTTTTGAGCAAGCATTTTAAAAGAAGGAATGTTTTCAATATAAATGGTTTCCAATATTGTAACAGTAATTGAGATTGAATTGTTTTTAAGATCATTCATAAAGATATATATTTTTTTATCAGCAATTCCCCACGAAAACAGCATTGAAAAAAACAAAAGTGCTCGGATCGGGCTCAAAATTTTTCTGGGGGTTCCCTGGCCGAAATAATTCGACCCGTATTTTTTTGTTTGGTCATTAGGGTGACCTACACCGTGTTAGGGTGGTTCGAAAAATTGCCGTTTTCGTAGAATTTCGCAAAAACCACTTTTTTTTTTCAAAAAATCATAGTTCCTCGCCATTTTAACCGATTTAAACTGTCTTACACGCAAATGAAAGGTGATAATTGGCCTTTCAAAGAAAAATAGTAAGAAGTTTAAAAAAATGTAGCCTAACATATAAAAAGGTATTATGAAGCTTTAAAAAGCCGTTTTAAAGTGTCTGGACCTATGTCTGGAAATATTTTTATCGGATTCCTTGGACAATTTTACGAAACATACTAAAAAATGGGAGGAGTTTATTAACAAGATTCCGAGATATGATTTTTTGAAAATAAAATTCTGTTATTCCAACGCGCCACGATGATGGGAACAAAGATGGGAAGATTAAGAAATTGCAAAAAATCAACTTTTATCACTAAAATTGCGATAATTTCAAAATTTCAGCGATGACCTTTACATGTTTGGGTATCAAAAATAGCGTATTTTTAATACGGAAATTTGTGGTAATGCAGTTAACCCTCTAATCAGCCAAAAATGGTAATGCAGTTAACCCTCTAATCAGCCAAAAATCAATTTTTCAATAAATTTTCGACCTTTATTGGAAAGAAGAACTCTTGAAATTTTAGAAAAATTTAGGATTGGAAGTATGACTTCTTATGTGTGATTTTGCCAATGTTTTTAAAAGTGTCATTATTTTAAGGGTCAACTTCGGATGTGTTTTTTACTAACATTTCCTGTATTTTAAGTAAAAGGAAGTATGCAGACTATGCCTCTACGTATTTTTTTTTACAATTTAAATGATGAACTAGAAAGGCAAAATGTAATGACAGGAGGAGGTAGAATAAGCTAAGTACTACTCTAATCTCTAATCCAATCTAACACAAACGCAACCAGTCCGATGAAAGCATGCTGGAAAGTCTTGTGATAAGATTACGCCCCAAGCACTTTTCTTGTCAATTTTAATAATTGCAATACATCCGAGAACACCCGAAAATGTAATACAAAAATTAAAGAGGCCAGCCCTACTGCGTTGTGTTTACCGCAGAGAGGATTCTGTGAACGGATCACATTTCACAGAATCTAAAGGGGATGAAGGATGCGTGGACATACCGTACCAAACGCTCCGAATCAGTTAGGTGTGGTGTGTTAGTGTAAATTTGGCAGATTAATTATATTTTTAGGGGGGAAGTGACATTCAGCAAAATGGGATTAAGAAATGGAAAAGTGAGGAAGGGGTTCGAGGGCTATTTACTTTATGGTTTAATAATATAGGGGAATAAAATCATTTAGCAAATAATGATGGAAAGTTCTCACCAAGAATCAGAAAATCATCAAATCTTCAAAAGACACAGCCAGATTGTGCCCCAATCGGCAGCTCATAAGTTATTATCCTGATCAACGGCCACATCAAATCAGCCAAGATCTCCTCGTCATTTGCGTGATTGAGGCTCTATCCAAGGTCAGCGACGTCTTCCCGGACATGCAGCAACAGCTCCTGGTTCTGCCAAATCCATCAAAGGAATCGAAACCCGGATATCTCCACCATCTCCAACTTTTCCACCACAACTCACAAGTTCGTCTAGAACTAGCCGATAAGACTTTGACGGAAATCCTCAGAAGACGAAACAACGCGGAGCGAAAAATCAAACCAACCGGCCGCGGTCATAGCTTGCTTCGATCTCGTAGTAGTTTAGTAATTTTTGTTTTTGGTAGAATAGGCAAATATTACAAAAAAAAAAAAACATTCTAAATCCAAACTAAAATACTAAAAATAAAACAAGAAAAACATAAAACAAGAGAAGTAAAGTTTTTCGTAGAACAAAAGTTGCTCAAAATGACCTCCTAAACAAAGGAAAAATAAAAATAAAACGAAAAAAATGTGGGCAGTTGAGGGTTAAAATCGGTTGAAATGGCGGGAAGCCATGATTTTTTGAAACAAGTGGTTTTTACGAAAATCGACGAAAATTGTCATTTTTCGGACCACTCTAACACGGTGTGGTTCACCCTAATGACCAAACAAAAAAAATAAGGGTCTAATTATTTCGGCCAAGGAACCCTCAGAAAAAGGAGCCCGATCCGAGCACTTTTGTTTTTTTCCATGCTGTTTTCGTTGAGAATTGCTGTATAAATAGGGACCATACATAAAACACGTGGACAATGCAAATTCCTGCTGATAATCAAACATCTATTTTGAACCTTCCCGCAACAGCTTTTAATTAACTTTTGTTTCAAAATGTGTCACTTTGTTATTAAACTTGTGCCAATCACAACCAACAGGGCTCCGGTAGTAGCATCGGTCAAAAGTTGAGCTCGGCCATTCTCCGAAGCTCACTGGCTCTGCATTGTCCTGCTGGAGGGCCACCACCGCTGTGCTGGTATGCTGCCTTATGCTCTTCGACCGTGATTTAATATTTATTTATATAAAGGACGATTAGTGCACGGCATTATGGCGTCCCTTTCTCCGTCAGTCAGCGTCGTCTCTGCTTCTGCTCCTACCAGAGCTGGGTTATTTCTATTTATTTTGCACTCCCGCCGCACGTAATAGTTTTATGTTCGTTATGAAAGAATCTCCACCTCGTGGGATCCTCCGGCCCAGCATGATTGATTGAGTGACACGTGCACTACTTATCTTCCACCTACCTACCATGTGTGTTCTTATAGAAGTGACACACACACATGTGGTGATATCCCTTTGCCCAGCAGGAGGTGGGACGGTTTGACCTCTTCTTGTGACGCTAATTTCTTTGGCCCGGATTCTCTCGAACTCCCTTGGGAGATTGCAGCTATAACGTCCTTTCGTCGTGGATGGCTTTGAGGAAATTAATTCCCTCTGCAGAGAAAAATAATGGATCAATCCTGATTCATGGAAGAGGGCGTCCCACACGGAGGTCATAATTTTGCCGTAAAGGGACACTTACGTCCAACTTACGTCAATTGAAGTAAGATGCAAATGGCTTACAATAGGAAAAAAATATTCAAAGTTAACTTAAATCCTAATAGCCTCCAAAGTACACATGATTTGGTAAGCAATGGAGCTGAGTATTGAAAAGTATTATTTTTTAAATTATTTATTGAAAAGTGACTCAAAATAGAATACGTTGTCTTATGTCACAAAAAAAAGCTCCATGACAAGGCATAATTTGTCAACCAACTATTTCTGCATGGGAAATTGTTTCATTCTATTTTAAGTCTCCAGCATATTGAATCTACGATGCTGTATAAAAATTCCACCTGGCCTTTTTTACCATCCAATAACGAAAAGAAAAAAACTCCTCGCGGTAAATTGCGATATGCCACAAGATTGCGCCCCGCGATAACTACTTTCTAGCATTTGAATATTTGATTGCGATTCTCGGTAGGATTCAATTTTCCTTCGCTTTCTTGCGCAATTTTCATATCCCAGAACCTTCTTCCCTGCTCCTCAGATTGGTGTGGTCGGCCGTGTGAAATTGTTTGCTGCCCTGCCAGCTGACTTGCACTCGTTTACCCTCATTGTTTTGCCTGGGAAATGAGTCTTGGTAGCCTTAAGAAAATATAGAGTGATGGTTTTTTTTATTGGAAATTAGAATTTTCTTATGTAAGGTAAACTTTAAATAAAAATGTCTTTCTAAAAATAAATTATCGAAAATATTATCCAACCACAGTTCTAATTATAGCAAATTGGGCAAAAATTATCAAACGTTGAAATTTAAATCTATAATTATTTTTTTGGTTTACATTTTTTCCCAAAAAAAAATTGTGGATTTTCAAAATGTGTTATTATGTATTTGAAAATGTTTTACCAGTGTGGGTATCAAATTACATGGTTTTGACAACTAACGAGAATATTGGCATTGGCATTTAGGAGAAAATGGACACAATCCCGATGCATATAACACCCGTTATTTGTTTTGAAAAGAACTTTTTGTATAATAATACAGCAATTCCCCACGAAAACAGCATGTTTCGAAAAAAGATCACCGATCGGGCTCATAATTTTTCTGGGGGCTCATTGGCTGAAATAATAAGACCCGTATTTTTTTGTTAGGCCATTAGGGTGACCTACGCCTTGTTAGTGTGGTCCGAAAAATGGTCGTTTTCGTCGATTTTCGCAAAAACTACTTTTTTCAAAAAATCATTGTTTTGAAGTGTTAAGCTTCCAATTCTCATGATTTTTTCCCCGAAATATTCTACCAAACAACGAGAAAAGCAGGGGGTGCATTTTGCCCCCTCTCCCCCTAAAACTATTTTTATCTGCAGCGATTCCACGTCAAACCTGGTTCAAATTTGGCATGGGAGTTCCTTGGCTTAAATAATGAGACTCGTTTTTTTTGGCGAATAGGGCGGTCTTATCCGAAATAGGGTGGTCCAGAATATTGCGTTTCATAACGAATTTCGCAAAAGCCCTTTTTAAAAAAATCAGATTTCCGGAACGGCTGAACCAGTTTTCGCTCGCCACATTTAAATTTAGGCTTTTAATAAAAAAAAATAATGATAGTAATAATAAAATACTAACACAAATTGGAGTCCTGTGGTCAAAGACAATCTTATGGGAAATTGGACGAGCTTTCCGGTAAAAATATTTTCGAGACTCAAAAATCAAGTCTGTCATATAGAAATTGCCAAAAACCATAAAAAAAACATTTTTTTCAACATTTTTTTTCAAAACCGCTGTAACTTCACAAAGATTGGACTGAGGACAATGGTCAATATGGAGACTTTTATGTAAAATTGTCTGGAAATCAACTCTCGTGTCCGGTTTTTAAAAATTTTGATGTTTAGAGCCCTTTTGAAAAAACAGTGTCAGTAAATGATTTTTGTAATTTTTTAGGTGAGTTGCTCCATCCAGGATTTTTCGTGAGTCTTTTTGTAATATCCTAGGATATTTTCACAAAAATTTTGAACGAAAAAAAAATCGTGGGCTCACCTTCAAATTTGACTTTTAAACTTAAAAATCAAAAAATCTCATAAAAGTGGAGTGTTTCTTTTTTCAAAAATCCCGTAAAATTTCCTACAAGTTTGTCTTTGACCACTTTTTGATACGATGCAACGGCTTTGAGATACAGCAATATTTAAATTACGAAATACAAAAATATTTAAAACACTTACGCCCTTCTCAAATGTCATTATCGAGTGAAACTGGCTCCATATACACAAAAATGGCTTATATAAGCGTAGGATAACATGTCTAAAAAGTTTCATTGAAATCGGAGAGGGTCGGGTACAACCGATTCCCTATTTGACATGGAATTGCTCTATATAAAAAAGGTAGGAATATTTTCGTGCTTTTCCATTCATTCAAATATAAACAGTTACGAAAAATGAAAAACTCTTGCTTCTTAAATCTAGAGTAAATTTTCGAACAACCTATGAGTCATGGATTTCCTATGCAGATATGACCTTTTGAAAAATTATTCTAGAAATATTGTTGTTTTCTATCTTTTTCAAATCTATCCTTCTTGGTCACATTGGTTCCTTAGACAGTTTAAATATATATAGAAAAATTCGATATATATTTTTAAAGATAAAATTCGTCCTTTTGTCCTTTCGACGTTTTGTCCATTCGACCTTATTTCTTTCGACCTTTTTTCATACATTATTACTTTATGATTTTTCAGGATGTTTTACTTTCCACATTTAAGAGGATTTTGATTTATGATTTATGAAAAAAAATCTGACATCGGTACAACAATCGAACTTAAAGTATACCATGCGTTTCCATTGAAATAGGTTCCCAGCTCACTGCATTTTGCTGGAAGCGCTTGGTGCATTGTGCTCGATTATTGTTCCGACTTTTATGTTTTTTTTAATAAGGCCATTGCAAATATTTTTCAAAGGTTTTGTCCCTCGGCTTTGGCCGGGGTCGAGGGAGGGGGGCAAAAAATAAAAAAATAATATAAAAATTGAAATAAAAGCCATACTCTCAACATTTGAATACAAAAAGTGTTTTAAAATGCATTTTACACTAATTAAGTTGTTTTGCAATCATTAGTCTTCAAAAAATGTAAAATTTGACGAAATCAAAAAACTCAACGAAAAACCCAAACATGCTAAAAATTATTCTGAACGCAAGGGAATGCATTTTAAATTGATTTGAGCTGATTGCACTTAAATTTCCATTGAAATTTTGAAGTTAAAAAAAATTCCCCATGATTTTTGGGTCAACTTTGAAGGGGGGATTGACAAAAACTTCAAATAAAATTTGTACCAGCCTTATATACAAACCTGTAAATGGATATTCCCATTTTTTTGGGCATGCTACGTAAAACTTCTTTAATAATCATAAAAAATGTTTTCAGCTGTGAGTTTTTTAGTCCTGAGACCTTCAAAGCAGTAAAAAAGATTTTCATTTGATGTGAAAGGGTATTCAGCTATGTTTTTAAAATGTCCTAACGATTTTCATCAAAAACCCCCTCCCCTCAGATTTTGATAGGAAAAAATACGAGTCTTATTATTTTGCCCATGCCAAATTTGAGCCAAATCGGAGCACTTTTGATCTGGATCCTGCTGGTGTGTCGTGGAATCACTGACTTTTTAGATGTACCTTTCATCTATAAAGTCAGTAATTCAGCAAAGAGTGCAATTTTTTTAGGGATTTCCCTTGAAACCATTTTTTTTTAACTCTGCACGATTTCGAGCTACAAATCATTTAAAAAATGTGGCTTAGTTGAAACTTTTAAAAAATGAAGGGTCCCACCGTTTCAAGATATCGAGTGTTTTTTTTTTTTACAAGATATTATAAATTTGAAACTTGAAACTTTTGTTTTGTATCAACACCCTGATAAACTCCAGGCGAGGTCGGCGATGGCTCAGCAACATTTTCTGTGGTGCATTATTCAGTAGGCAGGCAGGCATTGATATCACTAGAAAGTGAGAAAGAGAGAGAGCACCAAACCGCAGCTAAAAGGGCCAGACAATCAATTTTCCCCGATAAAATCCATTCGATGGGAAGTGCAGCCGAACCTAGCGCGGTGGCCTTTTGGATAAAGTTAAAGGGTATGAAAGGAATTATGGAGAAAATAATATTTTCCGTGCTGTGGAGACACTCCGCGGCGAACTTGACCTTGGTGGAGGTCTCACGCGAATGTTGCATGCAATCACCGATCGAAATGGGAAAAGTACTTGTAAGAAATAGATTTGAAAAGTTCGTTTGATTTTTGGTTCAGAATTCGAATTGAAAAAAAAAGGTTAGGTCAATACACAAACTAATGTTTTACTTAACAAAGTTAAAGTTTTGGCCTTGTACAAAATATGTTCAACAAAGCAAGGCTATTTCGCCAATTCACATCACAATGTTAACCTCAAAGCCCTTTGAAGTCTAAGAATTCGGCGTTGACTTTGCTTGCGGCTTCCGAAAAGATCACAGATGGTCGTCGTCTTTGAACTGAATTAAAACAACGCAAATGACGAGCACGCTGCTATTCACGAATCCTCGCCGGAGGGCATCCACGTGGGCTGCTCATGCTCAAACTCCACGTGGAATCAGAACCCGAAGGAAGTCCTGGTGGCATTCCCCAAGTGTACCGAGAGCAGCCAGGTACAGGGAGGTATTTGGATGGAAATTCTTTGCCTTCGTTTCATGGTTATGTGCTGGGATGGTTGTGTTATTGTTGAGCTGGATTACGGTTGAAATCGTTCCGAAGAATACTCTACATAGCAAGTGCAACAACTATTCCGAGAAAGAGAGAGCCAGGAAGAAACCATGGTCTGCAGCATAAGCACCTAGAGAAGATGTGCTCGTGGAGGAAAAGCCAGCAGAAAAGTTAATGTTTCACAACCGGTCAGCACTGCAAGCTTCTGATGTTTTTGCTTTGATGGCCAGCTTTAGGATTGTTTGAGGTTGTTTTTTATGAGGAAACGAAAATTAAATTTTCAGGATTTGCAACGGTAACGAAATTTTCTCCTGCCTTGGTTCACCTTTATTGAAATGAGATTTTCGCCGTAAACAATGAAATACATCTATCAGTAATGCTTCGGAGCAGAAAAATTTAAGGCAAATGCTTCAACACCAATATGACTCACAGACTTATCTAACAATTCAAAAAACTCTTGATAAAACCTAAATGAGGGAATCACCAGCGATAAATACATACCTATTAGCGGTACCTTGTCTTTTTGATAAGAATTTCGCAAAAGCAAAGCAAAGCAATCCACTTTAACGACCCCCAGGACTTTTGTGGTCTCTGTTGCAAGTTTCTGCTCATTTCTAGGCGTCCGAAGGTTATCACCCAAAACCTCATTTACGCATATCGCATGTGCCTTTTTTGACTTAAACTTTTCAACTTAAACTTTTGGCTCGGTTGAAATGAGGGGTGTTTTATAAAATCTGACTTCCTAGGCATATTTTTGAGAATTTGAGGAAAGGGTCAGAAGTTACGACCATTTTGGGGTAAAAAAGATGCAATATTATAACTCAGATATCTCGAAAAAGTGCAGGCCAAATCTCAGGGGCATTTATCTTAAAACTCGAGGTATCTGAGCTTAGTCTTAGTTTCTGAAATTTTAGAAATGTGTCTACGTGGCTCCAAACTATTGGTACAATCTTCAATATTTTTGAAGTAAAGTTTCAGAAAATTGTTCGACCTTTACGAATATATTTAAAGATGCTCAAGCTTGATCGTTATCTCCAGGAGTACAAAATCACCTTGTGTACAAAAATCACTTTTTGGTGGGTATAACTTAGAAACGGTGTACCTTATCAAACATTATGTTAAATACTTTTCGATTGAAAATTCGATTTTAAATAATAAAAAAATTAAAATGTAGTCATGTTGTCCAAAAATGTGTTTCGTCCACGTATTTAAATTCGTAGCTTTGTCTAAACTGTTTTGAATACTTTTTGCCATCGTTAAATTATTATCTTTTCTTGCAACTTTCCCGAAAACACAAATCATTCAGAAAATTGATTCTCAAGATACATTTCTATATATCATTTTTTTGTATGGTCACAACTTAAGTTAGCGTGGAAACTTATATGGATAAATGATGGTAATATTGGTTATGGTGACAGATTGTGTGTCTTAAAAATGTAGAATATTACATCAGAAACTAGTGAATTTTCATCAGTTTCTGGTGAATTTTCATCAGGTTCACATTTTTACACAATTTTTAGGTAATATTACTCAAAAAAGAGGTAATATTCAACCAACCAAGCTTTCAACATTCCAAAATTCAACTTTTTTTATATGTGGATGATGCATGGCAGATGATGGCAGACCGAGTCATGTAGCCTAGCGGTAACGCTTCCGCCTCGTAGATCGGGGTTGAAATCCCGGCTCGGACCAACACAACTGGTGATCGTTTCTCTTCTGGATTCGATTGCTTAGTAAAGGGAAGGTAGTGTATCGTCACAAACTGGCCCTTATCAAGAAACCTTAGGAAGGCGACCTATGGAATGATAACATTAACTTTAACATGTTTACATTAGTTGAGTTAAAAACTGCCACTGAATCCGCTTTGTAAATGCCGGTCCTGATACTCTTCAAGGGTGTTCCCCTCAGGAACTGGGAAAGAGTTACTTTTTTTATGACACAGAAAAAAAATCATGGTAATATTACATTTGGGAAGGGGTACATCTGTTATGTCAGAAAAAATGTGTAATTTTACCTCTGAAAATGTCGCTTTTTCAGTCTAAATTGAGGTATAATTTTATCATAAAAGAGGTAATATTCAACCTTCCAAAATAACACCTTCCAAATTTACACAATTTTTACTGTGAGTGGCTTTTTCGAGCATAGCAAACGTGTATGCAAAGTTTGATGCAAGTAAAAAATCCGAACATTTATCATTCAGCGAAATCCCAGATAGTTGCTCGTATAGTAAATCTTCTATTTAATTAACATGATAATATCATTTACACAGCTGTTTATGTGTTTAGTGGCTTAATTTTAAAGATATTATCATTAAATAATTAAAGATTTACATACATAGAAAAGTTAACAGCGACATTTTTTAAATTGGATTACTCGGCAAAAAAAAGCTTTTTGATCTAAAAAAAATGTTACCGCAATTAAATAAAAAAAATGCTGATAAACATTTTTTTCTGTGTCTAAACTCTGAGATTTTGTTAAATAGTCAAAGCTCCAAACGCAATGCAAAGAAACATTCGTGTAACTAGACAGATTTTGAAGGATATACAAAAAAAAGAAGGTCAAATAATACACGAAAAAGATATTTTACACAGCAAAAAATGTGTAAAATTTCAAGGTGTAAAATTTAAAGATTCGATATTACCTCTTTTATGATGTTACCTAATTTTTTATTGAAAAGTAGTAAATTCACACATTTTTAGAGTTAAAATTGCATATTTTCTTTCTGAAATTAAAGTTGTACTTATTTTCAGATATGATATTTTGCAAGTTTTAAATTTGGTGATTTATACAGAGAAACCTCTTTTTACGCGGTGCATTACGTTTTCCAAATTTGTCGAATTCTCTGGAACGACGCAACATTTTTGCAATCTTTTAAAAGCAATTTTTAGGTTTTGTTCAGATCTACAACACGCTTTTTGAAGCTTGCAAAAAATGTCTATGGTTTTAAAGAAATTTACGAAATAAAAAGCGTAACGTCACCGCGTAAAAAGAGGTTGCGCTGATAAAAAGTTTATTTCAAATGATATTTAATCATATTTTAAAATGAAAATATGTTTTTAAATCTTTATTATGGTGAAATTAAAAAAAATCGACCTCAGGGATACCCCCTGATTCAGTTTCTAAGGCAAAAATAAGTAACTGTGAAAATTTTGAGTGAAATCGGTTAAGGTTAAAGGGTAGCTATAGATCGTTTAAGTTGGTGAAAAAAAATCTTTTCATACAAAAACGTCTTCTTTCAATCACTAATAACTCGTTAACAACTCGGATCTCGGAAGCCACCTTTTGGTGGAATTTTGAAATATTTGCTGTTCTCCGTACATTTTTGCGTTTCTGTTTTCAAATTTCAACGATAAAAAGCGATCCTTATACCTTAACCGATTTGGCTTAAAATTTGCACAATTACTTATTTTTAACTAAAGAATTGAATTTGGGGGGTATCTCTAAAGATTTTTAAAATTTTTATTTTTGTCTTGTCACACAAGTTTTCATTCCAATTTTGTTGTTCTGTTCCTGTTTTAGCCGACAAAAATCAGAAATATTAAAACAGCGTGCAAAAAAAAACTGACTTCAACAGACAATTCGTTCGTAAAATATTTTAATGTATTTAGACTTTGAATATAATACGTAATCTTTTATCAAATATGCAATAATTTTTTAGTGGTTCAAAATTCCATTTTTTTTTTTGTTTTTTGTTATTGAATACCCCTGAAGCATGGCGGGTTTAAAAAGACCCAGAAAGCAAAAAAAAAAAAAATAACAAAGTTAAATTAAACTCCAGAAATATACAACTTATAATGTAAAGAATGTTCATAAGTAGGTCAAATTTATGTTCATATGCCAAATTCAAATTTAAATGCTTCAAAAAATCTATTGAAATCGATGTATTCAACTGTTCCACTATTTTCTCAACCAAATCTGAACCAAAACATTTTTTTCAATTATGAGAAACCGGGTCAAATAATAAAAAATCCGGGATTTGGGAATTCCCGGTTTTGGAAAGTTCCCGGGAATTCTGCACCGGGAAATCCGGGTAATATTACTACTTTTAATTTTACACCTTCCAAATTTATTCAAGATTTTACTGTGTTCTTCTATAAAAAAATAATTGCTTTGTTGGAACAACTTCATATGATTTCAGTTAGATCTTCAATGTATTTTTAGTTATGATAGGCGATAAGTTTGAAATCAAATAGAATGTATTTCAATAAAATTGGAATCATTTATTTCTATCGACAATTACAGTTTGTACTTGTCAATTTCAGTCGGTTAATAATGTTTCGCTTTGCACTATTAGAAGTAATTTGCGTTCGTGCGTGATTAATGGCCGCATAAATTTCCTCGCCAACGAAGCAAACGTGTTTCATTTCAATTTAAATGTACATACTCTTCACCGAATGAGGATGCGTAAATCAGCGCGGCAATTTCGAAGCACGAGAGCTCATATCCAAAAAAAAAGAACGCTTGCGATGTTCTATAAATCCACCTGTTTTCTTTTTGATCTAAAAAAAGCGCCATTTTATATTTGTAGTTAAATCTGCCCGTACAAACGTCTACCCACGGTGGGCCATGTTTTTTTTTTAAATTTGATATTTTCAGCTCTCCAATGTATGCTGTAGCTCACACATGAGCTGAACGCGTGATGCATCGTCGTTCTGAGATGGACGCTCTACTTGAAACTGTTAAGTGTCGACTATTCTCGGAGGAGACGCGTGGTACTTGAGCGTTTCCTAGAATGAGGCGCAAAATTGAGGTTTTGAAGTTATTTGGGATTTTTTTTTACCTTAAATAAAAAGTTATTAAATTTTTAGTTAAGCGAAAAAATAATTTGGAGAAAAAATAAAACAATCTTATAGGGCAAACTAAATCAAATTTCCTAGACCGTATCGATTGCCAAATTCTTATGACTGGTTTGGCGCGGTGTTGGCGCGGTTGGTTCTGAAAGTGCTCCTCGAATCGTGGATATTATTTATCTGCTCTAATAGCATTGCGGTTTTGGGCCAAAATGGGCAGATGATTGATGTGCTTCGTTTGGGGGTAACTATGCCTGCAAATTGGTCGACAAGTAGTAGCAGTTGTTGTGGCATTGTGATATTTTCATATTTTCATTAGATTTGGAGGGATTTGAAAGTTGATAGATTATTCAATCATTTTGATTTTAAATGTGATCAATAATATTTAACATTATAAGGTTGTCAGCAATATTTAGTTGAAAGAGCATTAACCCCATTTCCAAGCAACCCCAATCCACTTGAAAACAAATCACTGACAGCTGGCCAGGTGGTGATGAAAACTAATCCCGCAGGGAAAATTCATCTTCAAAGCAAATGTCATTAGCAATATCACCGTTTTCACTCTGTCACCCTCCCCCGAAAAAAAAAACACCTGCGAAACACTCGGAGGGCCCTCTATATGTACCGTGTCGCGATTGAAAGTGGCGGCCTGATGTCATCTTGACATTTTCGGTGGTGACACCTTTCCTGCTGTTGATTTTTCCTCTTTTCACCTTCGACAGCGAAAGATGCTTCCTTTATAAAATGTTGTGTAGGGAAATTCTATGTGAAATCAGCAATAAAGTTTACATTTTAACGTGATTTTTGAAACAGTATAAATTTATGAAAAATATGTTTAAAAAATTGAACAAAAAAATCTAAAAATTTCATTCTTCAAAATTCCAGAGAATCAAGATTTTTATCGCACTCGATAACAACTCAATTGCGGTGTCGCGTCGCACAAGATAAGATCTCATCTCTCCTGCGATGTGACACGCGAAGGTCAGGTCTTGGCTGTGTTCACTGTCACAGAAGGCACCGACAGCGTTGGCGGCAGCTTTGGATGCGATATCGAGCGTTTGAAATGTCCTTCTTTCAGTTATCGAGTTATGATGAACGACACGCAATGATTCAATCAGTCGAAAGCGAGCGGACAAACTGGATGGAACAGCTCAGCAGTGTGTTGAGTGCAGAGTGAAACGCTTATGATTATTGGTTGTGAAATGTACTATTTTTGCGTTATAAAATGTAAATAAAAAAATCTTTTGATTTAATTTTGTTAAAAATTATCCTTGTTTTTCTCTTAAATTGCCTTTGCCTTGAAAATGTGTCCGGAGTGTATATAGCTCACTGTAAATTATTGTCTTTAACATTTCAGAACAAGTCTTTCTGGTTTCAGTTCTTGCATAAAATAGTGAAGCATTAAATGTTTTCCTTGAAAATCATAATTTGCGTATTTTTTCTAAGTGTAAATATAGGTATTCTGTGCCCTCCTTCGGTTAAATGTGATTCAAAGCAAAAAAAGTTGTTTTAGATTAAATGATAAATTAACATCAATCAGCAACCAGGCATCCCTTTTTTAATCTTTCTATTTATCCCTCTAAACTATAGTCCATGGTAGCACTAGTGCTCCATATTATTTTTGCATCAAATTGTTATTTCTTAAAAATCATACGCCAATCGAACTATATCTTCTTGCACAATCCTATTTCAGTTGTTTAACGGTACCAATTCATTTTCCATCCAATTTGGTCATGGTTAACAAAAACATAAAAATCTCGATATTGTTTTTGGCAGAAGGGGTTAATACCTTTTTCCAAATGATATGGGCTCTGAGAAACCCCCTACAACAAAATTAAGCACTTTTTTGAAACACACGGACGTCACGCGTGCTCTACGGTAAATTGATCCCCAAAATTCGAATAAATTAAAGATAGACGAATTCTGTCATCGTCAATCGATCGGACGTCGAAAATCGATCGTCCATGATTTTTTGCAGATTTTTCGAATGAATATTTCTCGAGAAATGATTGGATTACGAAGCTTGATTTTGAGTCGGAGCCAAAAGCAAACCCTATACCTTTCTTTAGTAAGAAAGGCAAAAATGAAAATTTTCTAAAATATGAACGGTAAATTTAACTCCAATTCTTGAGTTTTTTTTTAAATGGTCCAATAATTAATTTTTATTTTAGCTTTTTGGTATTGATAATTGGTACTTTTGCATTCAAAACGCCCAAAACGCCCAAAAAATAAAATTATATAATTATTCTTTAAAAAGCTTGTCAAAAAAACAAAAATTTATTTTTATGCCATAATATCGGACTGTCTGTTGCTCAACAAATTAGCAAGAGCTAATCTTAGTTTTTTTGCTTAAAACATGGAGATTTTCTAAAACAAATCTTGCATTGAATTTGCAGAAGAGCTGATTATTTTAAGATTAGTTAATTGAATTGACTTTAATCAAATTAAGTTCTTGCATTTTATATATTTTTCTTATACATTTCAAAAAACTTTGCCATAATGTTCAGAAAATGTATACTTCCACATGAATTTCGGGAATTCCAGGGACATTTTCCCTGAACTGGAAATGTTATTCTCTAGTTGTGAAACGCATTTTCAATTCATTTTTTTCATGTTGAAACCATGGTCGTTAAATTTCACTTCTATATTTTATTATTTTTTTGCCCCTCACCCTTCATTTTGGTTGAAGTCGAGTGACATCACCCTAGAAATTGACTTGCAACAGCCATACTAAAAATTAATAATTTATTCCCCTTTTCACAATTTTCAAAAATGTCTTTCCCCGAGCAGACGGAAATAACTTTGGAATAACATTTTTTGATATTTGAAAATACTAGGCCAATAACATTTTGTGTTATTTATAACAAGTTTTGTTATTCGCCGTTAGGATTTTTTTGTAATTGCATTGTTTTTGTATTAACAGACTAATAAAATTTTAAGTTATCCTTCGAACAAATCTTTGTTATTATTTTTTGTTATTTTAGCAACTAATCCGATCATCCCAATAACATTTGGAGGTATTCTTCCATAACAAAAAATGTTATTCCCAAGTTGTTCTTGCTTTCAATCAATATCAGCCCAATAACAAATTTTGTTCTGATAACAAAACTATTATGCAACTTTTATGCAAAAATTGATTTTTCGAGAAGAATCCATAACACTTTTTGTTATTTTAACAGTATTTGTTATTGAAATGTTATGAATTTTGTTATTACCGTCTGCCCGGGTCTGCAATTGTTTCCATAGTTTTAAGATTTTGAAATTATCAGTGCTTTAATTGAAAAATAAATCAGATAGAACAATTAGGTTTTTATTAAATCTAGATTACTTTTTCAAAAACACTATTTTTTTTTTGTTGATTCATGAAGTTTGTTTTCAACAACATACTTTTGAATAAAAAAGAACAGAAAACTTTTAACCAAATTCTAATAAGGTTCGATTTCAGTTTACTGAAAACTGTATGTTTTTAGCTAGACTTCAGTTCAAATTTGCATAAAGTTATGGAGTTCCGCACGCTTGGTACTTCAACTTTTTTTTTATTGAAATTAACATAAATCCGTAACTGAAAACTCATTTTTATATTTTCTAAAGAACATGATGGTATTGTTAAGTTATCCCATTTTCTTTGAAATAAGTTCTGGATCGATTTGCGGTCCCTGCAATATATCAGTTAAAAAATTGAGGGTAGTCATAAATTCACAAAAAAGGCGAAACTTTGGGGAGGGGAAGGTCTGATTTGGATGAAGATCGAGATTCTGGCATGTTCTGATAGTATCAACTAGCCCCACCAAATTTTAGCTTGATTGTAGAATAAGTTTATTTCGAGTGCTGTTTAGACTCTCCTGTTTTGAGTTCACGTCGAAGAAATCTAGGTGCGCATTAACCCGTTCAGGTCTGATATATGCAGTCCAGACTCGATTATGCGAAGCCTGGATTATCCGAAGTTTCGATTATCCAAAGGTTTGTATGGGACTTCGGATAGTCAAATCACACACAAAATGTTTTTTCGTTTTTTTTTTATTTTCTTACTTTTAACATCAAATTCGAGTTCTGCTAGTTAAATTTGAATGTTTAATTGCCCATTAAATAAAAAAAATACATTTTTGCAATATTTCATCACCGCCATTTCGGCCGCCATCTTGGATTTAAAAATTCTAAATCACTTTTGAGTAGTTTAGGAGTCATATCATACTAAAGCTCAACAATCTAAAATAAGACAACAAAAAAATGTTTTTTTTCGTGATTCGACTATATGAAGTTTTGATTACCCGAATTGAAAATTTGCCAAGGCCTTCGGATAATCGAGTCTGGACTGTATGACCCAAATTTTAAAATTTTCAAAACTAGCCTATAATTTTCGTATGGTCATAAGAATCATTTTTTCATCATTAAATCATTTTTGTTTTGGAAATTCAGGCCTGATGTCAGGAACAATGTTTTTTAAGGTATATCAGTACTCAAAATCTTTCAATATGTTTTATTTCTTTGATGCACCTTTTTAAAAGAGTAGTTCATGCTACAAGTTGCAACTTGTACATTTGTCCAACGAGGTTCACCGAGTTAGATAAATACGAGGTGTGCTGAAAAAATCCAGTTTTGCAATGAGTTGCAAACAATTTTTTTTTGCTTTTCCGACCATTTGAATGGAATTTTAAGTCAAATGTCATGTACTTAGTCAATTCATCGTTCAAATCAACACAGTATTGAAATGTATTACATTTGAGCACTTATTTGAGTTCTGAAAAGAAAAACTTTTCGGCCTTGTATAGAAAAGCTGTACATTTCGATTCTGCTATATTTGTTAGAGAAAATTATACCGTTTCATCATTTGAGAATGACAGGAAAAGTAAGTAGTTTTACGACGGAATTGCAAAAAAATGAACTTACAATTAATCAATTTCTGAAATGCATTTATTTGTTCATCTCCAAGTCATTTAAATGCTATTATTTAAAAAAGCGAGCATTAAAATTTCTCCGACATGACCTTAAAATGGGACAGGTTGATAGGTTTGATGTGGAATGAAATGGTAATTTTAATTTTGAGGAACAGTCATTCTGGGTTATGTTTTGAAATACTCCGATGACACAATACCAGACGTCTTCTTTAATAAATTTTTGTTGAACAATACCAATGGAGACGCTTGGTTTTTTTGTTGAACCAAATGAAGGCGGAAACACATTAAAACTCACCTTGTTTGCTTAATCCCTATTTAAGAGTTTGTGAAACAAATCCAATACAAATCTATCCCAACGATTTTTAAACTTTTCAGCGACAGCGACTTGATGCAAGACGAAGGACCAGCCGGAAGGATTTTCTTTTCTGTCCCATAAAATTGATCTCTTTGTGACTCGAGTTGCTTGTGTACAGTTTTTGATGGGGTTTCTTTATTTCTGTCTCAGTTAATTAGTTGTTTTGCGAGCATAAAACTACTCAACATTCTTTCAGTATTTCTCTGCTTTTTTTCATATTCTTCCTCCTCTTCAATCCGTTAGAGTTACTTCTTTTTTTTCTTTCGCACATGTTCGATTTCGGTTCGGGAAAACAAGAGTGTCACTGTGTTTGTCTTACTTAAAATTAGGATTTTTTGTTGATTTTTTGGTACAAATTAACGTGCGCGTGTTTTTATCTTCTTTTTTGTTATAAATTAGTGTTTTACAAAACCTAATCTAATCCGCTGCCACTTAAACTGAGTGTGCTCGTTTTACACGCTAAAGGAAAATAAATAAAAAAAATATGGTTGGGCGGGAGGCTGGTGTTAGGCGAACCTACTAGGGCTACTTGTCTAAACGATGACGCTCGCTACACTACTTACACGCTAATTGTTTGCAGCAGTGATAGATTTTTATTTCTCTAGAGAGACAGTTTGCATTTTGTGTTGGGGGGTTTCGTTTTGGGAACATTTATTGTTCCCCAGTGAAATGGGGTTTGCATTTCTTTTATGTTTTCGGGGACAGGCACAAAAATAACAAAACAATCATGAACGATTGTGCTAACGAGGTCTCATTACCTATTCCCAGCATACTTCAGTTTGACCCGACCCGGGTCATTAGCATTCGAAATCTGGGGCAAACTAAATTCAACGACAAATCGATCGAGTTGTGCGTGTCCCTTCCACGAAGTGTGTGTGTGTGTGTCAAACGCCTAATAGAAACGATGATTGACGCACGGGTTTGCGTTAAATTTAGGACTTTTAGCCAACCAGGAAAAAAAAGTTGATTTAATCAAGTGGCACTCTTCCTGTCTGGAACTTGATTTCATTCAGTCCTATCGTGGGTTACTCTTTAATTGGCCTTGTTTGTTTGTTTTGTTTTGTTTTGCAGCGTTTTATTTTTGTTTACACATTTCAGGTGACGCAATGTAGAAATGCTTAAGACAATGATGAGTACTCAATTTTGAGTAATCACAAACATTGACAATTTTAATGTCTCAAACTTTCCTTCACTGCCTCACCAAACTTGCTGTAACTTTACCGCAAAATTGTTCAAGTCCGCGCTGGTTGCCTTACTTTTGACAGGTTCGTGTGTATGTTTATGATTTAGCGTGCACTTGTTAATTGCTGTCTCGCACACACACTGAACTGCTTTTGCACAAAGGTAATTGAAGGTTGGTGAAAGCCGATCGGCAAATTGTGTGTGATGGTGTGTCAGTGTGTGCGGCGTTGCTTTGACCTTGTGCAACTTTTCATTTGTTGTTCCTTCGTTTGCGTTCTTGCTAGGTGTGTTGCACACACCCCAGTTTTGTTCTGTTTGGTTTTTTTGTGTTGTTTGTTTTGGTGTGGTTTTGTGGAATTTTGCAACACTGTTTTGTCGTGTTGCACTTTTTTTTGTTGTTTGTTTGTTGGACATAATTACCGTCGTTAAATATTTGCTGTTTTACTAACTTTTTTATGTTGTTTTGTTTGTATGCGTATGTGGGACTATTTTGATTATGACTACATAGTTTTTTGTTGTGGTTGTGTGCTGCCGTACAATTTACCTCTTTAACAGAGGTGGGGGTTTTCCTCTCATACCGTACCTAAGTTAAAATACTTATTTAGACACCCTGCTTTGCGTTAATTAATCATTCTTGTGTTCCTTGTTCTCTCTTATGTAAATATTAGTTTTTTAGTCGGTAAATACATCCATTTTGATAGGCTTTTTTTTTTAATACAGTGTGTTACAATGTGTAGCTTCACTTCCATTCATTTCACAATCTCAAAACACTTAAATGCAACCATTTAAGCACCAATTTTAACAAGTGTGATCCATCCTAGCGACAGGCTCTTGTGTGATTTCTCGCGTCTCCTGCTTGTAGCTAACTTTTAGTATACAGATTAGAGTTTCCTAGTGGATTAAAGCATCGGTTTAGCGTGTAAGATTTACCGCTCTCTATTCGTCAGTTCCTCCAAGAGTAACTGCAAATCAACAAGCTGCCATGGGTGATTAAGGATTGTTTTTTTCCAGATTTGTGCGACTTTTCTACAAAATGTGCTACCGCGTTCGCCACACTAACAAAGGTATTGTTTTCATTTTTTTCTTGTCTTAGAAAAGTATCGAGTTGTACCTGCCTACCATGCCCTCTTGATTCACGACAGTTACCGGAAGTGCCTCTCCAGCAACTTGATCTTACTTTTTCTTTGTGTCACTCGTCAACGTCATTAGCCATCAAATGATTTCAAATCATTTCATTAACATAGAACAATTGTGAAAACCAGACACGTGAATCCGGGCTCAAAAAAATTTCATTTAAATGTCCAATTTGAAAAAAAAAAAATTACCCGTAAATCTTTGAAAGATGAGTATTCTTTGAGTAGAAGTTAGCCAAATTTGAGGTTTACCCCAAACCCGTTTTCTGAGCAATATTTTTTTTTTAATGAAATCAGTGTGTAGCCAAAAATTTAATCGAAAAATTTATTTACACACTCAAACTGTAAGCAGTTATGCTTTTAATCAAGTTAAATCAAGTGGTGATATTCCATGACAGGGTTGCCAGATCATCAAAACATATGACTGATCCGAGGGTTTGTCAAAACACCTGTCGCACGATGTGATGCAATTTTCATCAAAACTCACGACTAAATAAAGCTTTGTAAAACATACTATAGAATTCATAATACTAGGCAATGTTGCCAAATCGGCGATAATATTTTCTCTTTGAAAATCTCACTGAAAATGAAACTTTAATTGAGTGCAACCTTGTCGCTTTGAAACTGTGTAAAAGAATCACGTGTGTGATTCTTTTATATTGAGACTGAGAGATAAAGTGGCACCAATACAGCAGTAAAAATGTGTGTAAAGATAATTAAGTCACATTTAAAAAAAAACAAAACATTTCCGCGTTGTCTTAAAATCGGTGATAAAGAGATCGTACCACCACCACCACACTTGGGTGACCTTCGGAAGGGAACCGGTCGCTGTCCGCATCTACTTACAAAATCTTGCGTAGAAGGAAGAAGAATCGCGTTGTTCAGCGTTACAAGAATCCACTGTTTTGTATCGGTCAGTCGTCTAGCGAGCTAATTTTGGCAGTGTGGCCACAGTGGCTGGTGGTGGCCATCGTGTGCTGTCTAGTCGCTTTTTGGAACAAAGTGTTGCTTCTACCAAGATTCGAACCTAAGCTCTTTGCATGAAAGTCCACCGCTTCACGTCTAAGCCACAGCGGCTTATTGTAAAGCAGGTATTACACTATGGGAAGTCAGCCTGCATATATTTTGAGTAGTTTGGGAGTTTGGCAAACTGTCAAACACGAAAAAGTGCGAGTTCGTTTGTTTGGTTGTCATAGTCTAATACCTGCTTAAATTAATTTGAGAGGCAGAACGTAAAAATGTCTATTCAGTCAATTCCAATTGACTAGTTTGACACTGATGCTTTCACTCCCTTTGTTGGTCGATTTCCGAGTAACTACCCATGCTCTTGACAGCTATCAGTGGCTCTGCTGATCAAAATGAGATCTTTCTTCAAAGAACATGTGACAACTAAGCACGTTGTCTACGCCGTTATAATTGCTGCAGGTGGGCGCTTCTAGGTTATGATTTATTTCTAGCACACAATGTGTATGTGTGTATGTCTGCGATAGAGAGCCTGGAGCTTATTAGAGAACGGACATCTCAAACCAAAAGTACCAATCGAAGCACGAGAACTGTCAAACGGAGGTACCAATCGAGCAAAATCCTTTGTCTTATGCTCGATTGGTACCTCCGTTTGACAGTTCTCGTGCTTCGATTGGTACTTTTGGTTTGAGATGGCCGTTCTCTAATAAGATCCAGGCTCTCTAGTCTGCGACAAGACAAACGAGATTCTTCTCATACAATTTTTGGCTGTCGTTAGCGAAAAGAATCAACCAACTCAACACTCTCGACGAGCATTACTCACTTTCTGTTTGTGTTTTAGAACCCGAAGGGGAATTTATTATTTTTACTCTTTTTTGCTGTTGCTGTTGCCAAACCCGCTCCCTTAATCAAGAAGTTTATTTTCTTGTTCACCTCCCCGGCACGGTGGAGGATGCCGGCGTCGGAATCGATTATGCAAAGCAGCAATCGGACGCGGGCATTTCCTTGCGAGGTGACAGCACTTGGATATTTACCATGCACATTGTCCGGGCACAAGAACCAACGTGGTGGTTTCGACAATTGACGTCAAAAGAGTCCCGTCATCGGGTTCGTGTTTACTTTCACGTGGAACCGAACGCGTGTAATCAGTTCAGGAAGGTAAACATCCTCGAAGGTTTTCAAGTGTTCAAAACCGTGTGCTGGATATTCTGATTTTTTAGTTTTTTAATGCGCACCTCCATGTTTTGACAGTGAGGCTTTGACGTCATTTGACAACTCGTCTGCATTGTTTACATTGTCGAGGTCGACTTTTGTCAATATCCCTAAACATAATCGACGATGGCATCGAACTTGGCTAAGTCCATGGGGGCAACATTGCAAGTTTTCTAATATAAAAAGAAAAATCAAAACAAACTAGTTGATAGTATTGTCATATTCAACGATGCATTTTTGTCAAACTACCGATGTTTCATTGTAGCAAAAATTTTCAGTTGACATAACCTCATCACAACTGTCATAAAGTTTTACGCCGACCTGGTTGAGAGGTTAGAATTTTGACAGCTCGCGATCACTGTTTACATTTGGTTCACACGAGCTGTCAAATGACGTCATGTCGTAAAACCTAACTGCACTATGCTCACGCAAACTGCGAAACCAAAATCAAAACATCGCTTAATAGTGTGAGTGAGAAAAAACCAACCAAAATTAAGTCTAAAATTAAGTGACACTTTTCGTCACACTTTTCCCCCTTGGGTGTACTCCAAACTCCAAGCTCCTCCAACGCGTCCTGTGCTCGCAATTAGGTCGCAATTTGACGCCGGCGGCGTCGTCACGTTTGTCACGGAAGAGATTGATTTTGTTTAGTAATTCTGCTCTTGCTCGGGCGTGATTGACGCGAAAAAAAGTAAACCGCGGAAAATTTCAATGAAAAATTGTAAATATTCCCGCGCGCTCACTGACATCAACACTGTCTGGTTGGCCACATTGGCTGACTGCAGAATCTCCGACGGGTTCCGAGGGAATTGCTATTTTTAGCCGCACCAATACCGTCACCGTCGGCGGTTGGAGAACGACCTTATGTCGCGATCACATCTTTGTGGATAAAGTCTAGTTTCTTTAAAATTTGCAGTATTGGATCCGATTGCCCTGTAACAGCTTTACGGCATAGAGCGGGATTCAAGACGTGACACCGCTTAAGAGTGTTTGGAAAAGTTTGGAGGTGTAAAGTTTGACAGTTCGCGAGCAGTGTTGCCAAATCTTTTAAAAGGTTATTGTTTGAATTTTTGACAGTTCAAACTTGCAAAATGTCTTTAAAATCGGTCCACAGCTGGCAACACCGGAGGCGATACGGTTCTTGACATTAGCATAACCGGAATAGAGTCAACCCGGCGGCACTGCGAAATGGAGCGAAATAATAACGTTCAAGACACTGCCTGCCTGCCGGTAAGTCGCATTCAGCCAGGGCCAGAAGTCGCACGTGCCAAATTCATCGGGGCTCGTTACGCGACAGTACTTCGTTGTAGCTGTGCTTTGTAACCGTTTTCTTGTTTCTGACATTTCAAGCAGAATGGTGTTTGGATAAACAAAAATAAACAAATGATTTGTAAACAATTACAAATGAGTTTTGTTCATCGTACTTTTATAAATTTGGTCATGGAATTTGATCAGATTTGGTACATGAAGTCATGAAAAACAAAGAAAAAAACGAGTTTTGAGGATCTGTCATGGCCATTACATCAAGCATGGAGTACATGCGTCTACAAGGCACAACCGCGACGACTTGTCATTAGTGACACCGAAAAATTCGCGCGTTATCAGCAAATTGTGCCATTTTGGAGTTACCTCAACGAGTTTGAGCTAGCTGAAGGGCACCGGCGCCAATAGCTCACGTACCGTAATGAGACAGACATCAAGGTGTCATGTTTCGGTGACAATCGGACGAGGAATTGCAGAGTCGGACAGGTTGGTCTTCTTTGGTTTCTAGAAGATTCAGACTTTTTTGAACAGATGACTCAAGAATTTTTTCACCACACTTGAAAATCTTGAACATGTTCGTGTTTATCAAGCAACGTCTTCGGGGCAAATCCCCGACCTGTCTAGGAGCACAGTGGGGGGTTCACCATATTGGAAAAGAACACAAGTCTCAGAGTGCACGGGGCTTATCTCTCGGTGCAGACACCATTGGATAGTAATTGCCCTGGTGAGCAAAAAATAAACTAAAGAAACACGTTCCCCTGGCGTTGCCGGGGTCCGGTTTTGGCTCGAAACCACCAACTACCCTGGGGGCGAAGAGAGAATCGCCCATTAGTACTAGACCGGCCGGCTTTGGGGGAACGAAAATTAGCATCGCGCTCTCGGAATTAATGCGACTTTTATGTAAATACAGCAGCCGGGCTAGGAAATTTCCTCTCATTTGGGGTGGCCTTAGGTCGAGGCCAAAGAAATGCCGCTGCCAGGAATCGAGGGTTGAGCTTTCTTGGACGCTGTAACTACATGATATCACGTTCTTGTAGTCTGTGAAAGTGTCGGAGTGTGGGGAGCAACCAGAAGCAATTTAGAAATTTTCAATTATAAAAGATATAAAATAAAAGAATTTGGCCTCGAGTTATATTTAAATAGTATATATCTAGGTATATATTAACATTAATTTATTCTATTATACCAAAAGATTTATTAACATGTTATGAAAAGGATTTAAAAAACTTGTAGTCGAAAATATAACTTTATATCTAGGCAGTGTTCCCAGATCAAGGAGCTATCTTTTAAAAGTAAACCACAAACAAAATTGAAAAAAAAAATATGAAGTATTTAACTGCTCTAAAAAGTGCTGTCCCAACTCAGACTGTAGTCCCGATTCGCCCAGATGGTAATCTTCAGTTAGACAAGATAGAAAATTAAAGAATTCACCATTGAATTATTAATCTTCTCATTGAAAAGTGCCGGCGACAAAATTGGGCGAAAAGTTCACCGCCCGGAGATCGCGAGTTGGCGCGAGCGAATGAACACCGCGAAAAAAGATTCGGGGGTGCATTGGGGTTAAATGATCATTTCGTCATTCGGTTTAATTAAAAAATAATTATGTTTTCGTAAATATCGCTACTTTGATGCGATGTAATTCATTTTTACAGTAAATTAGGCATTGTTACATCAAATTTGACCTTTCAAACGCACTAGAATGGCCAAATTTTAAAACATCAATGTTTGCCAATTTGACCGTTTTACCCCCAATTCCCCTTGTAGAACAAAAGAAAAGTTCATCCGCGGTCTGTCAGCAGCGCGCTGATGTTTTGTTTGCTGGATCAACATTTGGAAATGTCGAACGTTGAAGGAAATCGCTCAAAAAATGGAAATTAACCGATTTCAAATGTTATGGCCGCAAATGAAAGGTAAGGGTGGCTAATTTTTTATTCCGATCTGTAAAACTAGTTCTGGCGAGGGTTCTGGGCACTGCGGCAATCGTTTTTACCGGTGGGTTGCTTCCGGTTGCATTTGATTTGAGGAAAAGGTTTTTCAATCCACCAGGGGCTTATTCGGGGGCAACAGTTTCGGTAATCCGAAACTTCCGGTAAGTTTCATAATTGCAGTGTTTAGCATGAAAAACAAACTTAGACCAATCTTTCAAGTGTGCGCTCTTTTTGAGGAGGGGGCGCAAACCGAAGAAGAGCGCAACTCGGGGGAGCGTTATTTCGGGGTTTCAGCGCAAATCGAAGGAGCGTTATTGCAGGGTTTTGGCGTAAAATGGAATTTTCTTTTTTAATTTTATTTACAATTAAACGAAACATTTATATAAGGGGTCATCCACAAAACACTGATAATGGGCCATCCTCAAATCTGGGTATCCAAGAACTTCCGGATGTCATGGCCTAGATAGCTACCTGATCAACGGAGGTCTCGACGGAGGTCTATATGGGTGAATTAACCATCGGTATAGCTTCAGATAGCTTTAGTGAACCACGATGGATACCCGTCGCCATGTTGGATTATTATGGGTCCTCCAGGAACTCCCGGGAGTTATGACCTGATGATTTACCTGACTTCCGAGAGTTCCTGGGAAACCCATAACAATCCAGCATGGTGCAAAGTGTCCATCATGGTCCACTGAAGCTTCTTGAAGCGATACCGATGGTTGATATACCCATATAGTTTCGCGTTGATCAGGTAGATCATCAGGTCATCACTTCCTGGAATTCTTGGATGATCGATAACAACGTACCTATCGTTGTTCACTGAAGCTACCTGAAGCCACACCGATGATCAATTCACCCATATAGACAATAGGGTCCTAAAGCCCTGAATCAATTGTTATGTTCAACGGTAAAAAACAGATTAAACCCCATTTTTGATCATTTTTTTTTCATTTAAATGCAAAAAATAGGACAGGACAACATTTTTTTGATGAATCAACTAAGGTCCGCTTAGAACGAGCTGTGATTTTTTTTAAATTGATTTAAAATCGATTTTAAATCCTTCTCGGTCGTACAAAGTGTCATTGTACTCAGAAAAATAAGCTTTATCGTTGTGAACAATAATATCACAAATGTGAGCTTCACCTTTGGGCCCAATTGAAACATCACTAGCGTGCACAGGGTGGGGCAACATGGGGCAACTGCCCCATCATCCTCAGAAATTTGTTCTAAATTTGGTCAAATGACGTATTTTTCAAAACGTCCATATTATTGCCCCACCTTCCTCAAAGAGCTAGGCACACTAGTGTGAAACATATCAAACGAAATATTTGAAACCAAACCTGCACAACAACAAACAAACAGAAAAATGAGGCGTTAATTTGGATTCAACAAAGTATTTAATTCCTTTCGTTATTGCAAATCGACTTTTGATTGCATTTTCAGATTTGTATGAAACCTTATCCATTGATGTTTTTTTTTATGACCAAAATAGTTATTGTGCACTACTGCCTCATATTCTTCATACAAAATGGTGTCTGTCTATACACAAGTGCTGTGAATGTTTTCGCAAATCTGTATCTTGAGGTAAGATTGTCTGAATACCAAACATTGGCAAAGTTTTAAGTTATGACCAGGTTTGAATTAAAAACTTTTTTTAGTCTAAAAAAGATTATAGTTACAATGGTTAATACACCCATATAGACCCCCGTTGATTAGGTAGATCATCAGCATGGCTTTCTACCTAAGGTACTCGCGAGTGTGTAGTAGTGCGGTTGTCAAAATCGTTATCTCTGACTCTCTCACTGCACTGCCACTGACATTGTTTATGTTTTGCTTTTCCTGGCACGGTCCATTGTTTGATTGTTATTGTTTTGGTTTTAGTGGCACGGAGTCATGCACTCACACTAATGCAAAGCAAGATCGTGAGTACCTATGATATATACGGGAGTTCCTGGAGGACCCATAATAATCCAACATGGCGAAGGGTATCCATCGTGGTTCACTGAAGCAACCTGAAGCTATACCGATGGTTAATTCACCCATATAGACCTCCGTTGATCTGGTTGATATCCAGGTCATAACTTCAAGGAGTTCTTAGAAGACATATCGAGCCAAACATTTCATTAGGGCACAAAACCAAAACGTAAACATTCGGGATTATTCCACTATTCCATTCATTAGTACACTCCCTACATGCCCTCCAAGAATCAGATTGATAACAAACAATTTCCTATTGAAAAAATCAAAAACTCAAAAGGGCCCATAACAATGTTCACTCAAAACCAGAAAAAAAAATCAATTGTGCCCTTTTCTTTTTCGTTAGTTTTTCGTAGTTGAGGAACTTTCTATGTTATAAAGTAAAGTTTTCATACATTCTTAACACTAATTCACTTCAAAACAACGTTTGGTTTACGTTTCACCAAAGATTTCTGCAGAAAAAAACTTCGTCGAAACACAATATTGAATACGGTCCCGCGGATGCTGTTCAGTACACCTTTGAAGATTTTTTATGTTTCACATGCCTTATTCACACCATTCGATCACAAAACTTCACCAATTACCATAATGTTCGCTGAATTCCTCATTATTTCTAACTGAACAAAAGGTCCCATAAACATCATTCAAAACAACAATCGAATGACAGCGCTTTAGTGCCCTTTCAATTCTCTTCGAAATTGCATCTAGAAAGGGCCCATTATGAACAACAGTTGGAAAGTTAAAAGGGCCTAATAACGAGATTTTTTTAAATTATGAGTTTTATTGCGAAAATCAACATAAATTAAGAAGCATTCAAGCAGAGTTGAGGATAATGATGTGTTTTATCGTATCATAAGTAAAAATACCATCAGTCAAGCTTCTTTTTTAAATAGGAATTGAAACAAGTTGTGCACTTTTTGCAAGCGATTTTCTCGAATCGCGGTTTTTGGTTTTGTGCCCTAATGAAATGTTTGGCTCGATATAACAATCCAACGTACCCCAGTGTGTCCATCGTTGTTCACTGAAGCTACACTCAAACCCCGATGGTTTGACACCAACTGTTAACAGACGAACGGGGTCACTTTTTAGTTTGACACCCCTTTTAGACGGAGTTCACGCACACTACCAAACGTGTGTTTTGATAGTGTGCGTGAGCGCCGTGTAAAAAGTGACAGTTCGTCACTTTTTAGTTTGACTTTGACCAACCAACGGGGTACAAACTAAAAAATGTCAAACGAAAAAGTGACCAACCATCGGGGGTTGAGTGTATACCGATGGTTAATTCACCCATATAGACCTCCGTCGAGACCTCCGTTGATCAGGTAGCTGTCTAGGCCATGACATCCGGGAGTTCTTGGATACCCAGATTTGAGGATGGCCCATTATCAGTGTTTTGTGGATGACCCCTTATATAAATGTTTCGTTTAATTGTAAATAAAATTAAAAAAGAAAATCCCATTTTACGCCAAAACCCTGCAATAACGCTCCTTCGATTTGCGCTCAAACCCCGAAATAACGCTCCCCCAAGTTGCGCTCTTCTTCGGTTTGCGCCCCCTCCTCAAAAAGAGCGCACACTTGAAAGATTGGTCTAAGTTTGTTTTTCATGCTAAACACTGCAAATGTGAAACTTACCGGAAGTTTCGGATTACCGAAACTGTTGCCCCCGAATAAGCCCCTGGTGGATTGAAAAACCTTTTCCTCAAATCAAATGCAACCGGAAGCAACCCACCGGTAAAAACGATTGCCGCAGTGCCCAGAACCCTCGCCAGAACTAGTTTTACAGATCGGAATAAAAAATTAGCCACCCTTACCTTTCATTTGCGGCCATAACATTTGAAATCGGTTAATTTCCATTTTTTGAGCGATTTCCTTCAACGTTCGACATTTCCAAATGTTGATCCAGCAAACAAAACAGCGCGCTGCTGACAGACCGCGGATGAACTTTTCTTTTGTTCTACAAGGGGAATTGGGGTTAAAACGGTCAAATTGGCAAACATTGATGTTTTAAAATTTGGCCATTCTAGTGCGTTTGAAAGGTCAAATTTGATGTAACAATGCCTAATTTACGTAAAAATGAATTACATCGCATCAATGTAGCGATATTTACGAAAACATAATTATTTTTTGATTAAACCGAATGACGAAATGATCATTTAACCCCAATGCACCCCCGAATCTTTTTTCGCGGTGTTCATTCGCTCGCGCCAACTCGCGATCTCCGGGCGGTGAACTTTTCGCCCAATTTTGTCGCCGGCACTTTTCAATGAGAAGATTAATATATGAAAATATTATACATTAACATTTATCTATTCTATGATACTTGTTGTCGAAAATATAACTTTATATCCAGGCAGTGTTTCCAGATGACAAGAATTCATCTTTCATAATTAAACAATAGCATAGTTTTGATGTAAATTTCTAAGCCAAAATTAAGCCTGACATTGAGTCAACAAAAAGTTAACAAATGAACGGGGTGTTTTTAAGAAGTGACAGCTGTCTTTTGCAAGCAGTAACATAATCAAACTTTTTGGCACCCTCAGCAAACGTCAAATCATACAAAATTGCTGCTGGATCTCTGCCGGGAAAGATCCGTCAGCAATTTTATATGGTTTGACGTTTGCTGAGGGTGCCGAAAAAAGGTAAACAAATCACTTCGTTTATCAGCCAATAGATAAACTTTATAGTTTTTTTTAAAAAAAAGATCCTATAAGTTATTGCGTTTAAAAAAAAAATCTAGAACTAATTTTAAAAAATCGCTCGCATTTTTTGCAGCACTGAATGAGATCAAAATTAAAGATTTAACTGCTAAAGATTTAAATTCTAATCAAACTTATCTCAGCACGTGAGCTGACAACAAAATCAAAACTATTGATCAGCTTCACTTTCAGCTAAAGATTCCAATCTATTTTTACGACTTGATTGATTCAAAATAACCCGCTATCAGCCGATCTGTTTGGCCAACGACGTACGATTCCCGTTTCCAAGAGAATCATTTCCAGTTTGTTTTGCCGCGCCTATTTCGCATCAATCAAATCACGTTAAAGGCGAGCAACGTTGATTGAGTCAGCTGACGAGTGGCACAAAGAAGTCTTAAACCATACAACACCCTCTTAAACTAGCAATCCCTTACAGTTACACCTCGGTCTGCTCGCCGTCGTTGCTGGTGCACGAGTTGGCCGCAAAGTTGCAGCCCCACTTGCGCGAGCTATCACAGACGCGTTTCAGGATCGACTTCTTCTGGATGCACAGGCTGTTCAGCTCGTCCGACGGGTACCGCTCGAACTCGACGATGAACCCGTTCGCGACGGCGACGGCGGCCGCGTGGTTCGGCGTCAGGTACTTGCACGAGCTGTTGCTCCGGGACAGCATCCCGCCGGCGGCATTGGCGGCCGCGGCGATGCGCACCTTGTGGCATTTGTGGTGGCCGTCGTCAGGACCGCCGGCCGCCTGCACGTTGTGAAAGCTGATGTTGGCGTTGTAGTTGTTGTTGTTGAAGTGGGTGTTGCTGCTGGTGAGCTTCTGGAGGCGCTCGTTGGTCTTTTTGTCGATGCCGAGAAGGCGGCGGGCGCCGCGGCGGACCCGCTTGTTGCGGTACGCGAAAATGAAGGGGGAGCTGAGGTTCGCGATGACCACGGTGAAGATGGCTAGGAGGGCTTGATCGGAGACCAGGAACAGGTCAACGTGGCCCTGCATGAGCACCAAGATGCCGTACGGGAGGTACGACACCAGGAACATGATTATCACCAGAATACTGATACGGGCGGCGCGGGACTCCTCGCGGTACTTGAACAGCGAGGACGCGTTCGAGAGTCGATGTCGGATCGATGTCATGTAGCTGAGCGCCTTGGGCGGGACGTGCACGGCCGGCAGCGACAGGATGTGGTGGTTGCCAATGTGGTCGAACTCGGCCGAGGCCAACTGCTGAAAGTTGGGCGTCGAGTGGACCTGGCGAAGGCCCGGTCGTAGGGGCTCATCGTTGAAACTGACCAGCCGACCGGCACTGCTGTGATTGCGACGGATCTTGCGAGGCATATCGGAGGTGGCAGCTGCGTTGTTGTTGTCCTCGTCGTCGTCTTCGTTTGGTGGGGCCAACATGCAGTTATGGTTGCGGTCCTGCTTCATGGACGTTTTCAGCCGGGGTAGTGGCGTGAGCTGCGGTGATGGGGCGGTGGTATTGTTTGCAATTTGTACTATTGTCGGCTTGTCAGCTGCGTCCGATTGGTGCTTGTTGGTGGGTTGGTGAACGGGAGTTGGCGCCGGTGATGGCTGTAGCAGCGGCTTCAGGCAGGATTCTTTCTGCTTAATACTATTACACGGTTGAATGCTGCTCACGACGATGGTTTCATCCTCGTAGTGGATCTGTTTATCGATTTTCATCGTGAGCCCGTCGCACCCGTCACGGTCTGCTAAGTGGCGCTGCTGTTCGGCTTGTTTTTCCGCCTGTCGCTGGGCGGAGGCAGCGGCCAAGTTGAGCGCGCTCTGCAGCAGTGGCGAGGACCCGTTTTGTCGCATCCGCTGGCCACTCTCCCGTGCCTCGGAAAATATTCGCCAGTACATGCCGCAGACGAGCGCAAACGGCAGCAGAATCACAATCACAAAGTACGTGTACGAGAAGATGGTGTTGTACAAGTCCTCCGAAATGTTGAGATGATTTATTAGGCCAATTTCGCTGGCCCGCTGGGTGGCGGACAGATTCCTATTTAAATGACTAGTTTCAAAAGCGGCCACCACTTCGGCTCTCGTGAGCCGGTTGTTGAAGAGAGTTATGTTTTTCTGGTCGCCGCGGAAGCCGGAAGCGATTCCGAACGCGATTCCCAGCAGCCACGTTGTCGCGATGAAGGCCCACGCCTTGAGCTCGGAGATTCGCGAGTGGTAGCGTAGTGGGTCCGTAATGGCACACCAGGTATCTCCCACCACCAGTAGCACCGACAGGGAACCCAGGGCAACGACCAGGTCGAGCCCCCAGCATCTTATCTTTGTTAGTGTAAGCTTCGAGCCCGTTGCATCATCGTCATCGGCATCGCCCAGATGCGATGACTTCACGTGCAGCACATTTTCTATATTAACATTACTTCTTATCAAAATAGTATCACATTCGATGGTGGTGGTGCCGTTCCAGCACTTGACTATCCTATCGGTTCTATTATGTACACTAGTAGCACTATCGTCACTGGCCGCGGTGGATTTCACTACGATCGTAAATGGAAGCCCAGTCGAAGAGCCTCGACTGCTGCCTCCGCCGCCGACATTTCCGGAGGTCGCCGCTGAAGACGCCGCAGTGGTGGAGGTCGACACAGTGGTCGCGGCCAGTACCACCACCGTCGACGGTGGATGCGCCCCACCGCCGGATTTCGCGGTAAATGCATTCAGCAGCAGCGACGGGCCGAGAATTATGCAGCATACCAGGTTCACAATCAGCAGGTTGATCACGAACCGATTCGCGGTCGTTCGCAGACTTGGGGTGACCCAGAAAGCCCCGAGCGCTAGGATATTCACACCGATCGAGCTGACTAGTAATCCACCGACCAGACAGTCTACGGCTAACATTGTGGAGTTTCACTTTTCGTCGTCACTACTTGAAGCGGTGTCGTCATTTTTTGCTCACTTCTCACTTTTGTGTGTGTACAAATTTTTGTTTTCAAGCTTTTCGGCTTTTCTTTTCGGCTAGACACTGAACGCGGCGCGTTCTTGCCGCTTCAGCTGTCGCACTCCATGGCAGTTAGCAATCAACGTTGTAATTGGTACCGAAGTTTCATTGTTTCGACAACTGTCGCGCGCGGCTCAACGCTTCACTTGTCACACTCTTTTCCCCTAACACACACAATATCTGATTTACGTATGCCTCACTTCTTGTGGCACTGCACTTTGGGTTTCTTCTTCTATCCCAAGAACCGTTGCTGCACCAAGAACTTTTTGCACCGATTCTTCCAGATGTTCGCGCGAGTCCGTTCGCCGCTGACTTGGCTCGCTACCAGCTGATATTTACACGGGAGATTTAGGAGGGTTGATGTGTATATCCTTGTTGTTTCTTCCTTTCAAGCACTGCTCCTCGAGAGAGAAAACACTTGCTCGTCGCGCGGCAGTCTTCCGCTGAATGAGGCAATGAATCAGCACCGACCGCTTGCTAACCACCGACTAAACCGACTGTCTCTCGTCCGTTGCACCGCACTCGTCGTGTCCGCAGCACGCGGAAGAACGAACACGACGACGACGACGACGACGGATTTGCCCGAAGACGAGTTCGGCTTAACCTGTTTGCTCTGTGTTCTACACTCTGTTCTTTGCACACACACCTTCGGTGTGCCAGCTTCGGCTTTCACAGCTGTATTCTGTACGCGTAACGTGCGTTTCTGTGTTGTAGTAGTGTTGTCGGCTTTGCAGAATCTGATCTCGCAAAACCCACCGTCAGTGTTGTCGCGGAACGTCGCCAACGGTGGACGTGTCTGCGTTGGGAGCGTTCGGAAAAGCCCGACAACTTACGTAAATTCCAACTTTAAAATTGTTTATGTTTTCCTCACACGCGCACAAACTGCAGCTTCTTCAACATTTTTTTTCCCTCAAACATTCTTCGACCTCGGCGGGGCGGCTTGAACTCTAGAGCCGTGGTCGTCTTGGTCTTGGACGACGTCTCGAAAATTCTCCAACAAGCCGCCGAACGCCTTCTTTTTGCATCTTGCGATAGTTTTGCAACAAATCGGCTCGCTAAAAATACAACAACACACACACTCTAAACCATTCGCTGGTCGCGCGCTTCAGTTGGTTTGCTAGTTTCGAGCGTCAAGTTCAAGTTCGCCGCGGGTCCTCTGGCGATGGTGAAGGCGGATGATGGTTGCCGGTGGTGAACCGTCGTTAAAGTCTGTAACGAATGGATGGGATTGAAAGGAGCGATTGTTAATCGATTTGAAAGGATTTTTTTTCAATTTTATTGCTGAAACGCGTCGGCTTGGGAGAATCAATTAAATGTGGGGTTGCACGGGAATTGGGACATATTAAATATAATGTCATTAAAATACTCTACAGAGCAGAGAGATTTTTCTGTTGTTTCATTAATAGACACTTAAAATCAATTGAATTATTTTGTCAAACTTGCCACATCAGTCACTCCGTGCCGTTGCAACAGAGCGAGAATCAGTGAATTTTTGAAATATGAAAATCAGTGAATTTAAAAAAATTAAAAACATAAACTTAATCCTGAGATATTCAATAAAACCAAAAAAAAACTCCGTGCATTGTTGCCACTCTTCATAAGAAAGAAGTTTCAATCTTGTCGTGCTAACTTGACACACTATGAAAATTGCTGCAAGTACATCTACTGGCCAAAGGGAATTCCGTCAGAAGCAGTTTGTCACACGTACATGCCCGACTATCGTAATCATTTCTAATTATAACTCGGGACTACGGCGACCAAATTCAACCAAACTTCAACAAACGACAAGCTAGCATGACAGCGTCGATATGATAAAAATTTGTTATTGATTATCGAGCTGCGATTGATGATAGAATCAAAAATAAATCTAAATTTTGAGCAATGACGACAAGAATAAATATAAAACATGTACGACCTTATCAACCAAAATGTTTCATTTTCCTCGCTGGAAAGTAAACTGAAACCCCGATGATTTGACACCAACTTTTTAGTTTGACACCCTCTTTACACAGAGCTCACACTTACTACCAAACGTTTTGTTTGATAGTATGTGTGAGTCCCGTGTAAAAAGTGACAGTTCGTCACTTTTTAGTTTGACTTTGTCAAACCAACGGGGTACAAACTAAAAAAAGCCCAACAAAAAAGTGACCAACTATCGGGGGTTGAGTGTAACACAATAATATCACAAATTTAAGCTTAATGTCAGGACCCAATTGGCATAAATTAGGTGATAGGTTAAAGATTCTTTTGATTTGATTGAAACCGAATTATTTACAAACATTAAGGTATGGAATCATACTGAATTTGGTAGAGAAGTGGGTTGTTAAACAAAGAGTGTATCTTGCTCACACTAGAGGTTGTTTACATCTTTCAAGAGTGAAAGGGATACACTCTTTGTTTGCAAACCCCCAACGGCCCTTTAGCATTGTTTTGCTAGAGTAGTTTGAATTTAAAGTTCTTAGTTCCGATAAAAAAATTCTTTGTACACTGAACTGTTGTCAAATGAACGGGGTAACTTTTAAGTTTGACACCCCTTTTACACGGAGCTCACACATACTATCAAACGTTTGTTTTGATAGTGTGCGTGAGCGCCGTGTAAAAAGTGACGTTTCGTCACTTTTTAGTTTGACCTTGACCTACCAACGGGGTACAAACTAAAAAAGTCTCAAACGAAAAAGTGACCAACCACCAAGGGTTGAGTGTAGCTGTGATTAATTTAAGAACTAAATGTTTAAAAATAAATTCACTGTCCAGCCCTTTAGAAATTAAGTAGATTATGTAACAATAAAGAACAACAACAAAAAAACTAGAAAAAAATAATGTTCCTTTTCTGACAAATTCGGTATCCACCTCCTGCTCAACGTTAATTACGTGCTATTAACTAAAGAGGATTAAAGACAACTACCTCTTGCCATGTTAAAATAAACGCGTTTACCTGGAAAATTAAAAAAAAAAACTTTTTTTTTAATTTTACGCCCATAATAAATTTGTTTCTGTGTGGGCTGTATCAGAAAATAGGTAGTTTCACATGATTAGAAATATGTTACTGTCAACAATTGGCAAAATATCAATGAATTTATGGACACATTTTTTTATTGGTTTTTTAAATACTTTTCGATCACTGGTCACAAAATTCAAAATTTACAAAGGCGTCCAAGAATGAATATTGAAGATTTTTTTATTCCGAGATAAACGTACCCTTTTCTGAAAATGTCAAGCAAAATATGGCTTTAACTCGAAAACGGAGCAATTTTTATCAAAATTATCAAAAAAACCAAAAATAATTTCTCGAATATTTTTTGGGGAAACTTTCAATACATTACAAAAATCATTATTAAAACCAAAGATTCATAAGGCCGTTGCAAATATTTTTTGAGCGCCTCAAAACTCGCAAAACGATTTTTTTTCATTAAATGTTTGTTTCAAAAGGTTTACAAACAGAAAATTTTCCTAATTTCATAGTTCTGACCAAATTATATTTTTTGAAATATTTTTATTGAAAAGATCAGAACATTTTGAAAAGTTTTTAATAGTAAAATTTCCATATTTAACATTGAAAATTGGACCAATAGTTTCCGAGATATCGTTATTAGAAAATTCCAGGATAATTTGGTGGCACTTACAAAACTTCATTTTCATTGATGAGCGGCCGTGGCTGACTGGTTACGGTGTTCGCTTTGTAAGCGAATGGTCCTGGGTTCGATTCCCATCTGCTCCCAACGAGAAAGTATAGGAAATATAAATCTTGAAACTCTGAACATGAACGAAAAATCAAAGTCGCTCGAGTCGGGGTTCGATCCCCCGTCCTTTGGATTGGTAAGCAAAAATGCTAACCACTAGGCCATCGCGACTTGGTGAGCTATGACTGGAATTAGGAATACTGTACCTACCAACTATATACGCGCTGGGTCCTTGTCCATTTGACAAGGGTTCGGAAGTTCTAAATAACGTTTGAACCCGATTGGTGCAAACGTTCTTCAGGGCGGGGCTTGTCGATACAGCTGAAGTACCTCGCGCTCGGCTAGCCAGCGTAGAAATGGGTCACTGAAGCTCGGCAGAGCTAACACCTTCCAAATGCCTATGCGAGTTATTTGCATGTATAGAATGTAGATCTAAAAATACATGGAAACAACTCAATTTGTAAGAAGTGGCCGCGTGGTCCCACACACACACACACACACACACACACACACACACACACACACACACACACACACACAAACACACACACACACACACACACACACACACACACACAAAACTTCATTTTCATTGATTCACAGGCTTTGTGAGGCTGTTTCTCAGAAACTAATAGCCCGATTTTCAAAGGTCCAAAGAAAAATTGTAGGAAAATTTGCAGCAATCTTTCAAGAAGTATTTTTAAAATGCACAAAAAAGAACGAAAAGTAATCAAAAATGTATATCTATAACTACTTTTAACCTGAAAACGGTACATTGTATCAAATCCGATTTTTTGCAATGTTTTTCAAAAAGTTCATATGACCAGCCCCCAAAATAAGCAAGCGAGCAACTCTCTACGAAATCGGCCGATTTCGACCATTTTTATTTTTTGTATTTTTTGATTTGGCTCAAACTTTGTGGGGGCCTTTGCTATGACCAAATAAGCTATTTTGTGTCATTGGTTCACCCATACAAGTCTCCATACAATTTTGGAAGCTGTCCATACAAAAATGGTACGTACATATTCAAATAACTGTAACTTTTGAGTGTCTTTCTGATCAATTTGGTGTCTTCGGCAGATTTGTAGGTATTCTTGAGGACTATTGAGAAAAAATAGGTACACGAATTTTTTTTTGCAGATTTTTAAATCAACTTTTTTTTTCAAAAAAACTCAATTTCCCAAAATAAGTATTTTTTGATTTTCGAGATTTTTTGATATATTTTAGGGGACAAAAACCCGTAACTTTTGTGCCATAGAGAAACATGGTCAAAAAATCTGCTGCCGAGTTATGCTTTACGTGTTATGATACGTCGCATGACTGGTTAACTTTGATTCCTAATGCAGTTCCGGATGTGGCCACCGGAGATCGGTGGAGCCGGTTCCGATGGGTCCTATGGTATTTAATATTATTCTAGGATTGTTTTGTTAGACTATTCATTGTAAAAGAAAGCTTACCAGTTTGTAACCCTTAACTACCCCATTAGAAATTATTATGCCTCAATCGTGGTTTTTTGCTAATCATAAAAGCTTTTGCATTTGAGAGCGCCATCTCTTGCCGAGTAGAGGAAGCAATTGTGGTTCATTTCTTTTCATTTCGGCACTCACGATCGAGATCTCATTACCCTGGCCGTGGCTATCCGTAAAATTGTTAAAAGATGGGCAAAGCGTGTCTTAAACCAAAATTTGGTGCAATAGAAAAATGGGAAAGAAACGGGAAAACCCGATCGTATCCACTCAATGTGTGTGATAAGGATGCCCCTATTGATTGCCATATGAGAAAAGGAGATGTAATGACGATTCGTTCGTGTAGCAAGAATTTGCTGTAGAAATGTTCTACATCGGGGATTAGAATATTCAAGTGGAGACTGTTGGCCAGTTAAGTTCAGCGGATGCAAGTCAGTGAAAGTGTGATTAGTGGTGCGACTAGTGGTGCGATTAAAGTCAATCTATAGTGAGTGTTTTGATTGACAGACTTAGGAATTTCTTCTAAACTAATATTTTTTAGCATTTTTTGTATTAGTTCGTGAGCCGCAACGTTACATTAGGTTCGCAAGTGGTTAGCACGTGCTTTCTGCTGACCAAGGGCAAAGTAAGAATTCCTAAATCATAGTAAAAGCTTAAAATAAATTGAATTGTGTTCAAATATAGGGCTTAGCCAATTTCAAGCTTTTGAAGTCGCACACCGATCAATAAAATCTAGTTCGCAGAAAAAAGATCAGGTAAGCAGCGCTGGCTAAACGATTGTAAACTGCTAGAAAGTGAGATTACTTTGCTGTTGAACAGGTGAAAACCCACTGTTCAACGTGGGAGCGAGTCTGGAGCGGTTTCTGGAGCGGCGCGAGACCGAATTCGCGGCTCGAAACATCCGTTCGAGGTTAGGTTGAACCACCCTAACCACGTGACTGGGCGTCACTCATTGGGAAAACCGACGCCACCCCGTAGTGAACGCTGGGATCTCCACAAAAACATCGCGCGAAGCAAGCACCCGACGCTCGCAAGCAACTGGAGCGCACCTCGTGGCGGTGCTACGAACTAACGCACTGCTCGACCGGAAGTGTGTCTCCGCTACGTCAATCGCCAACCTCCAAAAGTGTGGTGAAAAACGTCGCCGCGGGAGTGTCCGTGCTGTTGGATTACGCACGCGCGTGGTGAGTCCACCTGGTCGACCGACCGTACGCGTGAACGTGGGACTACGCGAAAACTGTCTACAAAGAACCTGTTCATGCTTCCTGTCCTGCCGATCCTGCCAGCCAGCTGAATCGCGGTGGAACCGCCAAACAAGGTCAGATCTGCACTTTTTAACCTGATTTTAAACTGAGCTCGAAGAAAACCCCTGTAAGAGAGAAGAAACGTGGGCCCCAAATACACGGAAATACAAGCAAATTTGAGTCTTTTCGCATATAAGCTGGCTTGTGTTTAATGGATTGAGCTGTGTCACGTTCTTTGCTTGGGTTGGGAGAATTAGTTGAACCTTCTTGCGCCGGTAGAACTTTTGTTTAATCCTTTTCTTTGCGGTAAATCAATACAATAGTAGTTTAGTTTTGGGAAACGGATAAGCCACTTGGAAGTGTCATGTGATCTCGGATGTTTTGCCCTATTAACCCGCCCTGTGAGAGAGCCTCAAGCCGGGACTCGAAACACGCTTCAGCAACCTCTTCTTGGAAGAGTGGCGCTTAAGTTGCTGCTAGTTTGAGCGCAAAAGAATTCGTTACAAGTTCACAATTAGATAAATCTGACTCTTTTTCCAAAAATCCGAATCTTCCGGTGGCCTGTACTCCGGCCACCAGTCCGTGCAGTGCGATTTTTCATCGGATTATTGTTCCTGGCGCAAAAACAAAGCTTTTGGTGTATAGCAATCGACGGTTTGCGTGAAATCATGTTTTGGTAATTTTTGAGGTCCTTTTTTCCCACTGTGCGGTGGTTGGTCACTTTTTCGTTTGACACTTTTTTAGTTTGTACCCCGTTGGTTGGTCAAAGTCAAACTAAAAAGTGACGAACTGTCACTTTTTACACGGCGTCTACGCACACTATCAAAACAAGCGTTTGGTAGTGTGTGTGAACTCCGTGTAAAGGGGTGTCAAACTAAAAAGTGACCCCGTTCGTTTGACAATAGTTGGTGTCAAACCATCGGGGTTTGAGTGTAGTCCTCAAGAATACCTACAACTCTGCCGAAGACACCAATCACTTCAGAAAATTCACTTAAAAGTTACAGCTGTTTGAATATTTACGTATCATTTTAGTATGGACAGCTGCCAAAATTGTATGGAGACTTGTATGGGTGAACCAATGACACAAAATAGCTTCTTTGGTCATAGGGAAGGCCCCCACAAAGCTTGAGCCAAATCAAAAAATACAAATAAAATCCATTTCCGGTTTTGGTAGAGAATGGAGTACTAAAGCCATATGTCAATTTTTATGTACAACGGTAAAAAACACGATTAAATACCATTTGTGATCACTTTTTTTTTTCATTTTATTGCAAAAAAATATTGACAAGCCAACATTTTTTCGATGGTTCAACTGTGGTCTCTTGGAACGAGCCGTCAAGTAGGAGCTTTTCTGGCAAGAAGGACCGCGAGGTTAATTTTTCAAAATTGATCTTAAAATCAATTTTAAACTCATTGTGGTCGTACAAAGGGTCATTGTACTCAGAAAAATAAGTTTTATCGCTGTAAACAATAATATCAGCAATCTAAGCATTCACATTGTATAGGAAAAGCTTGGCAAAGGGTTGGGGGGGGGGGGGGGGGGGTTTGGCTGATTTTAGCGTGACGTACTTTATGGATGAAGCCTAACATGAATTGTAGGAGAAACTGAATTAAGGATACTTTAAAGTTCTTACCAGAAGAATACAAAGTAAATCTTGCATCATTGCTCACTTTTTTTGTCGCGAGCAAAAATCTTTCCTTTCACGCTTCATGGGTGATAAATTTCCTATTCAAACGCAGCCACCAATCGAGCCATCTCGCTCGCTGTTGGCATTCAGCGTTGGCGTCGCTTGATGATGCCCTCGAGCGCAACCGGAAGCTATAGCCGAATCAAGTTCATCCCGTGGAAAAGGATCCGCCCGCGAGATGGTGGCCGTTGCGCGGTCACGCCATCGTCAGCCGGCCCCCCGAGTAAGTATCCATTGCCGGATCGATGAACAGACGGGAAGTAGATACACTCATAATTTATTCTACACCTAATTGATTCCAGTGAAGTGGATTGGAAGAGGCCATTTTTCCTGAAATCACTTCTGCGTTCAGGTTCGTAAAATACTCGGAATGAAATCCATCGTGATTTAATTAGTGAACTGCAGGCTCTGAATTCGATTCTCATTTTGCAGTGTACTCGGATTTGAGAGGTTCCTGAAATTTTGAACAATTTTTAATTTTTTTATTATTTTGTAAATAAAAAAATTGGTGAAAATATCACAACCAAAAGCAGTTATTTTCAGTGACCGTGTAGACTCGGTTGGGATTGCTATATACTCAGCTTCAGCAAAGACAGAGAACAAGCGCGCCACCAACAGAAGTGGCAAGCTCAGTCAACTGGAATGTGAAACTTTGAAAGTTGTTCATACAATCGACGGTCGGATGCCGCAACGTCGAAGAACTTTTTTTTCCCTAGATTGGAAGGATAAATGCCATCGTGGATCTCGATAATCATCGCAGAATAGTTTCGCAGGACGACGTCGTCGCCGCCGATCTAGATGACTACTCACTGGAAACAAAGAAGAGCTGACAGCTTTTTAATCGAGTTTGTTTTGTTTTGTAGGGGAATTATACCCTTTTTCAGCCTATTTCTATTATCGGCCTATCAGCACTTTGATCATGAATTACAGCTTTCATAAAGTGTTTTTGACTGTTCCAAAGTAATGAATAGCTCAAATAAAAGTGAGCAAGCAACTCTTCATCGTTGATACATCTGAAAATGTTGATTTAATAGCAGAAAACGGCAAAAGTGATTAGAATTGGTCGAACGGCTTAGAGTGATTAAAATGGGTATATTTCCCCTACCACCTTCTCGTCGGGGAGGGCCCTTCATCGTAATGAAGTATGGCGAGCGAAGTGTGCAGATTGTAATTTAAATCACACCGACCGATAGTGAGGCGAATTTTAATCGACACTTTGAGTTTTATGGAGCTACTTGCTGATGAATCACTTCGGCAAAGATCAGAGCAGATCTCTTTGAAAAGGGAAAACGGTGCTACCGGTTTTGATCCAGGCACTTTAACACTTTAAAAAGAGATGAGGAGGAAATTTATTCGAATCGATTGATGTAGCGGTATTATTGGGAGCAACAACATCGAATTTAATGTTTTAGGAGTATGTAAATGTTGAAGTTATTGCCATAACTTATTGCAATGCATTGAAAAGATTTCGAAAAAAACATTATTTTAAAAGAAATTGCGTGTATTTCACAAAAAATGCTTTCGCTAAATATATTTATACATATTATTTTTAAATGTGATTAGTTTTGAAGTATAGAAATAATCAAAAAACATCACAAAATACCTTATATTTTGAAAACACTTAAGTTATCATAATAAGCATTATGGATATCAAGCAAAGTGAAATTTTGTTTGCTTTTCCACTACTATAATTTTTTTTTGCAAAATACTGAAATTTTCTCTAAATATCGCATTTGTTGTTGTTGTTTCATTATAGAGGTTTTACACTCCATGTGCATTCGCCTCTTACTAAATACCGCATTTTTTCTGAACACTCAAATTTTCATAATTAGCAAAATGGGTATCAAACGAAGCGAAATAGTGTATGCATTTTCACTCACTTGAGTTTTTTTTGTATAATAGTGAAATTTTCACAAAATACCGTATTTTTTTCGAAAACACTAATATTTTCGTGATTCGTAATAAGGGGTCGTGCATAAACCACGTGGCCTTTTTTTGGAGAATTTTTGACCCCCCCCTCCCCCCTCATGGTTTTTCGTGGTTTCACGCCAACCCCCCCCCCCCCTATATGGCCACGTGGCTTTTTCCTCCCAGGTTAAAAATCTTAAAAAAAAAAACAAAATAAGTATAGATTTCAAAAATGTTTATCCACAAATGATGAACCGTCAGTGGTGGTGACTTTTGGTCAAAAAACGATATTACTGTTGTTATTTTAACACAATAAAAACATTTCAAATTATATCGAAATAAATAATGTTGGGGAATGCTCCTGAATTTACCAACATTTTCCCAGAATATGGCTAGTATAATCCTACGTTCATAAATGCCAATCGTTTTAAAATTAACTCAAACTCACCCTTTAGAGGGGGTGACATTGGGTCAAATAGAAAACATTTTAATTTGTGTAGGTGCTGTAACACCATTAACCAATTTAATCATATATTTAAAAAAACAGAAATTCACTTAAAAGTGTGAAAAAAGTATGATATCACAAAGTTTAAGGTAAATAATAACAATTTATTGAAATGGTACAGAAAGTAAAAAATATTCTCAACAAAACAAGCAACTTAGTAAAACATATGTATTCAAAATTATGGAATTGCAGTGCAATTTATTGCATCCAGAATAAATATGCTTTAAGAATTAAAGCTATTTTGATATATAAACAGCATTCATGATTTAATTTAAATGCGCTTTTAAATATTTTCTTAAAATCGAAATTAATTAAATAGAAAAGTTTTGTTTCAGGAAAAAAATATTTTCATTTTTTTTAAGGATAATATCTAGTAATGAAAGCTCCTGGTTAATATTTATTTTATTCCAAACTTTCATAAAAATCCAAACTAAAGCAACTTTTCTTTTTAATTAAGCATGATTGATTCCAATGATTCAGTGTGTCCAAAAAAGTCGAGCTGTTTAATTTTTTTCTCCATACAAGAATCAGAGACAGGGACAAACATTCAATATTACGACCTTTTGAAATGTTAGTCTTAATTTTTTTTGTTGAAAATATTGATTTCGAAAAGATCGGAAAATTTCACGAAAGTTTTATTTATAAACATTGAAAATCGCACCATTAGTTGCTGAGATATCGACAAAAGAAAATTATGGGTTGTTTGGGTAGTAAACATCCATTTTTCTGTTTTAAAATCTTTGCATGGTAATATCTCAGCAACAAAGCAACAAAGAATTTTCTCAGCATTTCAAAAATATATTTTTTTTTCAAAATTGGGCAAACATGGGCACTATTTTTTTTAAATTAATAACTGCAACTATTTTTAAAAAAAAAGTTACCTAAAAATAGCTATAACTATGAAAATTTCACTAATGTACTTTAAAATTGCAAATTCGATTTTACATCGAAAAATAAAATTGAAATTAAGTTGCGGTCAATATTTCGATTTTTTTTAATCAGTGATTCAAAAATTCATAACTCAAACAACGTTTTTTTGCCCGTTCTGGAAATTTCTGAAAAGTTGGCAAAATTAAAAAAAAAATAAAAATTACCATTTATCATTTTTTTCAGTGTAGTCCTTATCCATACCTACAACTTTACCGAAGACACCAAATCGACCAAAAATTTCTTCAAAAGATACAGATTTTTTAATTTTCATTGCTGCCAAATTTGTATGGAAAACTATATGGACAAACTAATGATGCAAAATGGCTTGGGCACCAAAAAAGGTTTCAGACGGATTAAAAAAATCAAAAACTAAAATTTAAGAATAAAGACCGATTTTGTATAGAATTGCTCGAAAATCGATTTCGTGTCATTGGAAAAGTTGTAGACAACGCGCTAAAAATCATTCTTTTAGTCATGGACATCCAAATTGTTTAAGTCTTACTCTTACTTTAAAATGGTTTTGCTATCGACTACGTGTTTTGATAAATTTAAAAAAAATTGAGCTAAAATTTGGAATTTATTTTACATTTTTTTTCAGTTGTTTAAATAGGCAATTATCTACAATTTAAGATTTTTGATCCAACTTTTGGTTGCTGAGATATTACCTCAAAATAAATACAAAAAAAAAATAAATAAGTTAATTTTTCAATCTTTTCAATATCTTTGAAATTATTAACACTGGGACGCCCAACGCATGTCCAATATACAGTCATCCCACATATTCGGAACACCCACAAATTCGGAACACTTTTGTGATAATCTGTCAATAGCATACCAAATGCAGCTTTTCTCTCGACCTTACTATTTTTAGAACCTTTATTTGGACATTCTCTTGCTATTTCACCAGTAAAAGTAGTACTTTTTGAACAAAAAACTTCATTTCAAGACTATTTTATCCTGAGCAGCAAAACACTGCCTCCAAATTGCCTGTTCCATAATTGTGGGATGTTATTGTGCCTCCCACAATTGTGGAACACCTGAATTTAACTGATATTTTCACAAAAAAAGTTATCAGACCATGGATAAAGCATCACTAAGCTTGAGTTTCATTGGTTCCAGTGTGTGAAGTCATTATTTTGTAAAAATTATGTACTCATGGAGAGATCCAAAGTTTGTTTACATCCGTAAGAAAAAAGTGTTCCGAATTTGTGGATTTCAAAAGTAAAAGTTTTTCTTCAAAAACTTGATATAAAAGTTAAAATGTGTAGTTGTCCGATACAGCATTCGAAAGATCGCAAGAAAAGCTTTCATATGTAGGCAAAAGCGAATCATTAAGTTCAATTATCGATTTGCTATGATTTTTTGAACATTGGCCGATCTGTAAACTGTTCCGAATATGAGGGATGACTGTACACGGATGCCAAAGCCTCCCTAAAACGTTGGAACGGTAACTTCAACTCACAGGTTTTCGGGCTTGTCTCCGCGGATTTTCGGGCAATTTTTTTTACTAGAGCAAACAAAAGTTGGAACGACGTTTTTGATCACATAAATTACAGATTTGATCAAATCGAGTTCTGCAAAGTTTAAGGATCATCTAGACATCCTTATAATTCACTCAAAAAAAAAAATGTCCCGGTTGGTTGAGTTATGTCGGAGAACCAGCGAGTTGAAAATACCGTTCCATCTTTTTTAAGGAGTTTTATTGCTGTTGATCTTTAACGGCATTGTATTGAAATTTATTTCACAAATTGATATCGGCATTTAAAAATTAAGTGACTTTTTAAAACTTAAATTATTTTAATGTGTCTATATATTTGAGTGGTTTTATCTCAAATATGAAGTTGAGGGTATAGTATATTTTCTCAGCTTAAAGAAAAACTAATATTTTCGAGAAAGGGCACCTTTGGCCCCTATTTTTTAATCTTTAAATTAATTGAGAAACAAATACAATGTTTGCTTGAAGCTCGTTTTTTTTCTCTAAAAATCTAAAATGTTTGCCCATGTTTCTCTTTGGCTCAAGAGATGGTCCCTATTAAGATAAAAAAAAAACTTTAAAAAAATACCTACAACTTTGACGATGGATAGTAAACGTGTATTTTATGAAATGTTATGTAATATAACAATCCGAATTGTGTAACCCATGAAATAAGGAATATATTTTAGACCAAATATTCATCAAATTTTTTGGTGAATCTTAAAGTATGTATCGTTCGTTTTTTCGTTACTGGTTATTTTTTAATGTTAGACGTTTCACTTGCAAATGAGGTAGTGAAACTGAAATTTTGCACGATAATCCTGAAATTGGGGTTTTTAGTTTCTTTGTACTTAAAAAAATATTGCATGAGAGAGGAGATACAAGATATCTTGAGTTTATTTTAAGTGTCAAAAGGAAATCTTTCGATTAAGATTCTTCGATCACTTATAGGACCAGCTACGGTAATTAGCTAAGATCTGAGATTTTGAAAATTATTTTTTTTTCGCAGAGAATCATTTTTAGACACTTCATTTATAATACATATTTGGTTTTTTGCCTTGTTACGAAAATCTTATAAAATTGTCAGCAATATTTATTTTTTAAGTTGTTCCAAAATAGAACTATCGAAGACTACATCTTCTTTCAATGCAAATTTGCAAGCACATTTTTAGCTACTTGATAGCATCAACAAAAAAATGAAATTGTGTTTGCATTTTGGTACGCATTTTTTAGGGTATATTAATTTTGGATACTGTCACCTTAGTTTTTAACAGCTTTTAAACTTTTGCAAGACGTAGTTACATGAGTATTAAAAAGTGTACATTCAATAACAGGCTCAAAGTATTGATATGAATCTGGCGAAATATATAATTCAATATTGAATTGGAAAATATTATGACATTGAAATATAAGTAATAATTTTAAACACAATAATTGTATGGTTTTGAAGTGTAACAAAAAATGTATGCAGATAAGTAAATTCAAAGCGCGTATTTTTTTGTTTTTTTTTTTTAATAAAAGATTTTTTTTAAAGGCCACGTGGTCAGCCGTCGACCCCCCCCCCTCCCCCCCATGGCTTTTCATGGTTTTTTTTCGGTCGGATTTCGGACCCCCTCCCCCCCCCTAAGGAGACCACGTGGTTTATGCACGACCCCTAAGTTAAATTTTGTATGCATTTCTGTTTTATTTAATTTTTTTTGGGAAATACTCAAATTTTCATAAAAAAAACCGTAGTTTTTTTCGAAAACACTCAATTTTTTATAATTATCAACGAGGATTTGAACGAAGCGAAATTATAATAAATGATTATCATCATAGTTTTTTTTTGTAAAACACTCAAATATTCACAAAATACCATACTTTTAAAATACTGTATTTTTAATTCAAATTCGAACATGTTTTATTATTTTGTAAAAATTTGTTATTTTAAGAAATAAAACTATAATATTAAAAATGCATGCTAAATTTGAAATTTCTTTATTTATTGGGAAAGATAACTTGTTAATTAAAACTTTTGATCAGGTCAAGAAAGACAATATTTCACTTTGTTTGATTTATTTCTAACAAGCCTTACCCGACAAACTTCGTTCTGCTCTTTTTTTTGTTGACGTTTTTTGATTTTTTGCTTATTCAGCCTCCTGTGAAAAAATATGATTTTACGTAACTTTATCCATACAATTTGCCGATGCTTCGGAATCGGTTGCAGAGTGGCCAAAGTGTCAATTAGTTAGCGCAAGAACCTTCCTTGGGCCTATACGAACCTAACGCAAAAAAGGAACCTCGATCCGACGCTCCGTATTGAACTGATTCGCGTTCGAACAAAACCGTCGAAATTTTTTATATATATATATATAGATTATGAACATTCGAGTATGCGCGTATTTAAACAGAATTTGTGAAACATAAGACACATTCTGCCGCGACGTTACAACGGTTTGACGTTTCTTTTTCAGTTTTTTTCGCTTTAACTCGGAAAACACCTGCACATATTTTTACATATTCTTAAATTAAAAAAAAACAAGACTCAACATTGGGCTAAGGATTTACCGTTTCGGTTGTAGTTCTACGAGCAAATATGTACCGTGACCAGGGTGACCACTCAAATCCCATTTTCAAATTCCCGACTTTTCCAGAAACTCAAATAATAGGCATTTGTTATCTAAAGAATGATTTCAAACAAAAAAGTCTTAGTAAAAAACGTAAATATCAGCCATAGAATAAAATTTTAAAAGAATTTGAAAAAATCTAACTTTTAACAATTTTCGTAAAAAAACAAACATAACAACAAATTCAAAACAAAAATACTTCCAAAATGAAAGCACAATTAGTCTTTGAAAAATATTCGAAAGCTCAAAAAACTTATAATTTCAATGTATATTGAAAATTGGCAAACGCATATTCAAGTTTTCCGATGACTGAAAATCAAGTTTTTTATGAAAAACTCATACTCACATACTTAAAAAACAGTTCTAGAAAAACATTTGAATAAAAAGAAATGACTTAAACAATTAAAAATATTTACTACAAAAAAAAAAACATTGCCAAACTTAAAAATTTATCAAAAATTCAATCAATGTGACAAAATTAAACACACAGTAAAAAAAATGTGTAAATTTGAAAGGTTGAGTATTAACTTTTTTTATGAACTAATTTTACCTCAATTTAGACTGAAAAAGTGACTTTACAACAGAAAAGATGTAAAATTACTCATTTTCAGAGGTAAAATTACACCTTCTTTCTGACATGAAAGGTGTACCCCTTTTCAGATGTAATATTGCCATAATTTTTTATTACTGTGCAGACTCATTACTTTACGCTGGCCATAATCTTTAAAATTAGGCTCTATTTTTAAATAACTATTTCATTACTTTTGTTGTTGTTTTGAGTTAATGCTACGCAATGTTTGATAAACAAAAAGTCGTAAACAAAAAATAATAAAAAATCTTTTGTTTCAAATCTGTTTCAAATGCATTCAATGTTATTTAAGATTTTCAATGTCTTAAATTGCCTTTATTCTCAAAAAGTAAAGGCAATAAATTTGCCGAAACGTCGGAAATTGAAACAATACATTGTTTTCACTGCTATATGACTGAAAGCCGAAAAACCAAATCCAAAATTGTAGAGTAACAGTCGAGAGCATAACTACTGTAGTACTTAAATTTTAAGTAAGATGCTAAAAATGAATTGAGTGAATTTAATTTCAAATTTAAACAAAAAACGACTTATTGACAAAAATCACAAATTCCCGACGTTTTCCCGATTTCAGGCGGATTTTGGTGAATTGGTGAATTTTGGTGGAGAATTTTGCTCCTTCAATATTTTTTAGAAAAAGCTGTAATTCTGCTCTGATAATCAACATAAACTAGACTTTTTCAAGTTTTTAACGTAAAATTGACTTCTGATTCGAATGCCATCATTGTTTTTAGCAAAAAAAGCTAAGATTTTTTTTTGCAGCCGCTGTACATTTCGTGACTTTACAACGCAGACTTTTACAAAAAGGGTGTTCTGCTTGCGTTGTTACGTCACGGAAATCTCAATGCTGTATCTTTGCAAAAAAATTGGATATGATCAGCTTTGGATAAATGGTTGCTGATCACCGGAGATATTTCGAGTTTTGCTGATTGAGGTGCCTGAAAATCTTTAAATGTTTGTAAAAGTTGGATTTACAAGCCTGAAACTATACAGAATCCAACCACAACCTCTATTTCGCCACTAAATCAAGTTTTAATTTTTTTAACTATACTAGCCTGGAGAATGTGTCATAAACAGTTTCGCTTCGTTTAGTACTCATATTGCCAACTATGAAAATTTGAGTATTTTCAAAAAATATTATATATTTTTGAAAATTTAAGTATTTGAAAGAAAATTTATAAAACCAAATCGCTTCGTTTGATTCCCATATTGTCCCGACAATAACTATAGAACTATCGCAAGATTTTTGAAATATTTTTAAATGTTCTCATTCGAACCATTCGGTCAAGTAGGTTTCCCAAACTGATGGGTTACATATTTCAGGGTGTAATATTACATAAAATTCAATAAAATAATGCAATTTCTATTACATTCAGGCCTTTTAAACGCAGCTGGATTAACATTTTTTACTTTTCTAACTAGTCCAAAAAATGTAAGATCTGACAACCCTTTCTAAATTTATAAGCACTATACTGCCCCTGATCGCATAAATGTCCCATATGCATTTTCATCGATTTCGAGTTATTGATGCCGTTTGGTTCAAAATCGCGTGCTCTTTCAAAAGAGCCTATAACATCCAGTACATTGTTCTAGAATTCAGGAGGAAATCCAGTTTTTTCGCGAAAAATTAACACGTAGCCTTATGTATGGGACAAACTTCAAATGCGTTTTTCTCAGCTTGCTGTTTTTGCATATGGGACATTTATGCGAACATGAGCAGTATAGTTTACTGCACCCAAAGGAAAAATATATATCAAAATCTGCAACAGTGGATTTGCTGCAGAAAATTTTACATTCTATAACAGTTTTTGCAGCAAGCTCATAGCTCAATTTTGCCCGTGTGTAAACATGTCAGCGATCTGCAGTTCTCACCAACACATATAATGCTGGCGCGTCCCCGGGCAACACTTCAGAGAGAAGAATATGTTGGTGCATGTCCCTCACAATTCATCAAGCGCCAATGGCGCGGTGGTAGCGTGTCGGATCATCAACCAAGAAGTTGATGGTTCAATTCTCGTTCTGTTAAGATATTTTTTCTGCAATACAATCAATCAGCCGTCGGTATTGTTGATAATTGTCGGTAACGGGCAAAAATGTCATACCCCTATATCGCAAAAAAAATGCATGAGGATAGATTTCATGCTGATTCTGACATACTTTCATGCCGCCATGCATCACAATCATGCGACCACCGTTAGGGTGTGGGATTTTTAAACAAATCTAAACATTGAGTGTTTCCCCCTCACATTTTACGTCATTGTCCATCTAGGTAAACGAGATACTCTCAATGTTTACATTTGTTTATAGGACCTGATAAAAAAGGCGCCATGAAAAAAAATGAAAAAAATGCAGGTTTGTTTCAGCTCATGTTTACAAATGACCTCCTTAATCAGCGCATTTATGCCCTTCAGGGTAATACTAACTAGAGAGTCGCAGTTTAGTAACGCAATGCGGAGTGAAACATCCGAAAACACTCATCCATATTTTATGAGAATCCAATTCCAGAAAGCATCACGCCAAACTTCTAAGCATTCCAGGCACGGACCCGTGTTGTTGATCCGTTCATCGAATTGACATGAAACGGCGCCGGCCGGTGCTTCCGGGAACCCCGGGTGGACACGCGCTTCTTCTGGGCTGTTTTTTCGGTAAATGTATTTCTAAGAGCTAGGAGCAGGTCAACAACCACGTGACGGAAACCTCGGGGATGCACCGCTTTGGGAGGAATTTTGTGTGATTTTCTGCGTCGTTTACGGAAATAGAACAAGGCACGCAAATTTGCTATGAAGCTACGAGACTGGAATGTTTGATTTTGACAGACGGGGGGCGTTGCGCGATGTTAATAATGGAACAAGTGACTAAACAAATGCTTGGATAAAGTTATGCAGCGTGCTCTGTGGAGGGGAAAGTGAATTACGACCGTGATTCACTGCTGACCAAAACAGACGAAACATGCCGTGGGGACATGCTGCCCAAAGTTGGGCCGGAGATAACACCCAGAAGCCATCAAACGTTGGTGAATAGTCTTCCCCAGTGCTGCCCTAGTGATGTATGCTTATGAAGTTGCTGTTATTGAATTTTCTCGTCTCGTTTCATCAAAACAATCGCGCAGCCTGACCTGACTCAGTCAGTTGAGTCCGAACTGGCTCGATGCGGTTCTGCCAGTGGCATTGATACGAGCCTCCAACTGCGATAGGGTGGTTCAAGGGGTCGCCATCGTTTGATAATTGCCGGTTCGCGGTTGGAAACACGCGTTTTCGCTGTGAACTTGATGAGCTCATAGAGACGCGTGGTACACTGCAGTAACATCTTCAAGCTCCAGTTGTGCTGAACTGCCCTATTCAGTGGACCCTCAACGTTGGCAACAGCACATCAGGCCACAGTTACAGCCTCTAATCACGCCATGGCTTATTATCAATTAGTAGAACACGGACTTCTCAACGAGAGGTGCAAAAAGTAACATTTCTTGACAAAAATTGTTATGAACACCCGTACTTGCAGAAAATTTAATCATAGAGGTTTCGACGAATATTTTGCATCTTCTCTAAATTGTCGATGGTCAGCTTGTGTTGCCACGGTGGAGATCAGTGTTGTCCGTGGCATGATTTTTGATAATGGCTGAACTTCGATCGTGACCGCAGGTCAGACAAAGGAATTGTAGAAAATTTCCACGGAAGATTTGTGATTATAGTTTTTTTTTGTTTTTTTTTCTGTTTGTTTTTTTTGTTTTCTCTTTATTGCTTAAAAATGTAATTTTACAGTCAGATTTTCGAGTCTCGATTTCTCAATATTCTTTCCTACTCCGATGAATTATTTAGTCCCTTCCTCGATGGAAGTAGGAGTCGACTGTATGTTGCATTTTTTTCTCGATTGCTTCAATATTTTGCATATTTACCATCCTCACCTCAATGAAGAAAGGCTATAAAATCACTCGAAAAATGAACTTCGTAATTTGACCTCGCAGACCCACATTCACGTATTCATATCGACTCAGAATCAAAAACTGAACAAATGTCCAGATATACCTATCGTTGGATGAGTAATCAAAAGACCTTTTCAAAGAGTCCAAAAGATTGAAAATTTGAAAACCCTATCAAAAGTTATAAGCACTTCAATGTTTTTTAATAAACTTTTTTAGACTGGATCTCAGATATTTTCATAAAAATGCTGTTCGAATCTATCATGCGACCCATCGTTGGATGGGTAACCAATAAACCCAAATGATTGAAAATCTGACAACCCTATCAAAAGTTATAACCACTTAAGTGTTATTTATACACTTTTTTGAGGCTGTGTATTCATTATTTAATGTGAGGAAGGCACCAACCACCTTAAGGTGGATTAAGAAACGTTTTTGTTACTAAGCTAGCAATAAAATTGTATTGAGCGAGTTGTTGCGCTAAATCCACAGCAACCCGAGCAGGAGTAAATAACACAGGAATATCAAATATTGGTATTACTTGAGCAAATAACAGCGACCAAAATATGCCCTTGGTTGCCCAGTAATAGATGGTTAAATACTATGAGATTATTGATGAAAACACGGAAATGATATCACAATGCTCCATATATGGAACAGCAAAATCTACTCACCTGATGATAAGATTGTTCTTAGTGATATTCTTCGCCACATCGAATACATTCGTCATTGATCCTTGAAGTTCTTGAAGCTTCTGAAAAATAACAAGATTGAAAATAACATGTTTTTAAAATGAAATTGGATTTCAGTCACCAAAAATTCAATAATACTATCGATTGACTGGTTAATCAAAGTGTTTGGTTATACCGACTTAGACAAATTTCAACGATTTTACAAATTTTCTTAGTGGGTATAGCAATAATATAAAAAAATCAACTTTACCATTTTTGGCTTAGAGTAATTTTAGCGCAAATTACCTTGTCAAAATTGGTCAAAATTTTCTCATAGTTTCTAAGGAATTTGATAAAATACTATAATAACAAAAAATACCAAAATGTGGTACCTTGACTAAGAAAATTTTCCACGATTTCAAGTCATTTGTTTAGGGGGTATATAAAAAAAATTAAAATCTGGTATGAATTTTTCGGTTTTCAATAAAAGAATTCGCATTGAGACATAATTTTAGCGCAAAATTAATTACCTTGTCAAAATTAGTCAAAATTTTCCCATAGTTTCTAAGGAATTTGATAAAATATTGTAATACAAAAAAAATACAATACATGTGGTATCCGATCATTGAAAAATTCTGCAATTTTGCAATATAAAAACAATACCTTAAATGGGTTTGATACCAAATTTTGCTCTTGCATAACCCTTAAGACAAATTTCAAAGAGTCCAAGAAAACCAAAATTTGGTATTGATACCAGAGCAAGGTATTATTTCGCATTTCCCTTGTTGTTTACCCATACTCGAGATGCGCAAATATACTTAGGCAAAATCAGAAAAATCTTTCAGCAGATTTGACGATAAAGCCTTTTTCCGTGTGATTACACAACTCGACATTTTTGAAGTTGATGTAAGTAAACGTTTCAATTTTGTCAAGGTATGACAGATTTGGGCTCCTCGAATACACTCTAATCGACAGAACTGAATGTTAGAGAATTCCCTGCAAATACATTAAGTTGTAAATTTGGGTATATAGCAAAAAAAAACTCCCTTTTCTCGAGCTTGGAAGTTTAGGTTAAAACCTAGTCTCTTTTCAAATGTTGTGTTTAATTGGTACTTAACAATAAATATAATGTTATGAACCAACGGTATCATTCTTTAACACATAAATAAAATAAAAAATCAATAATGAAACCAAATGAAAATAAATTGCCTTTGAATAATTACCTGATTTGTCAATTATCTGAATATTCGATGCATTTTTATTCTACATGGACAACCCGCAAACTGCGCACAAAGTATTCCCAATTTAACGTGATGACTGTGTGCATTTCGCATCTTGCGATTACGTGTCTCAGTCTGTGATTACGTTTGAGGTGTAATATTTCTATAATTGCCATTATTTAACCTGTACCAACACGCAACGCGAAGTGATCTGCCATCAAATGTGTTTTACTAAAAAGGTGCTAAGTTATTTTAAATCATGTTTAAAAGAAATAAATCAGGGGTGCCCAACCTTTTGGCCCTGCGGGCCAGATCTGATTTTTATGAAGCAGTGGCGGGCCGGAACTCAAAATCAAATCAAATTATTCGCTCTACAGCATTGCCTTGGCGTTCTCGATTGCGAGATTCCTACTCGAAGCTAAGTGTCCGAAGGCTTGATTGTTGAGGCAATTGCAAACCTCTTTTTACACCTTAGCTTCCATCCACCCCGGGATTCGGACTGACGACCTTTGGATTATTAGTCCAACTGCCTATCAGCGACTCCACCGAGGCAGGACCCAGGGAGACGACTCCTACACCTGGAGTGAGCTAACGACCTAACCTTTTTAGGTTAGTCCGGGGCCAACATTTACTTCCCGTCCGACGGAACTATTATTTGATAAAAGTTGAAAAAGTAAAATTTTATTAATTTGTTTATGATGCAAATAAGATTCATATATCTTGATTTAAAGAATGGAAATCAAAGATAACTTTCAAAAAGTTGTTTATTTTTATAAAAACAAATATTCAAATTTCTATGATCATTGCATTTTTTTTTAAACTTTAATTTACTCAACACTACAAAAAAATCAATGAGATATGATAAAATTTGTTCAGACTAAATGTGGATTCGAATATCCTTTTTGCGTTGTTGTGTCCTTTATTCAAATATTTTAAACTGATTTTAAACACAAACAAAATTTAAAAAGTATTAAAAATATATATTTTATCATTTTCAATTTGTTATTCTTTGAATTTCAAAGTTTATGAAAAAATATATATTTTGCTCCCTAATTTCTTGAATCAGTTTGGGAAATTTTTTATATTCTTAAAATATTTGCAGCGATCTTTTTTCAGTATGAATAATTGGCTTTTTTAAGCTTTTTTTTTTCAAAAAAAAAAACACTTTATCACTAAAAAGTTGTTTTGGAAAAATACATTAGTTTTTGCTTAAAGAAATTTAAATTTAGTGTCTTTTTGTACATTTTTAAACAGCAATTCAAGTTTTTTCATTAATTACACAATTTTACGAAATGGAAAATTTTCATTGCTTGCACAATTTTTCAGCTTAAAAATATCAATATAAAAATTATAAGAATTAAGTTCAAACATGAAGAATATTGTTATAATATTTTTAACTTTTATCTCAAGCTTATTTTTTTTTTAAATTCAGACAATCAATTTATTTATTAAATATTTCATGAACAGCCTTAAGTGCCGGTCATAGAACTATTTTTAAAAGCCATCGCGGGCCGGATAAAATAGCTTCACGGGCCGGATCCGGCCCGCGGTCCGGACGTTGGGCAGGCCTGAAATAAATAATATAATTTGTAGAATTTCTAAAACCAAGTGAAATTACGGGACAAACAAGCCCCCGTCATGATTCATTTGATTGTTCAAAGGCCTTCGGCGGTAATGCGTGATTTCACCGTTGTTCATCGCTCGCACTTCACTAGTCAAGTTTTTGGGGTCACTGAAATAAGTAAATCTGACGAAATCGATCTTCACTTTCTGATGCAACTTTCCTATTGAGTTACTTCAGTAGGACTGAAAAAGAATGTAACTGTGACTGACTTGAACCGAAATGAGAAATTGATTCCAAACATTTCTTCCGTTGAAGAAATGCCTAGTCATCGTTGGAGGTTTCCAGTTCGAACCACTTAATGAATTTTATTTCGATGCAATCCAAATATTTTGCTGGAGGAAGTGAAAAACAATCTCAAGTGGATCAATCCATGCGCCACGCGCTGTGTCTTTCAGCAAATCTCGAATGAAAAGTCAAGAAATAAAAACAAAAACAAATCCATTTTAAGTCGCACACTTTGCGTTCGCGCGAACGTAAGCGAAATTCCCCGCTCATAAAACTTTCGAATGCCTGTGGCCAGAGGCCACTTGCGCAAATCTTTCATCCAGAGTCAGGCGCGTGGACTGTCGAATCTTCCAGTACGCGTCAAACCGACGTAGGGGAAATCTACCCTTTCCAATCAAACACCTATCTTCGTCATATGGAGAGTTTGATGCTCGATTAAAGCTCCAAAAATACTATTTGGGCTATAAACTTACCAGCAACAGCACCGCCTCGAGTAAGCACGCAAATGTATGCCACTTATTGGCCAAAAAGATCACATTTAATGCACTTTTGATCATAATTTGTATTTTGCGAGACCATTTCTCATCATTTTGTTGGCACACACAGTGACACACACGAGAATCCCTCAAACGCTTAATGAATATCGCCAAAATTACCTTTTCACTTTCGCTTACTTTTTCACGGCGCTTAAGATATGAAATTGCTTCCAACTACCGGCAACATGTTCTTTTGATCATTAGTAAGGCACTCACTTGAAGAATAATCCCGAAAAATGTAATAAATTAGCAAGTGCCATCAAAAAAACAAACGCGTCAAGTCGTTTGACGTTTCAATTTCCACTTTGCATTCCAACCGAAGGGTGAAGAAAACCGAGCGAGAGACGAAGGCAAAAAAGAACAAAGGCTGGCCGTCAACACCACCAGCAGCACAGCCAGCGATGCCAGGAAACTTTCCCTATAAATGCCACTTTTCGTGAGTGTTCGTTTGAACTGTCAGCGCAAATGGCAACACTCGACAGAGTGTTGGAAGAAAAAAGAACTAAGCCGATATTAGAAAAATGGGCGTGGCCCAATGCATTCGCCTCGATTAGAATACCCTTGGGAATTTTTTTTTGTTAAATGCTTGGTAAAGAAATAGAATAACTTTTAGTGAAAGTGAAAATAAACAGAAATGTTCACAAAAACTTGCTCTACTCGTTGGTGTACTTGGTTTTAGTAAAATTCAAGGGAGCCTCTAGATTATCCAGCATCATTCAAACACGACCGCTTATTAGGATTAAAATGGGTAGATTTCCCCTATCAACCTTTGAGCCGTCGCGCAAAAGTGCTGACTAATGGCGTGACGTACAAACACCACCCAGCAGTAATGAAGCCAAAACAATCTCGGATCAACTATCGCAAATGCCAAGATATTATAGTGCGGTGATACCAGGATCCATCGCCCGCCAGGGTGATGCTTGTACACGGAGAGACTGTGCCCAGAAATTTTAACAATTGAAATTGTTGATTTTACTTTCGTAAATTTTAACAAAAACGTACTTGTTACTGCCAATATTCCGTTAAAATAACTAAAATTCAGTAATAATTTAATAACCTGTTTGTTGAAAATGCTAGATGCAAAAAGCTAACAGATTTCCCGAACTCGAATGAACGTGCTCGACTGTTAGCTTTGGTTTTAGGAAAATCAAAAATTTTGTTGGTTGAATATAATTAACAATTGGTTGAATATTTAAAAGATGAACTTGGGTTTGTTTACGTCTGTCATTTGAAGTCAGGATTCGAACGAGAGCGGTCGATTTGTTGAGTTTGTGTTTTTAATTATGAAGTGAGAGGATGTGAAAGGTGAAAATTACACTATTTGATTAATGTTGAAGTGGCAAATCAAAGTGTTGCAACTGGGGAGGTGGAATTGGTGAGTAGGTTTGTTGATGATTTCTTTGCAGGTGATAAACTATGAAAAGCAAGAGGACGACCTTCGCCATAGGGACCTTTAATTCGAGGGGACTTTATGATAATGTTTGGAGGAAAGAGAGGGGCAGTGGAAGGAAGAGGCGGACCAACTCTTGCACGACAATACTTGCACGGGCAAATTTAACAAAATGTTGGTTAATCTAAGTAAGTATGGGTTTAATTTTACACAACAATTTATCTATTGTGATTTTAATTAGAAAACTGGATCATCAGGAACCTTCGTGCTTACGATGGATACAATTTAAATGAACCATTATTTTTTCAGAATCATCAACCATAAAATACATGGAAATGCGTACACATTATATCAAAATAAAAATTCGATGGTGGGAAACGTCTAAAAAAAATAAAATTTATAAAAGATATACAAAAGAAGATAGAAATATTTTAAAAATGCTGTTAATAGAAGACTGCTCAATAAACTGGTAAGTAAAACTCAAAATATTGTTTTCAGGAATCGGAGTACGTGTCACTAAGTAGGTGTCCATTTGTCTGTGAACTCGACAATAACAATGCGTCTAAAAATATACTTGATCCGTGTGTCAGTATTCTAAAGAAGCCTTTGAGAACAGAATAATAGTGTTGTGGAAGAAGCAACCGTACACTGGTACGATCGGTGGAGAACGGTAGATCACAAAACAACTAGCTGAACTTGCCTCGGCAAGCACGGCGCGTTGGCGAAGTGGTGTACGCGCTCGCACGGTATGCGAAAGAGCGAGGTTCGATTCCCCGGCGCGCCAGATGTGCGGTAGCTTTTTCCTCGCACTGTTAATTTCTGTACTCATTCGGCTTGAAGAATTAGCATGATAAATTAACGTTGAATAAATTGAATCAAATGCAATGAAAGTGTTGCCAAAAGTAGTTGTTGAATTAGTGCAAACTTGGTAAGTAGCATTATTGATATTTCTTGTTAATAATTACATTTATTTACGTTCCTTTTATCAGTTTAGAGCCGAAATTATTTTTTTTATTAGATTTATAATAAATTTCATATGTCTATTTGCAGCAAAAGGTTTTTCCTTGGTGTAAATTGTGAGTCCAACCACAAGAAAAATAACTAAACATGAGACCGTTGTAGATGATGACGACTTATCGTATGATTTCACAGTGATGGTAAGTGAATACAACGCTTAATTGTATACAACATAATAATAATATAAGCTTAAACCTTGGTGAAAATTTTACTCGGTTTCTACTTTTAAGGAATTTACGAGAAATTAAACATCTTTTTTGAACATTTTTAACAAAACTAGTAAAATGCTTTTTTTATTATATTTTTTAAAAACATTAATCAAACTTAACATGTTTTATAATAACAATTAAAAAAATACGAATAATACAAGTACAACAAATTAATTTGTGAGGCATTTTTACATAATTAACTGCAAATGCAATATAAATATTGCCAACAACAGCTAATTACTGACTACATGTATGAATATTTTTCTGTATTCAAGTAAGACATTTGTTAAAAATATAGCTAGAAATTCGGCCCAGCCTGTATCGTTAAATAATTAAAGAAAATATATATAGACACTAACATAAATTAGCATAGCATAGCATTGGTGTCTACCCGTAGTTGCTACTCTGTTATTGACCAGGACCTCCAAGAATTGCTCCGTGGACCACAGATGAAGAGTAGGAACCAATCATCACCACTTCGCAACTTTCAAATGTCCCTATCATGCTAGTCAATCACAGCGCCGGCCACGACCAGTGGTAAGACACGGGGAAGTGGATAGGAATTTTAGTCCGATACTTGAGTGATGAAGACCGCTAAATCGGCTGCGTCTTCGACAAAGTATCACGTGAGGTTTGAGGGTGTTAGTAAGACGGGTATGAAGCCAGGATTCACCGTGGTAAGTGATGCGGCCGGTCAAATCTATTTAAAGTCCTTATTTCTTCGTATGTTCTTGGATTCATTTTTGGAAGCTTTCCAATTTGGTTCACCAAGCTTTTTGTGGTGAATTCTGGTCGTGTAGAAAGTTCAATATTCACCTAACGCGTATGCAGCCGAGTAAGTTCTTGAATTCTTGACTTTTTTTTGATAAGGTCCTATAAACAAATGTAAACATTGATTGTATCCCTTTCACACCTTATGTCAAAGTCCATCGGAGTAAGCGGGATACACTCAATGTTTACTTTTGTTTATAGGACCTTATCAAAAAAAAGTCAAGAATTCAACTTTGCAATCAATATTGCATTGTCTGTTCTATGGTTCTCAGATTCCCATCAAGTTTCTTGGATTCTTATAGCATTCTTAATCCTTCTAGTCAACTAAACCTCGATTGTATGGTGGTTAGCATTTTTGTCTGCTGACCCAAAGGACGGGGGATCGAACCCCGCCGCGAGCTAATGAATTTTTCGTTCATATTCAAGTGTTCAGAATTCCTTCTTTCCATAATTTCTCGATAGGAGCAGATGGGAATCGAACCCAGAACATTCCGCTTACAAAGCGAACAGCGTAACCATTCAGCCACGCCTACCCCCATATATAGACACTAACATAAATTATGTTTAAATAAGAAATGTTTTGTTACAAACCACTAATAATTTGCTGCATGCAAAAATATTTCAGTTGATACAACGAAAAAATATGTTAAAAAATAGTTGAAAAATATTGTCCAGCCTGTTTTTTACAGAATATATAACAATATTTAAGCTGAAAACAAAAAAAAATAGTTAATTTTCTGAAAAAAAAATTCTAGCAGTCGACCGCTAGAATTTTTTTTCGGTCATTTAACCAACAAAAATGGCAATTCTAACTATTTTTTTAGTTACTTTTACCTACTGGTGGTCAGCAATTTCGAGTTAACAAAATCAACAATCGATTGTTGAAAAAAAGCTGTGTAAAAAATTAACCCATACTTTTAGTTAAATTAACCAAGAATTTCTTAGATTTGCCCTGGCCGGTCTCTCCGTGTACTTGGACATGGCTTTGTCCTGAGTTGAGACTGGTAGATGACCTTCTCAACGGGAGGTCTCTTGCTGCTTTTAGGGTTGAAATCAAAACAAGAATAAAGAGAAAATTACAAGAGTAAAGCTTCAAAGACCTAAATGCGGACATTCCGCCCCATTTACGAGGTTCCGCAAGAGCAGTGATATCTTACACCCCGTTTGTTAACACCTCATTCATCAGTCGGTATTACGATCTGAACAATAACAGCTTAATTGTGTTCTGCCGCTTTCAGCGCGGCATCATATATTATACGTCCAAACAGCAAGTATATCTTAGTCAATGTGGTCTGATACGGAAGAGGATACCCGGAGTTGAAGATTGCCGCTGCGTGCTAATTATAGATATCGCCGGAGTTATTTTTGGAAAACCCCGCAAAACGAGTCGTTTTTGACGTCGGTGACCTGTTGCTGTTGTCGTAGTTGGATTGTCCAGAAGCTGACGGTGGTTAGCGAAACTAGCGTGAGCAAAACAAACCTGTTGGGGGTCAACATTACGAGCGCTATCACGAGATTCGCAGTGAACCGGAGAAAAACAACAACATGGGCACCTGTTAGGTTGTGTTTTGGTAATTATTTTGATAGTTTATGGAAAAATGCTTCGTGTTTTTGAATGTTTTATTTTTTCGAATGTTGTCTTATTGAGGGATTTTAAGGAGAGAGAAAGGGATGACATATTATTTCAAACTAGCAATTTCAAGCTCGTGTTTTATGAAAAGCGCAGAAATCGCCATTACTGACACGTGCAACTCGATGGCCCCTCCCTTGAATCCATTAAGAAGGAGTTCATACGACTCATTTCGTTTACGAAAATGAAGCCAACAGGACGTATCATCAAGGTGGTGTTTGCTTTGATCCTGGTCGGACCACTGTCAATCCGTTCAAATCCGGATTACACCGTCAATTACACCATTTCCGTAATTCAGCATTTGACCAACGTCGTTGAAAGTGGAGTTCCAAAGTTTGTGTTCATAGAACTACACAGAAAAAAAAATTATGGTAATATTCATCAGGAAATGGTGACAGATTTTGTGGCAAAAAAAATGATTAATTTTACCCCAGAAAATGATGAATTTTCATCAGTTTTTGATGAATATTCATCAGGTTCACATTTTTACACATTTTTTATGTAATATTACTCAAAAATAGAGTTAATATTCAACCTACCAAATTTTCAACATTCCAAATTTCAACTTTTTTTTTCTGTGTAGGCTCTATTCTGTTCTGTGCAGTACTATTTCCAGAGTGACATCCTGGACAAGGTTTTGGCCGTGCCCGAGTTGGCGAACGCTACCAAGTACGTGCTAAACTGTGACCTTCGGGTGGCCAGTCTGGTGAACCTACCTTCACGGGTTACACAACTTCTAGTTCATGGGAATCCGGAAGCGTGTTTCAACCTACTTTCCAAATGTCTTCGTATGTTTGATGCAAGTACTCGTGTTATGGTGTTCACCCTCGGTTTCATGAAGGTATTGTTCGAGAGTATTTTGAACGAGTTAAACTTCTACAATGTGATCTACGTGGACGTTGAGAGTGGAGAAATGGTCCAAGGCGACGTGACGGCTGAACTTCCTGAACCCAAACTTCTATACCGTCGATCTCCGTTTCGCCACCTAGGTCGGAACATGTCTGTGTTTATAAGAGAACATGTCGATTTTGAACACTCGATGCATTATTGGCTGTACGAAACAAGCAAATTATTGAATACCTCCATTGTTGAGGTTGTGAGTTCGTGTCCAGAAAAATACCATTTTGCGTACGATGATTGCTTTCATAGGGCATTCCACAGATATAAAGTGGACATTTTTCCTGAAGTTGTGCACCATGTGAAAAGCACTTCTCCGCGTGAAACATTCATTTTTAGAACAATACCAGACAATTGGGTCGTTGCAATACCTAGAACCGAGTTAAAAATTCACGAACTTCTTAGTTTACCGTTCCACTGGCAAGTTTGGATGAATTTGATGATACTGTTCAGTGTTCTTCACCTGCTGCACTGGTTATTTCCTACCTTTTTGACAAACAATCCCGTTCTTATGTGTGTTTGCGGATGCGAACGATTCGATCTACACAAGGCGAACAATGGCGGAAAGACGATTCTGTTTCTCGACGATAGTGTTGATGTTCTTTATGACCAGTGCTTACGAGTCTAAGCTGATGTCGCTTATAGCCAGCAGACCTTCCTCGCGACGCATCCGAACGCTGCAGGATTTGGCCGAGTCCAAGATGAAGATCAAGGATCGCAGCGTTTTCGCCTTGAACATTCCTCTCCTGGCCAATTCTCTAGTGAATGCCACCGAAAGCGTGGATGAATGGGACAAAATTCATGCCTACATGACGACAAAATCTATCGCCGATTTTTATTTGCAACTTTTCTACGATCCATCACAAAAGATCAATCACTACAGTATCCTCGAAGAGATGCTGCTGATGTTTGTCCCAGGATACGTTTTGGCCTACCGGAGTCCTCTGGTGGAAGTGCTCGAACATACGCAGGCTGTTTTCGTCGAAACTGGGTTCTGGCAGTATTGGCACAACTGTGACTTGCGATTTTTGAGAAGCCACTACAACGTTTCGTTTACCGAATCAAACGAAATATTGCATTTCCAAGATCTACTGTTGGCCTGGATTATCGTGGCGTTGGGTTTAACAGCAAGTGCGTTAGTTTGTATTGCTGAGCTCGCTGTAGAAATCTTCGCCAAATTGTTTCGTAGGTACTCCTGGATCTCAACGAGTTGGTCTCAACTGCCCATGTGTAACCATACAAATAAATCACGCATTTTGGTAAAATTCAGCAAAAAAGCGAAGGTAGTCTCGGAGTTCGCTTATCTCAAAATAGCTGAAAAATCCAGTTACTTTGTTAATAGTTTAGCGAAGGCGAAAAAATTAAACCGATATTTTAAACGTTCTAACTAGTTGGCAAAAACCAACAAACTTAAAATGCTCGTCGGATCTACTAGGGTGTTCACTAATGGTTAAAATACCTTAACTGTTTTAAATTCATAAAATTTAATTTGAATCGAAAAAAATTGGGAAAACTACCGGAACATTCATTCTACTTATTTGAAAACCTTCGAAAACAGGTACACTCAAACCCCGATGGTTTGACACCAACTGTTGTCAAACGAACGGGGTCATTTTTAGTTTGACACCTCTTTTACACGGAGTTCACACACATTACCAAACGTTTGGTTTGATAATGTGCGTGAGCGCCGTATAAAAAGTGACAGTTCGTCACTTTTTAGTTTGATTTTGACCAACCAACGAGGTACAAACTAAAAAAGTGTCAAACGGAAAAGTGACCAACCACCGGGGGTTGAGTGTATCATTAAAAAGATAGGTCATTAAATATTGAGCAACTCCCACTTACTTGGGATTTGCACTAAATTATTGCTATCGTTCGCACTATTGTCTTTTGCTAGCAGTAACATAACCAAACTGTTCGGCACCCTCAGCAAACGTCAAATTAGTACACATTGCTGCTGGATGTTTTTTTCCGGATCTCTCTCGGAAAAGATTCGGCAGCAATTTGTGCTGATTTGACGTTTGCTGAGGGTGCCGAAAAAGGTATACAAATCACTTCGGACGAAAGAGAAGAGGCGCGTGTTTGGCGGAATCCGGAACAGGACACGACGGAAGCGGACGTGAGGTCAATGGGTGGTTGGGAGGTTAATAATCGGCAGCGATGGTGCTGCGTCCGGAACGTCGTGTCTCAAGGAGTCCCGGTTGCGACTCTACATCTGGCGACGAGGAAAAAATAACCGTTTTTTTTAAACAAAGGAAGAGAAAGGGGACACGGTCTAGGTTTCGGGTGTCGTCAAATAATAAACGAGTGAGTGTGTGGTTATTGCAAAAAGAAAATTTGATCCTGCTAGTGAAGTGCTGAAAAAAAAGGGCTGAACAAAAACATCACACAAAACAAACCATATAAATGGTACGTTCGTTTGAAGAGCGGTGGGGCAATGAGTGCCGCACTTGTTAGTGTCAGTTTTGGTTCAATCGAACATCATTTTTCAGTGTGCTCGGAATCCACATGAAACTGAGAAAAAAATCGAGTGTGGCACTAAAATTTCAGTTCCAGGATGGCGGCAAACCTCGTGCGCAACTAGCACGAGTATCTCTCACATTGACAACTCTGAGTGTTGCTCTCAGTACGGAACTAGCCCTCAATCGAACGTACCGTAAGAGTCCGCTATTGTGTTTTCTGCAGGTTTTGACGTATGTTTGGAAACACTGAATTTTCGTTATAATTTAGCGAATTTTATACTGACAATGCTCAAAATTTATCTAAATGTATGTTTCTGATGTCTCTGATCAATATTCCACAATAAAACAGATCTGTATGATCCTAAACATACAACATTTTAATTTTAATTATCATAGTATCGGATCTGGTCGGGTTTCCCAATCTAGACATGAAGGTTCATAATTTACCGGTTCTTGGGACATCCGGGGATTCTGGGTCGAGCAGTTGCAGGACAAAAAATTACCATAAGGAGGTTGAAACTATGCAAAGATTGAGAAGGCGGGGTGACCTACACGTCAGCTGTCTTGCCTTCTACTTCCGGCGGGGACACGCCAAGAAACGTCACTTCTGCTTACGGTGTTCCCTAGCTCAACGAGTCTTGGCCTGAATCGGACTTCTTCTGAAGGCTGTCTAGACATTTTTTTTAATAGTTTCTTTTAACAAATTTGTCCTCAAATACCCCAAAAATGAAATCTACACAACAGGGCGAAACTTGTGTTTACTTCTGCTTTGTGGCGTAACCTGACAGGCGATACCTATGTTTTGGTTGGGTGGGTGGTTAATACGGTGGGGCGAAAAAGTAGGCACGCTTTTCAAAAGAGCGTAATTTCTTTTCCTCAATTTTGAATAGAAAAAAATAAATAAAAAAATGATTGCTATTTTTGTATTAAGTTTTGACAATATTGGTAGTTTTCATGCATTTTTGTGGAAATAGGAATTAATCGAAATTGTAGGATTGTAGGTTTCGCCCTTTCGAAATGTGGTTACTGATTTTTTCGAATGGCTGTAGTCAAAAGAGCGAGAGAAAAGTGCGGCAAAATTCAAGTCACAGTGCTTTCTTTAACTCTCTACTGCCCATTTTTTCGATTTTTTTTTTTATTTTTCCCTTTTTGAAGAAGTCATTTTGAGCAACTTTTGTTCTACGAAAAACTTTTTTCTCTTATTTTATGTTTTCCTTGTCTACTTTTTAGTATTTATATTTGCATTTATTTTGCTTAGTTTATGTTTGTTTTTGGTGGTATTAGACTTGTTCTACCACCTCCCATTACTACCTTTTGCCTTTTTCGTTTTTTCAGGTTTCACAGCCACTTTTTTTACGTTTTTTTTGCATGATTTTCACATTTTTTACTCTAGAATGAAACCATTGTTATTTAAAATTGTTTAAAAATGCTAAGAGGCATAGTCTGGTAGACTACAAAAATTAATACATGCTTATTTTTACATAGTATAGAAAATGTGAGTGAATAACACAGCCAAAGTAAACCACAGAAATTTTTTTTTCTACAAAAACATAAATTTTCTTCAGTTTAAAGAGTTCTTCTTCCAATGCTTTTTAAAGATCAAATATTGGTTGGCGTTGATTTTTGGCGAATTTTTAGATCGAAACCCGCCTAGAGACGGGGTTGAGAGGTAAAGGGTTAACTCTCAAATTCTAATAATTTTTCTTTATATATTTGAGGAAATGATTCTTGTTAAAAAACTAAAATTGCAATCAATTGTAAATTTGTTGTAATCTTCAAGATTATGGGTCTCACAATCTCTGTAAATTGTTGAATCACGTCAATTCCCTTTGTATTTTCCCAAGTCGAGTACGAGTACACATAAGTCGATTTAATCGATAAAGTGAAAAATAAAAAAATCTTGCAATAATTTCATTGAAAATAAATTGAACTGACCTAGTAATAGAAAAGTTGAAAAATTATAATCTTTGATAGCAAGGCGCGTGCGGTCATATGCCACTTTACAATCGTTCAACATGACGCCACGTTGTTACTTCCTCGTACGATGAATGTTTACATATGGGTATAAATGACAATATTGATAACCAACCACTCGAATCGATTATATACGTACGGACGCGTTGTAAGATCTGTTTACTCTTCCGAGCATTTCATTGACGGGAAGCTTATCTGTTGCCGTATGACGTGACATTACTCGAGCGGAAATTAGAAAACATCTGATAGTTTAGTTATTATTAGCATGTAGCAAATGGAATGTTTAATTAAAATATTATGAAATTATACGTCAACAGCGAAAAAACGTCGTCTGATAACATTTGAGCATTTTTTTCGGCACTTGCCAGCTGATTTCACAATTTGCAGCTGATTCGCACCAGCCAAACCCCCTGAATGTCATGTGTTTATGATTATTTGGCTGAAGCAACCAGTTACTTTTGCTGGACCACACAACCAAACCAAAAAAAATGTCAACAATTTGACCTGCAAATTTGCGAATCACGTCCGTTGGAGAGCGACAGCAGCTGATTGTGACGAACGATTCATCGTCCTCAATGGAGCTTCCATTGAGCAAACTGTTTGCCCCAACTGGCGCGCATAGTGATTTGGAGTAAATATTTTGAACATTTGGAAACGATCGCCACCGCCGGCGTAGTTTGGAGGGTAAATATTTTGCGCGATCTAATAAAACTTCGCGGGAAACTATCTGCGACTTCTCGAACATCTCGACTGTACTTATTCGGCACGACGTAATTTGGAAGAAAAATATCCTTTGGGTATTAGTAGGCTTAGTGATTTTTCACGCTCGAAAAAAGCAAATTTCACGGGGGCCTCAATTTCAAAACACCAAATTTCACACAAATTTCGCGGAAAGTGAAAAATGTTAAAATAACTCTGTTTTTTTTTTTGTTTAAATCACAGAAACTACTTTTTATGCTTCATTACATATTATTTTTCAATAAACTAAAAAAATCTTCAGTAAACTTGAACGTGACACAAAAAAAAATCTCATAATTTTCAAAAAAGTTAACACCTGTTTTATGGATTAGCTCAATTTATATTTGAAAATGAAATGTAGGGCATTCGTATTATCATTCATTGAACTACTTTTTTAATATTCGACTAATAAAGCAAAAACGTTTTCGCTGATTTGCTTCTGTTTTATCAGTTTGCATTTTATTGAATTTCATATCAAAGCAAGATTCAAAAATCTTGACCAGCAAAAATTAGTAAAATAGTTTGAATTTTCTGCGACATTTAGTCCGCAGCCTTAAAAATATTGTTTAAGGATTTCATCTCTCTTTTTAAAAACTAAATTCAAAACCAATAGGCAAAAATAATATAATTTGAAACGAAATCGAAATTTTTATACAAAATAAGGACAGAAAACAAAAAAAAGGTGGCATTTTTTTACTTTCACGGGAATTATCCACCCAAATAATCAAATATCGTTAAAATTAAACAGGACTTAGAAAAAATCTGAAATGTTTTTGAATGGTGGTTCAAAGATAAAAAATACTCTTCATTTAGTTTTGGATAAAACAATGCTTATTTCTATTGATTTCTTTTGAAATTTTAGAAATCAAATAAAATAGTAGTAAAATTTTTATTAAAGCGAAAAAAATATTACTAAAGGAGAATGGGCAAATTTGTATGGGAGCTGGTCCAAGGATGTACACGAACGGGACCAACTTTTTTCGAAAGATCTCGCCGAGACATGAAAAAAAGTCTTCTGGACCAACTCTCTAAACCCCGGGGTTCAAAAGTTACAAGCTGTTGAAGTTTGAGCATTTTGGGTAAAAATGTACGAAAAATCGAATTTTTGCTATTTCTAAAATCATTCATAAAATCTCTGTTTCATTATGGATTTCGATTTTCTTGACTTCATTCGATGCGTATCAGCAAAAACTATGAGTTCTGATATGTCTTAGCATGATTGAAACATGATTTATCTTGTTTTTATCCGTTTGAACCGTTTGTGCAAGAGGCATCCCATAGAAACAAGTCGAAACTTCAAGGTTTTGAAACCGGATCCGACCCAGACTGCTTCAGTGAGTATGGAAGGCTTCAGTGCAATGTTGTAACAACTTATTGGGATGGTCTGAGTCATCCGAGAACTCCTTGGAGTTAAGACCGGTGAGTCTACCGTCGTAACAAGCAAGATGTCGGCGGTTTTTGACCACGGATCATACCCGCATGGCTTCAGTGAGTATGGTAGACTACTATGCTGATGTGTTGAGATGTCCTGGGTCATCCAAGGACTCCCTGGAGTTAAGATCTGCCGGTATACCACTGTAACAAGCCAGAGGTCGACGGTTTTCGACCCCGGAACCTACCCGCATAGCTTCAGTGAGTATGGTAGACTATTTCAGATGTATTGAGATGTCCTGGGTCATCCAAGAACTCCCTGGAGTTATGATCTGCCGGTCTACCACCGTAAGAAGCAAGAGGTCGACGGTTTTTGACCCCGGAACATACCCGCATAGCTTCAGTCAGTATGGTAGACTGCTTTGTTAATGTGTTCGGATGTCTCTGGTCATCCTAGGACTCCCTGGAGTTTAGATATTTGGGTCACTGTAACAAGAAAAAGGTCGATGATTTTTAACCGCGCATCATAACCGCAAAGATTCAGTGTGTATGGCAGACTGTATTGCTGTTATGTTGGGATGTTTTGGACCATTCCAGGGAGTCCTAGGACATCCAGAGACATCCGAACACATTAACAAAGCAGTCTACCATACTGACTGAAGCTATGCCGGTATGTTCCGGGGTCAAAAACCGTCGACCTCCTGCTTGTTACGGCTGTTGCTCCACAGATTATAACTCCAGGGAGTCCTTGGATGACCCATGACATCCTAACACATAAGCAAAGTAGTCTACCACACTCACTGAAGCTATGCGGGTATGTTCCGTTGTCAAAACCGGTCAAAATTTTGCTTGTTACGGTAGTAGACTCACAGATCTTAACTCCAGGAAGTCCTAGGAGAACCCAGGACACTCCAACACATCAGCATAGTAGTCTACCATACTCACTGAAGCCATGCGGGTATGATCCGTGGTCAAAAACCGCCGACATCTTGCTTGTTACGGCGGTAGACTCACCGGTCTTAACTCCAAGGAGTTCTCGGATGACTCAGACTATCCCAATGAGTTGTTACAACATTGCACTGAAGCCTTCCATACTCACTGAAGCAGTCTGGGTCGGATCCGGTTTCAAAACCTTGAAGTTTCGACTTTTTTCTATGGGATGCCTTTTGCACAAACGGTTCAAACGGATAAAAACAAGAGAAATCATGTTTCAATCATGCTAAGACATTTAAGAACTCATAGTTTTTGCTGATACGCGTCGAATGAAGTCAAGAAAATCGAAATCCATAATGAAACAGAGATTTTATGAATGATTTTAGAAATAGCAAAAATTCGATTTTTCGTACATTTTTACCCAAAATGCTCAAACTTCAACAGCTTGTAACTTTTGAACCCCGGGGTTTAGAGAGTTGGTCCAGAATACTTTTTTTCATGTCTCGGCGAGATCTTTCGAAAAAAGTTGGTCCCGTTCGTGTACATCCTTGGACCAAATTTGCCCATTCTCCTTTGTTAGTTCCTAAAAAAAAAGAAAAATCTAGACAATTTAACTTATAAATTTTTCTTAAATAATCTTTATGGTTGAAAAATTGATGTAATTTGAAGAAAAAAATGATTTGAGAAAATTTATAAATTTCAAGAATTTCACACCGTCTACGAAATCATCAACCAAGAGTATTCACTCACTTAATTCTACAGCAGTTCTTTAAATTATTTTTATTCCTATTCGAGTGTGATAAAATATTTTGAGAATAATCGTTACAGTTTTAAACAAACATAACATTTCACGGGATTTCTCGGAAAAAGACAAATTTTGCGGATTTCACGCTGTCCGCGTAATCGTGAAATTTCACTAACCCTAGGTATTAGGTTTGTTTAGTGGACTCTTTTATGTGAAATTTTCAATTGTGAACAATTGTTCATAAAACTATTTTTTTTTGTATGCACGAGGGGTGAATATAATCCAAATTATGCCCGTGGGAGTCGCTGAACCTGCATTCCTGTCACACATGAGGTCTGCACAGCTGATCCCACGTAGATTTTTCCCGCCAGTAATGACAGGAAACGCTGACAAACGGAATATGTGCCAAAATCATAAGTGGTTTTTAACATATGAAGGGAAATCATCGTGAACTGGAACTGCCGGTCGTTAGCCCGGGTAAAGTGCAACGTTTCCAGATGATTGTTGTCCTCTGCTCTCATCTAGCAAAAAGCCATACAGAGAACCACGTCCCATTCAACCGGCTCCGTGGCTTAATGGTTACGACTTCTGTCTCCCAAGCAGAAGGTTCAGGTATCAAATCCCGATTGGTACCTTTGAAATTTGTAATCAGGAATTTGAATATGAATAAAACTAAAATGAATCAGGTGGGATTCGAACTCAAACCTTTAGATTGGTTGGTGGTCTGGGACTCGGCCATCAAAAGGTTTACACTCTAGCAGTGAATTGATCCGTAGTGTTGAAACATGTTATCTCTTCTTCTCATATTATTAAATACGCGCTGATCCCTGATTTGCCTGAGGGGATTGGAAGTCTAAATATAGATCGAGTTTCCTTCAGATGCTTGCTTTTATGTTTAGGCGGGGCCGAACAATGCCCAGTGACCTCGGAATTGGACCGCAAGGAGCTCTGTCATTCTGAAATGGGTCATTGGAAGCAGCGCGAGGGCTATCACCACCTAATACCCGGGACTGAGATAAGCTGCATCAGCATTCGGCATGTACACAGTCTGATACAAATTATACTTTCCCATAATTTCGCTACCGGTTAGCGGGTATTGGATTGGACCACACACACACACAGGGGTGAATATAATCCAAATTATTTTTTTAATCAGTCAAGGATGCTTATTTGGAGTTGGTAGACGGGATTCACGGTGATGTCAACAAATAACTTTATTTATGTTAATTTTCGAAAGGTGTACAAACTTTTTTTGCACCTTTTTATTATTTTTGTAATAGTATTTGGTATAGGTGTTTTTATAGAAATCATTTTTTCATGAGCTTTTTGTAGTAACATGTGTGGAAATATATAAATTTTAAGCCTATTAAGCGGTCGTGTTTGATGCTGATGATGCTGGATAATCTGGAGTGTTCCTTGAAACATACTTAAACTATGTACAACAACGAGTAGAGAAACTTTTTGTGAACATTTCTGTTTATTTTCACTTTTATTAAAAGTTATGCTTTTCCTTTTACAAGCATTTAAAAAAAAAATCCCAAATGCATTCAAATCAGTCGAGTGCATTGGGCCACGCCCATTTTCCTATTTTCAGCTTAGTTTTTTTTTTCTTCCAGCGCTCTTTTGGATCTGCTTAGTGCTGCCAAAATTGATAAAATTTTAAGCGAACACTCACGAAAAGTAGCATTTATAGAGAAAATTTCCTGGCACCACTGGTTCACTCCAACAGGCGCTGCTGGTGGTGTTGGTGGCCAACCTTTGTTCTTTATTTGCCTTCGCTTCTCGCTCGGTTTTCTTCAGCAATTGATTGGAATGGGTCGTCAAAATGCAAACGTCAAAAGACTTGGCGCGTTTGTTTTTTTTTATGGCGCTTGCTAGTTATTTACATGTTTCGGGATTATTTTTCAAAGGAAAGTGACTAACTAATGGGCAAAAGAACACGTTGCCGGTAGTTGGAAGCAATTTTATATCTTAAGCGCTTGGAAATCGTTAGCGCAAGTGAAAAGATATTGATGGCGACTTTCGTTAAGCAGTTAACCTCTGATCTTGCGTGTGAATGTGTGTGCCACCAAAATGATGAGAAATGGTCTCGCAAAATAGAAATTATGATCAAAAGTGCATTTAATTTGATCTTTTTGGCCAGTAAATGGCATAAATTTGCTTACTTGAGGCGGTGCTGTTGCTGGTAAGTTTATAGCCTAAATAGTATTTTTGGAGCTTTAACGTGAAGACTTCCATCATTGCCATGATTTTTCGTTCAAAGATATAAATTTTGCGTCGCTATCAATATTTTGACAAAATTCCTTCTACAAGTTGTTTAGAATAGTGCCCTACACATGCTGATTCCTTTTGGTAACGGTTATCACGTTCCTTGCAAAGTTATGGAAATCGCCATTCATCAATGATTGCCAACCAGGACGTCAATGATTGTACCACCAAATTATTTAAATTTTGAAAAACATTAGATTTAGACCAAAAATTCTTTCAGTGGCTTCAAGAAGGCAACAACCGACACGAGCTGATTCATTTTGGTGCAGAAATTCGTTAAAATGAATTCAATACAGAGCATTTCAGAGTGATGATCAATTTTCTTCGAAAATGATCAACGGCTTCACCTTAATCGAGCATCAAACTCTTCATATGACGAAGATAGGTGTTTGATTAGAAAGGGTATATTTCCCCTACTAGGTTTCTGTCAAACTTTAAATTCTTTACATGTTTTATCACAAAATAAGCACAGTGCCCTAGGGGTGTAAATACTTTTTTTACATACTGTACACGCTTAGTTTTTTTAACCGAATTCGGTAGTTGAAAATTCGGTTAAGTTAGATCGGTAAACCATCAGTCACAATGAACAAAATTTTACCAAATTTCGGTTGTAAGATGAACAATAATGAAATTTATTACCGAATTTTGTTTTTTTTTTTTTTTACAGAATTCAGTAATTTTCATTTTACCCAACTGTTCAGCAGTTGAAAATTTGGTAAACTATAACGAATTCGGTAAAAAAATCTAAGTGAGTAGTTTTTATCAAAACAGTTAAAATAGTTGTATAATCGCTGCCATATTTCGTAACTTTTGAGTAAAAATTAATGTACTTTTCGAATTAGGAATAACCTAGACAGGCCAAACACAAAAATTTAAATTTTAAAATAACGTGTTTTTTATAACTTTGCAGGGTTACTCTTACGTAAAACCAGTACGGATATGTTCAAAAATGTTAGAGTTTAGTATATGAAAACGATACAGTGGTAATGTTACAGGCATAACCAAAATGACGAAGAACGAACGAAGAAATCACAGCGCTGCCTTCCCGTTTCACATTAAGGTGAAACGGGAAGGCAGCGCTATATAAACTTTAAGTCTCGTGTTTTTGGAAGCACATTGAAGGAAAACGCCGTAACTTAAACATGTTCTGTCTTTTGCAGACGATAAACATAAAGGTAGCAAGCAATCTGTAGAGAACCAAAAGAGAGTTCAGTTGAACAGGAGAGACTTTGAGAAACATTTCCAGCGTCCTTTGGGAGGTTATCGGCATTATTAGCATCAGTTCTCAGCATGCAGTGGGCCCGCGCGGTTGTTTTATCTTACGGTTGAGTGAAATTTTGTATTAAAATCAGTGTAGTGAGCTGTGAACGTGTCTGCTAGTAAGATAATAGCAAGGCTACAATTTTGAACAAGTTTAGTTTAGATTAGTTTTGCCGATCGCAGTGCATACGGAACTACTCATTAACGTATATTGGAAGGCCCCTGATGGGTACGTTAAATGTGTTTTTTAATGTAAATATTAGAAAAGTCATGATGCCTGTTGAAGTCATATGAAGTGTACGATATCAGAAACGTATACCAGCCCTTTTCAGCATGCGTCAATAACAGGAATGCGTTCAACACTCCATCAAGCGCAATACCTTCTACTTGAGGTGGCACTATCAGACACTTCCTGCATTCCACTGGCCGCGACATCAGACTGTCGCCGACAAGAATTCGTCCAACTTGACTTTCACTTTCACACAGTCGGACTCTTCCGGACCGGATGGCGGATATTGCCTTTCTAAAAGAGGAGGTTCTAATTTGCAACACTCGGTTATTCCGCCTCAGCTCGTCTCAGATTCTGATTGCCACGCTAAAGTGATGTTTCCACCTTCGTATGCTTTAGCTAAGCAACAAACAGCAATTAGTACGTTTTACGTCAGCAGCATCAAGCCCCTCGTAGAATGCAGTTTCCCACCGTTAATCAGTGTATCGTTTGCGAGATATTTACTAAGAGGAAAATTACTAGACGATAGCCATCAGCATCGGCATTTCATCTGCCAGTGGTTCGGACAGACAGGTAGAACACTAAATTATTCTCGCCGAGCCGGTCGTCGTTCCACTTCGAGACTTGATGCTTTCTGCGCAACCGATCAATTTAAGAGTCACCATGGACAATCGGACGTCGGTTTCGTGCTGTCATTTCAAATCCTAGTTTAGTTGAGAAATTGACGTTTGCTAACGCTACTGCTCAAAAGATGGCGTTAGTGTTCACAGTCCCCCAAACTCCAACGTCTGCTTGTCCGTGGACCTGCTCTCCAGGTTGCATCGCTGAACGGTCGAGTACACCTCCGTCGTCATTGCATCACAGCCCTCGGCAGGTCTCCGGCATCGGTCGATTTGGTGGAATGCATCAATGGAAAGTGCTTCCACCTGGAGTGGAGCGGCGGCGGCTTGTTGTGGAATCGCCGAGTGGAATGAATTTTTCCACACAATTAAAACTAGCACTTCTAATGGCGGACGTGTTTGACTGTGTGGTGGTGGGAATTTACCGAAATGTTTGTTTGTTTGACTTCCCTCGAGAGGATGGACTGGAGGGAAGCGTGGGAAGAAAAGCGTATTGAGTTGTTTGTACTTGTCCGGTGATAAAGTAATGAAGCAAGCTTTTGGAAATGTACTCTGGTGGAAAGTTTCCGTGTTTTGGAATGGTCAGTTCGATCGAATCGATTGATTTATTTTACTTGTATTACACACTTGTTTACTGATTTAGCTTTGTTGTTTTGCATAAGAGTTTAATAACAGTTTATGTTATCATAACAAAATTTGTTATTGGTCTGATATTAATTGAAAGCCAAAACAACTTTGAAATAACATTTTTTGTTATGGAAGAATACCTCAAACTGTTATTGAGATGATCGGATTAGTTGTTAAAATAACAAAAAATAATAACAAAAATTTGTTCGAAGAATAACTAAAAATGTTATGAGTCTGTTATTACAATAACAATCCAATAACAAAAAAATCATAACGACGAATAACAAATCTTGTTATAAATAACATAAAATGTTATTGGCCTAGTATTTTCAAATATCAAAAAATGTTATTCCCAAGTTATTTCCGTCTGCTCGGGAAACCACATTTTTCAAAAGATCATAATTCCGCAAAATTTCAACCAATTTTAGTTGTCTTGGTCGCAAATAAAAGGTGATTAGTTTGCCTTTCAAGGAAAAATAATTTTAGATCCGAAATAACAGCAAAACATTTGAAAAAGTCGTATGAAAATAGCTAATTTTATGAACTTTTCAAAAGAAATGATCAAGAAACGTTTATTTTTTTAAATCGAATCACTGCAAATATTTCACTAAAATCAAACTTTTTTTTATGTCTTGAAAACGAGGCACTTTATCAAAAAATCTATTAAGTACTTTTCGAATTCAAATTTAGTTATAAAAAATCAAAAATACCAAATTTGAGAAATGAGCATGAGCATGAGCATGGTTGACTGCCAATGAGCTGCTACTCCGTTATTGACAGATCAGCTGAAGTTAAACAATGAATCAAAAATGATCAGTGGGAGCCAACCATCTGTTCACTGTTTAACCTCTGAAGATCCCTACTTTATTAGTCAATACCGGCGCCCTCCCAAGAAGCCGATAGTCCGATAGTTGAAGTTGCAGACTCATCAAGCACACAGATTTTCGCTATATACCTGTTGATACCGCATGAGACCGTTGAATCCACAGCATCTCCTTCAAGCATCACGTGATTTTTTTTTTTTGTTAGTAGGATAAGGTATTGGCTTTTCGATGCCTCCCGAGCTACGATGCTATGGGGAAGACTTTCATAACAGACCCGTCGGCGAGCCTTCCGAGCAACGATGCTATGGGAAGGTCTTTCTGTTTAACACACAAAGTCACTCACACACAGTTATTGTACTCCACTATTATCTCGACGATCCAAAATGTTAGCGCGTCTTTCGATCATATCATTACCCGACGCCGTGCCTTTCGATCAACGTTGATATGGAAAGGGCTTTGAAAATCACAAAACAATTAATTAAGATTACACAAGCACAAAAAACACAAATTACTCCACGAAAATGACGCTCAAGACGCAAATAATTCAGTAAGCAAGCGCGTGGCCTCGTCGCAGCACACAATTCTAAAATACCAAATTTGAGAAATTGATAAAAATAAAAATTGGGAAATTGAATTTTTGTGAAAAAAATAGTTAATTAAAAAAATGTTTTTCAATAATTTGCAGCCTGAAATGGTAATGAGATACAAATTTGTTACACTCTAAAAAATTACCCTGCAAAGTTAGAAAAAACACGAAAATTTAAAATGAAAAAATTTGTTTTAAATGAAAAAATTACCCTTCTGGGTCAATGAAGATTTGAAAAGAACATTAAATTTCCCTTTAAATGACATGTTTCAAAAAAATTTACAGTTGAGTAACCGAAAATGGCAGAGTTTTTAAAACTTTTTTAGTGTTTTTTCGGAATTATGAGTACGCCATCAAATCGGGCGTCTAATTTTACATAAATATTCTTATGACACCAAATTTCTTTCTCATCATCATTTCAGGCTGCAAATTATTGAAAAACACCTCTTTTTTTGCATGCTCAAAAATGAAAGGGGTCGTACCGCCCCTCCGTCACGAGTTATCAAAAAACGGACCTCGGATTCGTGATTAGGGACAAAAGTTACCCCTTAGGACAAAGTTTCACGCAAATCGAAGAGGGGTCGGGACAACTTTTCCCGATTTCGTGTGAGTTGGTAGAGAGTTACCCAGAGAATTACTCAATGTGCTTCAACCAAAATTTCCAAGCAGTGCAATAATATTAAAATTAGCTAAAATTTCCTGAATCTTATTATGGCAGTACTCTCCCACACACGGTGAAAGCGCCAAACCAACCAGGTAATTGAATCATCATACTTCCTGGCTGTACATTGTAGAAGGATTCTCTAATTAAACCCATCACCTGGAGGAGCATTCTTTGTGCGCTCCCACCTCGGCGCCGTGATTAATCAACAAATGAGCTGAATAATTAACGAAAGTTTTCCGTTTTTCCCATTAAAGGTAAAGCGAAAAAGACTTCAGAATGAACCTCCAGCGCGCCCTCGCCGTCACAACGACACCACAGCGGTGATGATCAACCATCATCGGAGACTGAGTTGAAGGGGGCGCTTTCTAATTAAATTACTTCGTTCAGCGAACGTGTCACCTTCGGAGACCTCCCCAGCTGGTGGACGACTCTATTCAGTCGCTCATGAAGTGTATCGCACTTTGATTGATGGCAAATTGCTTTCGTTGGACGCCCGCTCGTTCAGCTCTACGATGGACGATTCTACAGGGTAAAGGGTAAAAGTAGTTGCTGGAAAAAAAATTTGATCTTTATAAAATACATAAAAGGTGAAAAATTAATAAATTCAAAAAAAAAAAAAAATCAATTAGGTACAACAATATTTCAAATTACCCTAGCCATTTATTGCGTCCACAAGTCGATACCGGGCCACACAAAGTCACTCTGCTGGACGACATTCCTGCATATACACACTGCGCTGGTATTGCAAATGCGGTCCGGGGGTTGTGACCGGAGTGAGTACTGTTTTGTTTTGTGGCTAATCGCGCTTGATTTGGCCGGCACTTCTGATGAGTTCAAACCAACTGGGTCGTGACGTACTGCCGGACCACGCTCGCCAGACACTGTTTTACTAATGAGGCCTTGTTGGGAGCGTTTGTGTTCTAATTTGGGATATTTTCTTTGTGATACATTTTGTTGCAAAAGTTTGTTTTTGTTGCTACAAAATTGGCATTGATTTTTTTTAAACAATTTGTGGAATTTGGAAACCACTTTTAGGTTTGTTTTACAACCACTTGACATGCAACAACAACAGTAACACTGGATACCTTCATGAGGTGAAATTGGTTCATACAAAAATGCTGATATTTGTATGATCCAATTTCACCCCGCTCATTTTTGTCAGAATTAAGTAATATTGTTAAACAAATTATGCAAATAATACATCTAGTAAAGAGTACATATTTCATGTTAGAAACATGTGAAACTATAAATTTAAAAATGTGCAACTCAACCTCTTTTCGACTGTTTTTCAAATTTGTCAGTCTAAATTTGAGTAATATTCAGCTTGATGGCAAGATTTTAAAATTGTATGTATGGGCCGCGATACTCACATTGGTTGGACCGCGGCCCCCGCTATTTGGTCGCTTTACCCCTTTGATGCTAAATATAGGGTAAAAGAGCCAGCAAATGTGCAATTGAAAAAAAGTTGTTTTTTGTGTAAAATTATTTTAAATTTTGTTTTTGATGAACATTTTGGAATATGCTTTCTAAATAAAAAATAACTAGATAAAATAAAATATTATCCAGCCTTTCGAGAACGAAGTCACTCGTTAATTTTTTAAAATGTTAACTTATTAACATGTTTCAGTGTTAAATGTCAACATTCCAAGAAGATAACGTCCAGCTTGTGACTATAAACTATTTTTCCTTACTTAGAAATCGAATCCAGAAGGGAATCGATTACCAGTTATGTTGGTCCGCACCGGGTTCTGACCTCCCGTTTACGAGGCGGAAGCGTTACGGCATGGCTCGGTCTAAACAAAAAAAATAACTAGACAATAAATAACAATTTCAAATTATAAACCTAAATTTTAAAATTAAATATTTTCAAATTGACTCATAAATGTCCTGTATACCCTATTTTGTGCTACCAGTTTATGGAACGTTCACCCTATATGGACTGTCAAAAGCGAGGTTCACTTTTTGACAAGCTTGCCACCAGTCTGGTAATATTACATGATAAAAAGGTAGTATGAACCTTCAAACTTTACACCTTCCATATTTAATCAACTTTTTATTGCGTACGACACTCGAGAAGGTTTGGATATAATTCTAGAATGGGTTTCAATGTTTCATTAATCTAGTTTTATCATTGCTACTTTTTTGTTTTCCAGGCCTGGGTTTTGAAAAAAGAAGGTATTGAATTTATTTAATTGGTTTATTTATTATTTATACTAGCGAGTTTACCATACTTTGTTATTTCTCCGTTTTATTCATTTATTTTCAAGATTCTTTTTTAGGAAATTTAAGGACCTCCTCCCCTCCAAGTTATATATTTATTAGGGTTGCTCGACATGGTCAATTTTAACAAACTTGCTTTTTTCGCTTGCTTTTAGACCAGGAGTGCCCAAACTTTTGGCCCTGCGGGCCTGATCCGATTTTTCTTAAGCCGGAACATAGGTTTGATAAAAGTTGAAAAAGTGAACTTTTTTTTCGTAAAATTAGGGTCTTTTAAGATGACTAAAAAATGTGTTTAATTGATTTATTTGTATTATGTTTCGTTAAAAATTGTATTTAATTGTTTGTTTTGATTGCAATTAATTACTCTGATATAATTAACTTAAATCATTGGTCGTTGCAAGTTTTAAAAGTTCAATTTCCTCAACACAACAATATATAACAAAAATCAATGAGGCATGATAAAATGTATTGAAACGGAATTTGGATTCAAATCTTTAAAAAAAAACCCACAATTTTCGCGTGCACATTTATTCAAATATTTGTCAACATATTTTAAATGATTTTTAACTTACACAACATTTTAAAAGTGTTCTATTATTTTCAATTCGTTATTCTTCAAATTTCATTAAACTATTGGAGTCCATAAAAAATATTGTTGCTCCTTGTTTCCTTGACTAATTTTTATTTTAACAAAACTTTTTCACTGAAAAGTTGTTTTGAAAAAATCATAAAAAGGCTTAAGGAGTTATATACATGTAGAAATTTGCTAAATTTCATATAACAGAAAAATAATCATGTAGCCACATAATTTTTCCCTTTTTCAGAAAGGAAAATTGTCTTAAGGGCTTAAATTTTGATATGGTGTCAATCAAGCTTCCCTGCACCGTGCGGTACACGCGGTTCAACTGTACCTCGGGTTTGCTTTGCGCCTGCTTTGTTCGGTTTACACCCGTACCCGACTCACACGAACCGAGGGTATTTTGGTTCATCGTACCAGCACACCACGACACTCTCGGTTCGCCGCGTCGGTTTTGTGTCTGGCACTCACCCATGGCATGAACCCGGTATATGAGCCAAGGTGCTTCACTCGTTACGAGCCGAGGTACGTGCCGTGGTACGCGCTGGCGGTACAAAACGGGTTCAATACAACGACACGTACCACGGCACGCTGGGTTCATGCCATGGGTGAGTGCCAGACACAAAACCGATGGGGCAAGCCGAGAGTGTCGTGGTGCGCTGGTACGATGTACCAAGATACCAATACACAAATGGGTTCAGGCACGTACCGAAGCTAGAAAACCGAACCCGCGGTGTGCGTTGGCACTGGCGCATGGGAAGCTTGGTGTCAATCCATAGAAATCATTATTCTGTCGATATTTCATGTTGAAATTAAAATTTGGACGGAATGGGCCATCATTCAGTTTTTGGCGGTTTTTTATTATCTATCAATTATCTTAGTCACACAGGTCATGTCTGTAACATCCCGAACAGACGGTAATAACTAAATTCATGCCATTTCAATAACAAATATTGTTAAAATAACAGAAAATTTTATGTAATATTCTTGCAAAATCCATTTTTGCATAAGAGTTTAATAACAGTTTATGTTATCATAACAAAATTTGTTATCGGTCTGATATTGATTGAAAGCTAAAACAACTTTGGAATAACATTTTTTGTTATGGAAGAATATCTCCAACTGTTATTGAGATGATCGGATTAGTTGTTAAAATAACAAAAAATAATAACAAAGATTTGTTCGAAGAATAACTTAAAATGTTATTAGTCTGTTGTTACAATAACAATCCAATAACAAAAAAATCATAACGGCGAATAACAAATCTTATTATAAATAACATAAAATGTTATTGGTCTAGTATTTTCAAATATCAAAAATGTTATTCCCAAGTTATTACCGTCTGCTCGGGATAATCACCTGTACATTTTTGTTTTTTTAATCAAATATTCGACAAATGCTAGCAAACAAAAAATTTAAAAACCCATCTTATTTAAGAGTAGAAAAATATAAGGTTAGTGATTGTTTAATAAAACTTAAAAAAATAGAGATTGATTATAAATTTAAACTTGAAATCATTTGTTAATTTTTTTTTTTTGGATCCCGGGCAGACGGTAATAACAAAATTCATGCCATTTTAATAACAAATACTGTTAAATAACAGAAAATGTTATGAAATCTTTTTGAAAATCCCGGGCGGAAAGTGAGTTGGTGGATATAACTTCGAACTATCTTGGCTTGTTTATTCGCATCTTGCTGTAAACTCCTCGAGTTATGACGACTTTTGAAACCGACTGCGTATCATGGAAAGTATATTCCATGATCATACTGCATTGTCTACAGTTGATAGTGGTAGTTTTTTTGGACTCAGCAAAATTTTCGAAAATTTTATTTTTTCCAAAATTCTACCCGAACATCATGAAATGATTATTTTGACTTTATTTCAAATTTATGCTGGACTTAGAAAAATTAGCAGTCACTGACATAATTTTCAATTTCCGACACTTAGAATAATTTTCATGAGCTGATATTTTAAAGTTTGATTTTATTTATGCTGGACTTTGACATTTTTGCGTATATTTTTCAATTCTTTACTTTTACAGAAAAAGCATTTTTTTGGGACTTAGAAAATTTTTGGGAGTTTGGAAACATGATAAATTATTTTGATGTTTATTTCTGCTTTGAACCAAAATTTCGGAAAAATCGACGAAATTACAGGAAATTTTTGTCCGATTTTTACAAAAACATCAGTTTGTTCCTAAAATAATGTCCCTAACAAAACGTCTTCATTGAAATTTTGAAATTCGAAAGTCGGTTTTTAATAATTATTGATATACCCCCTACAACAGGGGTGACCAAAGTATGGCCCGCGGGCCAAACGTGGCCCGCGAGGTGATATTTTGTGGCCCGCGGACCCATTTTGAATGATCCTGTAAAATGGCCCGTTGACCACTTGTAAAGTGATTTTAAACTTTTTCAAAATTAAGGTTTATTTTAAACTTTTATATACTAATCTTTTTTATTTTTTGTTTATAAAAAAACTTATTATTTATCAATGTTTTGATCCCCACTTTAGGATACAAATACTGTGTTCAAAATATTTTATAATTAAAACAATTTCATACGTTTCAATGTGAGTGAAACTAGTCAAAATTTTCATCAAACATTTTAAGAAATATTAAAAAACGTTCAAGATTGACTTAGGTTGAATTCTGTAATAGTTGCAAAAATGTAAGTTTTCTTTATTAATTTGCAAGTCATAATGACACTTTTATGAACTGACCCTCAAACATACATTGCACTTCCTTCGGGATTCGAACTCATTACAGTTAGATAACGAATCTGATTGACTACGAATTGATTCAGGCAGACAAAATGTGGAAATCGGAGGATCAAGTTTGTTGCAAATATTTTACAAAGCTTTCGTCGATCAACCCACCCCTCCAACATTATAAAAAAATTGGCTCAAAAACAAGGAGCAAAAATATATTTTCAAAAAACTTCAAAAATTCAAAAAAATTAAATGTAAGTGCAATCAGCTGAAATTTATTAAATATGCATTCCATTGCATTAAGAATCAGTTGAGTTTAACGAAAAAAATAATTTTAGTGAATTTTCGATGAAATAAATAAATGTTTTTTCGCTAAAATGTTTTTTTTGTCGAATCTTTTTTTTTTTTGAAAATTATGATTGCAGTTTAACTATACGGAAGCTTAAAACATTTTCTAACATTTTTTCCATTGAAATGTTGAAATTCTGGCTCTCAACGATTTTTCATTAGCCACACTTAATTTATAGATAAAAATACGCTTTTAGATGAATTGTTCAACATATAATGTCACCATTTTCGAAATATAAAAACAAAAATTTGTTTTTTTTTTTGAAAACACAAGTACATTCAGCTAAAAACTTTTTTTCAAATACCTCAACGATACCAATAGAAAACCGTTATTTTGTGGTTTCTATTATTTTGAATTTAAATTTTATTAAAAAAGCAAATTAAATCGTTTAAATTAAAATAATGTAATTTATTTTTTTCAATAACCTTTTTTTTTAAATTTGGCCCGCAAGCTCATTTGATGTTCAAATTTGGCCCGGCCTCCAAAAACTTTGAGCACCCCTGCCCTACAAAAATCGTTCCGGCACTTAGAAAATTTACAGGATCCGTATCACGACAAGATTTTTGGTAGATTTTTTTTGATTTTTTGGACTTAGCAAAATTTTGGCTTTCGACCAGTAAAATATTTTCAACACTTAAAATTTTTCGAGAACAGGAAACTGAAAAAAAATTGGGACTTAGAAAATTTTTGGGAGTTCAGAAACATGATAAATTATTTTGATGTTTATTTTTGCTTTGAACCAAAATTTCGGAAAAATCGTCGAAATTACAGGAAATTTTCGTCAGATTTTTACAAAAACTTCAGTTTGTTCCTAAAATAATGTCCCTAACAAAACGTCTTCATTGAAATTTTGAAATTCGAAAGTTGGTTTTTAATAATTATTGATATACCCGCTACAAAAATCGTTCCGGCACTTAGAAAATTTACGGGATCCGTATCACGACAAGATTTTTGGTAAAATTTATTTGATTTTTTGGACTTTGCGAAATTTTTGCTCTCAGCCAGTTGAATATTTTTCAACATTTTCAAAAATTATTTTGATAAGAAACATTACCAGGCTTTTTGAAATTTTACTGTGGATTTTTGGACTTATGCAATTTTAGGAATATTTTCATAAACTTTTATTTTTAATGTAAAAAAAATGGAATATAGAGACTTTGGATTTTTCGTGATTTGGAAAATTATTGTGACATTTTGGCAATTCAACGCTTTCTCCACAATTTTTTAATGAGTTTTTAAAGTAAAATAATGTTTCAACTTTGAAAAATCTTGTTTTGATGTAAGTGCGTATATTCCTGCAATATTACTCATATTTGTGAAGAGGAAGAAGGGGGGGGGGGGGGGGGGTCTGAATTGTGGCGGGGTGCATTAAAAACCAATAAAATTATTTTTGGGATCAAAATCTACTTTATGAACTTGATATGATTTTTGGAAGATTTCAGTTGTTTGCTACTATAAACTCAACTTGATGTGGCATTGTTGGTCAAATAAACTCAACAAGATTTTTCGCAGATACGCCTCGAACAATTTATGTTCGTGGCCATGTTCGGTTATCTCTTAACCATACCCTGGGGTGAACTTGACTTGTTCGTGTTTTTACGAACATGGGTAGATTTTTCCAAGATGCAACTTTCTGCCCGGGATCATATTTTGCATAACAGTTTAATAACAGTTTATGTTATCATAACACAAATTGTTATTGGTCTGATATTGGTTGAAAGCCAAAACAACTTGGGAATAACATTTTATGTTATGGAAGAATAACTCCAACTAGTATTAGGATGATAGGATTAGTTGTTAAAATAACAAAAAATAATAACAAAGATTTGTTTGAAGAATAGCTAAAATTGTTATTAGTCTATTATTACAATAATAATCCAATAACAGACAATGCATAACGGAGAATAACAAAACTTTTTATAAATAACATAATATGTTATTGGCCTAGTATTTTCAAATATCAAAAACTGTTATTCCCTAGTTATTTCCGTCTGCTCGGGATTCCATTTTGCAAAATTTTTGCATGCAGTTTGGTATACCGTAAAACGGGGTGACTTTGATAGCCGGGGTGATTTTGATAGGTTTGCGATTTTTTCGCAAAATGAAGAGTACAATTAAAATACGTAAGGAATGGTTTAGAAACATACTGACCGTGGTAGAGAAGTGTTCAAAGTACCTCAAGAAGAACTTTTCATAAAATTTTGACAAGTTTAAAAAGTTAGTTAACTATAGTTAAGAAAATGTTGATGAAAATCATTATTTTAAACTTCTCAAAGTGTCTTGATTTTCTCAATGAACACGATTTTTAATCGGAAAACGAAATGCATTTTCGGATTCTTTGGACAATTTTCCACTAGGAGAAGGTTAAAAAAGTTTGTAAATAATAAATAATATGTGTTTTTGAAACACAATTTAAAAAAAATCCCCAAATTAAAAGGCAATTTCAGGTGAACAAATTTCATGTAAAATGTGAAAACTTGTGATTCGTGCTTCGAATTCAGTATAAAATGCAATATAAATTGATTATTTTACAAACAAAACTAGTTTTAACAAATTCCGACTTTTTAACAATTTTACCTAAAATTTATATGTATTTTTCTAAAAAGCTTATACACTTACTTAACTAAACATAAACATTGATTTTTTTCTTAAAAACTATATCAGCTTCTTTAGTGATGGTACATTTAGCGTACAAATAAAGTTTGAACATCTTAAATATGATTTTAACAAGAAAAACTATGACTATCAAAGTCACCCCGGAATTAAAACTAAGAATTTTTAACGTAACTATTTTTCTAAACATTATTGAAAAAACTTTTTTTCTGAAATTGTGCATGGACTTTGCGTGGTCTACCCCAGTACATGTTTTAAAAATAATAATCTCGAGAAAAACCTTATCTGTTGGAAAATATTCTAAAAACCAATCGAAATCCTATCAAAGTCACCCCGGTTTACCAAAAATCCTTTTTTTTGACTCCAGGTCGTCCATACATTCAAATTTGATGGGTGAATTTTGATATTTTTGATAGGATCTGAAAATCTTGCAAAAATTACCATTTTATGCATCGAAAATCGGACAAATAGTTTCCTAGATATCGTCGGTTGAAAATTACTGGCTAATTAGGTGACACTTAGAAGAGAAATTAATTTTCATCGATTGGAATGCTTTGTGAGGCTGTATCTCAGAAACCATATACCCGATTTTCAATGTTCCAGAGAGACAATCATAGAAAATTTTGATTTTTTTTTGAGGGTTTTTACTTTTACGAATTATTTTTTGAACTCAAAAAATCATAAAAAAACAAAAAGTTTAATCTAGGCTAGCTTTAACATTGAAACTGTTCAGTCAAAAAAAATTGTATGTACTTTTCTATTGCAAATTTAATATGGCTTTAAAAAACGGTTTTTAATTCAAAATTTTGTCCAGATTTTCGATATTTTCTAAAAAAATTCTATTTTCAAAATTTCATATCGCCTAAACTATTCCATGCACCATCATGAACTATGGCGCCAAAGATGTCTTTCTAGTCCTCTAAAATATATATATAAAAAAAAATTAATTTTTTTTTAATATTTTAATTTCAGTAACAAAAAGTTAAATAATAAAATGGGATTTTTTTTCCGTGAACCTATTTTTTTCTGAAATATCCCAGTCATAACCTACAACTTGTCTCAAGCCATTAAATCGATCAGAAAATCCCTTCTCAAGATACATAATTTCATACATTTACAAAGACTTTAAATTAAAAATTTTTAAACATTGAAAAGTAATCAACATTAAAGCAAGTGAAAATTTGAAGCAAATAAAATTCAATATGATCCAACCAAACAAATTCAATCAACCACTGCGTGGGTGTGCACAACAAACGTGTTTGTTTTAGCGGCTGGTCGAACACTCTTCGTCGTCAACCTGTGGGGACTGGTGATGACCATTCGTTGTCCATCCATTGTGTCTTTATCAGGCTGTGAATGATAGCTCAGCCAGCCAGCGCTGACCCAGTCTGCTTTCATTCCGCGTTATGTTGCCTTACATTTCCCGGAGCAGCCCACGAGGGGGTTCTGCTTTTCGTCACGTGACACCCACGCACCCACTATCACCAGCTAACTTTGCACTAACTTTAACTATAGACGTGGGGGTCGTCCGGGGATTACGTGACTTTTTGTAGATTTATGATTTTTTTTATCTTTTTTTATCGTTTTGATATGTTCAAATTTAATTTAAACTGAGAAACTAAAATTATATTTAAATTTGCCGTACCTCTTAACCAACCCTACTCAGCGTGCGTCCAGGGCTTAGTGATTCCCAGTGCCATTCACCTGGACTGGCAGGGTGCGTACGAGCTGTTCACCAATGTAAACGAACCATCATCATCGCATCAACAACGATCAATCAAATGAAGTTTCGTTTAGTACGGCCGACCTCCACCAGGTGAATGAATTCAAAGTTCGCTTTGAACACTCTGACTGTCCCAAGACTGCTGGGGCAAAGTCCAGCTGTGTTCTGGCTCGTGCTACATCGCTATCAGTTAAGTGGGTTGGATGGTTTCAAAAAATGTGTGATTGATTCTATTTTTATCTTTTGATAAATTAGCTGTTGATAGATATATATTAGATCTGTGCTATTTTTAGTTGATTCATTTTGGGTCAAGGTTGCAATTCAAGATCTGTACCTTAAATAGTTTTAAATGCAATAGCCAGTATAATCCTTTATTTCATTCATTGCCAGCTCGTTCGAATCTTTATTGATTTATAGTCCTTCAACGAGCTGAGCATTCGTTACGATACAAGGTACTTGGCGCCCCCTTCCCAGTCAGTAGTTATTCGGTTAAAGTGATTAAATTATTAAAACGATGATCGATCAATCATCCCAATACGGCTCAACCTTATGTAATGATTTGTTTTGCCTGCTTCTTTTCGAGCAGCTTCAAACATTTTGGCGTACGTTGGGTTGAAGACAAAAGTAATCCAAAATTATTGCTGCAATATTGTGCCCCGACCGATGGGCTGTTATTTTGCAATAAAATTGGCGCAAATTTGGTCCCGATATGGAAGCTCAAAGTAAGTTCGGCATTGATTGCTCGCTATCATCAGTTTTGGGAGGGTGATGTATAACAACCTTGTTGACCTCATGATTCACCGTGAGGGCAGATTGTGTGAAATTAATCTTATTTAAATTGACGATTTGTTTAAATCGTCACACTTAAAAACTAAATTTAAAACTGGTGCAAAAAAAAACCATTATATGTAATCCGTCCTAGAAAACTAGGAATAAAAACTCTGGATTTTATACAAAGATTTCCCGATTCCCAGAAATCTTGAAAAAGAAAACAAAAAACAAAAAACAAAAAACAAAAAACAAAAAACAAAAAACAAAAAACAAAAAACAAAAAACAAAAAACAAAAAACAAAAAACAAAAAACAAAAAACAAAAAACAAAAAACAAAAAACAAAAAACAAAACAAAAAACAAAAAACAAAAAACAAAAAACAAAAAACAAAAAACAAAAAACAAAAAACAAAAAACAAAAAACAAAAAACAAAAAACAAAAAACAAAAAACAAAAAACAAAAAACAAAAAACAAAAAACAAAAAACAAAAACAAAAAACAAAAAACAAAAAACAAAAAACAAAAAACAAAAAACAAAAAACAAAAAACAAAAAACAAAAAACAAAAAACAAAAAACAAAAAACAAAAAACAAAAAACAAAAAACAAAAAACAAAAAACAAAAAACAAAAAACAAAAACAAAAAACAAAAAACAAAAAAAAAAAACCAAAAAACAAAAAACAAAAAACAAAAACAAAAAACAAAAAACAAAAAACAAAAACAAAAAACAAAAACAAAAAACAAAAAACAAAAAACAAAAAACAAAAAACAAAAAACAAAAAACAAAAAACAAAAAACAAAAAACAAAAACAAAAAACAAAAAACAAAAAACAAAAAACAAAAAACAAAAAACAAAAAACAAAAAACAAAAAACAAAAAACAAAAAACAAAAAACAAAAAACAAAAAACAAAAAACAAAAAACAAAAAACAAAAAACAAAAAACAAAAACAAAAAACAAAAACAAAAAACAAAAAACAAAAAACAAAAAACAAAAAACAAAAAACAAAAAACAAAAAACAAAAAACAAAAAACAAAAAACAAAAAACAAAAAACAAAAAACAAAAAACAAAAAACAAAAACAAAAAAAAAACAAAAAACAAAAAACAAAAAACAAAAAACAAAAAACAAAAAACAAAAAACAAAAAACAAAAAACAAAAAACAAAAAACAAAAAACAAAAAACAAAAAACAAAAAACAAAAAACAAAAAACAAAAAACAAAAAACAAAAGACGTGTTTAGCGTCAACGTTAAATGAATCAACTTTCTCAAAACCATTGCCATTGTCAATGTCATGTCAGTGAATGTTTCCAGACCTTTCGACGCCTTGAAGGTTCATTGTACCCACACAAAGTATGATTCACTATTGCCATTTTTTTGGAAACCTCGCCTAGCAACTGTCCACCGACCGGTCAGCCTGGTCCCTGTGTGGCTTTCCAATATATTTCCATATCGGGCGGAAACCGCAATCCACCATTATTGTGGTGCGTGCAATTTTGGAACCGCAGTGCCATGATTGTTTGCTAATGCCAATTCGCTAATTTCGATTTATCGCGCTGCTTCGCTCCGGTCACTCTCGATGTCTCATTAATAATTAATCACGTGTATTGCGACTATTGTGTGTACTTCGAGTCCAGCTTACCGGGGGGAAAGCTCACTGAACAGAGTAATCCCTTCGCAGCTGATGTTCAATATATGGGTGGAATCGTGTGGATTTCCGAACCGCAGCGGAAGTCATTATCTTTCCACGTGGGCTGTCAATGATGGTCGAGTTTCGATTATGGATTTACCTGCATTGTATGAAAATTACAACCGACAATTGAAGATATAAACTGATTGGTATTCATATGGTCGTGCAAAAGCTTAAATAAAGTTTCAAATACGCCAATTGCTATTTTTAACCATCAGACCAAGTATCAAAATAGCAACAGTGTAACCCACCGAGCCCGGTGAAGAGTGATAGTTAGCAATTATTATCACCATTCGCTTAATTGGCGCTAAGTGGGACCCCTCGCTTGACCCATCACTAACTTAGTACCCTCTACCGCCACCGTCCTAGAACGATGAGTCAGGGAAGTGAAGTTGAGAGCGATTTATCTTTTCCTAATTATAATTATGGATTAATAGCACATGTTGACAATAATTATGGCTGTGTGTGTGTGTGTGTGTGTGTGTGGCATGCCATGCCTTGTCGTAACAAGTTAGTACTTCCCCGTTGGGACAGTAGTAATCGTGCAAGTACCTGCGTGTGAAGTTTTGAATTATTGCACCAGACGGATGACGCCTTTGGGTAGAATTGGGTATGATTAGACTTTGAAGTAATAGAACATTGTTTGATCATCATATATTTATTTGTTGAAATTAGAAACTTGAAATAAAATGTGTATTGGCCTTAAGTGAATAAAGGACATGGGATAATTAGGTCGTTGCAAATATTTTTTGAAGTTTATGTCCCTCGACTCTGAACATTGAAAAAATTTGCAACGGCCATAGATGACATCCAGAAAAACTTATTTTCCACAAAATTATAACTTCAAGAGACTCTAAGTTAAGTTTTTGCAAGTGTGTTTTTCCTTTATGAAGTAACTGAACAATTTTAGAAAAATCTCACTTTCAAATACATATAACATGAAAGTGGTGCACTTTATCAGAAAATGTGTGGACATTTTTAATTTAGAATATGATTTTGTATTTGAAAATGATTTTTGAATACTGTTTGACATTTTTTTTTACTTTTTTCAAAAGACACTTATTTTTCAAAAACCAAAAATCATATCTCCTGTTCCAGGAATTGCAGAATCCCAAACACAAGATGATTTTTTTAGTCGACTCAAATAAATCATATAATTTCTAAAATATTAACATATGATTTTGAGAATTCTACTTTCAGTGATAATTTGTCAAATAAAAAATCAGGATTTTCGAATGCATTTTTTTTTTGAATAGTCCTAATGCACAGTGGTGCAGGTCGCAAAACTAAGTGTAAAATGGATTTTCCGAAAAATGGTGAAGTTTTGGAGCTTTGGTGTCTTCAGCAGAGTTGTTGCAAATTGAAAAGAGCAACTTTTGGTTTGGTTCAAAATTAGGGTGGTTCACGAGTAGGGTGATTTTGAAAATGTGACTTTTCAGGAAAATTTTTGAGATTTGTTTTTGTCTTTTAGAAAGTTTTTGAGCTTGCCAATCGAAGCAACTTTGTCGAAGACACCATAATTTTATTTCGCAATTTACGCCTTCTACGACCAAATTTATACAAAGCACCGGAGCAAACCTGCGAAAATAAGTTTTTTGAACGTAACAGTTCAGGGTTAAGTTTTAGAGAAAAGTGATGTTCGAGGCACTTTTGCAATTCTGAAAAACAAACATTTTTTTTTGACATGTTAATTTGGACTTAAGGGTCAAACGTTGCAGCCTTTATAAGGTAAAATATGTTTTTCCATGTTATTTTGCCCGCTGAATCTGAAACTGGCCTCAGAATTATTTTAGGTTTTTAAGATAATTTTACATAGAAATCCAAAACATAAAAAAAAATGATTTAAGCTGATTGCACATAAATATCCATTGAAATTTTGATTTTTTTTTAAACATATTTTTTTTCTGCCTTTTGGCGTCATCCATAAAGTATGTCGGCCAAAATTAACCCCCTCCCCCCTATGTCACACTTTGTCACGATGACTCTGACCCCCCCTCGAAAAGTACGTCACGCTTTGTCGGACCCCCCTCCCCCCATCTTGATTTTTTGTTCAATCTAGATTAAATTTTCAAAAGTTCCTATCGGCATGAGATACCCATGACTCATAGGTTGTTTTGAAAATTTGCTTTAGCAATTGTTGCATGATTTCTAATTGCAGGATAATTTTTTAATTTGGAGTTCAATCGAGGAAGTTTTTTTTTATTATTTATTATTGATTATTTAAATCTATTAGGCCGCCTCAAATATTTTTTGTTTTTTATGTCCCTCGCCTCTGACCAAAGTCGAGGGGGGAGGGCAAAAAATAAAAAAGTTTAAAAATTTAATTTAAGAGCCACGGTTTCAACATTTGAATGAAAAAAGTATTTTAAAATTCATTATACACCTGTCCAGTTGTTTTGCAATCATTAGATTCCAAAATATCTAAGTATTGACGAAAATCTTTTGTTGTACTACCAGAATGTCGCAGGTTTAAATACGAAGATCTCAGATTATGCTCTTGCCATCTCCGATGCCATCTACGATCTGTACGCCTTCACAGAGACGTGGCTAAATGAGGATACTCTCTCGCATCAAATATTCGGTCCTGGGTTCCACGTAATTCGTGCCGATCGTTCCGCAGCGAACAGTGTAAAAGCTTCCGGTGGTGGTGTTCTGCTAGCTGTTCGTTCGAATTTGCGCCCTCGTCAGCTGTCTCCACCACACTGCTCAGCTCTCGAGCAAATCTGGGTTGCACTACCGCTTGCCTCCACAACTATGTACATTTGTGTTGTATACATCCCACCCACGCACACGAACAACTCTGAAATCATTAGCCAACACTGTGATTCCCTTTCTTGGATATCATCTCAGATGAAACCAAACGATAGCATCTTGATAATAGGCGATTTCAACCTCCCTTGTCTAAGATGGACTCTTAATCCGGCAGGGTTCTTCATACCGGACGCTACACACTCTACCATTAACAGTACTGCCTCGCAACTGCTCGACGACTACAGCATAGCAAACTTGGGTCAACTTTGCGGGATACAAAACAACTATGGCAATATTCTCGATTTATGTTTCGCTAGCATTGGAATGTCCACCAGTTGCAATCTCACCCAAGCTCCATCACCATTACTTCGCGCTTGTCGATTCCACCAACCCCTACTCGTTTCTATCGAGTGCAGTGTCCACGCTTTTCGCGACACCAGCAGCCAATTTTTCTACGATTATCGTAGAGGAAACTTCCAAGGCATGAACGAATTTCTCAAAAATGTCGATTGGAACCACCTTCTAGCTGACCTTGATGCTAATTCAGCTGCTGTTGCTTTCACTGAGGTTGTGTTACGAGCTATCAACATCTTCATCCCCAAGAAGTTACACCTGACAGCGTGTCATCCGGCGTGGTCCAACGATCAACTGAAACGCCTGAAAACTCAGAAACGGGCAGCCCTCAAGAAGTTCAACAAGCACCCAACGCGTCGCTGGAAGGTCCAATACAACTCAATCAACCGAAAGTACAGCCGCTTGAACAACACTTTGTTCTTGAGGTACCAGCGCCGCATCCAGCATCGCTTAAAGCAGAACCCGAAGCAGTTTTGGAACCACGTTAACAGCCAGAGGAAGGAAACTGGCCTACCAAGCGTCATGGAACTTGACAGCAGAGAAGCATCTTCACCAATTGCCATCTGCGAATTGTTTCGCTCTCAATTTAGCAGCGTATTCACTAATGAGGATTTAGATGATGCAACGGTACAACAAGCTGCATCAAACGTTCCTGATCGCGATACTATTGCCCAGCACCCACTCGTTGATCCCGACACTGTTAGCCGAACATGCAGCACTTTGAAGTACTCCACCAGCAGCGGTCCGGATGGCATCCCCGCAGCTGTTTTGAAGAACTGCTCTGACAGTCTTGCTATCCCTCTTTCAAAGCTGTTCAACATTTCCCTCAAATCTGGCGTGTTCCCACTGTCCTGGAAAAAATCCTACATATTTCCGGTGCATAAGAAAGGACCCAAGCGAAATGTTCGAAATTATCGAGGTATTGCTGCTCTGTGCGCCGTCAGCAAGTTGTTCGAGTTGATTGTTCTAGACCACATTAAACTTAACTGCAACAACTACATCGCTCAAGAGCAACATGGTTTTATGCCAAAACGCTCGACGTGCTCCAACCTTGTCGCCTACACTTCCTTTATTTCCCAATCTATGCAAAAACGCCAGCAAGTAGATGCAATTTATACAGATCTCTCCGCCGCTTTTGATAAGATAAATCATCGGATTGCTTTTGCTAAATTGGAAAGGTTAGGCTTTTGTGGATCGTTTCTTAAGTGGCGGTGCTCGTACCTCTCTAACCGTGAAATGTGTGTCAAAATTGGTGATGTCTTGTCCGCAGTTTTTGATGTTTTCTCCGGTGTACCACAAGGAAGTCATCTCGGTCCAATCATCTACCTGTTGTACATGAACGATGTCCACCTGTTACTCAAGTGTCGCAAACTGTCGTATGCTGATGATATCAAGCTCTTCGCTGTCATAAACTCTAGCAACGATGCACTCTTGCTGCAAGACCAACTTAACATCTTCGCCCACTGGTGTGACGACAACAGAATGGTCCTTAACGCCTCGAAATGCTCTGTGATTACCTTTACCCGCAAGCGATCGACAATATCCTTTGACTATAATCTATCAAATACTAGTCTTAGTCGTTCGTCATCTATCAAAGACCTTGGTGTTGTGTTAGACTGTCAATTGTCCTTTATCGAACATATTTCCTACACCGTCTCTAAGGCATCCAAAGTTCTTGGTTTTGTTTTTCGTGTGGCTAAACATTTTCGTCAAGTTTCGTGTTTGAAGGCACTTTATTGCTCACTGGTTCGCTCGACACTAGAATATTGTTCGGTGGTCTGGGCTCCGTTCTACCAAAACGGTATCGAGCGAATTGAAAAGGTTCAACGGAAGTTCACTAGGTATGCGCTTCGCCACATCCCCCTAGTGGACCCACTAAATCCACCTAGCTACGCAGATCGCTGCAATTCCCTCGGTCTTGACCTTCTATCTGTTCGTCGTGACGTAGCTAAAGCAATCTTCGTGTCTGATTTGTTGAAGTCTTCAATTGACTGTCATGAGATTCTTGAGCAAGTCAATGTCTACATTCAACGCCGTACGATCAGATCTCACCAATTCATTAGAATTCCACGCGCATTGACCAACTACGGTCGCAACGCGGCCGTGTCGAGCATGTGTAGAGTCTTCAACGATTGCTACGAGCACTTTGACTTCCATTTGTCTCGCAACGTACTCCGGAAACTTTTCCTAAACCATTTTAAAACTTGACCCATCGCTACCAGAAGCTTTCTACTTGTGATATCCGACTGTGATCTTAGTTTAGGTTAGGATTAGGGAAAGTTTTATTTGTGTTCTATGTATTAGTTTAAGAAATCTTGTATCATTGGAGTTTGTAAACTTGTTGATGCGTTAAGATGAGGTGGTTTTTATGCCTTCTTGAGAATGTGTCTGACACAGCTCAAGGGGGCTTTTTGCCCACCATAATAAAAAAATGAAATGAAATGAAATGAAAATTTTATTTTTCGCGAAAAAAAAAGTTTTTGCGGTGTTGTGCATTGGAATTTCATAAAAAAATCAAAATATTTTTATTCCAGCCCAAACGTGCTAAATATTAAAAAAAAATGCTAAATAGTATTATCAATGCAGAAAAATGCATTTTAGATTGTTTTAAGTTGATTTAACTTCTACTTTCGTTGAAATTTTGATTTTTTTGAAAATATTTTTTTTGTCCCTTGATTTTACCGACACATTTTTAAGGGAGGGGGCGACATAAACTTTGAAAAATATTTGCAACGGCCTTATTAAAAACTCTATTTTTTAAAGCCTTGTATCTTGTTTAATTTATGAGTAAAGTTTATCAAACTTTTTGCCTTCCTCACCTCTCTGAGGAAAGGCTATAAAATCACTCGAAAAACGAAATTCTTCATTTGACTTCCTAGACCCACCTTCATGCATACATATCGACTCAGAATCAAATTCTAAGCAAATTTCTGTGTGTGTGGTGGGATGTTGATCAAAAAATTATCTCGGCACTGGCTGAACAGAATTGGGCCGTTTTGGACTCATTCGATCCGTCTTGGGGTCCCATAAGTCGCTATTAAAAATTTTAAAGTTTAGCTAAGTACTTCAAAAGTTATGCTAAAAAAACGATTTAAACAAAAGTCCGGAAGATTGTAAAAAGGGTGATTTTTGTAAGAAACCCCGTCAATATATAAATTTTTAGAAAAGTATTCGAAAGACCTTTCCAACGAGTTCAAAAGATTGAAGATCTGACAACCCTATCAAACGTTATACGCACTTAAGTGTTATTTATGCACTTTTTGGAGGCTGGATCTCAGATATTTTGATGAGAACGTTGTCCGGATTTATCATGCGACCTATCGTTGGATAGGCAATTAGAAGACCTTTCCAACGAGTTCAAGAGATTGCAGATCTGACAACCCTATCAAAAGTTAGAAGCACATAAGTGCCCTGAATTATGACTACCCAATCTGATGGTATGAATAGTGAATCAAGTTAATATGTAGAATACTGAAAGGTCCGCCCTTTTGTATCTATTTTGGATAGCATTGGATAGCCCTCTAAATGTTAGGAAGGCACCAACCACATAAGGGCGGATGAAGTAACGTTTTTTAAATATATTTTAGGACTGAATTTTCAGTATTCAACAAATAGTCTAGCGAGACGTCACACTCTCACGGACCCCCCTCCCCCCCTTGTCACACTTTGTCACGCTTGTGACAACCCCCCTCTCCCCCCTAGAGTGTGACGTACTTTATGGATGACGCCTTTTGACTTTTTAAACTATTTACTTTTTAAAATATTTCTATTAGCCAAATCACTATCGAAAAAAAAAGAAATTTGTCAAAAAATTTCTCGACATTTATAGAGTTAAGTAACAAAAAGAACTGGTAGAATTTTTTAAACTACTTTCGCATTTTTTTTATGATAAAATACGTTTTTCTGGAATTCTGAGTATGACATCAAATTTGGCGTCCAATATTACATTAAAATCCCTTTGACGCAAAATTTATAAACCTTCAAGCTGCAAATTATGTAAAAAAAAACCTCCTTTTTGAATGTTCAAATGGAAGGGATCGTACCGCCTCTCCGTCACGAAAAAACGACAAATAGAGCCAAAAAACCAAAGGGAAAAAAGTTACCCCTTAGGACAAAGTTTTACGCAAATTGAAGAGGAGTCGGAGCAACCTTTTCTGATTTCGTGTGAGTTGCCGGAGAATCACCCTTTAAATAGATGAATTTTCATTATAATTCAGAAGTTGTTAAAAAGTATTTGCTTGGCCTCCTCATTTTTTGGGCCAATTTGAAAATATTTGCGTCGGCCTAACGCAAAATAGCTTCTTTTGACGTAGGGCATGCATGGATAAAGTTCCATCAAAATCAAAAGTGTAAAATTAAATACTCGAAAAAACTGTGAAATTCTAACGAATAACTCTAATGCTAACATTGTGTGTCACCCATACCTTTTACGCGCATTTACTCTTACTCTTTAATCTTTTTTACTGTGAAATAAATTCAGATTTTGTTCATTCATTCAAATAAAACCTGTAAAGTTCCAATAGCAACGCTTCATTTACCATCTGCTTTCCAGTAAAAAGCTTATTGTGTGTCGTAAATAATCCCTTTTGTCAAAAATGTGACAGTCAAAGCTCCAATATACCGCGGGTAAGCCGGATTCGGACATCATAAAGTATTATCTTGACGTGAGTTTCAACCGGTATTGATAACGTGGATTATCAGTTTGAAACAAAACTTTAAATTGTGCAAAATCATGTAGTTGTTCGAGGTAAACAAAAATGTAAAACGCAAAAACACCTGTACAAAAATTAACAAACTTTTCAAAAAGTCGTAAACGTAAATATGATTAAAAATTGAGCCTTTCTAGAGCAGGGCACACCAACAACATGTCGGGTGTGGTTTCGGGATTTGTTGATAAATCGTTGAACAAATTTACTCGCAAACCTGTGCTCTTCACACGGTCGTTATTCCGACCGTTTCACAGCTCTGGTTTACGGCTGCGGCCGATGTTGATTGTTATCGAACAAACGGCTGTCAAACGTAGAGGGGGTTTTTCTTAAAATAGCTTTTATGATAATGCGATTGTTGTATTAAATTGTTTCACGGAAGTGATCCACATGGTAGCCGTTTCGTAGGAAAACAATTAAATATGTTAAAAGGCAATTCTGTGTAAATTTGAATTCATGTCATTTGGAAACACTCTTTATTTAATTTATCTATTTTCGTAAAACCTGTAACTAAAACAAAACTCCTTTAAAATACTTAAATTATAAAACAAAAGTCACAATCAAACCTGCCCTAAATACAGAGTCAACCAGCAAAGCAGCACCACACCTGGCACGTGGACACTTGCACGCTAATTGTACGCCGGAGCAGTTTGCAAACACTTGACCGCTGCGCGATGGGTGGTGGCGTGTTTAGCCATTGGTGTTAGCCAATTAGCTGCTGCTACTCTCGCTAAATGCAAGCCCTCTCCGGTAGGGCTTGTTGACCCATGGCAACGCAGGCTAAGTGGTGGCGAATGTGTGTGAGGGTAAGTCAAGCTAGAAATTGTACTATGTTATTTGCAACGAAATTAAGGAAATCTTGGTTAAGTGACGTCGTTCGAGAGTTGAGAATTCTTCCGGATCGGTTGATTAATCGTTATACGCTGAAAAGTATAAAGCTTCAAACTTGTAATCAACGTTTTTTTCTGTTTCATCTTATGAATAGCTTCAAATTATTACTTAAAATTAATTAATAAAGTGTTAGTAATTTTTTTGTAAAATGCTCTTTATTTAATTCAATTTAACTAATATCTGTCAAAACATTATGCAGTATGTGCTGTGCCGCTTGAAAGTATTTTTAGCGCTGTTCTAATTAAAACTGTAGCAGGGAGTTTGTCAAAAAGCGAACAGAAATTTTTTCTTACCAGTCTGTTGCAATGAAGATGCTTGGTTTCTTAAAATACTTCCACAGGCGTATTTTTAGTTTTGCGATAAGGAAGTTTCTAGTCGAGTAAAGGTGATTCAAAATATGGAGTTTTTCAACAATTTTCGCAAAAACCACATTTTTCCAAGAAGGAATTGAGGCCAAAGAGCTATAAACCTTTTTTTTTTGCATATGAGGAGGTTTCCACTACAAATCAAAAAATGGTAAATATCCATTTAAGACTTAAAAAAGGGTTCCGAGATATGATTTTTTGAAAATAGTTCATCGGATTTCGGTACAATAATAAAACTTATAGTACCATAATTCTCTATAGAAGTAAATTCCTAGCCATTTTTCTGGAGAAACATAATGCTTTAAGTGCAATGAATTACACAACTCGAAATTTTTTAAGTTGATTTCACTAAATGCTCCAGTTTCAATAAGGTACAGAAGTTTTGAGCTTCCTGAACACGCTCCAATCGACAGAATTGGTCTTCTTACCAATTAATAAAAAAAAATCAGAATTCGGAAACCTTTTGATTTGGATCATGCTGGTTTGACGTGAAATCGGAAAATGTAGAGTTATAAGTATTCTTCTGCAGTTTATTGTAGAAGGTTTAAACAAATAGTTTTTGAATAATTCTAAGAAGTATTCTAGTAATGTTTAGTCAAATGAGAGCTAAGCCATTCGCTACGAAATCAGCCGATTTCAATCATTTTATGTTTTGACTTGTCCTCTCCTCTAACTATCTTCCACCTAGGTATTAGCTATTTCGAAGGTTAATTTTTAACTTTTTCCTTCAGTAGATTTACTTGATTCTTTAAGCACCCACAAACTCTGTTCTATACTTTGAATTAATCAGATGTGTAAAGGTAGTCCACATCTCAGCTTAGGATAGTAACTTCACACAAGTTATGCTTAAACAACGAAATAAATGAAATGAATGTTTTGACTTAAAATTAAAAAAGACTTACAAACTTCAAATTTATTGTTTCTTTTTCTTTTATTCACTATATTTCAGCAATTCTCTTACTCAATATCGAAAATTTTCTGAAATTTTCCAAAACAATATTTTCAGAATTCAAAGATTCTCAGGGAACCTTTAAAAAAAATCAATAAGCGAAAAAAAACCATTAAAAATTTAACTATAAGTGGCTATATCTTGAAAAGTGTGCATTTTACCAAAAAAACTGTCAAGTACTTTTCGATTGCAAATTTGAATTAACATTTAAAAGTGAAGCCAAAATATGTTTTACTAAAATTTCTATTTATCCAAGAAAAACTTTTCATAGCTCAGCGGAATTTTTTTTCTACCAAAGTTGCGATTTTTTATCTTCAAATATACATATACAGCAATTCCATTTGAAAAGATCCTAAACCGAAAAAAAAGTTCTCCGATCGGGCACAAAATTTTTCTGGGGTTTCCTTGGCCAAAATAATTACACCCGTATTTTTTTTTGTTTGGCCATTAGGGTGACCTACATCGTGCTAGGGAGGTTCGAAAAAATCAGCAAAAAATCAACTTTTTTCACTCAAACTGCGATAACTTTAAAATTTCAGCGATGACCTATACATGTTAGGGTACAAAAATTTGTGTAATTAAAATACACAACTTTTGGTACCCTAACATGTAAAGGTCATCGCTGATTTTTTTTAAGTTATCGCAGTTTTAGTGAAAAAAGTTGATTTTTTGCCGATTTCGTCATTTTCCTGTTTTTGCGTGTGGCGCGTCGAAAAACTCAGTTTTTATTTAAAAAAAATCATATTTCGGAATCATACGGTTTGACATCGCCAATTTTTTGTTATGTTGTGTGAAATTTTCCGAGGAATCCGATAAAAATATTTTCAGACATAGGCTCTTTGGTCCAGACACGGTCAAAACGCCATTTTAAGTTCTCATACGACTTTTTCAAATGTTAAGCTAGATTTTTGAAACTTTTTACTATTTTTCTCAAATAGCCAAACTAATCACCTTTCTTTTGCGTCTAAGACAGCTAAAATCGGATGAAATGACGCGGATATATGATTTTTTGAAAAAAGTGGTTTTTGCTAAAAATGAAGAAAATTGCAATTTTTTCGAACCACCCTAGCACGATGTAGGTCACCCTAATGGCCAAACAAAAAAATACGGGTCTAATTATTTTGGCCAAGGATCCCCCAGAAAAAATTTGAGCCCGATCGGAGAACTTTTTATTCGGTTTAGGCTCTTTTCAAATGGAATTGCTGTATAAACAAATCAAAATTATTATTTTTTTTGGAAAAGTTCCTGGATTTTCTGTAAAAAATATTTCCCTTTTCCGAAATTCCGAAATTCGAGCGGAAGTATACATTTCCTAACATTTTGGCACCAATGTTATGAAAAATTAATACTCATTTCTGTTAAATTCACAACTAGGAAAAGATCTTGCTAATTTGTTGGGCAACATTTTACTATATTATGGAATGAAAAAAAAAATAAAACGATTTTATCTCAGGTATCCTTTTATTAACGAAAACTGTTATTGTATCATTTTAAAATAAGATATCAACTTTTCCGGCAAAAAAAGGAAAAAAAATATAAAAATTTAAATAAAAAGCCAGAATTCCAACACTTCAATGCAAAAAGGCATGCGATATGCATTGTACAGCAGTACAGTCGGTTTTTTATCATTAGTATGGGAGGTGGGGGTAAGACGGCCATGCGCTTGTTTTACTACTAAACATAATAAAAGTTACCCAAATATCTAATTGTACCTTAGGCTAAATAAGTTACTTTGAGCCACATTTTGCAAAACAAAAAAGTGATTTGTTAACAAAATTTTAATAATTAAGTAAAATTTGCCGTAATCACCAGTGTGACGTAATATTTATCATTTGAAAAAAGTGCTTTGCTTATTAATTGTTTTAAAAACATTTTGGAGCATATTACTAAAAACGTTTCATTTCACAGTAATGATGATAATGTCCTTAACAGTACTTATGTTTTTATGTATTTTTATCTTAGTTATCTAAGTTACAAAAAACGGTGGCCGTTTTACCCCCGCAAGAGGAGGAAGGATCGAAAAAGCACATTTTTTTTAAACCAATAAAAAGTAAAGAAAAGTTTATTTTAAAGATACAAAATAAGGTCATTTTTATAAAGGGGAAATCTGGATCTGTACTAAGTTGGAGTTGAAAATAACGAATTATTTTGATTTTAAATGAGTTTTTACCTTAGGGTGGCCGTCTTACCCCCCTCTCCCCTATTCAAAAATTCAAAGTTTAAAACGAAAATTGTTAAAAACTCAAAATAATTTTGAAATTATTCAAACATGTTAAAAATGATTATAAACATAGAAGAATGTACTTTTGATTGTTCTCGGCTGATTACCTTAGGATAACATTGAAATTGAAAAGTTTTTTGATTTTTTATGCCTACTGATTTTACGGACCGTTTTGAAAGGAGGGAAAAGGGAGACAACAAATATTGGCAGGAGCCCAGGGATTCGACGTGTGACGTTACACTTGCAAGTGTAGTAGTGAAAAAGATGTTCTGCCGAATAATCAAGATGATGATTTTATTAGACCGATCGATTTACCGATCTTTCGTGCGCGAGAGAGGAGTGCGATGCTCCCTTTGGATTTTTCTCTTGATGAACGTCCAATGATTTTCTTTTGATGATGATTATTCCATCGCTGCAAGAGCCTAAACAATTATCATATGAATGGTGTCCAAAGACTCCAAAAACTCCTTTTTAAATATTTTAAAACTTAGTGTTTCAAGTAAAAGAGCAAAAGAAGTTAGATTTTTAAGATAAATTCAATGGTTTTATTATTTATTCATAAGCATAAGAATTGTTATAGAATAAGTTATTGGCCATGAAATACATATTTTTTTTATTTCGACTTTATATGTCAATGTAATTCTCAAACACATTCCCTCGAATTGGTCACATAGACAAATTTAAAACATTTAAATTAAAATCAGTTTTATGGTTGTGGAGCATGTATTTTTCTCACTGTCCAAAACTTTGATTTAAAAATTTTGCTTATCAACAAAAAATAAGAATGATATTTTTTTTTACTTGGTAAGGTTTGAAAAACTGGATATAAAATTTAAAAAAATTATATTTTTAAAATGTTGCATGATTTTAACAAGCAGTCAAACCATCAATTGATCCTCAAACTCATTTTTACCATTAAAGTTGCTGTTCTTTATAATTTAGTTGCGAAATATAATCAGAAGCAGAATCAGAATAATTTTCGATAAATTTCAAATTCCCCGGTTTTGGTGGAGAATTCCTCAACTGAAATGCTTGGAACATTTGAACTATCGAAATTTCACTGGAATTCAACAGTTGACCCTCTTGTGCCCACATTTTTTTCGATATTATTTTTATTTTTCCGTTTTAAGGAGGTAATTTTGAACATTTTTTGTCCATTTCTAAAACTTCAAGAGTTCTTCTTTAAAATGCTTTTTAAAGATCAAAAATTGTTTTCTTTAATCGAAGCTTGTCTAGAGCCGGGGTTGTGTTGTTAACCCTCTTAATGTATAATAACATGAATTAAGCTATTTGTGTCCATCGCCAAATTGATTCCTCCAACAAACAACTCTATTTCCAGCCTTCGATGATTGCGCCCAACAGAACGCCACTGCTATAGACGAACGGGTCGGGGCACCCTCTGGCGGAAAGTGGGCACACGTGTGACAGCACGATACCGCACACTCCGCAGGCAGTCAGTCAGCCGGTAATTGCAAACAGCAAAACATTAGTAAGCACATTGTCGACTCGTGAATGCTGTGTGCCTTTTGAGGGGGTGGTTAGTATCCGTCATATGGGACTGCACATGGGGAACAACTTACTCTTTATTTTGCAGCCCCCAATTGAAAATAGAATGGACTAGCTCGTGGTCACATGTGGGCCAGCAGGAATCAACCGGTAGTATTTTCTAAGGCTTCGTCCCGTTGACGCCGGTCTGTTGTTGTGGCTAACAATAAGACAACACCGGACACAACACGCGCCACGTGTCTGCTGGTTGGGGAAGGTTTCGCACGAACAAAATTAGTTCAACTGCTAAGACACTGGAACCTTTCTTACACGAGGTATAAAACGTAAAACAGTCTCAGCTCAACTTGTTCAGTTACAGTTTTTAGACAAATCGCGTGGCCGGCCATGTGTGCTCTGGAGTCACACAGTTGTCAGCTCTTTAGAATAATGCAAACAAATAAATTGTGGAGCAGCTTCACGTACGTGCAAGCCATGCAGAAGCAGTTGCAGTTTGATCGATCTTATCTGAGCATCTGATTTATAATTTGCTACAATTACTTTTAATATTGCGATTAATTTTAATGAATAAGTTGTCAGAGTACACGGATGGGAATCAATTCGTTGGCGTTATGGGGTCGCTGGAAAAATATATTTTTCTAACTTTTTCGAAACATTTTTTGAAAAAAAAACTTGTTTCCATATTATCCGGTAAAAAAACAAAAAGAAAAAAGAAATTCATTATTTATCTAAAAATATAATACAAATTGACAAAGAGAGTACAAACGCTACCAACTATGAGACAATTCACCCTGAAGCGGAACAGTTTCCCGAAGCTGGAATTGATTGATGATTAACTGCTAATCAGGTACAAGCATTTCCACTGAATTGGATTTGTAGAGCAAAGGTTTCACACTGCACTGGCACATCCAGTCACGGTTCGCTGCACGTGCCAATCGAGGGGGATTTTAAAAGTTCCCACCATGTATTAGCCACGCGTGAAAACGTTACACGCATCTGCCAACACACGGCTCTATTGTGACGTCCACACTCAATAATTTTAGCACTTCCCATTATTGTCCGGCGATAATAATCCGCTCAACCACCCACCCAGCCACCCACCCGGTTGGTGATTTTTTTATCGCACGAAGCATGTTTAACAGGCGTTGTTGCATTAAATTATGCACACGCAACCAAGCCTATTTAACTTTATTATTTGTCCTCCCCCCCCCCCCTTCCCTTCCTCCAGGGAATGCGGATCTATTTTTTCCGTTGTTGGCTGATGTTGGAAATGAATGACGATTACACGCTCAATGGTTATCTCGCGGTATCAATGATTGGGCAAAAGGGATAATCTGGCGTGAACAGCGTCAATTGTTGTTTGTAAATTGTGCGATTAAAAATAAAAGCCGGTACTTTGTCGAGCACACGTGAAATTGAAACATTCAGTTTGGGATTTGTGCATTTTTACACATTAAGCTACAAAAACAAAATAAATCCAATGATTAACTATGAATGAATGTATTAAATTGAATACTCTTTTTATGTTTTTAATTTTAAGTATGCTATAACCAAACTAGCTCAAATTGTGTTCAGAAATTTATTTCTTTATTAAATAAGCATTGAAAAAACAACATTCCATTCCATCTTTACTAAGATAAGACATTGAAACTTAGCTTCCAAAAAATGGTTTTACTTGTAACGACACAAAGTTTTATGTTGTGAAAAGACTCCAACTCCACATATTTTAAATATTTCAAAAGTCAGTTAACTATTATTTTGAAAACATTGATGAATAGGATTATTTAAATACTCTCCAAGTGTGATGTTTTTCTCCAGGAAAATAAGTTCGAGTAACAAAATGGAAAAAAGGTTTCTAGGTTACAAGTTTCATACGTTATTGAAACAGAAATCTAAAAATATCTCCGGTTTTGAAGGCATTTTCAGAAGAACAATTTTGTAAGTGAATTTTGATTTATTTATTCAACGTAAATTTTTTATTTTATTTACTGAAAGTTTGAATAAATTTAAATCATTTATTGATATTTTTTGGATTAAATCATTAAACACAGAAAAAAACTATGGTAATATTCATCATTTGTGTTGCACATCAGATTTTGTTGCAAAAAAAATGTGTAATATCACATAAGAAAATGATGAATTTTCATCAGTTTCTGGTGAATATTCATCAGGTTTACATTTTTACACATTTTTCAGGTAATATAACTCAAAAAGGAGGTAATATTCAACCAACCAAATTTTCAACCTTCCAAAATTCAACTTTTTTTTGCTGTGAAAGAAAACTAGCCTTAATGATCGATTTAACATATACATTCAATTTGCTCACTTTTAGGCTGACATTTATAAGACGCACAGTGACTATCAATGTCACCTTGCTTTTTAAATACCAATTTCAGCGAAACTATTTTTTAAAAAGCTCATTTGATTTTTTTAAGGCGTAAATCGACATCACGCCATGGCTGCAGAAGATTATTTTTCAAATCAATGTACCTAAAAATTTTCTTCGTTGAAAGGACACTTAAGGTGTCTTTGCAAATATCCGTGGCCTGAAAAATATTTTACAGAGTGATTTTTTATTTATTTCAATTTTAAAATTTTCTATATACATAAAAGAAGGCGCGCGATACTTCTTGAACCTTCACCTGAAACGAAGCTTTATGAATGATCGTGCGCCTGCATCAAAATATATGATAAAAACCTAAAATTGAAGAAAAAAAAAACAGATAATCACAAGTAACATATTTTCTAGGTAATTTATTTCAAAAGGACCCTTAAGCAACCTTTCCAAGAAGATTTGTTTAGGTACATTTATTTGAAATGATAATCACAAAGGTTAGTGATTTTTCGCGATTTCACGGAAGCCGCGTAATCCGTGAAATTCGACACTGGCCGTGAAATTTGGGAAATACCGTGAAATTTCACGTATTCAATTGATAAATCGCTGCTCAGTGCATTTAAGCTTTATTTTTTTAATACAAGCATTTTAAAAGCAGTTTAAAAAAAGTTTTTCACGTCAGATATACAACTATTTTTTGAAAATATTGTTCATATAATATCAAAAAAAAAAAAATGCAAATAGTTTCTTTATTCCACAAAATTTCAAACAGATTTTAAAAGAACATTAATCAACACTTCTCTGAAAAAAAGGCAAAAAAAAGCTTTTTTATTGTTTTTTGTAAAATTTATTTTAATTAATCAACGATATTAAACATCAACGAACTAATTGCATTATAATATTTTGAATATAAATTATGTGTTTTAACCCTCTACTGCCCAATTTTTTTTCGATTTTGTTTTATTTTTTCCGTGTTCAGGAGGTCATTTTCAGCAACTTTTATTCTATGTAAAACTTTACTTCTCTTGTTTTTTGTGTTCTTGTTTTATTTTTAGTTTTTGAATTTGCATTTATCTTGTTTAGTTTATGTTTGTTTTTGGTAGTATTTTGCCTATTCTACCACCTACTGTCATTACATTTTGCCTTTCTAATTTTTTAATGTTTTTACAGACACTTTTTCAGTTTGCTAAAAATGCTATAAAATAGCACTATTATCATTTAAATAGTAAAAAATGCGTAGAGGCATAGTCTGGGACACTAGAAAAATTATTGCATACTTCTTTTTACTTAAAATATAGGAAATGTTAGCCAAAGTTGACCCCTAAAAAATGACATTTTTAAAAACATTGGCAAAGTCACATAAAATATGTAAAACTTCCAACACATAAATTTTCAAAAAAAATTAAGAGTTCTTCTTTCCAATGCTTTTTAAAGCTCAAAAATTGGTTGAAAAATTGATTTTTGGCAATTTTATAAATCGAAGCCCGAACTCCGAACCCGCGGTTTTAGATAAAGAGTTGTAGGTTGTAGGTTAATCAAATTGATTAGTAAAATAATACATATACATGTTAACCATTTTGCAATGTATAATTTTTTTCTTGAATTATCAATAAATGTTAAAACTGCATTTAATAAAGTTTTGCTTGAACTTTATTGAAATATTGAAATTTTCTATTGTTGAAATTAAGAAAAGCAAAAAAAAACCCCTTTCTTGCACTTATTTTGATGATTCTAGTTATGATGTATTAGAGGTCCAGGACGTGCTTCGTTTTGGAGGTATTTGAGCAAATTAATTTTACTCTCAATAAAAATAAAAATGCTGAATCATAAATTCTTGACTTTTTTTATTAGGTCCTATAAACAAATGTTAACGTTGAGTGTATCCCTTTCACACCTTATGTCAATGTTCATTGGAGTAAGCGGGATACACTCAATGTTTACATTTGTTTGTAAGACCTAATAAAAAAATCTAAAATTCAACTGACGGAAATTCTTCAAAATTTCGCAAGATTAATCAAATACTCCTTTTTTCAATTAAATAATTTGTGTCAGGGGGTTTTATTTTGTATCTACAACTACTGCTTACTTTTAAGGCACTTTTCTGTTTATAATTTGGGATAAAAAATACATTCTTACGTTTATTTTGAAATTTCAATGTTTTGTTATTGGCATGCCGCGTAATTTCGATTTTTTTGCCGTGAAAAATCACTACCCTAATAATCACCTTCCATTGGCGTGGGACATATACATTATGAGAAAATTCTTACCGGTTGCAGAATATTTGACAAATAAATTAAAATCCTATAATTTTTTTAATACATTTTTATTAGGTCTATTCCGGTACTGAAATCTTGAGATTCAACGATTATGTGCAATGATATCAAAATAGTTTGCCTAAGGATCAACACTTTCAGATTTAAGTAGACAAATAGTAAACTTTAAGATAATCGATACATTTAACATATTCAATGATTATTTCAAAAGTAGTTGCAACTATCTTTGGTATTTCTTGTCATTTTCTAATATTTGTATTTATTTGTTGTGTAGCTACTTGTAGAAACAAAATGCACATGTTGAGTTCCAGCTAATAGATTGTTAAAATTGTTGGTTATTTGATGAAAGAGTTTTACAGTCAGTGATTTTTTTCCGATTTTCAAAAACAAGTGATTAGTATTTTTTATCTTTTTATGTAAAAAAACGAAGTTGACTTTATAGCTGTCGGCCACCATTGCTAGTACCAACCACTAGTGTCTTCCTTTTTATCTGCAAGGATTCGCCGCCCTGGGCTCCTAAGTGTATAAAAGTATGGCACGGAGCGACGGCGCCAAATACCCATATTTACACAAAAAAATTTAGAGCGCCCACCGCGGGATTCGAACCGGCGACCTCTGGATTGTGAGTCCAGTGCGCGGTCCGATTGATCCACACGGGCGGGATTTTTTATGTACCTCGTAACTTTTTTTTTATGTACCTCGTAACTTTTTTCTTGAAAAATTATTTTACTTAAAAGCTCCAAGACATTCGCTACCGGGGTAAAATATGCCTGCGTAAGTTCTTATTTCAGAAAAAAACTGGATTAAATTTGGTCAAATTGAAAGGGTACATGAATATAGGCAAAAGCAAGCCGTCAAAATTCAATTGAATATGTCTGACTAGAAAACCAATATTGTTTATTACGTTTTGAGCTATGACGCTACATATTTGGGTAAGAGAAATGAAATGAAATGAAATAACACAATGCGACTTGAAAAAAACTATTAAAAATATAAGATATGTTGTGGTTTGGTTGAGCGTTTTGGAAGAATGCATTACTATGAATACAAAGAGATTCTTTTAATTCCGCATATATATTTTAATATCTTGACAGCTACGTATTTCGTCTACTTCTTGCTGACTTCATCAGTGTTCTGTTCTCGAACAGAACTGTATTCATAATAAGAAATGTTTTAAAGGGTTATTTTTGTCCCTGATCGCGAATCCGAGTTACATTTTTAGATATCTCGTGACGGAGGGGCGGTACGACCCCTTCCATTTTTGAACATTCAAAAAAGACGTGCTTTTCAATAAGTTGCAGCCTCAAATGGTGATGGTTTGGAAATTTTGGGGACTTTTATGTAAAAAGATTGGGCGCCCGATTTGAAGGTGTGCTCAAAATTCTGGAAAAAAAACTATTATTTATACAAAAGTAGATTTGAAATCTCCGTTTGAAATAATTTTTCTTATCTCAACTGGGTCATTCCATCTCAACTGTGCACGAAAAAGTGCTAATTTGAAAATTACCCTCTCCGATCCTGCTCAAATTTTTCAGAGCTGTTGATACTGTCAAAACATGCAAGAATCCCGAATTTCATCCAAATCGGACCACCCCCTCCATTTTTGTACCTCCCCAAAAAATCGACTTTTTGGCGATTTTTGACCAAACCTCCTAGTTTCAAACGGCGATAGCTCAGGAACCACAAATCTTAGAAGGTCGGTCTTAGACTCAATTTTGAAGGAAATTGGACGTAGAATCCATTTCCGTGATCAAAATGTTGATTAATTTATTTTTTCTACCTGTATTGCGCAATTGAAAACTTTAAACGGCTGTATCTCAAAACACCCCAACTTATTTTTTTTATTTGACCTCACCATCGTGTTCCCCGGCCAATTTTACATAAGAATCACTTATCGACAGAAATGAATATGTTTCGTTCCAGAGATATCGAATTTTAAAGTTTTGTGTTTTCGAGAGAAGCACACAGGCGGACTGATCAATAACTGCTACCTGGTGTTCTGGTAGATGATTAATTTAATTTATATTTTTATAATTTTACGCAAATATTTATTCAAATGGCTAATAGGGGAAATTCTCGTATGTTTGGCAGGTTAAGTCCTCGCTCCTAGTTTCGTCCAATTTGCTCATTTTCACTATTTAAACAACACATTTTGCAAACCTTTTGATAGAAACTTGCTTGTTCACTTCTCATTGAGCTATTTATCACTCGATTTCAGTTGAAAACATTTTAGTATCTTCAAAACTACGGGTACTATCGAAATATTTTTTGATTCATCCCCTAAAATACTGTCCACAAAGTAATTTACAACAAAGTTTCACTAATTTTACAATCCCGTAGTTGCAAGATTGGGTCCGTAAGTTTGACAATTTTGGAATCAGAAGACAACAACTTCTTTCGTTGCTGTTTAATCAGCTGTAATTGAATGCCAAAGCGCTGATATGGCAACATTAGAGGAACGCTGGGATTAGATGCTGTTCCCCTGCCTTGATCAATCTATTTTTGTGAAAGGAATATTTATTGGGTTATTTTGAAAGCACCGTTTTTTTACGTGTTGCTAACCGTTTTAGAGTACCTCCGAGGCCATGACCAGGGCCTTTATCATGGGCGGTAGCAAAATAATGCCATTGAGCAAAAACCCCAAAACCTGCTTTGTTATTATCATAGTTTATTATTGACACATTGCCATAATTTGGCAAATCTGATTTATGGTTTAAAAGATTGATCATATTATTTAAATCAATTTTTATATTGTGAGCCAGCTCCATTTGATTAAAAGATGATTTTGGTCAAGGTACATTTAATTTAAAAAATCCTTATAACGTGAGGACAGCAGCCGTATTGTGTTCCAAGAATCCAAGAATGATAGAAGAAAAAAAAACAGTGTTGTTCGGACGGTGTCGAAATCATCGCAACTAAATTTGGGTTATTAGCCGCTTTGCAGCAGATCAAACTTTGTGATTTTCTTACATTTTTCAGTTTTATACTTTCCAGAAATCCTTTTCCTACTCCTTGTGATCGTCCTTCACTTTTAATTCATATTTTTTACTCAATAATGTATCGTGCACTTATTGTTCAGTGTTACTAACAAGATTAGTTGCATTTTCCTGCTCGCTCCGTCGGAATCCAATTCTGCCCTTTACTTTGTGTCGTTATTGCTCTGTCCTGTGGGTTAGCACAGAAATTCACTTCATTCATTTTATTGAGCAGATAAACATTCGCGATTAAACTGCAGTTTCCTACAGTGTTATACAGTTAATTTTTGCCTTGATAAAGATTATTTATGATGAAATATCACAATTCGCAATTCGCAATTTTCAGTGTAAGAACGGGCCTTGACCGATCTTATGCACCAGGTTCCGGCGAACACGCACTGCCCTTACACCTACATCTCACCCTTGCTCTGAGTCAGTACGAGCAGCACGCTAGAACACGCTTTGAGTGTTCGTGCCAGGCATGCACACCTTCTTTTCCGGTTACGCATTTTAACTCGGCCGGGGGTGGTACATTACGTAGGGTTTGATGTAAGTATAAGCGCCTAACCTAACCTGTACCTATCAACTTTCATTTTAAAGCAAAAACTGTTTTATTTTAGGTTGAATTCAAAAACTAATTGTTATTTACTGTGTATTGCTTTCTCCTGAAATCTTCCCTATTGTTGAGTCGTGTTTATCTGTTGCTATTTCTTTTGTCGCGGTGTTTTGTTACAATATTTTGATCCTAAGCATTTCAGAAAAGTTTTTCAAAAGTACAATAGTAATATTTGTGTTAATCCTTTAATCATTCCATAAATTGAGTAAGGGCTCGAACCTCACTTGCTTAAGAAAAAGGTGAAGTTTCAAAACAATGGACAGTGAAGGAAATATACTATGTAAAAAATTAATAGTAAAAGAAAGATAGTGGAAATTAGAAATTATTCAAATAGATAAATAAAGAAAAGGCACATGATAAACAAAATTGACATCGCTACCAAATTAAGGGAAAGCAGACAGTTTTTTACAGCAGCATCAATTGGTAAAATAGAGTGGAAAAGCGTTGAGAAATAAGAGAATCAAATAAGTAAAATCGAAATCAAATGGAGGATGGTAAACAGAAGCCGTTTTAGAAAATCAGTGAAACAAAATAAACAGAAGATAGCTGTTAGCTGAAATGGAAAGAAGAGAAACCCCGTTCTGCGATGCTCAGGTACATCCACAGCAGTTGACTCAACATACTGCGAATCAAAACAATACCGTCTACAATCACAAATTACTTCCCTTTCCCACATTGACGCGCCCCTTTCTTCTAGCCGTCTCTACTCTGACCCTCGCTGGTCAAAGGTTTACGAGTCGTTTCCACAGGCCACCAGCTAGGTTACACCTTGTCATCATGATGACTAAACCAAGCCAACGTGGAGGTAAGAAAATAGGACACTTGCAAGGAACCAGAGCCATGCTGTTTTGTCCAAACAGCACTACGGATGTAGTTGGGCTCCTTCCGGGATGTTCCTCGCCTAGGTGTATCAACCGACGAGTATCATCAGTATCATGCACCCTTGGCCTGCGATTATTTATGATGAAATATCATTTCAATAAATGACCAGGTAGCAGTTATTGATCAAACCGCCTGTTGGCTTCTAGCAGATGCGGCGAATGAAGCTGATGTAGGTAATCTCGAAAACACAAAACTTTAAAATTCGATATCTCTGGAACGAAACATATTCATTTCTGTCGATAAGTGATTTATATGTAAAATTGGCCGGGGAACACGATGGCGAGGTCAAATAAAAAAAATAAGTTGGGGTGTTTTGAGATACAGCCGTTTAAAGTTTTCAATTGCGCAATACAGGTAGAAAAAATAAATTAATCAACATTTTGATCACGGAAATGGATTCTACGTTCAATTTCCTTCAAAATTGAGTCTAAGACCGACCTTCTAAGATTTGTGGTTCCTGAGCAATCGCTATTTGAAACTAGGAGGTTTGGTCAAAAATCGCCAAAAAGTCGATTTTTTGGGGAGGTACAAAAATGGAGGGGGTGGTCCGATTTGGATGAAATTCGGGATTCTTACATGTTTTGACAGTATCAACAGCTCTGAAAAATTTGAGCAGGATCGGAGAGGGTAATTTTCAAATGCTGTTCCGCTTCAGATGGAATGACCCAACTGTAATTTTTTTGCGACATTGATTTTTTTGGGAAATTGAACGTACTTTTCTTAGCTGCTATAACCCAGAAGGCTCATTTTATCATTAAAGAACAAAATTTTTCTGGAGAATGACCCAAATAAAGATTTTCTTGGATCAAACGTTGCTCAAAATGACCTGCAGACACAAAAGGAAAAAAATAACTTGACTGTGTAGTGCTGAGAATTTGCTCTAAATCAGAAAGCAAAATAAAAGTTTATTTCTATCTTTTAGGTTTTTGAATAATTGAACTATATATCAAATACAGTGCAATCCCGTTTTGGCAAATGAGGTATTTTTAAGTTGACAAGACAGGTATCGAAAACATTGTTTGGGAACTATATACGTGAATCCACGTGAACTCTTAAGAATGATGGGCAAGAGATTAGGGCTGGCTCACGATATAAACAAAATTACTTACAATTTCAGAAACCGTTACGTTATTTTCGAATGTCTCCAAGTTTTTTATTTTCACTTTAATTGATTAAAGTTTGAGGAAGAAATGTGAAATAAATATTGCGATACCTTTAGAAGGCCAAAATTCATGGGGTGAGAGGCAACAACGCTACCACTACATCACCGGTCCCGGTTTAACGCTGAAAAAATACTATTTTTAAGGTTGACAGAACTCGAACCATGAACATCAAATATATAACTTAATACAGCAAAATCGTTACATTCATTTGCAGCCATGCAAAAGTGCAACCCACTCTCGCGCAAGCATTAAGCGTCCACAAAAGTCATAAACGTCCGGAAAAGTGCACCCATATTGGGTGAATTAAACGCACGTTGCACTGAGTGTGCATTCCAAAAGCGCAACCATAAAAGCTTCCCGCAGCAGCATCGGTGTGAAACTTTGACAATGGGGACGGTTTGTTACGAGTTCACTACCCGTTTGGTCCTTTTCGTGAATGTACATTTTAAAATAACCCTCATCATGAGGCTGCACTTTGCACTTTACACTCTCTACTTGAAGGTGGGTGCACTTTGCGCACATTTTCCAGCTCAACTTCTGGCCACCCTTAACGTATGGGATTCCATTTATCCGGTAGAGCGAACTCCCGCGGCGTGGCATGATTATAAATTTCCGTTAATATTTCATAAGTGTAATTCTTTTTTTTCGCGTCAGTTGCAGAAAGTATGGCGTACCTGTGGCCAGGAACCGTTGCTGGATGGGGAGAGTTTCCAAGTGTGCCGCTGCACGGTTATTAGCCAAGGGTTGTTAAACCAGAAGTGGCCGTCACTCCAGGAATTCGCTGCTCTGCTGGTGGTGGCTGTTAATGTGGTCTGCACCTTGAGCTTTGATCTCGAAAAGAACCTGCAAGGACGGAAAATGAATTTACATCAGAATTATGTATGGCTTTAATTACCATTTTATGGGGTTAACGTCAGGTGGTGATGCCTCTGTAATTTAGTTAAATCTTTCGAAATTTTTCCCTTCCAAAAAAATGATTCAATACCGCAACAAATCCAACCAATCCAGCCTAAGTACATTAAATTTTCGCCATTTAACGAAAGGAATCCTTCGAAAACATTCCTCTTCGTTACTTCGTTGACAATCACACAAAATGGCTTCCAAAATTGCATTTCCACCCAAAAAGATCCATTTTCCAAATAAAAAAAAAAAAAAAAAAAAAAAAAAACAAGAGCCAGACATCTTCGAAGACACCGCACACATATTGTCCTCCCGTTCACTGCCGGCGTGTCCACGGCGTCTGCCGGCTTCGTGGAGATTGGAGACCATACAAAAAAATAAGCAGTGATTCGGACAAGAAAGAAAATCGATTTGGCAACGTCACTGCCGGAAAGTGCAACGAACACTGTAGGATTAAAGATTATAAACAAAAAACAAAAAATAAAAAACAAAAAACAAAAAACAAAAAAACAAAAAACAAAAAACAAAAAACAAAAAACAAAAAACAAAAAAACAAAAAACAAAAAACAAAAAACAAAAAACAAAAAACAAAAAACAAAAAACAAAAAACAAAAAACAAAAAACAAAAAACAAAAAACAAAAAACAAAAAAACAAAAAACAAAAAACAAAAAACAAAAAACAAAAAACAAAAAACAAAAAACAAAAAACAAAAAACAAAAAACAAAAAACAAAAAACAAAAAACAAAAAACAAAAAACAAAAAACAAAAAACAAAAAACAAAAAACAAAAAACAAAAAACAAAAAAACAAAAAACAAAAAACAAAAAACAAAAAACAAAAAACAAAAAACAAAAAACAAAAAACAAAAAACAAAAAACAAAAAACAAAAAACAAAAAACAAAAAACAAAAAACAAAAAACAAAAAACAAAAAACAAAAAACAAAAAACAAAAAACAAAAAACAAAAAACAAAAAACAAAAAACAAAAAACAAAAAAACAAAAAACAAAAAACAAAAAACAAAAAACAAAAAACAAAAAACAAAAAACAAAAAACAAAAAACAAAAAACAAAAAACAAAAAACAAAACTAAAATGATGAAATAAAGCCAAAACATTTCAAACCATTTCTTGCGGTGCTGTTCGTCAGTACAAGAGTGTCCCAAACAAAATCTACGGCATGCATTCAGAACGCCGCCGCTGGCAGCAATCCTATGTTGAACATTTCGTATATTTCACGTTTTGTTTGCGTTTCTTGGACTTTTTCCCCTCCAATTTATATCCTTTTCTTGGATCGCAGCCAAAATTGCTTTGCAGAAGTAATAAAAGTGCAAACGGAGCCCACAAATGGCTTACGATTGCCAGTTTCGCAACTCGGAACTCAACAACAGGTCAGCTACCGGAGAAAGCAAAAATCCCGGTGCACCGTCAAAATTGAATGCACCATGCAAGCCTGCCGGCCAATCTCTGGTCGAAAGTTTTCTTCCCGGGAATCTGGCAGCCTGGCAAGGAACTTTTAATAAGCAGAATGTAAATCACAGTACACCTGACTGCTCCCGGAGGGGGAAAAAACCAAAGTTTCTTCGTTCCTTTCCGCCGCCGTACACGGACAAGACAAGACTTTTCAGCTCAGCTCAGTTCGGAAGTGGATGGAAAACAGTGGCAGAAAAACTAGCTCGAAAGCTGTGCAAGCAAACGCTCAGCCGAGCTTTGGACGCCCGAGCGAAGCGAAGAAAGAATAAACAAATAGTTTCATTATTCAGGACGCAATGTGGATGTAGGGCACATTTTCAGCGTGCTGAATTTTTCACGAGATTTTCATGTTTTTTTTCCGGAAATAGATTCGTTTCTTTCGATTTGTCCACCATAGAGTTCACATTCTTGAAGTTCCAAAGTCCTTCCCTAAAGGAATGTACTCTCCACGTGAGGGGATCTAAACGGTTTGGACAAATATCCGGTCCAATGTTTGCCGGCAGCCTGGATTGTCTATACTATGTATTGGCGCCGGATATTGATATGCTAGGAAATGTTTACTGCTATTCGATGCTTCCTTTCCAATAAAAATGGGCTGGCGCGACCATTTGGCAAGTCAAGGCACGGAGTGCGACCCAGTTGGATGAAGGGAAGAGCGGCCAGAAGAGTATTGTTGAAAAACATATTACAAAGCTTGCCGAAACTTCGTCTGGACTGTTGATTCAATTTCGGAACCGGCATATGGCAGAAGTGGATTCGGTGAAAGTTTTTGGAATGAGACGTCACTTTAGCTCGAAATTTCTAACGAATCGTTGGGATTGAAATTGGAAGAATCGAAGAAAATATTAAATATTTTCAAAAACCTGACTCGTTATTAACACTTTGTGCTAATGCTCACATAATATCCGTTTTTGTTATTTTGTAGTGAACTGTGTAATATATTTCAAAGTAGGAATAAATAGATCATCACAAAAGTTTAAAAAACTTGAATTTAAGACGATTGGACAAATAAATATTGATTTATTTTGTATGTAATTTTACTTCAATTTGACTCACACAACAGTTGCCCTGACCGATCTTTCATTTTCATGAAAGGGGTTGGTTCCTGACCATTAAGGTGGTTCAAAACCGGGCTTTTTCAGGGCTACCCCCTGAAAATAAAGATTGACCCATCACTAGGCTAAATTCCAAATTTGAGCTCATTTTGACTTCGGGAACCCCTCGCTCTAATCGCTTGAAGTTTGTATGGGAAAAATCGTCAAAATGTATGGAGAAAAGAGACTGTTTCAGTTTTTTACCTGTGTAGGGAGCAATAGTCGTCCAATCTGTATCAATTCTCAGATGTAGGACCTTCATTAAATTCAGAATTTTTTTTTACCGAAGACTCCATATTTTCAGGTTTTTTTGCTGAAAAGTTATTAGCTTCCGAAAAAGACCATTTTTGCGTAGACGGCTCTAAGGGGCAACATAATAGGCGCAATGCCAGGCAGGTAGGCAGGCAAGCCGTGGTCAGAATGAGCTCAAATTGGAATTTAGCCTAAAAAAAAAGGAAATGGAATTTAGCCTAGTGATGGGTCAATCTTTATTTTCAGGGGGTAGCCCTGAGAAAGCCCAAATTTGGACCACCCTATTGACCATTAATCAGAGGTCCATTGTTCGTTTGATCGCGACTTTTAAAAATTTTACCAAAATATTATTTTGAAAAACGTATGATTTTTCAATTGTTTAAATTTGTAAGTATTTTTTCGGATACTCTGACAACTAGTTTAGCAAGTTTAAAGTGAGCCCTCGAAATTTACTTTGTCACTTAAAATAACTGTCAATCATAATATTACTTAAATGATTTTTTTTTTAATTATGTCAAATGTTTTTTAAAATTTTTCTGGATTTTCAACCTGTAAAATTTCAATAACAGAAAAACGCACAATACCAAAAAATAGAGTAAATTTTCAAATGCAATTTGTGTTTACATTTCTAGAGCATTTTTATAGGTCATATAAACTCTGATATTCTATGTTGATAGGATCTTTTTCAATTAAAACCACCTTTTTAAAAAAATCTCTAAAATTTCAGATGACCATATTTTCAATAATTTTTTTTTCAGGGAATCATATACTTGGTCTAGTTATTTTGAACTCTGGTGCAAAATTAGTCACTTTTGTTTTCTAAAACATGTCAAAATGTTTAACATTTAATATACGCATTTAAGAATTCAATGTTAAAATCAATAAATCAATAAGAGCAACAAAAAATTGGGGTTTTATACCTTAAGGTGAAGCCGTTGATCATTGATCATTGATCATTGATCATCACTATAAAATATTCTGTATTAAATTCAATTTAACGAATTTCAGCACCAAAAGGAATCAGCATGTGCCGGTTGTTGAAGGAATTTTTGATCTAAATCAATTGTACTTCAAAATTTATATAATTTTGTGGCACAGTCGTTGACGTCCTAGTTGGCAATCATTGATTAATGACGATTTCCATAACTTTACAAGGAATGGGATAATCGTAACCAAAAGGAATCAGCATGTGTAGGACACTATTCAAAACAACCTGGTGAAGGAATTTTGTCAACATATTGAAAGCGATGCAAAATTAATATCTTTGAACGCAAAATCATGACAGTGATGGAAGTCTTCACGTTAAACTGTGCTTGAATCAAAATTTGAAGCTTAAAATGGCAAAAAATAAATTATACTAATTTTCATATTAAAGGCATTTTTTTCTATTTTTTAAAACAAAATGTTGCATTATGCATCGTTACGTCAGTCACACCTTTGAAAAAAATCGATATAACAACATTGATTTATTTTTTGTGTGTTTTGAAATTAAAAAATTATAAAAAAGTCTAAAAGTGCTTCACTTGTTTAAAAATCGAAAACATTTCAGTTTCTCTCAAATAGTTGATAATTGATTTAGTTTTGCCTTCCTCCCCTGAGGTAAGGCTATAATCCTGCTCGGAAAATGAACTTCTTTCAGAAATGTCGTAGAACCACCTCCATGTATACCTATCGACTCAGAATCGCAAACTGAACAAATGTTTGTGTATTTGTGTGACCAAAATTCTTACTCAGTTTTCTCAGCACTGGCTAAAACTGATTTTGTACAAACTGGTCGCAATCGATTCGGTTTAGGGGCTCACACGTTGCTATTAAATTATTTGAAGTTTTGATAAGTACTTCAAAAGTCATGAATAAAAATTTGTTTTCACAAATATCTGGATTTCACTTAAATGTATTTAAACTATGTCCGAATCTATCGTCCGACCCACCGTTGGTTAGATAATCGAAAGAACGAATCCAAAACATTGATGATCTGACAACCCTGTCTCGAGTTATGACCACTTAAGTGATATTCGTGTAAATTTTTATTCCGAATCTAAAAAAAAAATAGATGAAATTTGTGTCCAAATGTGTGTGTCCCATCAATCAATGGGCCATCATTTCACCCACTGTTTGTAAATATTGAGGTAGGCATTAACCACATAGGTGGATTAGATTAGTTTTTAAATTATTATTTAAATTTTTAGCAATACATATGTTCGGTATCACCGAAGAGGAAACCCCGCCGTGCGCACACCCCTGCGCCCACCGTGTCAACTGACAGTTGAACGTCAAACGTCACCCGCGAACCAAGCTCGCGTCAGAACACGTCCAACCGCCAACTAGGCAACACGCGGCAGAAGTGAAGTAAAGTGTTTTTAGTGTAGTGAGAAGTAGGAGAGGAAGAAGAAGGAGAAAATAAACATCGGAAAATTACAACTTCTGTGTGTTTTCCTACCTCCTGCGATCCGCTGCAAATCCGCCACCTCCACCTAGAATACAGTCCACTGCAACAATCGGCCAGCCCCGAACACATAATTAAGTTTTTGGCCCCTTGATTTTCTGGAAAAACGAAATTAATCATTTTTAAACATGTAAATGATTGAAGCAAGTTAAATTTTTGATGAAAAAACCATTTTTCTTCTTTTTTTAATTTAAGAACAATTTGAATTAGGTTGGTACAAATTTTATTTAATGTTTTTGTCCCCCCCACCCCCTCCAAAGTCAGCCCGAAAATCAGGGGCAAAAGCAATTTTTTTCCAAAAAGTTCATATTTTCAATGGAAATTTAAGTGCAATCTACTGAAATCCATTTATTTTGAAACATGTTTGAGTTAGTCAAAATTTTTTGATTTTTTTTGATTTTTCGATGCACAAAATCGCAAAAAAGTTTTTTTTCTGCAAGAAATAAATATTTCGTCAATTCTTACATTTTAAACTACTGAATGCGTATCAACTGTACGGGTGTATAATGCATTTTCCAATGGTTTTTTAATTGAAAAGTTGAAATTCTGGCTAGTAATTTTACGGCCAGAGTTGAGGGACAAAAACTTGCATCGGCATTATTAAATATTTAAATTTTTACTACCCTTTGGAAGAGGCCTTTATTAGTTTTGTAGTTTTCAAGAATTGCCGGGATCCGTGGTGTAGGAGTTAGCGTGATTGCCTCTCATCCAGTCAGCCTGGGTTCGATGCTAGAAGGTCCCGGTGGAAAATTTTGAGACGAGGTTTATCTGATCAAATGTAAAGTGAATGTTGGTCCCGGTCTAACCTAGAGGTTAGGTCGTTAGCTCAGCCCGGGCAGACGGTAATAACAAAATTCATGCCATTTCAATAACAAATATTGTTAAAATAACAGAAAGTGTTATGGAATATTCTTGCAAAATCCATTTTTGCATAAGAGTTTAATAACAGTTTATGTTATCATAACACAATTTGTTATTGGTCTGATATTGATTGAAAGCCAAAACAACTTTGGAATAACATTTTTTGTTATGGAAGAATACCTCCAACTGTTATTTGGATGATCGGATTAGTTGTTAAAATAACAAAAAATAATAACAAAGATTTGTTCGAAGAATCACTAAAATTGTTATTGGTATGTTATTACAATAACAATCCAATAACAAAAAATTCATAACGGCGAATAACAAATCTTGTTATAAATAACATAAAATGTTATTAGCCTAGTATTTTCCAATATCAAAAAATGTTATTCCCAAGTTATTTCCGTCTACTCGGGAGTCCAGGTGTAGGAGTCGTCTGAGTCCTGTCTCGGTTGAGTCGCTTGCAGGCAGTTGGACTTACAATCAAAAGGTCGTGAGTTCGAATCCCGGGGTTGATGGAAGCTTAGGTGTAACAAGAGGTTTGCAATTGCCTCAACAATCAAGCCTTCGAACACCTAGTTTTGAGTTGGAATCTCGCAATCGAGAACGCCAAGGCAATGCTGTAGAGCGAATAATTTGATTTTGATTTGAGTTTTCAAAAATTGACAATTTATATAACAACTTATTGCGAAATAAACGCGCACTATCTCTTCTTCTCTTTCTCTGACACAAACATGAAAATAAAAACGTAGAAAAAAAATTCGTTTAAATCGTACATTAAACAATAAAAAAAGAACCAAAACGTTAAGATCAGCCTGTCAAAAGGTTATGAATAATATCATTTTTAAATGATATCATTCATATTTTTTCCAAAAATGCAGAAATTCTCATGAACAAACCCATCTGCGTGATCTACAAATCTCTTACACAGTCCTAGAACCAGAACCAGGAAATTATCCTGTGCACCAAGTCGTGATTCACGAAGCGCGTTAAAAGGTTTCAGAACAAAAGTTTTTAAGCAGCTCCACCCTTGATACTGAGACAAAGCTGATGTTTTCCGCTGTCGTTATTAATTGAGATTTGCTTCAATTCAATTAGGAAAGAAGCAGCTAATCCGGGAGTCTGCGTCATTAAAGACACGACTTTACCTGAATTAACTTCTTTGTAACTGCCATCCAACTAGAGTGTGACTTTCTTCCCCCCAAAGGAAAGCTCTAAATAAGGCACAGCGCTACCGGTAATTTGCGTCATGCAAGCGGGGCATTAAAGCAACTCTTAACGAAAATGATTGATTTTAACTCGTTTTTATTTGGAAGCGAGTCACTTCGGATTTGCTCCAGAAAACCCACCGCCAGCTGCTGCCTAGCTCGAGGGGCCGCTCAAAACTTAATCAGCTGTTACTAACAGCCCCATAAAAAGCTCCCCCCGATGACGTTCACGAACGGGGAATCGGACTTTCGCAGATCGCCCCCACCCCGGGCGAATGTCAACCGAAAACGGCGGCTGCTCGGCTGTTGTTCGATTCCTGCCTTCAACAAGAGTGGTCTCTCTACATCGAAAAGGTACCAAAAAAACCGAGTCCACTCGAAATGGAAATGGACGGTGAAGAATTATAACGTTGGTTCGAGGGGCAAACAGGGCAGCACCACCATAATTCTGTCACCATCAGTTCCGTCGAATCGGTGACATTATTCGCTGAGGGGAAGTTCTCTGAGAAATCGTCCGGGATGACTTCCCGAGCAGACGGAAATAACTTCAGAATAACATTTTTTGATATTTGAAAATACTAGGCCAATAACATTTAATATTAGTAATAACAATATTTGTTATTCGTCGTTATGATTTTTTTGTTATTGGATTGTTATTGTAATAACAGACTAATAACAATTTTAGTTATTCTTCGAACAAATCTTTGTTATTATTTTTTGTTATTTTAACAACTAATCCGATCATCCCAATAACAGTTGGAGTTATTTTTCCATAACAAGAAATGTTATTTCCAAGTTGTTTTGGCTTTCAACCAATATCAGACCAATAACAAATTTTGTTATGATAACATTAACTGTTATTAAACTCTTATGCAAAAATGGATTTTGCAAGAATATTCCATAACACTTTTTGTTATTTTAACAGTATTTGTTATTGAAATGGCCTGAATTTTGTTATTACCGTCTGCCCGGGTTATTAATTGTGTTTTATTTTAATTATTATAAAATTAACGTATCAATTCTGTATTCCCGGGCAGACGGTAATAACAAAATTAATAATATTTCAATAACAAATCCTGTTAAAATAACAAAAAGTGTTATTATTTTATCCTGAAGTTCAACTTCAAGAAGAAAAAATAATAACAGTTTATACATTTCAAAAACTATCCTAATAACAAAATTTGTTATTCGTTCGGTATACACCCAACTGGCAGTCGCATGATTGTGATGCATGGCGGCATGAAAGTATATCAGAATCTGCATGAAATCTGTCCTCATGCATTTTTTGCGATATAGGAGTATGACATTTTTGCCCGTTACCGACAATTATCGACATTACCGACGGCTTTTTGGTTGTATTTCACAAAAAAAACACTTAGCAGAACGAGGATTGAACCATCAACTTCTTGGTTATTGATCCGACACGCTACCACCGCGCTAGTGCGTCCATCCCGGGAATTCCCGGGACAAAAATCCCGGGATTTTTCCAAAACCGGGAATTCCCGAATCCCGGGATTTTCTATAATTTGTCCCGGGAATTCCCGAAATTGAAAAAAATATCATATTTTGGTCTGGAAATTCAGATTTGGTTGTGAAAATAGTAGAACAGTTGAATACTCAGGAATCAATAAAATTAATTTAAATTTGTATCCAGCAAATCTCAGCATTAGATTGGCTTTTTAGGAAAAAATATTATAATTTTAATTAACAGGTCCGCAAAATGCCTAGTGCTTTAAAAAATTTCTGTTTTATTTTATTTTTTTTAAAGACTGGATATATTTACGTACCTATATTTTCGATTTTAAATTTGAAAGAAAAACAATCTCATATCAAATTATTTATAATCAAACACCGGCATCTAGGGCAAATAAGTACAAATGTAACGAATAAAGACAGCTATTAAAGCAAAAAATAATTGCATGACGTTTTAGATGACTTCGGTTAAAACAGGAACAGAACAAAACAATTTGTACTTCCTAATGTATTGCTCTAAAATCTCATGTACCTATTTAGACTGTAATTCTGATTTTCCCTCGGTTGGCGGTAGTAACTTGAAGATAATTTGTAAAATATGTTTTATATAAAACAATGAATTCAAAACTTATCTGAAATTTTACATTGACTAATATCATTTTATTTATTTTCGTTTTTTTGATTTTTAGACATATTGATCCTTCCACTGTAGCTTGGATTTTGCCCGCACTTTTGACAACAACATTTTAAAAAAATAGGCAACCAGCTTTTGTTTGTATACATTTCCAGTCGCAGTTTCCACCAAACTGGACGTTTCGCATTTTTAAATTGCGATTGACAGCTGAAAACGATTGGTACCGCGGCTCGCTTTGACCTTTTTTGTGAAAATTTTAAATTTTCCAAGACAGTTTGACAAGCCGCAATAGTGCGATCGATAGCAATGATATAGTGCGCGATATAAAATTTTTTTTTTACGCTGTTTAAGTCATGTCATATAAAAATATTTATAGAAGAAATAAAAATATAAAAGAATTCCAGAGTTTTTTTTTGAATAGGTCCTATAAACATTTAGAATAAAAGCACAGGTCAGCCAACAACCAACTCGCTACCCCCATCAATGGGTACGAGTAACCGGCTAACTGTGTAGAGTAAACAGGGATACATCACAAAAGTTAGTCTCAAGGACGGACGAGGTGATATCAAACCCAAAAGCCCAATTTGGGCAAAAAAAAAAAACATTTAGAAGACAAAAGCTTATTGGACCTTTTTAAAAAAAACTCAAGAATTATGTAATTTGATTCGCAAATAAAAAAATCATACTGGAATTAAAAATATTAATGGATTTAAAATCCTAAACACCACAAACACAAAAAAAAATCTTTTAGGCTATTTTAAAACTGTCGTCTTTGTTTAGATTGATGTGAGGATTATCACCAGTTGATATTATTAAGCTAATTCTATGATTTTAAGCTTCAATACATAACAAATGTAATGAAACGTAGATTTTATTACTGATTCAAAAATTTCCCGGGATCCCGGGAATTCCCGGGATTCCACAAATATTTTTCCCGTTTCCCGGGAAATTCAAAACCCGGGAAAATTGGACGCCCTACACCGCGCCATGGACGCTTGATGAAAAGTGAGTGAAAGAGCACCAACAAATGCTTCTCTTTGGAGTTTTGCTCGGGGATGGGCCAGCATTATATGTGTTGGTGAGAACTGCAGATCGCTGAAATTTTTACACGCGGGCAAAAATGATCTAGAGGCTTGCTGCAAAAAATGTAATAAAATATGACATTTTCTGCAGCAAATCCAATGTTGCAGATTTTGAGATATATTTTTCCTTTGGGTGTACTGACTTAGAAATAAAATTACCATAAATCGCACAAATGGAAAAGTTTCTAAGTGTCCATAACACAATCTGTTATTATTTTTTCTTTTGTTAAATATGTTTAGATCTTTGGGATAATTTTGTCTAATTTCGTCGGGGTCATTATTTTGGTCATGAAATGGGGTCCTTAAGCTAAGATTATTCTAAAAAGTTGAAATTTTGGAAGCAGATTTTTTTAATTATTTGATATACCCCCTTAGGGACTTTGCTAAAATTGGCTAGAACTATGGGATAATTTTGACCAATTTCGTCGGGATCATTATTTTGGTCATGAAATGGGGTCCTTAAGCTAAAATTATTCTGAAAAGTTGAAATTTTGAAATTTGATTTTTTTAATTATTTGATATACCTTCTAAAGGACTTTGTTTAAAATGGTTAGAACTATGGGATAATTTTGACCAATTTCGTCAGGGTCATTATTTTGGCCATGAAATGGGGTCCTTAAGCTAAAATTTTTCTAAAATGTTGAAATTTTGAAAGTTGATTTTTTAATTATTTGATATACCCCCTAAGGGACTTTGCTAAAATTGGCTTGAACTATGGGATAATTTTGACCAATTTCGTCGGGATCATTATTTTGGTCATGAAATGGGGTCCTTAAGCTAAAATTATTCGTAAAAGTTGAAATTTTGAAAGCTGATTTTTTTAATTATTTGATATACCCCCTAAGGGGGTATTCTCAAAAGTTGAAATTTTGAAAGTTGAATTTTTAATTGTTTGATATACCCCCTAAGGGGTTTTACTAAAATTGGCTAGAACTATGAAATAATTTTGACCAATTTCATCGGGGTCATTTATTTCACCATGAAATGGGGTTTCAAGCTAAAATTAATCCGATAAGTTAACTTTTGAGAGTTCTTTTTTTTAAATTTTGTTATATTCCCTAACGGAATTGATTTATTTATTGAGAATTTTTGAAGTGTGAATAACAAAAACTGTTATTATTTTCACAGAGCCAGGAAGTCGGAGCTGACGTTGAAGTTCGAGCTGGAGTGAGACCTCGGAGACTGCATCGGATTCATCTTATTTTCAGCAACTTTTACTTGGAGTCGGAATCTGTGAAGTAGTATTTTTGGAAGGGTATTTTTGGAGAGCTGAAGTCGTCGTTGACGTCATATCCTGCATCCAGAGTCGGAGTTGTCTTCAAAGTATGGATTCAAAGTCGCTTGGAGGTACCCGACTCTGCAGCCCTGACTAGTACAGAGGAGTTATGGCAACTGCAGGTTTATTTGCAAATTAAAAATAAACCAAAACAATAACTTTTTTTGTTATGGAGACATACCAGTTCAATAACATTTTTCGTTATTATGCTGCCCCCCCTTTTCCGCACAAAATAACAAATCTTGTTATTCCTTCATGATTCCTTCTGTGTTATTGGTTAGTTATTGCAATAACAACATAATAACATTTTAAGTTATTCTTCGAACAAATCTTTGTTATTGATTTTTGTTATTTTAACAACTAATCCGATCATCCCAATAACATATTTCAATCTTCTCACAATATCAAAAACTGACCTTCCCAAGTTATTTCCGTCTGCTCGGGTTGAAAAAAGAAAATTTGGATTTTTTGAATAAATTACATCAAATCTGTAGTATTTTTTTTAAATTCCTATAAACTAAATTTTATTTTTTTGCTGTCTGCTTTTTTTAAACAACCAAAAAGTAATGAGGCGCCATTCATAAAGTATGTTACGCTAAAATCACCCACAATTTATCCACCTCCCCCCTATGTCACACTTTGTCACGCTGACAAAAGGTACGTCACGTTTTCTCAGCCCGCCGATCGATTTTTTTGTTCAATTTTGGCATGATTTACTAATAGGATCAGGAATTAAATCGAGAAAGATTTTAATTTGTAGGTTGTATTTAGATTTTGTTGATTGTTGTAGTGTTAGAAACCATCATCGATTTTTTTTAATCTGCTGAATTAAGCATAACAAATCTATTACAAAAAAAACCCGGGTTTTCAAAGCCTTGTATCATGTTTGATAATGAGTTAAATTTATTTAACATAAAACAACATTTTTTTAATCTATTTTAAGCCTGAATTTTCAAGTGTTCAATTTCCAGTATCTTTATTATCTTTACACAGCGAGTTGCATATGTTTAGCTGACTAATTTCAGCACAACCAATTTGTTCGGTTTAGGAAATTAACGAAACTCTTCAAAATTATCTGTCATTCAGTAGAAAGCATCTAAACTTTCGGTTGATTTGGTTGAAGAGAGTTCTGTAATCAAAATGTCACAATTTGAGAAAAAAAGAAACAAAATTTTATGCAAGAAAAATTACAAATACATTCGTCAAACAAAAAAAAAGTGTTAAAAATAACCTAGCGTAAAGTCAGGTTCTTACGGACCCCCCTCCCCCCTTGTTACACTTTGTCACGCTTGCAAACACCCCCACTCCCCCCTCCTCAAGAGCGTGACGTGCTTTATGGATGACGCCTAGATAAAAATATTGTTAGTTTAAAAAAATAACTCATCCCGGGCAGACGGTAATAACAAAATTCAGGCCATTTCAATAACAAATACTGTTAAAATAACAAAAAGTGTTATGGAATATTCTTGCAAAATCCATTTTTGCATAAGAGTTTAATAACAGTTAATGTTATCATAACAAAATTTGTTATTGGTCTGATATTGGTTGAAAGCCAAAACAACTTGGAAATAACATTTTTTGTTATGGAAAAATAACTCCAACTGTTATTGGGATGATCGGATTAGTTGTTAAAATAACAAAAAATAATAACAAAGATTTGTTCGAAGAATAACTAAAATTGTTATTAGTCTGTTATTACAATAACAATCCAATAACAAAAAAATCATAACGACGAATAACAAATATTGTTATTACTAATATTAAATGTTATTGGCCTAGTATTTTCAAATATCAAAAAATGTTATTCTGAAGTTATTTCCGTCTGCTCGGGATGGAATGTACTTAAAAGCTACAATTCAAAAATCAAAGTATTTGTTCAAAATGGTCAACCCGAGCAGACGGAAATAACTTGGGAATAACATTTTTTTGATATTTGAAAATACTAGGCCAAAAACATTTTATGTTATATATACCAAGATTTGTTATTTGTCGTTATGATTTTTTTGTTATTGGATTGTTGTTGTAATAGTCCCCGCCCGTGTGGATCAATCAGACCGTGCACTGGACTAACAATCCAGAGGTTGCCGGTTCGAACCCCCCGGGGCGGGCGCTCTAAAATTCTTTGTGTAAATATGGGTATTCAACGCCGTTGCTCCGTGCCATACTTTCATACACTTAGGAGCCCAGGGCGGCGAAGTCCTTGTAGATAAAAAGGAAGACTCTAGTGGTTGGTACTAGCAATGGTGGCCGACAGCTATAAAGTCAACTTCGTTTTTGTTGTTGTAATAACAGACTAATAAAATTTTTAGTTATTCTTCGAACAAATCTTTGTTATTATTGTTTGTTATTTTAACAACTAATCCGATCTTCCCAATAACAGTTGGATGTATTCTTCCATAACAAAAAATGTTATTCCACAGTTGTTTTGGCTTTCAACCAATATCAGACCAATAACAAATTTTGATATGATAACATAAACTGTTATTAAACCCTTATGCAACAATGGATTTTTCAAGAAGATTCCATAACACTTTATGTTATTTTAACAGTATTTGCTATTGAAATGGCATGAAGGTTATTATTACCGTCTGCCCGGGAAGTGCTGCAAAAAATATCAAAAAAAATTCTTGTGAGGACGGCTTTCCTGATCTATTTTGTGTCTTCAGCAGACATTGATGAGAAAAATCACGATAAAAGTTACACGTGAGTAATTCTCCACCAAAACCAGAAATGGTTTTATTTTTGAATTATTATTTGGCTCAAACTTTGTAGAACTATTCCCTGTTATCAACGTAGGCATTGTGTTTCATTGGTTCATTCAAACAAGGATAGATACAATTTTGGCACGTAAATATTTGAAAATCTGTAAAATAATGCCAATTTTCAAATTAACTTTTTTTCACAAAAAACTTATTTTTCATATATTTTAGGGAACAAAAACTGGCAACTTTTGAGACATAGAGAAGTACGAACCAAAATTTTGTCGGTGAATTATGTTTTTTTTTTCTCTTTAAAAATATTTTTTAAATTGGAATTTTCCTCATTTTTTACCTTAGTTTGTACTATAAATCAAAGTTGCAATCAAAAAGTACCTTAAGGAAATTTTGATATTGTCCACCTCCCCAATATCTAATGCCAATATCTTAGCAACTAATGGTCCAATTTTCAATATTAAAAAATGAAGCAATTGTGATTTTTTTCTGATTCCGTCGAAAAAAAAAATTGAAATTTTTTGAATCAAGACCAAGATCAACCTATCAATTCAAAATGGCGAAATATTCAATATTACGACCTTTTGAAATGTAAGTCTTGATTAATTATATTATAAATTATGTTTTGTAGTGTAACACCCTTCTCTTTCAAAAAAAGCCTCAAAACGGTTGTGTGATAAGTGGTCGAATGCATAAAGTTTAAAAGACATAAGGACAAAGGTCGAATGTTGACAATTGGTCATCTGGTCAAAAGGTCGAAAGTTAATATTTTTTTATTTTTGTGAATTTTCCATTCTTTCAAATGTAAGCAGGTCCTGAAAAAGTTTCAAATTATAGTTTTGAGATTTTGTAATAATTTCAACAGATTTTGTTGTGTTTTCTGTATTTGTCGCAACTAAAATAATTTTTTGTGAATTTACTTTTCTTTAAAAATAAGCAGAACAAAAGGTCATAAAAACAGTTTTATGACCAAAAGATCCACGGATAGAAATCCTGTACGCAAATCCAGTAAGGCGTCATCCATAAAGTACGTCACGCTCTAGGGAGGGAGGGGGGGTCTGAGCAAGTGTGACATTGCGTGTTATAAGTATAGAAAAAGCGTGACAAAGGGAGGAAGGGGGGGGGGGGTAAATTTTGGCTGATTTTAGCGTGACGTACTTTATGGATGAAGCCTAACTTTATGTCATCAATTTTTTTTTTTCAAATAATTGCAGCGAATTGATTTTTTTATGATTTTTGAAACAATTCAATGTTTGTAAATTCGAAAACGTATTTTAGTTTTAATTGGTAAGTACAAAAACTTAATGTAGTCCAATCGAATATCCGCTGGCAAGCAGCGAAATTATGGGAAAGTATAGTTTGTATCAGACTTGGATTATGATGATAAAGCTTATCTAAGTTACGGGTATTTGGTGGTGACAGCCCTCGCGCTGCTTCCAATGCTTGATGAGTATAAGTAACTGGGTATGTTTATGCTGAAATATGACCAAAGTGGTCCCATTTAACTCGTCATTTCAGACCTTTTGTTTTTTTTTTAATTTGATTTCATAAAACACTTTTTAAAAACTACTGTCGGTCGATAAATAATTGAATTAGATGACTTTTTATGTAACTCATCTAGAAAATGGTAAGATTGTAGTCAAATAACTTCAATCATCATAATTTGCTTAACGACAACAATCAATATTGCAAAGATTTAAATTAGAAATGCGTTATATGAATAGTTCTAAAACAATAAAGCTGATTCAATAATACGGTTCCAAAACGCTCGGTAATATCCATGATTTTCCAGAGAACTTTCCTGCTTTGTCAAGAAGCTTTTAACATTTGAACGATGCTCTTGATGGTCTAGATCTCCGTTAAAGGAGAGGCCGTTGAAGAAGGGAAGGCAACCCAGGGAGTGCCCAATAAAACGTAGCCACTAAATGGGTTTCAAAGAAACCGATTCGCGAGATGGAAAAAGCCAATTTACAACTCTATGACCAAAATGGTGGAGCTTCGGCTTCGTTTGAGTGTTGAACGACATTGTCGAGATAATGTGCCTTTGGATGACAACATCCGACCCACCGCACAAGTCAGCCAAGCTGGCAGGAGTTTATGGCTTTTGGGGGTAGCGTCGTCACCCTGTCTGGTGAGGTTGGCTTTGGGGTTTTTTTCTTTCTCTGTTTGTATGGTAATAGAACTAGGAGGCGTTTGCTTATTTACTGAGGAGGATTTAGATCATGTAGGTCGTTGACTGATCGATTTAAGAAAAGAATTAAAAGTTCAATTTCGTGTCCAATTATTTTGCCTAAATTGAAAGCCGACAAACATCTCTAACCTTCAAAAAAAAAAAAAAAAAACTTTCACCATTAATCACGTAAAACTCGAGATAACAAAATTGGCAGCCATGTTAAGGCACTACTTCAGACGACTTCCCTAAATACCACACTTGTGTCAAACTTGCCATATCTATAAATCTGTACCCTTTCATACACGTTTATCAAAAACTTGCACGTCTAGAAAAGTTTCTCCTTTTCCGATGCTCTATCGTCACCTGGAAGTGTCGGTCCCTTCATGTGACACTTTTCCTTCAAGGAGTGGGGCAAGATTTTTGGCAAATCGATTAAAACTTTGTCGTTTGCTGTATTTAACGGTTCTTGAGAGGGCTTGTTCACGGTCTTCTTGGAATGTTAGACCGAATATCGGAAAATTGATTTAAGCAAAACTGAAAAAAAAAAAAATGATAAAAGGACATTTCTGAAACTTTACAAATAACACGAATATTGAATTCGTTGCCAAATCTATTCATTTATAGGTTTAATATGAAGTTAACTGGCGTTACATTATAACAAAAAAAAAAAATTTCCAAGCCACTTTAGTTCTTTTCGAGACTCCCAAGAACAACACATCTCGTATGAAATTTCCGACCAAATTAGTTTATTGCTGCGAATTTGGTTTAACTTTTGGATGGCGTGATGAGCAAAGCTGGGAACAGGGTTATAAGGAAGACATGAAATCGAGCTGTTTCTTTTTTTTTCGTTTTCGGGATTTCTTTTGTATTTATGATAAACGGGACTGCTTTTCGCGTGCGGTCCTCGGAACTGCAAAAAAAAAAGGTGAATCATGCTCAGGTGGTTGCAAACTTGGAGCGATGCTAATTTGAATATTTTACGGGATGATAGCTCGGTTTATTTTCCCTGGATGCAAATTTGGGGCTGCCGCGTTCCAGGACAGAAATGGTGGGATGTTAGTTTTGCTTGGCAACTTGTTTTAATTAGGAGGCTGGTTTGGAAAAGAACGACGCGTAGCGTTCTGTTGCTGAGAGGGGATTGGGGGGGTAAGAGAGTACAACTCTAGAGATTTTTTTTTAAAAGGCCCTATAAACATATGAAAAACAATAGCTTATAGGTCTTTTAAAAAAAACTCTAGAGCTGTTTGATTTTTGAAAAGAGCAATTCTCTGTGATTGCGGTCATTCGATTTTTTTTTTGTATTTTTTTTAAATCCGGCTGAAACTCTTTTTATTTGCATCTTTAGTTTGTCCACATAATTTTCCATACAAATTTGGCAGCTGTCCGTACAAATATGATTTATGAAAATTCTAAAATCTTTATCTTTGGAACGAATTTTTTGATCGATTTGGTGGCTTCGGCAAAAGTTGTAGGTATGGATAAGGACTACACTGGAAAAATGTGATACACGGTAAAAAAATGTTGATGGTTTTTAATTTATTTTTTTTTCATTCAAACTTGATTTGCAAAAAAACATTATTTATTTTTTTTATATGTTTTAGGGAACATAAAATGACAACTTTTCAGAAATTTAAAGAATGGGCAAAACATCTTTGACCAAGTTATTTTTTTTTTTTTTTTTATTCTTTATTATAGAGTTTTTCAGCCGGAGGCTGGTTCAACTTTGACCAAGTTATGAATTTTTGAATCAATACTGATTTTTCAAAAAATCGAAATATTGGACGCAAAATTTTTTCAACTTCATTCTTCGATGAAAAATCAAATTTGCAATCAAAAAGTATTTCACTGAAATTTTGATAAAATGCATCGTTTTCAAGTCATAGCAATTTTTTGGTAACGTTTATGAAAATAATAGCAGTTTTTTTTTTAACATAGTGCCCATGTTTGCCCACTTTTCCCCACCCACCATTTTCTAATGTCGATATCTCAGCAACTATTGGTCAGATTTTCAATGTTAAAATATGAATCATTCGTGAAATTTTCTGATCTTTTCGAAAACAATATTAAAAAAAAATAAATCAAGACTATTTCAAAAGGGCAAAACATTCAATATTATGCCCTTTTAAAATGTCAGTTTTGGTTTAATAAAAAAGAAAATATTTTCTTCGAAAAGATCAGAACATTTCACGAATGTTTCATATTTAAACATTGAAAATATGACCAATAGTTGCTGAGATATCGACATTAGAAAATGGTGGGTTGTTTGGGTGAGACTTAGAAAACATCAATTTTCCTGTTGCATGGCAATATCTCAGCAACTATAGGTCGTATCAACAAAGTTCAAGAAAGCAAAATACAGAAAATTTTCTCAGCCTTTCGAAAATATAATTTTCGAATTTTTAATAATCACTAAAGTACTTATTTGATTGCAAATTGAAATGAAATTGATAAAAATTTGAGACCAATATTTCGATTTTTTGAAAAAAATCAGTATTGATTCAAAAATTCATAACTTGGTTAAGGATTTTTGCCCATTCTGGAAATTTCGGAAAAGTTGCATTTGATGTCTTCTAAAACATATCAGAAAATGAAAAAAATTAAAAATAGTGTTATTTTGCAATTCAAGTTATAGTGACAAAAAGTGAAATTAAAAATCACCAATTTTTTTTATCGTGTATCACATCTTTCCAGTGTTGTCCTTATCCATACCTACAACTTTGCCGAAGACACCAAATCGATCAAAAAATTCCTTCCAAAGATACAGATTTTATAATTTTCATTAACCATTTTTGTATGGACAGCTGCCAAATTTGTATGAAAAATTATACGGATGATGCAAAATGGCTTCTCTGGGCATACCGGAGGCAGCAAAAAAGTTTTAGTCGGATTAAAAAATACAAAAATTAAAATTAAAGAAAAAAGACCGATTTCGTAGAGAATTGCTCAAAACTGGTTTACCTCTGCTCTTTTATGTTTCTTCAGGAGCATCAGATCAATTTAGTTATTGATTTGAAGATCTTTATCCCTCCCCTGCTTTTAAGAAGGCTTAATTTTAATGTTAGGCAAAAAACAATGTTGATATTAAAAAAATGAAGATATTAAGATAATGACTTGAAGATAATATGATTTTTTTTACCTATAAAAACATCTTACCGATTTTTTACTCTTTGCGAGGCCTTTTCAATGCATCTTTTTGAGAAAGGTGCCGAAAAAATTCGATATGGAAATCCCTTCTCAAGACACATATATCTGAGGCTTTTAAGGGTTATGATATGGAAAAAAATAATACCTGCTCAGATAATTCTATCGGCAGAAAAAAAAGTTTGACAATGGTTGAATGTAGGTAATTCAACTAAGCCAATCCTATTAAATATTGCAAAAACACTTCTTTTAAATTAAAAATATCTCAAAAAACGATATGAAAAAAGAGGTTTTTGGTTATTCTGAAACTAAAATTTAAGTTATTGGGACAAAACCAATTAAATCTTAGGATCATTTTTTCTACCTCTTTGCAATAATTGGTGTTAAGCATATGACAAGTAAAAAGGACCAAATGATTTAACCCTTTTTCATATAAAAAAAAGTTTCAGTATGGTTTCATTGATAGTTTTGTACAATCATACAATTAGAACTGTAAAACCTTGGCAAAATAAAAAAAAACAGGTTTTGTTTTCTTTTCTTAAATTATTTAGGACAAATTGGACAACATACAAAAATTATTAACAATAAATCCATGAGAAAAATTTGCAAGCACTTATTTTTTAGTGCAACAGATTTGAGTATATTTTGTTTCGTTTCAAATATCTTAAATATTTGGAATTATTTTGTTATTTTGAAATAGTTATTTACGAATATTTAAAACAGTATAATACCTGATTCATATTTTGTCAAAGAGCAATTCCAGCTCAAATCAGGTTTTTTTCTGGTACTTTTGTACCCGACCCTCTCCAATTTTAATGAAACTTTATAGACATGTTATCCAAGGCCTATATAAGCCATTTTTGTGTATATGGAGCCAATAGTACTCGAAAATAACATTTGAGAAAGGCGTAAGGTATTTAAATATTTTTGTATTTTGTAATTTAAAAATTACTGTATCTCGAAGCCGTTGCGTCGTATCAAAAAGTGGTCAAAGACAAACTTGTAGGAAATTGGACGGGCTTTCTGAAAAAAATACACTGAAACAAAAATACACGCCACATCTATGAGATTTTTTGATTTTTAAGTCTAAAACTTAAATTTAAAGGTGATGTCACGATTTTTTTTTCGTTCAAAATTTTTGAGGAAATAGCCTAAAATGTTACCAAAAGACTGACGAAAAATGCAGGATGGTATGTCTCTCCTAAAAAAATACAAAAATCATTTACTAAAACTGTTTTTTTGAAAAGTGGTCTAAACGTCAAAATTTTTAAAAACCGGTAGTGGGAATCGATTCTCCAGACAATTTTACATAAAAGTCTCCATATTGACCATTGTCCTATGTCTTTTTGGCAATTTCTATATGACAGACTTGGTTTTTCAGTCTCGTTGATATTTTTACCGGAAAGCTCGTCCGATTTCCCATAAGTTTGCCTTTGACAGCATTTCAATTGGATGTAAGGGCTTACAGATATAAGCTTAATTACATTGCTTATAACTGAAAATAGAATATTTTTTTCAGTGTGGTAGAAACCAGGATAGTAAATTTGATTACGTAAATATAAAAACGATATAAATCAAAAAGCTGTCAAAGGCAAACTTATGGGAAATTGGACGAGCTTTCCGGTAAAAATATTTACGAGACTGAAAAACCAAGTCTGTCATATAGAAATTGCCAAAAACCACCAAAAAACCCGTTTTTTCAACATTTTTATTTTTAAAACCGCTGTATCTTCCCAAGGATTGGACATAGGACAATGGTCAATATGGAGACTTTTATGTAAAATTGTCTGGAGAATCGATTCCCACTACCGGTTTTCAAAAATTTTGACGTTTAGACCACTTTTCAAAAAAACAGTTTTAGTAAATGATTTTTGTATTTTTTTAGGAGAGACATACCATCCTGCATTTTTCGTCAGTCTTTTGGTAACATTTTAGGCTATTTCCTCAAAAATTTTGAACGAAAAAAAATCGTGACATCACCTTTAAATTTAAGTTTTAGACTTAAAAATCAAAAAATCTCATAGATGTGGCGTGTATTTTTGTTTCAGTGTATTTTTTTCAAAAAGCCCGTCCAATTTCCTATAAGTTTGTCTTTGACCACTTTTTGATACGACGCAACGGCTTCGAGATACAGTAATTTTTAAATTACAAAATACAAAAATATTTAAATACCTTACGCCCTTCTCAAATGTTATTTTCGAGTACTATTGGCTCCATATACACAAAAATGGCTTATATAGGCCTAGGATAACATGTCTATAAAGTTTCATTAAAATCGGAGAGGGTCGGGTACAAAAGTACCAGAAAAAAACCTGATTTGAGCTGGAATTGCTCCAAATCGATAATATTCACAAAATTTCAATCAGCTATAAAAATTCAATTCTTGTGTGTGTGTGTGTGCAACCTACCAAACGGGACCACGCGGTCGCTTCTTACAAATTGAGTTGTTTCCATGTATTTTTAGATCTACATTATATACATGCAAATAACTCGCATAGGCATTTGGAAGGTGTTAGCTCTGCCGAGCTTCGGTGACCCATTTCTACGCTGGCTAGCCGAGCGCGAGGTCCCTCAGCTTTTATCGACAAGCCCCGCCCTGAAGAACGTTTGCACCAATCGGGTTCAAACGTTATTTAGAACTTCCGAACCCTTGTCAAATGGACAAGGACCCAGCGCGTATATAGTTTGATAGTAACAGTATTCCTAATTCCAGACGTCGCTCACCAAGCCGTGATGGCCTAGTGGTTAGCATTTTTGCTTACCAATCCAAAGGACGGGGGATCGAACCCCGACTCGGGCGACTTTGATTTTTCGTTCATGTTCAGAGTTTCAAGATTAATATTTCCTATACTTTCTCGTTGGGAGCAGATGGGAATCGAACCCAGGACCATTCGCTTAGAAAGCGAACACCGTAACCAGTCAGCCACGGCCGCTCCAGCTATAAAAATTCAATTCTTGTTTATGGAAATTGGTGATTCTCGGAAGAACCAGTAATCTTGAATTTATTCGACCATTTTCATTTGCTTATTTTTATATCTTATCTTCTTGAATTTTATATTCTTAAATCTAAAGTGATTTTCAAAACGTTTTGATATCTATTGATTTTGCAGGTTTAAACTATGAAAACCGATCAAAAAAGGCTTTGTTTAAACTAGTGCTAACGATCTATTGAAAGCTATCCTGATAAATGAAAATACTTAAAATATACCTGCAATAAATGTATGCATTTCAAAAGTATTTTGATACTCAGGTCAGATCTAAAACATTTTTTATGGGATTCCGAAACAACCCTATTTGTCACTGCAATTCAATAATGAATTATTTTGATGAAACTCAGAGCAATTTGGAAAATGGAAGTTTCAAAGAATTCTTCGAAAATTGAGTCCAATCAACCGTATCACCTATCTCGTTGTGAATAAATTCAAACGCACTGATTCGCGGAACCCCTGAATACACACAAATTCATTCGATAAATTAAGCCAACAATGGTGACAATTTCAGCGCGAATGTGTTTTTACAAAATCATCCCAGCTTTTCTGCAGCATCGCTCCACGCGCGTTCAATTTACCGTGTAAAAGCATTTTTGTATGCTAATTTGGTTTAACTTTTTTTTAGTCTTTGGAGCGCAGTTCCAAAAATAAATCCACCGGATGAATGTTTAATTTGCAGCATCCCTCTCACTTTAAATTTTGCTCACCGTGGCCAGGTTGCACCATGTTTCTTTTTTGTTATATTTGCTCGAATTGCGGGAAGTGTTAAAATAAATAATACAAATAAAACTACTGATTGTTATAAATTGAAAAAGGTCGATATTACCACAATTTAAAACTTGTTCAGAAAATGTAAATCAATAAAATTTGCGTGTCAATAAAGTCATAAAAAAATCAGCTTCAAGAAAAGCAACTTCCACCTTTTGGGAAAAATTCACCTGTTTGTTCAACCAAACTCCGCAAAAGCCCTGCCGGTGATCTGCTTCAGAATTCATGAAAAAAAGTTCATTCTATCAAAATCAGCTGGCATTCCACAGTCACAGAATGGCAACGGCAGGTACTCGCTAACCTTGACGGGCTACGTGGCGTTGAAGGTTCTAATGCCGCCGTCGGCCTGGTCAGGTGCTGCTCGGTATGGCTTGGAACAAGTTTCCTTCCAAAACTCAAACCAAAGTACCGAGCCGAGCAATCAAATCTGGTGGAGGGAAAAGTGTTTGCCCACACGTTTGGTCGTACGGTACGCGTACTGCTGCTGATGTAACTTTTGCGGGTTTCTTTTGGGAAAAGTGAAACGGTGTTTTTTTCGATTTTTCCTAGCACTTTTTTTTGCTCTTCCAAAACTCACAATCTATGGTGTTGGAAAAGTTTCGACAAGTGCGGGTTGTGCTGAGCTTCAGGGAATTTCAATTTGCTACGCTTGACAAGGCAGAACGGCAATCAAGTGGTTTGTTTTTTGAAAGGGAATGTTGTACAGTTTTAAGCACATTTTGATACAAAATCTAAGATACTCTGTTGCCATTATAAGATGTTATATTACCATATTTTTAAACTGTATTGAAACAATCAATTTTTATGCTAGCAGTTTTTTTTAAAACCTTCAAAATTTCAATGGTTTTCAAGTGCTCAGCTGAAATAAATTTTAAATGCATTCCCCTGCGTTAAGAAAAATTTCTAGCATGTTTGGGTTTATTCAAAAATCCTTTGAATTTTTTGAAAATTTTCTATGTACAGTAACACAACAAATTTTTTCGCTGATTTTTTTCTTTTCGTCAAATTAACCATTTTTAATAAATTAAAGACTGCAAAAAAACTAAGCTTATGAATATTAAAACATTTTTGTCATTCAAATGTTGAGACTTTGACTTGTGATCAGTGTTGCAAATGAGTGATAGAAAAGTTATCAATTGATTATCTCTGCACCAAAAACATCCGAGAGTATAGCGGCCGTCACTGTAGCTTGTGAGATCTCTTCTTGTGTTTCGTGATTCCCAGCAATGTCATTCTCTCTCTCTATCACTCCTCCCCTTTTCCTCGACTGTGCGCTCTCACCGCTAAATCTCTCAATCTCTCCGAAAACTGCAATGAGAGAACGCGAGATGGCGATTAGGAGTCGACCACGCATGACGTCCCGTTAAACTGCGTTTGTGAAATTGGTTTTGTGGCGGCTTTTGTGGTTAAACGCTGTTGCGGTAGGATGATCGTGGAAGCGGGAATGAGAGAGAAAAGGAAAATGTCAATCGCGAGTGTGTAAACACGAAAACGTTTTCGGCTATGTTCAGCACCGATAGTTTCAATAAGGAGAGAAGAGCAGTTGTATTTGAGGCATGAATATTCAGGCAGGATAATTGTAGTCGCTGAGAGCTGTTGGGGGGCTGATTTGAGGCAAAAAATAAAAAAAAATAAAATTAAAATCACAAGCAGGGATGTTAAAATATCAAAATATCAGCTCTCAGCAACTACAATTATCCCACCTGTAAATTTATGCCTCAAATACAACTGCTCTTCTCTCTTTATTGAAACTCTCGGCGCTGAACATAGCCTTGGTCAGAGCTAGAGAACAAAAACATTTTTAAATATTTGTAAATAATAATTTAAATACTAAATTCAGTTTGAAATTTAAATAAAATGTAAAATGTTGAATTTTAAATGTAATATTGAATATTTGGCTCATTTGAAAAGTTAGTCTTGATCCAAAATATTCAAAAATATTTTCATTTTTTTTACTATAACTTAAATTATTTCAAAAAAGCCATAACTTGGTTGCAAAATGTGCCAAAGTTTTCGTTTTTCGTGCCATAAAACATATTAAAAGAAAATACAAAAATTATAAACTACGAATTTCGGGAAAGTGATTTTTTTGTTCATGAAAAGTTAATTTCAAAATTGGCATTTTTTACCTTTCACCTTTTTTCAGGATATTTCACATCACCTACAACTTTGCCGAAAACATTCAATTCCTTCTAAAGTTACAGAATTTCCTATATTAACGTACCATTTTTGTAAGGTTAGCTGGCATAACTGTATGGAGCCCTGTATGAGTCACAAAATGGCTTCTTTGGTCATAGTGAAAGCCCTCACAAAGTGTGAACCAAATACAAAATTTTAATAAAATACTTTTCCGGTTTTGATGAAGAATGTTTACGAATGTATTTTTAACATTAAAAATCTTACCAATAGTGTAGGATGGGTTTAAAAAAAAAAACGTAAGTTTATTTAGCATCTTAAAATGATTTTAAAGATTTTGTTTAGCTTAATTTTCGATTTTTTTTCTGAAAATCCCAGTTTAAAAAAATACATCTTCTGTAGCGTAAGCCTGGGTGACATTGAAAGAATTCCAATTAGAGCGTCCAATTTCCCGTCCGGGAAAAAAAAATTCCTGGAATTCCCGAAATACAAGCATACATTTTCCTACATTTTTGGCACTAATGTTTTGAAATCATACAAAAAAAAAAAAAAAAAAATAGAGAGCCTGGTTTTTTTTTTTTTTTTTTTTTTTTTTTTTTTTTTATTCTTTGTCCTCTATCTTAACTTATACCCTAACTGGCTCAATCGGCCTTCCCAAGTAACAATCTTAGTTTTGATATAGTTTCAAAGAGAATCTGAAGAGTTCTCAAGTAAATTTCAACGAAATGCCATTTAGTCCTACATGCTGAGTTAAAAACGAGTTAAATCAACATTAAAACCAAAATGGACCATTTTAGGAGGTTGTCCAGAGTATAATTGAGGAGCATCGTGAGACATAAATGTTTTATTGTGTGTTTTATAAAAACTCTATAGATCTCTTGAAAGCATGAATAAAACTGATTGGCTTGGAAAAAGGTTTTCTTGTAGTCTGTGCGCATTCTTGGATGCTAGATTAGAACATAAAGCATTTATATTTTTGTATTTGTAGGAAACCGAAAAGCCTGCGTGGCAGACAAAATAGTTTGCTAATTTTCTTGATTAAAAGCAATTCTTCCTACATGCAAACACAGAAGGCTGATGGCAGATAATAATTATTTGATGTCAAATTATTATTGTTACTAATATAAATGTGTTGAGTTTCAATATATAATGAACCATGATAGTTATGCCAACATAATTTCATCGATCAATTTTCAAAGATAGCTCGAAAAACTAATATGCGCACTTTCGATTCACTAAAAAAAGTTAAGATTTTTTTCAAAGAATCAATGTTTTAGCATATTGTTGCTCCCAAATTCAATATGGCTGTGCATTTCGGCTGCTCACAGCTTTCAGCAACATGGCGAAGTTCATGAAATATAAATGTTCTTGTTCAAATCTATTTCAAATCTATTCCTTCTTGAACAAGAGTGGCTCAAAACTTGCCAAGACTTAGGAGATTTATAGAAGTTTTATAACGGCTATAATCAGATCCAAAATGTTTTATTATGGCTTTCATCAAGATCAAATCGCACAAGGCGAGGACGCAGCGCATGCGTGTTTTCTCAGCTGCAAAAAGATCGCCATCGGTGGTGGACAACTTTAATTTGGAAATAACCGAATAAAAAAACATACGCTTGCATTTCAAAGGTATTTATTTGTTCGAATAACACATCCGCCGAAGCTACATCCACCGTCGCGTTGCCGTCCAGTGGCGTCCACCTAGTCAATGTAGGTTATACACGGAATCCGCACGCGGGTCTCTTTGAACAGATCTCAGACACGAGCCGCTCTTAGGCCGCCAATCATTTCAATACATTCCGATCAGTTCATGCTAAGGAATGGAACCTGCGCCTGGATGGCCACCGCCTTCGCCAACACACTCAGGTGAACCCAGAGGTAGAGCACTTTTAGGAACTTTTGCCCCAGCCGATCCGGCCTTCAATTCGACAAATTCCATCATCTCCTGCTTCGTCTCATGAAGACAAGCGACGTCCTTGGAGAAAACACTCTGACCTTCATCCACTGGATCTACCGGCGTAAACTTGACCCGCCCTATCTGCGTGAAACTGTCCATACTGATCGGTTACCGGATGCCCTTCATCCGAGTCAACAGCGCAATTATCACTCCCGTTTGCTCAACTCAATCAAACAGCACCAACCAATTGCAAATGACAGCGCGTAGCAATACACAGAATAAAAGCTTGGTGGCTTTATACAAGAAAACTTGTAGAATTCAAAGTTATATCAATTTCTATTTGTAAACCATAAGCACTTTGTACAGTTCTGATCAAGCCTTAAAAGTTTTCAATAAAAAGTCTGCGAGAAAAGCCACACAAAACAAAATCTGTGAAACGCCTTGTTAAGTTGTTATAAATTGCGAAAAAAAACATAACATAAAAATAATATTAAGCAACAACTGCACTGGCGCCATTTCTGAAATACACAAATAGTTCCCAATAATACATTCTTTAAAAAACGGTAATTAAATAATCTTTTCGCAAAAAAAAATACAACCAAAACCAACAATTTATTCTTTTTATTATTCTTTGCACACTTTTGAAAACTTTGTATTAAGAGATCACTTGTAGCTGCACTTAAAAGCTGGATCAAAGTAATTTATCTCCTTGCACTGTGTTTCTCGTTCTACAACTGAATAAGTTGAGGTGACAGTTCAAAACCAAAAAGTTTGGTCAAATTCCTTATTAAGACGCAAAAGATTTATTGCAGACTTCGTCAAGATATTCAAGCTGCGCCATATATTCTTCAGGAAATCTCGAAGTGTAACTTAAAAACTGAATTAAAACTTCTAAGTAGAATTCCTAATCAAGTCTTGAAGAAACCTTGAAAATATGTTGAAGGTTATGCGAGATGAAAACCTGTTTGCTTTGATAAAAGTTTTTATAAAACAATCTTGCATTTAATAAAACTTTTTTAAAACCATATAAGAATATAAAGCATTTCAATTGCTACTTGGGTTGCCATCACGGAGCCGTGCGTCTATTTATAGATCCGCGATCTATTGTTCTTCGTCTTGATGGATGTTGATGATCTCCTGGGGGTCTTGCTGGAAGAGTCTTCCTTCCTTCCTTCACGTGTTGTGGTGTGGTTGGTTGGTCATCTTCCCGTCCATTCTCCACTCACCCACCGCTAGTTGTTGTAGTGGGGGGAGCGGCATGTGTATGTGTGTGGTAATCAATTACCGTGTGTGTATCTGTTGCTCCCAGAGGGAGCAGGGGGTTCATGTTGCCACCGAAAAATCGGTGGCGAGCTGACCGGGCGGGATTCGATCCCTGATCGTCTGCTTGGGAGGCAGATCGCTTAACCATTCGGCTAAGTACCCGGACCTAAGAGAACCTGGTTTGATTTTATTCATTTCAATCTACTGTTCATATTGAACTAATCAGCTTATCTGTCAATGTTTAATTCAGATAATATTTATTTCTAGAGTATTTACATCCAGAAATATTGTTTGCTTATATGTTGGGTAGTAAAAATTACGCTATTATGGAATTAATATTAACTATTTTATTCTTGACAACCTATTTTAACGAAATTTCATGTTATACCATTTGAAAACAAGATATTTACCTCTTCTGGCTAAGATCAAAATTGAAATTTGTTTAACATTTTTGTTAACCTTGACCAAATAGGGCGAGAAGAATTTGTTTAAAAGAATTCGAGAAATTATAGTTTGAAGTTAAAAGTTTATGAAGCACGTTAGCTACCAAGGGCGTAGGAGGGTTAAATATGAAAAAATATCGTTTAATTTCAACCACTTTTACACTTTGAAATTTATTTTAATGTGATTAGTTTATTAATTAAATAAATGAAACCATGAAAAATCATTAAAAAATAATTTCGTATCATATGAAATTTACCCAAAGAATGCAACCATATTTCAAAAACTCGCTTCAAATATTTGAAAACTGTGAGTTGTGATTTCTTGAAATAGTGTTTCAAGTAAAAAAGCGCTAGAAATCAGATTTTTAAGGCAAATTAATGATTTTCTATTTATTTTATGGTTGTAAATACTTGTTTTAGAATAAGTTTTTTGTAATGAAAAACATTATTTCTGCACGATTTTTTTTTCAAATTCAGCTTTATGGACACTGAGACAAATTTTAAAGCAATTTTATGGTTGTCATAGACTTTCACTGTGTGTGGCACAATTTGAAAGACAGCATAAAAAATAGATTTTTTTTTGTATTTTCTCAAAGTTACATGATGTTTTACAAGCAGTCAAGTTAATGGCTTGATCCTCACACTCATTTTGACCGTTAAAGTTGCTGTTCTATACAATTTTGTTGCAAAATATTAATCAGAAACAGAATCAGAATAATTTGCGTTAAATTTAAATTTCTCGGGAATTCCCGGGAAATTTGTGGAAAATTTTCCGTTTCCCGGGAATTTTGTCCCTGGGAAAATTGAACGCTCTAATTCCAATTTATTTCTCAAATATAATACAAATAATTAGCCCTTTTTCGAGATTTACATTAAAAAAAAAATTACTGGGGTATCTCGTGGTTTTTGGGAAATATACGAAAATGGTATTTTTTTAACCACTCTAAAGCGGCGTAGCGGCGGCATCCTAATGATCAACCAAATAAAAATACGGGTCTTATTATTTCAGCCAAGGAACCACTTTTTTCGAATCGTGCTTTTTTCTAAAAAGTTTGCTCTTCTAAAAAAAATATCTCTTTTCAAGGTACAGATTTTTGAATATTGGTATGCCTATTATGCATGGCCAACCTGCAAAATTGAACAGAGCCTTGAGTTGGAAACGAACAGTGTAAAATGTTTTTTTTTTATATATAGGAAATGCATGGACAGAGTTTTATTCAAATCATAAAAACAAAGAAAAGTCGATTTGCGAATACGTAGAGAAAAACTCTTCTTGCAAATTTCTTATAATATTTCTCAAGTACTCATACTTTTAAGCAGTGTTGCCAAATTTTCTGAAATCATTGTTTGAAAAAAGTATCGGAAATTTTCATAAGTTATGCAAATTAAGCATTCAGGCCTCATTCCATCCAATTAAAAGATAATCAATATTTGAACAATATTTCCGCAAAAACTTATGATTGGAACATCCCAGCAATTTATTCATTGAAGTCTGTAAAAAATGCTTTTTGATGCATTTATAAAACATCAAAGTTCTTATATTGCCAACATCATGTACCCGATGAACTCACATATCTTTTGCCTATCTATTTTATACGTTTTAATTCTCTTTATTTATCAAATTAACTTGAATATCATTTAAACCAGGCCTGCCCAACGTCCGACCCGCGGGCCGGAACCGGCCCGTGAAGCCATTTCATCCGGCCCGCGACGGCTTTTCAAAATAGTTCTACGACCGGCCCTCAAGGCTGTTCATGAAATATTTAATAAATTAATTGACTGTCTGAATTAATAAAAAGTAAGCTTGAGACCAAATTTTAACATAACATAACAATATTCTTCATGTTTGAATTTAATTTTTCTAATTTCTATATTGATATTTTTGAACTGAAAAATTGTGCAAGAAAACAAAATTATCCATTTCGTAAAATTTTGAAATTTATGAAAAAAAAATTTGGATTGTTGTCTAAAAATGTACAAAATGACTCGAAATTTAAATTCCTTTCAGTTTTAACTGTGTTTTCTTCACATCAATCACATCGTTTTTTTCTATTTTCATTTTTTTAGATAAATATCTTAGCAAAAACTAATGTATTTTTACAGAACAACTTTTCTGTGATAAAGTTTAAAAAAAAGGCTTTAAAAAGCAAATTATTCGTACTGATCGCTGCAAATATTTTAAAAATATTAAAAAATGTCTCAAAATGAGTCAAGAAATTAGGGAGTAAAAAAATATTTTTCCATAAAATTTGAATTTTGAAGAATAACGAATTTTTTTCACTTAAAATATTTTTTCAAAATATTTGAATAAAGGTGTACTACAAGGTTTTTGTGAAAGATATTCGAATCCAAATTTCGTTTGAATAAATTTTATCATGTCTCATTGATTTTTTTATACTGTAGTGTTGAGGAAATTAAACTTGAAAAAATTGCAACGACCAATGAAATTTGAATGTTTTTTTATTAGTTATATCGAGGTATTTAATTGCAATCGTCAAAAACAATAACTATACAATTTTAAACGAACAAAAATTAAAATATGTCAGATTAACACATTTTTGAAAGTTATCTTTGTGTTTTATTATTAAAATTTATCAAAAGTTAGATCCGGCCCGCCACTGCTTCAGAAAAATCAGATATGGCCCGAAGGGCCAAAAGGTTGGGCACCCCTGATTTAAACAATACTCCAAAGATTCCAAATACAATTACTTCACTCGTCCAATTCCCAGCAATCGCGTCCGATTGTCAGCCTCCCAAAATTGGCACGTAATTGAGAGATGAAAAATGGACCGCCCCAAATGAAAATAATAACAATAAAAAAAACATTAAACAGCTACAAAGCGCTCCCGGTTCGTCCAACCTACCAGCTCTTCGTAACACCTCGTTCTTTTCCTTTTGCTTGCCATTCGGACACTTCATCCAGCCTGTCAAATTAGATCGTATTTGGTGCGGATTAGCCATCGATCAAACTGCTCGGAACGCGTTGTGTGTGGACCTGACTTCGTCCAGTCACGACGAGGGACGCACAGTTTTGTATTGTTCTTTTTCTTAGTAACTGTGAGTTAGGAGGAATTACAAAAATCGAAGTTTAGAGATTTTTCGCGTTGGTTTTGAATTTTTTTTAAATGTAGTCATAATAAATAACAACAAAGTCACCTGAAGCTACAGTATTTTTAAATTTCGTACCCATCAAAGTAAGGCCACCCACAATCGTGAACGATGAACGTATGAACGATTTCGAAAAAAGAAAACATCGAGAGGTCTAGAATTTGGAGACCTCCAATTTGCGTCACTGAAGAGTAGCAGACCAGGTGGATGTGGTGACTAATACTCTTCGTCCACAGATCAACCAATTGCCCGTGCGTCGTGATTGGCCGCGACTCACTGCTCGCGGGGTGACCGTGGACTTGCCCAAAATGAGCTCAGCCGGTGTTCAACTCCTCGGATAAGAAATTGCGGTAATTTGTCATTTTTTCGCTCGGTAGCCCGCGAGCAGATGTTGAAAAGGTGAGCCGGCAGTTGTTGAATTGATAATTTTGAGTGCTATCTGGTTGTAGGCTCTTTATAAGGAGTGCTCGAGCAAAATTACACGACATGGTCAACAGATGGAAAATTGGGTCAAAAGTGAAAATGTCAACTTTGATTTGAATGTGAAGTGATATTTTTTTGTGAAAAAATCCTTGCAGATTTTAAACACTTTTTACTCTCAGGTCTCAGCCTTGAATTTATAATATTCAGAGTTTATTCGATCAACGAATTGGTTCATTGTGCTTTAATGTTAATAGTCCTGGAATTTAGGACCTCTTAACAAATTCGAAAGCAGCATGCTTTAAATTTAATTCACCACAAATCAAAGAAAGCCTCTTAAAAAGAAAATTTAATTAAACCAACCCGATCATTCTCCATTAGAGACTTTCACCGAAACGAACCGAAACATCCGTGTCCTCAATAAATAGCCCAAAAGTGCGGCTGGCATCCTTTCTTGTGGTTATTAAATTTTACCTCGCAAATTGGGTTCGCAGGTCGATGATGGGATTCTGCCTGCGGGGTGATAAAAGTTTTTCCAACAAAATAATACCTGATTGCATATTCAGTTTTCCACGCAAATGGTACTAATTAAGGTGTTCTCCCGCAGGTTAATGATTTTTTCTTTCGATTTTGTGGTGGTGAGTAAGAAAACGGTACGGAAACTTTGCCAATTAGAGCGCATTTATTGCCGAAAATTAATTACTTTTTTTGTCCCGCCCGTGTGGATCAATCGGACCGCGCACTGGCTCACAATCCAGAGGTTGCTGGTTCGAATCCCGCGGCGGGCGCTCTAAAATTCTTTGTGTAAATATGGGTATCCGGCGCCGTTGCTCCGTGCCGTACTCAAACACTTAGGAGCCCAGGGCGGCGAAGTCCTTGTAGTTAAAAAAGGAAGACACTAGTGGTTGGTACTAGCAATAGTGGCCGACAGCTATAAAGTCAACTTCGTTTTTTAATTACTTTTTGAATGTGAGAAGTTCATGCAATTCTACGAAGGGTTCTGATAAAATTTCATCACAGGGTGATGAAAAAGTCGTTGAATTTAGCTTTAATCACATCAACAAGAATGTGGACGAGATTACCCTAATTTGACTTTCCACTCAATGATACGAATGATTGAATTTTCCACAATTAGCACTTCAAAGCTCTTTCCCAACAAAATTTTCAACCAAATTTACATATCAACTGGAGGAAAAATGAATTCCAACATGGGTCACCTGTTCACTGGAAAAATTCCACCCGAAAAGGGCAGAAAGTGGCCAACAGACTAGGAATACCTGGAAGGACCTGCAACCGACGGATCGCCCCCTGCTCATTTGAGGGGAAAAGTTTTAATTGTGTTTCTTGAGTTTTTCTCGGCTGAGGGTGGCTGCCCAACGTTGGTTGAGAGGAAACGAACATTTGGACTAGCTTGTTTGTCGGTCTTATTAACAATTTTGTTAATGCTTCTAGGAATGTTGATAATCCTGCTAGTAAGTTGGAGTTATGACAGTGAAGGATAATTTCAATTTAATGAACTTCTTTTATGGAAGAGATAAGCGAATAAATAATAAAATTCAAATTGTTTGCAAAGATTTGCTCTCAACAAGAGTCATAAGCAATCCTCTAGCCTTTGAAAATTTTATTCGCGATTTTTAATTTTGTATTTTTTGGTTTGGACCAAACATTGACCATTGATTCCTTTTGCCCAAATAAGCCATTTGCATAATTGGTTTTTGCATACAAACTTGGAAGCTGTCCATACAAAAGTGGTTTAAAACCTCGTATCTTGAGAAGAATTTATTTCTGATCGATTAAGTTTATTTGGAAAATTTATAGGTGTTGATCCACCCATCCGTCATAAGAAATCGTAAAAGGAACATGGATTCGTGATCAGGTACCAAAATTATCGCTAAGGGCAAGGTTTCGTTGAAATCGAATATGAATCTTCAAATCTTCAAATCTTCAAATCTTCAAATCTTCAAATCTTCAAATCTTCAAATCTTCAAATCTTCAAATCTATAGCTGAACCAGCCTCCAGCTGTTAGCTCATTAATAAAGATAAATGATAATAATAATAATCTTCAAATCTTCAAATCTTCAAATCTTCGAATCTTCGAATCTTCAAATCTTCAAATCTTCAAATCTTCAAATCTTCAAATCTTCAAATCTTCAAATCTTCAAATCTTCAAATCTTCAAATCTTCAAATCTTCAAATCTTCAAATCTTCAAATCTTCAAATCTTCAAATCTTCAAATCTTCAAATCTTCAAATCTTCAAATCTTCAAATCTTCAAATCTTCAAATCTTCAAATCTTCAAATCTTCAAATCTTCAAATCTTCAAATCTTCAAATCTTCAAATCTTCAAATCTTCAAATCTTCAAATCTTCAAATCTTCAAATCTTCAAATCTTCAAATCTTCAAATCTTCAAATCTTCAAATCTTCAAATCTTCAAATCTTCAAATCTTCAAATCTTCAAATCTTCAAATCTTCAAATCTTCAAATCTTCAAATCTTCAAATCTTCAAATCTTCAAATCTTCAAATCTTCAAATCTTCAAATCTTCAAATCTTCAAATCTTCAAATCTTCAAATCTTCAAATCTTCAAATCTTCAAATCTTCAAATCTTCAAATCTTCAAATCTTCAAATCTTCAAATCTTCAAATCTTCAAATCTTCAAATCTTCAAATCTTCAAATCTTCAAATCTTCAAATCTTCAAATCTTCAAATCTTCAAATCTTCAAATCTTCATACCTTCAAATCTTGAAATCTTCAAATCTTCAAATCTTCCAATCTTCAAATCTTCAAATCTTTTAATCTTCAAACCATCAAATTATTTAATCAAAAAGTTAAAGAAAAGAAAAAAATACAAGCTCTGGTTCCAACTTTTGAACCATAAAAGTATTTTTTTAAATATATTTTAAACCAGTCCTGTTGTTTTGGAAAAATGGTTTTGAAAATATTTTAGTATTGTAGAAAATAAAGGCGAAAAAAAATCATTTGCAGATGTAATAGAAATTCAATGGTTTTCAATTTATTTGCAAAATCCTTAATTATTATCTTGTACACATGAAACTTTTAATAATTCTTTGTTAAATGAAAACACATTTTTTAATTTCCTTGGATTTCATATTTGAGAGTGGCTAATAAAATAGTTGAACAAAACTACAAATTCAGAAATGTTTATCGAAGAAATGGGAAGTTCCGTCAAATTGTACAGAAAGTGAACTCGGAAAGATACAAGTTATTATATTATTTCAAACATGATAATTCCTTTTAAAAAGTCGTATATTTTTCTAGTGTGTTAATGCATTTAGTTGAACATTACTTTTTTTACAGAATTTATTTTTTATATTATTTGTTTTTGTATTCTCTCAAAAGTTGTAGGGAAAAAATGTGTTTTCTTGTATCATTGTAAATTTTGACATTTTTTGAATCATAAGCAGTTCTATATAAATTTTATTTTTCTAGTATTCAAAATTGAGCTGTAAAAAAAGAGAATTCATGTGTCATCCTTTCTAAATGAACAGATCTTCAAAAAATTAAAAAAAATGAACAATTTCATCGAGTTTTTTGATTGATTTGATTTGTTTTTTTGTCTAATTATTTTTATTATCGTTAGTTTTGATATTTTTTCAAACAAAAACGGTTTCTTTAATATCATAAGATCATCATTTAGCAAATTTATATTCGTAAAGTTGTTTATTTATTCAGTTTTTAAGAACATTATTCACATAAAATCTAAGAGTGCATCTCTTTAAGTGTGGATGGATGAGTTCTCAAATTATATTTTTGTGCAATTTAGTTTTCTTTCAATTATCTAAAAGTTATTTGATTTCCTTTGTTTATCTTTTTTTTTTTTTCAAACGATGATGAATGATATGATGAATGTCTGTGACTAATTAAAAAAAACAAACTCAGAGAATTTGCATTTGCTAGGTGAGCAATTCTCTACAAAATAGGTTTTTTTTTTAGCCCGGCTGAAACTTTTTTGGTGCCTTCGGTATGCCCAAAGAAGCCATTTTGCATAATTAGTTTGTTCATATAATTTTCCATACAAATTTGACAGCTATCCATACAAAAATGATTTATGAAAATTAAAAAACTGTATCTTACAAAGGATTTTTTTGATCGATTTGGTGTCTTCGGCAAAGTTGTAGGTATGGATAAGGACTACACTGAAAAAATTATTTACGGTAAAAACTTTTTTGGTGATTTTTTCTTTCACATTTTTTCATTAAAACTTGATTTGCAAAATAGCAATATTTTTTTGTAATATGTTTTAGGGGACATAAAATGCCAACTTTTCAGAAAATTCCAGTATGTCGTCAGCTGTGTGCTATCTTATGACATAGACCATTTTGGTCGAAAATGAGTTAATGATGACGTTTTGCTATACTTAACAAACACTACAAGATGCTTTAACCCGATTTTGGAAACTCGCTTCCGTTTCCCGGATATCGCAATGCACACTTGTGACATAGACCAATTTATCATCAAAATGATTGTGCACACTTGTGACACGTCATACATGTTGTTGGAAAATGTGGAAAATTTGCCTTGTTTTCCCAAATTTATGTTGATACACACTTTCTAAAAGCAATACAATTTTTTGTTTTTGAAAATATACTGATTAAGTCGGTTAAACTATGGATTTAAGCCTATTTTAGTTTGTATGGAAATTCTGTGCACACTTGTGACACGTAGTACAAATTTACTTTCGAAACACACTTGTGACACGTGCTTTTCAGATTTTTGATTACATAATTTACTGTATCTTTTAACTGTTGTAACCAAATTAGTTGAAACTTGGAGCGTTTGTTAAGCGATAGTATACGAACCGATTGCTTCAAAAGGTTTTGCTCTACCATTCATAGTTTTGAAAATATTTATCATCAAACTTTAAAAATCAATTTTCTCGAAAAGTGCTAAATGGTCGTTGTCACAAGATAGCACACAGCTGACGATGTGCAAAAAATCACTGACCGAGTTATGAATTTTAGAATCAATTCTATTTTTTTCAAAAAAAATAAATATCGGTGGCAAAATTTTTTCAACTTAATATTTCGATTGAAAATCGAATTTGCAATCATAAAGTACCTAGTGAAATTTATGAAGTCGCTGTTATTAATTTTTTTTAAATTAGTGCCTATGTTTACCCACTTTTGAAATGAATATTTTTGAAAAACTGAGAAAATTCCATATATTTTGCTTTCTTGAACTTTGTTGATACGGCACTAAGTTGCTGAGATATTGCCATGCAAAGATTTAAAAACAGAAAAATTGAAGTTTTCGAAGTCTCACCCAAACAACCCACCATTTTCCAATCTCAGATCTTTTCGAAAATAATTTTCAGATCTTTTCGAAAATAATATTTTTAAAAAATAAATCTAGACTAACATTTTAAAAGTCCGTAATATTGAATATTTGAATAATTGTCGATTAAATATACTTAAACGACCCTAGTATACATCAGCGATAAACATCCATCAAGCTTCTTAAAATGTAACAACATTATTGTCTTTATTTATCACCCTCATTTAATTCAAACGCTCGACAAGCTTTAAGCCACCCACATAAAACGACTCAATGTAGAATTTTTCTCTTCCGAAAAGTACACAAAACAAGACAAACTTTCCCACCGTAATGGCTGGTACAAAATTTAATTAACTTTGCTCAAAAATCGCCTCTTCTCGGATTCGTGGAAAAATTGTCTCTTTCTCTCTTGAAACACTAATCTCCGGACGATTTTTTCTTTCTTTTTTTTCCTTGTGTATCATGTGACCATCATCTCGGGCTGTTCTTTTTGCCCGTGGAGGTGGAGGGAAAGAAAACGATTCGGCGGAAAATCACATTGAGTGGCCGGTAATGGCCATTGTGTCTAACAAGGTCATGGTGCACGAGATTTTCCCGCCCAAGTTTGTTAGAACAGTTAAAAAACTATTGTAATTATACGTTCATAAGTTAATTAAACTCTTTATTTTCATAAAAACTTATATTTCATAAAGAAAGAAACTTAACAAACTGATAACAACTTTTGTACAGTGCCCCAATGAAATCGCCCATTGCTTGATGATTTCGACAGGTGGTGCTCAAGGATGTCCAGCGGATGGGACGCTTGACCGTGCCGGTTTTATTGTCTCGTGGCACCAAAACACACGCACACACACAATCGCACATAATTACGATAAATCACCACCACCACCACAACGGATGACACAAGGGATGTGCACACGAGCATGACCGAAGGTGTCACCAAGGATTCATCGCCCGCCCGGATTATTCATGTGTTGTTGTCCCGGTGTCTAGGATTTACGGTTATCGCACAAACCGTTACGGCGTCCTGGGTCACGGTCCTGCGAGAAAATTGTCAGGATATATGGGCGGATGTTTGTAAAGGAGGGCGACCGCGCGGTGGGAAATGTGACACTTGAAAATAATGGCGAGATGTTTGGCAATTGACAAGCTTGAATTCTTCTTTTAAATATTGTTTATATTAGAGGTGGGCAAAAAAAGAGCGAGCCGCTCAAAGAGCCGGTTCACTAAAAAGAGCGAACGAACCATGGCTCACAAAAAAAGAACCGCGGATCTTTTTGAAACTCCAGTCTTTTAAAGAACCGCTCCAAAATAAAGATTTGGAAAACTTAAGTCTATTTTTATGTTTATAAACATAATTCATAGAATTTCCAACAAATTGTATCCAAAAATTGGTTTTGTTTTTTTCAAACATTTCAATGCATATACAAATTATTCACAAAATTGTCCCACGCATATTTTTCCAAGTACTTCGGGATAAAAAGGCAGGTTAAAGAGGGGTTATTTTCTGACATCTTTAGTGCAGAGTCGTCATATTTCGTTGGGAAGTCTATTGCAACTTTCTCATTAATATATAATTACAGTTTAACGCTAATTACTAGTGGTAACGCTCCCGCCTAGTAAGCGGCAGATCGGGGTTCAAATCCCGGCTCGGACCAACACAGCTGGTGATCGTTTCTTTTCTGGATTCGATTGCTTAGTAAAGGGAAAGTAGTGTATCGTCACAAACTGGACCTTATCACAACACCTTAGGGAGGCGACCTATGGAATGTTAACATTAACCTTAACATGTTAACATTAAGTTGAGAATGAAATTGCCACTGAATCCGCTTTGTAAATGCCGGCCCGATACTCTTCAAGGGTGTTCCCCTCAGGAACTGGGAAAGATTTACTTTTTACTATTAAACAAACTTAAAAATTCACACTATTCTTGAAAATAGCCTTTTTATCAAAATTTTGAAAAAGAGCGAAGGAGCCGTTCAAAAGAGCCGCTCTATTTAATGAGCGAACGAAAATGAGTGGCTCCTTAAAAAGAGCGATTTTGCCCACCTCTAGTTTATATTGCACACTTTGCACCAAATTCTCCCCCTGTGCAAATCATAACTGCACACTGAAAATCATACCCTTTCTCCCCCCGCTCACCGAGAGTGGTGCTTGTCTCCACTGAGCTTTGTTGCTTTCGACCACTTTAGATCAGTTTCAAACTGGGGTGTGTGTCTTAGATAGTTTTTTTCTGCTGTAGTTTAAAGTGTGCACTTTGTTGGAGAGTTTTTTTTACAACTTTCACGATTGTTGTAAAATCTCTGAAATCCGCAATATCCCCGGAAAAGATTGTAATTAAAATACGCAACTTTTGGTACCTTAACATGTATAGGTCATCGCTGAAATTTTTAAATTATCGCAGTTTCAGAGAAAAAAGTTATTTTTTGCCGATTTCGTCATTTTCCTGTTTTTGCGCGTGGCGCGTCGAAAAACTCAGTTTTTATTTTCAAAAAATCATATCTCAGAAACGTAAGGTTCTTCATCGCCAGTTTTTTATATATAATGTGAAATTTTCCGAGGAATCCGATAAAAATATTTCAGATATAGGCTCTTTGGTCCAGACACGGTCAAAACGCCATTTTAAGTTTTCATACGACTTTTTCAAATGTGAAGCTAGATTTTTGAAACTTCTTACTATTTTTCTCAAATAGCCAATTTAATCACCTTTCTTTTGCGTCTAAGACAGCTAAAATCCGATGAAATGACGCGGAGATATGATTTTTTTGAAAAAAGCGGTTTTTGCGAAAGATTACGAAAATTGCTTAATTTAATCTAATCTAATGTAATCTAATCTAATCTAATCTAATCTAATCTAATCTAATCTAATCTTACCCTAGTAACATTTTTAAACTTACAGGTTTTATCATGGTTTTGGAAACCCTCATACGGCCTTAATAGGCTTAATAATAATTTCATATGAATTTTGATAAATATTGGAACTTTTGGTTTAGAGCATCTAAATGTTATCAAAAATTAATAAGGCCGTTGCAAATATTTTTTGAAGTTTATGTCCCTCGACTTTGGTCGGGATCGAGGGGGGGCAAAAAAATTAAAAAATATAAAAATTGAAATAACAAGCTATGGTCTCATTATTTAAAAGATAAAAGTGTTTTAAAGTGCATTTTACACCTGCCCAGTTGTTTTGCAATCATTAGTTTTCAAAATATCCAATTTTTTAAGTGATTTTCTTTTTAGCCTAAAAAAAAACCTTTTTGCGGTTCTGTTCATTGGAATTCCTTACTTACTTTTACTTTACTTTTACTGCTCGTACAACCTCCGGGTCATGAGCTGTCTCCAGATGCGTTGCCATCTAACTCGGTCCTGGGCTGCTACTCTCCAATTCCGCTGCGGAACTCCCACACTTTCCAGATCTTCCTCCACCTGGTTCAACCACCGTGCACGTTGCGCCCCCCTCCGCCGCGTTCCAACCGGCTCCGAATTGAACACCAACTTCACCGGATTGATAGTCTGGTTCGGTTGGCGCGCATCCAGCGCGTCCGGCATTCTTGCGACGTGTCCGGCCCACCGGATTCGGCCAGCCTTGGCGACTTTCCGAATGCTTGGTTTGCCGTAGAGTTGCGCCAGCTCGTGGTTCATCCTTCTCCGCCACACAGTGTTCTCACGCACGCCGCCAAAGATCGTCCTAAGCACTCGCCGTTCGAAAACTTCAAGTGCTTGCAGGTCCTCCTCGAGCATCGTCCACGTCTCGTGCCCGTAGAGAACGACCGGTCTTATCAGCGTTTCGTACATGGTGCACTTTGTACGCCGGGAAAGATGACCAGACCGTAGGGTCTTGTGGAGTCCATAGTAGGCACGACTACCGGTGATGATGCGCCTCCGAATTTCTCTGCTGCAGTTGTTGTCCGACGTTACCAACGATCCGAGGTACACAAACTCCTCCACGACCTCGAACTCGTCGCCGTCGATCGTCACGCTCGGTCCAATGCGAGCCCTAAGGGACTCGGTTCCTCCTGCCAGCAGATACTTCGTCTTCGCCACATTCACCTTCAATCCAACCTTATCCGCTTCCCGCTTCAATTCGGTGTACCGCTTAGCCACCTCCTCGAACGTCCTGCCGACAATGTCCATGTCGTCGGCATAGCAGATGAACTGGCTGGACCGGTTCATTGGAATTCCACAAAAAATGAAAAAAATTTGATCAATCCCCGACATGCTAAATATGATTTTAAACGCAGGAAAATGCTAATTTTTTTCAGTTGGTTAGACTTCTGTTTGCTTTTAAATTTTGCAGATTTAAAAAAAAATTTGGCCCCCTGATTTTTCGAACCGTTTTTGAAAGGGGGGTGAAGGGGGGGCGACATAAACTTTGAAAAAATATTTGCAACGGCCTAAGGTTTGTAAAAAACAAAAATTTGAATGTAAGTTTGTCAAATAAAATAATTGAAGAATCATTCATTAACATAATACATTAAATTAGCTGAATGTTAGACTGGAATTTGTAAGAAACGCAGTGGCTATCAAAGTTACCCCGGTTTTTTAAGGCACTATAAGTTAAAAACTCTTAAAAACAAAAAGAAACATGCGTGGGCATTGTGTGACCCAGCCCAGCACACGTTATAAAAAAATAAATCATGAGACTATTGAACGATTGAATGATAATTGAAAAATAAATTCAAGTCCTTTCAATGTCACCCCGGTTTACGGTTTCCATAACACTTATGGTGAAGAGGGGAAGGGGGAAGGAGAAATTTCTGGAAATTTCCTTTTTTTGTTGATAAACTGGTTGAATCGAAAAGTTAAAAAATAAACAGTTGATGCATTTTTAACAGCTGGGACATTTTTGAGTGTTTTGAGTTTGGATTAAAAATATATTTACGAATTCGAAGAGGATTGCCAACTTTGTCCTAAATTGCCTTTAAAATTTTGTGAATTTTAAAGCACCAACCATTTTTAATTTTTTGAACAAGAGTCGATGGACATAAACTTAAAATTTACCCCGAAGCCTTCCCGAGTCCCCAAACTGGAACGTGTTGAACGAAAGTGGTGCCCAATTTCGGGTTGACCGGCCACACTCCGTCGGTGTCACCCTGGCTCGCTGGTGTGACGAAAATAATGATGCAGGCCGAAGATAAATATTAATTAGCCCCATTAAAGGGGGCAGACGGAACAAATAAAAAAAACGAGTCCGTAAAACAATGTGAAATATTGACCGTCACAGATTGTCCCTGTCGGGAGAAGGACTTTGCACTTGAAAAAAGGGAGTTGGCTTGAAGGTTCAAGGTTTGAGGTTACAACTGTCAGTGCCATCAATTGTCGGCAAGGTTCAAAGTCGGGGGATAATAAAAGTGACTGCTCTCGCAATTGTGAGGATGCTTTCTTTGCAAAGGTTGCAGAGACATATGATACGCGAACCGTTGTTGTCATCAGTACACTTCAAAGGAAAACATAACCTCAACCGACAGGACCTTGCGCTTGACACACCAGGCTCTGAAAGAGTCAGGTTGAAACTAGTCTTGTGTTTGATAAGCTAATGACGCCAACCTTTGCATTTAAGGCCTTGGTGCCGACCTCTCGCTTGACAGCCGGAAGGAAACGGTGCAAACAACACTTCTTTCAACGTGGGACATCCTTTATGCTCTTAGATTGTGGCCCGAGTCCGGAAAGGATAAAGAGCGGTCGTAAGCTGGCGTAAAATCGATGTAACCACTTGATAGCGTGCACGGAGTATCACTTCCCTGCAAATAAGTTTCCAGGTGAAAAGAACTCAATCGAGTTGAACAGGACTTGTTTGAAGGCATACATCTAGTAGATTGTACGTGATGAAAGCGAACCTTACTTGGCTCAATCATGAAGTTACTGAGTACTTCTTTTGAAATTAGCATCCCAACACAATTTGTCCTGTAAAAAGTTACATAAAATGTCACTCAAATATTAATACACGTCCAAGAAGGTGCCATCATCATAAAAAAGTGTTACCGGTTTCAGTTTATCCATCCGTCCGGCATTTGCACTTGAGATGCTGGATATGAGTACGACATGGCACGTGATGGTTCCTGTAAACGTGGAAAGGGTACTAAAATTATGCTGATGATGGCACTCAAAGTTGTTGGTTGGTGTACTTTTTAGTTTGACTCAACCACACCAACGACGCGTCGTTTCAGGTCATAAACTGGACGTCATGATTCGCTAGAGAATATTATCATTACGGGGAATTTTGAAGTAGTTTCAAATTGTGAAAAGGGCAAATTGTAGAGAAAGTCACATGTTGCAAATTGAATTTTCAGGGTAATATAAATCAAATTCAAAGTTTTTTTTCCTAGAAGAAAGGGAAATTGCAATGGCACAATGTATCACAGATTGACACCATGATTCACTATTTTGAAATTAAAAAAAAATATATCAGTCGACAAGTTTTTACCAGATTTTTTTAAACAATGTTTGTCTCCTGACATCAACTATCAAAATACATGCATGAAAATCTTCTTTACCAACTCACACGATTCGATTTGCGTGAAATTTTATAAATGATGATGTGAAAATAATGTCTTCTTTTTTGAAGTTATTTTAGAAAATTGGTGACAAAAGGACGTTCACGTAAAGTTGAAAGCCCAAATTTATTTGTTTTTGTTGATCTCAAATAAAATTCAAAATTACCAAAATAGATGCTGTACCATTTTTTGTTACTTTATAACTAAAAAAAATATAGACATATTATTTTAATTTGACAATTTCGTGTGATGGTTTGCATGTTTTTAATGTGCCATTTAATCATCAAAATGTGCAAAATAAGACAAGAAGCAACTTTGTAGAAGGTTGCCAATCGCTAAACATTTTGCAAAATTGTGTTTATTTAGTTTTTGGCAATTTTTAGTTTTTGAATATGTTGTTTAGAAATGAAAACCAGAATAGATTATTAAGACATAAATTCAACATGAGAACATGAGCCTTGGGCTTCGATCTAAAAGTTCCCCAAAAATCAATTTATCAACCAATTTTCGATATTTAAAAAGAATTGGAAAGAAAAACTCTTGAAATTCGAGAAAATTTCAGGGTTGGTAGTGTGACTTGTTTTTTGTGACTTTGCCAATATTTAAAAAATGTCATTTTTTCTAGTGTCAACTTAGGCTGTGTTTTTCACTAATATTTTCTTGATTAAATGTTAAATCAAGTATACAGTATTTTTTATTGTCCCAGACCCCAGAAGATACTTATTTTCAAACAATGTGGGTAATAGTGGCTTCATTCGGTTCTATCCCATTCCCCAGAATCCCATTCCCCAGAATTCAATTCCCCAGAATGCCATTCCCCAGAATGACCCATTCCCCAGAAATATTTATGACCTTGAAAAACATGTTATGTTTCCCATTTGATACAATGCCATTTAGTATAGCGCCGTTTGGCATACCATAATTTGGCATAATGGCGCATAATGGTCAATTGGCATAATGATATTAAACATTAATTCAATATTAGAATCGGTTTAAATAGCCTTCTCGACTTGTGATAACTGCTGACACTATTTTTTTTTATTCTTTAAGAAGGGAAAACTCTCATTACTAGGAAAAACTGCTGAAGGAAAATTGTCAGCATGCTGGAGTTATCATAAGCCAACAGTGTTTTCCTTTCTTTAAAGAAGGGAAAATTCATCTTTCGTCAGCAATCATCACAAGTTAAGAGCGTTTTCCTTTCTTTAAAGAAGGGAACATTTAACTTTTGTCAGCAGTTATCACAATAAAGGCGAAATCTAAATACTTCACACTTTAAAACTGATCATTTTTTGAAATAAAGTACTTTCATAATAAAAATAGAACTTTTCTGGTGAATGGGTCATTCTGCAGAATGAATTTATGGGGAATGGACCATTCTGGGGAATGAACCATTCTGGGGAATGAACCATTCTGGGGAATGGAATTATGGGGAATGGGATTCTGGGGAATGGGAAAAATTTAAGAAGTGAAAAAACTTTAAAGACAAAAGGCTGCTATGGTAGTTTTAGCCACATACTATCAGAAAAAAAACGTAAACTAAACAACATAAATACAAATATAAATTTAAGTAATCTTCATAAAATAAGAAAAACATAAACAAGAGAAATTAAGTTTTTCGCAGAACAAAAGAAGCTCAACATGAAGGGAAAAATAAAAATTTAAACAAAAATTGAATATTTTTTAATATTTTTGCAAAAAAATAAACATAATCATCCGTTCAAAACTATTTAAAAATATCAATGTTTTTTTATGGAAAACGCTAAAAAAAGATGACATTTACAAGACTACTATAATATCACAAAAGATCATTTCAAACTCATAAAAGGTATTTCTCCTGCAACTTGCTAAAGTACTTTAGTTTAATTTGTATACATGGAACTGCTTAATTTTTTTATTAAAAAAAATCCAAAATTACCCTAAAAAAACCCCTAAAACTGCTAAAATAATGATTGTCATTTTATTTATTTATTTTTATTTTATTATTCTTGTAAAAATTGTGTTTTAATTTGGTTATAAAATTATAATTTCTGAATAAATTCCCCATATCTAAAAATTTAGTCAAAACTAAAAATCATAATGTTGAGCAACCTCCTAAAAAGTTTTTTCTTAACTTATTTTGAACACATTGATTAGTAAATGACATATGAAACATTTCATTTGAAAAGTGTCTGAACTGTTACTAGAAAATTTCCAAAAAATAATGATGGAATCCAAAAACAGATAAAAAAATAAATAAAAAGTAGATTTCTCAGAAATTTCTCGATGAAACATTTCGCTCTTTAAAGCATCGGATAGCTGCCAAAATTTGCTAGAAGACACTTTTGAAAAATGCTATGACTATTTTTCTTCTAACGGTTGTTCAGAGAACACGCCGTAACGTGAACACTTATTGTTACTATCTGATTTTTTTTTTTAAATTGTAAAAATTTTTAAATTAGCTGTTTGCCTCCCTTTAACTTGAGCTCGCCTTTTGTCGAGATACAGTTACATAGAATTTTGTTTTTTTTTATGGCAAAATTGTAGAAAAAAAACAAATTAAATTTATCGATAATTTATAATTAAAATGATTGTAATATAAACAAAATCAGCTAAAATTGAAAAGAGTTACAAATCATTTTCTTTGAATTTGATTAAAAAACCTAACTTCCACCGGCAATTTATAAATTTATGAACCCATTTTTTTTCTTAAGTTTCAGGTCATTTTCCGATCAGTGGTCCAAAAATTTAAAATTTGTAAACAGTCTTTTGTTGCTCTATTCTGATATACAAAAATCAAAAGCAAACATTATAAAATGTATATTTAGAAGTTTTAATAAATTGTTTAAGTTTTTACAGCGAAAATTTAAATTTTCAGCATTGTTTTTTGTCCCGTTTTGGGGGATGGCCTTATTGACTTGTAAATTGATAATTCAGACATTAAGCAAATCAATAGACCTGTACTCTACTTATGTTCTAGAGTCCGCACAGGTCAAAGACTGGTTCGGGCCGTTTTTAAAGATTTTCATTATTCTTGCATAGTTACATGAAAGTACATGACTCCGAAAAAGAAAGTACAAAAAAATCATTATAATGTTAATGTCCATGAATTTTTATAGGAACACTGAATTTTTAATTTAAAAACAAAACCATTTTCCACAGCAGAAAATTACAAAATCTGGAGCAACACGAGAAAAGGGCGGATAAGCATTTTGATAGCTGGAACTTTTTCGCAAATTCCGAGCCAACAAGTAATTTTTGCACAAAACTCGATGTGTTAAACAATAGCTGGCCTTCCCAGCTACCTTCTAACGATGCGGGTTTTGTTAAATAGTTAACTGTTGTCTCGGAATTTGCAAAATAGTTCTAGCTGTCAAAATGCTTATGCGCCCTTTTCAAATGTTGCTCCAGAAATGTTCTCAAATCGATTTTTGAAAATATGTTTTCCGATCTATCACATTTTTAAATTGAGAACATTTTAGTGCATAGTAGTTTAATTCAGACAACTTTAATTGAGTTGAAATTTAAGATTTGGTTGAAAAAGCTTTGTAATAAATCAATTTGAGGGAAATGAAAATTGTTTCCTGCTGTTTTTATTTTCATTAAAAAACCAATTGCCTGCAACGGCAAAGTTGATATTGAAAATAGATTGGAATTTTCAAAAGGAAAGCAATATTACACCAGTGGCCTGAAATATTTCCATCATAACGGTCAAGGGGCATTGAACTCCCCCCTCACTGTTCCCCTCTTCAAAAGTATCATTTCACACACGTGCCAGATTTCCTTTTTTTTTTTCACGAACATCGCCGTCCTATATTGCAAAAATATATCTAGGTTAAAACACAGGAATTAGGTCCAGTCCAGCGGAATGAGCGCTCGAGTCCGGTCAGAGTGACATTTGGTCCTGGTTCCCACTGGGGGATGCCTTCGGTTGGCTAGTTTTCCAGTTGATGGCGGAAAGTCATCTCCGTCCGTGCGAGATTTACTCTTGTTTGCGCTTTCAGGGGACGTCCTGGTCCATATTATACGGGGCCAGAGAGTGGTTTTTAGGTCAGTGTACACTACAAGAGCGGTGGTGTCACTTATTTGGACCTAAGAAAGAAATCAAATTTCAATTTGTCTAATTTTTGTTTTCCTTGATCTAAAATTAATTTCAGATTATTTTATAGATTTTTGGTAGACCCACATAAGATACACTCACCCTAGGTCATAAACATTCCCGCATATAGGGCTGCAGTAGCTGATGCAACACAGCATCCTGGGAATAAGGACACTGCTGCACAAGGAAAACATTTTCAAGAGCTGCATAAGCACTTCCGGCAGGAGTGCACTTTGAAAAGCTCTGAGCAGTGATAAGAGCACTCAAAGTTCACCCGCTTTTTTTGGAGTGTTTCGTAGTTTCTGGACCACCATGTTCTGCACATTTCATGAGGGAAATTATCTTCTTAAAGACCTAATCAAATTCTGCAATCATCTTGGAAGATGAAATCTTCATTCTTCTAAAAAAAATATCTACTTTGAAAAGAAATATTTTTAAGGAGAGACTATTTTCAATTCACTTTCGAATAAATCACTTCAAATGATCTTTAAAATACAACTGAGTGTAACCTGAGTGTATACTTAATTTGACAATTTAGTAAATGCTACTTCCTCTTCCTTTGACAATTATGGTCAAACTTACCAGTAGAACCAACAGTAATTGTGGTTTTGGCTACTCCGTAATGAATTGTGGTTTGTTCGCCTGGTTTGTTTGCAAGCACATTTTGCGGTCCCCGGTGCCTTCCGCTCCATTGCAATTGAGACTAATGGTTTTGTAAACACTGAAGCTTGTTATCTGTTGCAGTGTCATTTGATATCGAAATGGTTTGGCGATTTTGTTGCGCTGCAAACGGTAACCGCATGATTGATTTTATTTGCGGCGTCGTGAACAGGTAGCACTTTGTCAACTAATGGTAGGTTTTGATTTGTGGTTGTTACTTTACTACAGCTGACCAATTCTCGACGAAATCGGCCGATTTCATGCATTTTTATTTATTTTTTGTATTTTTTATTTGGCTTAAACTTTTTGTGGACCTTCTTAATTACCAAAAAAGCCATTCCCGAGCAGACGGAAAGAACTTGGGAATACAGTTGAACCTCGCATATGCAACTCATATGGGATTTCTTATGCGAAGCACGCATATGCGAGGTACAGGGCATATGGGATTTTGGCTATATGGGAGACATGGCCTATATTTTTATAAAAAATCATCTTGACTATACAAATTTATAGTGTTTTGGAATCGTTATGAAGTCAGCTATACAGCTACACCAAATTTACAAGGTTTACGATGTTCTAGGTCATCCGAAACTTCCTCAAGTTAAGGCCTATGTGTTCACCGCCGTACAAGTATGAGGTAGGCGATTGTGACTGTAGGGGATCTTAAAGAAGACTCAGAACATTACCACCATGATCTGAGGTCAAAAACCTCCGACCTCTATCTTGTTACGGTGGAAGACCAATCGGCCGTAACTCCCGGGACTCTACAGAAGACCTAGAACATCACCACACATCGGTAGACTAGTCCCTGAACCTCCCTGAGGCTATCCGGATATGATCTGAGGTAACAAACCTCCGACCTCTATCTTGTTACGGCGGTAGAACCATCGGCCGTAACTCCTAGGACTCTACAGGAGACCCCGAACATCACCACACATCGATAGCCTAGTCCCTGAACCTCCCTGAGGCTATCTGGATATGATCTGAGGTAACAAATCTCCGACCTCTATCTTGTTACAACGGTAGACCCATCGGCCGTAACTCCCGGGACTCTTCAGAAGACCTAGAACATCACCACAAATCTTTAGACTAGTCCATGAACCTCCCTGAGGCTATCTGGATATGAGCTGAGGTAACAAACCTCCGACCTCTATCTTGTTACGGCGGTAGACCCATCGGTCGTAACTCCCGGGACTCTACAGAAGACCCAGAACATCACCACATATCGGTGGACTAGTTCCTGAACCTCCCTAAGGCTATCCGGATATGATCTGAGGTCGAAAACCACAGTCACAATCGCCTACCTCATACTTATACAGCGATGAACACATAGCCCGGGCAGACGGTATTAACAAAATTCATGTCATTTCAATAACAAATTCTGTTAAAATAACAAAAAGTGTTATGGAATCTTCATGAAAAATCCATTTTTGCATAAGGGTTTAATAACAGTTTATGTTATCATAACAAAATTTGTTATTGGTCTGATATTGGTTGAAAGCCAAAACAACTTTGGAATAACATTTTTTGTTATGGAAGAATAACTCCAACTGTTATTGGGATGATCGGATTAGTTGTTAAAATAACAAAAAATAAAAACAAAGATTTGTTCGAAGAATAACTAAAAATGTTATAAGTCTGTTATTACAATAACAATCCAATAACAAAAAAATCATAACGACGAATAACAAATCTTGTTATAAATAACATAAAATGTTATTGGCCTAGTATTTTCAAATATCAAAAAATGTTATTCCCAGGTTATTTCCGTCTGCTCGGGAGGCCTTAACTTGAGGAAGTTTCGGATGACCTAGAACATCGTAAACCTTGTAAATTTGGTGTTGCGGTGTAGCTGATTTCATAACGATTCCAAAACACTATAAATTTGTGATGAAGATGATTTTTTATAAAAATATAGGCCATGTCTCCCATATCCCGGGCAGACGGTAATAACAAAATTCATGCCATTTCAATAACAAATACTGTTAAAATAACAGAAAGTGTTATGGAATCTTCTTGAAAAATCCATTTTTGCATAAGGGTTTAATAACAGTTTATGTTATCATAACACAATTTGTTATCTTTCTGATATTGGTTGAAAGCCAAAACAATTTTGGAATAACATTTTTTGTTATGGAAGAATACCTCCAACTGTTATTGGGATGATCAGATTAGTTGTTAAAATAACAAAAAAATAATAACAAAGATTTGTTCGAAGAATAACTAAAAAAAATTTAAGTCTGTTATTACAATATCAATCCAATAACAAAAAGGCCATAACGACGAATAAAAATTCTTGTTATGAATAACATAAAATGTTATTGGCCTAGTATTTTTAAATATCAAAAAATGTTATTCCCAAATTATTTCCGACTGCTCGGGTGTCCATTAGGGTGGGTACGGATTTTGAAAAGTTCTCAGATCAAGTTCTGGTGTGGTTCCCCTTGTAGGGTATACCCATAGGGACTCTCACGCCAAATTTCAGCTCATTTGGTTGAAAACTGGCTTGTCTCAAGCGGGTTCAAGCTTACATGGGATTTACTATGGGAAATTTTGAATTTTCGTTCATTCGCTCCTACAGGCCTGGGAAAAACATGTAGAAACTTCTAGGATGGCCAGAAATGAGCGGAATCGTCCGGAGAACAACTTTCCCTAAGAGACGAGGTCGATTCGTTCAACCCTCATCAAGCTCAACGGCAATACATCCACATGTCCAACAGCTACCACGTGGATTAGCATCGCATATAAAAAAATACTTTTCATTACTTTTTGAACTATAGAATCATTATTTATGGTGACCCTGATACTATTTAGCTGTATTCTAAACCTCCAAATAAGAAAAAAACTGTTATGGTGCAAATTGTACAATCACCGTTGGTTCCGAAAACCCCGGATGTATTGCCGTTGAGCTCGATGGGGGTTGAACGAATCGACCTGGTCTCTTAGGGAAAGTTGTTCTCCGGACGATTCCACTCATTTCTGGCCATCCTAGAAGTTTCTACATGTTTTCCCTAGGCCTGTAGGAGAGAATGAACGAAAATTCAAAATTTCTCATAGTAAATCCCATGTAAACTTGAACCCGCTTGCCAGTTTTCAACCAAATCAGCTTAAATATGGCGTGAGAGTCCCTATGGGTATGCCCTACAAGGGGAACCACACCAGAACTTGATCTGAGAACTTTTCAAAATCCGTACCCACCCTAGTGTCCATACAAAAATGGTATGTTAATATTCTAAAATCTATAACTTTTGAAGGAATTTGCTGATCGGTTTGGTGTCTTCGGCAAAGTTGCGTCGTTAAGTTTGAAAATTATTTGCAACGGCCTAAGAAAAAAAAATGTAAAAATGCATCTCTTTACAAGCTTTATGGCCTATCTACATCACTTTGCTTAGAAAAATGCACTAAGCTTAAGAATTTGAATCAATGGAAATGAATGTGATCTTCTAATGGGGTAATTCTCCGCCAACTCACACAGCAGTTGCCCCGACCCCTCTTCGATTTGCGTGAAACTTTGTCCTAATGGGTAACTTTTGTCCCTGATCACGAATCCGAGGTCCGTTTTTTGATATCTCGTGACGGAGGGGCGGTACGACCCCTTCCATTTTTGAACATGCGAAAAAAGAGGTGTTTTTCAATAATTTGCAGCCTGAAACGGTGATGAGACAGAAATTTGGTGTCAAAAGGACTTATATGTAAAATTAGACGCCCGATTTGATGGCGTACTCAGAATTCCGAAAAAACGTATTTTTCATCGAAAAAAACACTAAAAAAGTTTTAAAAATTCTCCCATTTTCCGTTACTCGACTGTAAAAATTTTTGGAACATGTCATTTTATGGGAAACAAGCCTTACCCGACAAACTTCGTCCTGCCTTTTTTGGTTTCCTGACGTTTCTTGCTTGTTTGCTTATTCAGCCTCCTGTGATCAAAATTTGATTTTACGCAGCTTTTCCCATACAATCTGCAGATTTTCCGGAATCGGTTCCAGAGTGGCCAAAGTTGTAACTTTTTGGCGTAAGAACCTTCCTTGGGCATATACGAACCCAACGCAACAAAAAGCACCTCGATCCGACGCTCCGTTTTGAACTGATTCGCGTTCGAACAAAACCGTCGAAATTTTTTATATATATAGATTTAATGTTCTTTTCGAATCTACATTGTCCCAGAAGGGTCATTTTTTCATTTAGAACAAAATTTTTCATTTTAAAATTTCGTGTTTTTTCTAACTTTGCAGGGTTATTTTTTAGAGTGTAACAATGTTCTACAAAGTTGTAGAGCAGACAATTACAAAAATTTTGATATGTTTACATAAGGGGTTTGCTTATAAACATCACGAGTTATCGCGATTTTACGAAAAAAAGTTTTGAAAAAGTTGGTCGTCATCGATCATTGCCGTTCAAGGTCACCCGCGACAGACACGGACGACGAAACAAAGAGAAACGCAAAAAGTAACTTTTTCAAAACTTTTTTTCGTAAAATCGCGATAACTTGTGATGTTTATAAGCAAACCCCTTATGTCTACATATCAAAATTTTTGTAATTGTCTGCTCTACAACTTTGTAGAACATTGTTACACTCTAAAAAATAACCCTGCAAAGTTAGAAAAAACACGAAATTTTAAAATGAAAAATTTTGTTCTAAATGAAAAAATGACCCTTCTAGGAAAATATAGATTCGAAAAGTACATTAAATTTCCCATAAAATGACATGTTCCAAAAATTTTTACAGTCGAGTAACGGAAAATGGGAGAATTTTTAAAACTTTTTTAGTGTTTTTTTCGATGAAAAATACGTTTTTCGGAATTCTGAGTACGCCATCAAATCGGGCGTCTAATTTTACATAAAAGTCCCTTTGACACCAAATTTCTATCTCATCACCGTTTCAGGCTGCAAATTATTGAAAACACCTCTTTTTTCGCATGTTCAAAAATGGAAGGGGTCGTACCGCCCCTCCGTCACGAGATATCAAAAAACGGACCTCGGATTCGTGATCAGGGACAAAAGTTACCCCTTAGGACAAAGTTTCACGCAAATCGAAGAGGGGTCGGGGCAACTTTTCCCGATTTCGTGTGAGTTGGTAGAGAATTACCCAATGCCAAATTAAAAACTTGCCGCATGGTTTGGAAAATTTAAAAATCTACGGTAAGTTGACGTTTCTATATTCAGGGTTGTGGAGTCGGAGTCGGAGTCGGAGCCGGAGTCGGTGGAGTCGGGTCTTTTTGGGGACCTGGAGTCGGAGTCGGAGTCATCAAAACTCGAACAGCTGGAGTCGGAGTCGGAGCCGGAGTCGGCTAAATTTTATTAGCTGGAGTCGGAGTCGGAGTCGGAGCCGAAAATTTCTGATAACCCGGAGTTGGAGTCGGAGTCGGAGTTAGCTTAAATTCAACAAAAAATATGTTTTTTTTTTATTTTTCAGTATTTGCTATAAAACAGCTTAATTTTAAAAACTTCAAGAAGATTAAAAGATTATAATAAGATTATATTTTTAATTGTTTGCCTGTTGCCATTTTTATTTTTGCTTGCGTTGCCATTTTTATTTTTTTTAGATCTATGTTCATTAAATAATAACCTGTTATTCCACTTTTACCCAAGTATGTAGTATCATCACCACTCAAAAAATTAAAAATTAAAAAATATTGGTTTTATAGTCAGAATTAATTGATTCTTGACTGCTTCTTTTGCCTATATTTATGAACCCTTTCAATTCAAATTTGACCAAATTTAAACAAATTTAGTACACACACAGTCACCTTAAAAGTTAAAAGTTAAGTAAATCAATTTTCAGGAAAAAAGAAACGAGGTACATAAAAAGATAAAAAATAATAATCGCTATTTATGGAAATTGGAAAAAGAATCACTGACAGTATAACTCTTCCAACAAACAATCAATGATTTTTACAATCTATTATTTGGAACTCAACATGCATAACTAGTTTATATCTAAGTACAAAAAATCTAAGTGTCGCGCTTAAAATATTTGAAACTGACAAAAAGCTATCCAAAAACGTTGCAACTAATTTAGAAATAATCATTGATATATCTCGATTATCTTAATGTTTACTATTTCTCTACTAAACTCTGAGAATGTTGATCCCTAGGCAAACTATTTTGATATTGTCGCATATTATCGTTGAACAAATCTCAAGATTTAAGGATAGGATAGAATTTCAAGAAAAAAAATGTATAGAAAAATGATAGGATTTTAATTTATATTTCAAATATTATTCAAAATAATCAAATTCAAAATATTATAATGTTTGTCCCACGCCAATATGACGGAAGGTTAATAACATTGCCACTAAATGTACCTAAAAAATACTTCTTGGAAAGGTAGCTTACAGATCCTTTTGAAATATCCGTGACCTAGAAAATATTTTACCTGTGGATTTTTGTTTTTTCTCCAATTTTAAGTTTTTTCATATATTTTGTTGGAAGTGCGACAATTTTTTGTTGAAAAATCAATGGAGCTAAAGCTCTTAAATTTCTAGAAGGAATAGTTTCTTTTAAATTGTTACTTTGATAGTCACTGTGCTTTTTATAAATGTCAGTCTAAAAGTAAGCAATTAAATTTATATGTTAAATCGATCATTGAGGCCAGCTTTCTTTCAATGATCATTCAAAAAATTATAATTTAATATTCTAGCTTTTAATAAATTTAATGAAAATTTGAGTATAAGTAAATATATCCAAATTTACTTACCAAACTGTTCTTCTAAAAATGCCTTCAAAACTGGAGATATTTTTTGATTTCTGTTCCAATAACGTTTAAAACTTATAGAACTAGAAACTTTTTTATCGTTTTTTCCACTTAGAGAGTTTTTAGATAATCCTATTTATCAATGTTCACAAAATAATAGTTAACTAACTTTTAAAACATTTAAAAATATTTATGGAGTCGGAGTCGGAGTCGGAGCCACCCATTTTTTGAAAGCTGGAGTCGGAGTCGGAGTCAGAGTTGGCTAGAGTTGGTAAGTCGGAGTTGGAGTCGGAGTCGGTTGAAGCTGAAAGCCGGAGCCGGAGTCGGAGTCGGAGTTGGCTAATCTCAGTTAGCCGGAGTCGGAGTCGGAGTCGGAGTCGCTTGAAACATGACCCGACTCCGCAGCCCTGTCTATATTAAAGGCAAACAACTGCATAACACCGTATATAAGCTCTGCAAGTTGAAAAATTGATGGTAGATGACGACCGTAAGTTGCGTACTTTTCTAAGTAACTTATCTATTTTACTTTACTTAATTATTCTAAGCTAAGTGATTATAGACAGGCAATTACTACTTGTTGATACTAAATCTCAATTCTGGATTAGAAATAAAGAAAAAAGATTAATATTATTTTACCAAAACGTTGGAAATTGAAGTTTCGAAACGTCGAACCACTCTCTGAAACAAGCTTACCACATCAACAATGCGGCATGGGTTTTCTATGTACATAGGCCCTTTTGAAAAAGTAAGCGAGAAATATTGTCGTTTTCATAGAGTTATCTACGTGCGCATGTATTGCGTGTACGTACACGAAAAAAGTGAGGTTAAATTTTGTACCAGCCAGCAAAACAAATGGTGTGCTAGTGTGTGTTAGATCGGGCTTAGATATTGCATTTTTCCCACTTCTATTTTGCCCCGTCACGGTCACAAAGTGCTTCCTGCGGCGGGCGACGAACGCTTGTGTGTGTGTGTGTTTTGGGTTATTGGTCTTGTTTTAATTTTGCGTCTGTATCACAACATCATCTTCACCTGCCGCGTCGCCACCACCATCACAGCCACTTTGCCTCGGCAGACAGAACGACGCGAACACACACGACGACGCCGAATGCCGCCAGCAAAGCGTCGTGTGTTTCACCGTGTTGGTTTATTTTTGGACCATTTTTATGGGCGATACAAAATTTTATTAGACCGAATTTAATGTGGCCAGAGCGAATGGTATCGGGGGATGGTGGGGTAAAATGGGAACCATTATGAATTTATAAAAAAAATCCTATAAAAAAATTTAAAATGGCCTCAAGTTTTTTTTTCATTTTAAGTGGAAAAGGGGCGAAACTGTATTAACAATAACGAAACGATAAATTTTAACAATTTGCTGATATGTGTGTGTGTGTCTTTTGACCCCCGTATCCCGAATAAAAACAAAAATACTAAGAATTTTTCGGCACACATGATGCGAAACAAAATGATCCACAAACAGAAACGAAACGTTTTTTTTTTTTTTTTGCTAATGGAATTTGGGAGAAGGAGACCACTAATGGGGGGCTTGTCGTACAGGAAAAAATTGGGACTGCGGACTAAAAAAAATCATATGTTTGTGTGTATTCATAAGTGAAGCGGATGATTTATTTACGGCGGGGCAGTTTCGAATCTGATTTATAGGAACGTGCCTTCTCGCAGGGTAAAAACGGAAAAAGTTTATTAACCAGATTGACCAGTGCCAATGGGATTACCAGATTTAGGCTAGAGAGTGTGAGAGAAGGTTGATGATGTTTAGAGATCACAACGACATCAAAGCAACTGATTTTTGTATTTTTTCGAGTTGATTGTTCTTTTGATTTTTTGATTTTACAACATTACACGTGACAAATTGAATTAATAACAAAAACGGCTTTTCCATTCAACTAGGAGGTATTTCAAGCTTAAATTGCTCATAATTAGAGAACCCAGTATTCAGATCACGTCATTGAGAATGTTATTGAAATTATTTTTACTGTATACTCTTTAGCTGGACCTGGCACGGTTTATACCGAGTAATAAACGGTATTGATTTTGCATCAAGGGGATTATCTCAAGGTGAAATAATATATACTCTTCTTCAGTGAAATTCATCCGGAGGGAACAAAAGTGATTGTGGAAGGACAAAATGAACTCCATTTAATAAATTTTCAGATTTTTGTCATCACATCTTGCACTTGCTGAAAATCATTGTTCTGTCTATTACATTTAATTTACCATGCGAATATAAGCTGAAAACTACACATGCAACACCAAGAGGATCCAGGCGGATTTTCGGAGCAATTCTCTCAAAAATGTTTTTAAAAAACGTATCAAAATTTTCAAACTCAAATAAAGTGTTCCATCCAGATAAATTCAACCTGGAGCTTGTGGACCCCAAGTGGACCCAGTCTTAAATTATATCTTATTTCATATTTTATTTTACAGTAATATATAAGATTACTGCTACAGTTAAACTACACAGCAAAAAGTCAGATGGTAAAATCGCATGCAAAAGCATGCACATCACCTTTGTGAGCAAAAGCATGTAATATTGTATGAAAAAACGTGTACACAAAAAGCATGTACAAAACAAAAATTGAATAAATATTGCATACCCCAAAAATAACATCAGTCTGATGAGAGTCACATCCAGATTACCAAGTCCGCGCCCCAACCGTCTCGGCTATCTCACCGTCTTGTAAATGTTGTGTTCAACACCGATGTAGCAGTAGGTTTCTCGTACGTCGTGAACTGAATTAACTGTTTACGATGTATGGGAAACGTACAGCTACATCGGTGTTGATCCAGCTATTTTCACAGCGGCGAGATAGCCGAGATGGTTGGTGCGCGGACTTGGTAATCTGGATATGACTCTCGCCAGATTGGTATTATTTTTGGGGTGTGCAATATTTGTTTATTTTTCTTTTGTACATGCTTTTTGTGTACACGTTTTCTCATACAATATTACATGCTTTTGCTCACAAAGGTGATGTGCATGCTTTTGCATGCGATTTTACACAGATTTTTTTTACTGTGTAAGTTTATAAGCTTTTAAACAAAATACACAGCAAAAAATCCGATATTAAAATCGCATGCAAAAGCATGCACATCACCAGTGTGAGCAAAAGCATGTAATATTGTATGAGAAAACGTGTACACAAAAAGCATGTACCGAAGAAAAAAAAACTCAGGTCTGCTCACCCCAAAAATAACATGAATCCGGCGATAGTCATATTCAGATTACCAAGTCCGCGCCCCAACCCTCTCGGCTATCCATGTTATTTTTGGGGTGAGTAGACCTGATTTTTTTTCTTCGGTACCTGCTTTTTGTGTACACGTTTTCTCATACAATATTACATGCTTTTGCTCACAACGGTGATGTGCATGCTTTTGCATGCGATTCTACACAGATTTTTTTTACTGTGTACATAAAAAATCTGATAAAATTTAAAAAATAGAATATTGCTTTAAGTTTTTTATACAAATTTTGTTTACAAAAATGCAGATATATGTAGCATTTTAAACTGTGTTCAAAGCTCGTATCAACAGTTGTCACATTTTCTTTGAAATTTATTCTTCTTTGTCTTCTGTGTGGATCAATCGCAACGCGTACTGGATTCACAATCCAGAGGTCACTGGTTCAAATTCCGAGGCGGACGCAAACAAAGTGGATGACTGGAAGTGGATGGATCCGGGAGGCGGAGTCTTGTCGCAAAAAGAACGATACACGTCTGTCGATTGGGGTGAAAATAAAAAAAATCGCCATCAGGGATACCCTCTGACTCGATTCCTTTGGCAAAAATAAGTACCCGTGCCAATTTTGAGCCAAAAAGGTTAAGGTTGAAGGGTCGCTTTTTATCATTGAAGTTTATATGGGGAAAATCGCAAAAATGTATGCAGAAAAACGTCGTTTGAGTATTTTTCTGCCAGGTGGCGTTAGTCTCGCCCAAAATTGTTCAAATGTGAGATTCTTGAAGGAAATTCGATTCCCTACACCTTTGCCGTATGGTGCAAAACGATCCGAGTTGATCCTGATTTTTGATGATTTTTTAAGTAAAAAAGTATTTTCTTAAGTTCGTCTTACATACCCCTTTTTTTCTTTTCATCGCATTGCTAATTACTCTTCAGGATCAACTCGAATCTTCTTGCACCCTTCGACAAAGTTGTAGGGAATTGAATTTCCTACAAGAATCTCACACTTGGACAATTTTGGGCAAGACCTGCGCCACCTGCTGCCAAAATCCTGAAGCGATGTTATTCTCCATACATTTTCGCGATATTCCCCATATTCACATTAATGTCTCATATGGATATAAACTTCAACGATAAAAAGCGACCCCTAAACCTTAACCGATTTGGCTCAAAATTGGCACAGTTACTTATTATTGCATAAAGAATCGAGCCAGGGGGTATCTCTTGAGATTTTCCAAAATTTAAAAACGTTCTTGTCACTCTACTGTGGATCCATTGACGAATCTGCAAGGTTTAAGAGGGCCACATTATAAGGTATTAAAGTCTACGTAACGTTCTACGAATTATGTTTTAAAAAGCAAATATAATTTATTATTTCAGTATAGTTCCATTTGAAAAGCGCATAAACCGAGAAAAAGTATTCCGATCGGGCTCAAAAAATTTCTGGGGAGGGTGGTCCAAAATTTGAAATTTTTGTCAATTTTTGCCAAAAAAAAACACATTTAAAAAAATCATAATCACCCTCTGAAAAATGGTGAGCCCAATCGAAGAACTTGACATGTTTTTCAATAATTTGCAGCCTGAAAGGTGATGAGATGGAAATTTGGTATCAACGAGATTTTCATGTAAAATTTGACGCCCAATCTAATGGCGTACTCAAAATTCCGATAAACATATTTTGCATAAATTAATAATTAATTCATTAATATTTTTTTCCAACATTTAATTTTAAGGGAAATTTAATGTACTTTAGGAAGGTCATTTTTTATTTAGAACAAAAGTTTTCATATTAAAATTTCGTGTTTTTCTATCTTTGAAGAGTTATTTTTTAGATTGTAGTAATGTTCTACAAAGTTGTAGAGCAGACCATTACAAAATTTTGGATGTATAAACATAAGGGATTTGCTTGTAATCATCACGAGTTAATGCGATTTTTCGAAAAAAAGTTTTGAAAAAGTTGGTTGTGTCGATCATGGCCGTTCATCGTTACCCGAAACAGACAAGAACGACAAAATAAAGAGAAACATTTTTTTTTCTGACGCAAAATATACTCATGTTCCCATTGGATTAGAATCAGTCTACTTTATTTAACTGTGTAACTTCAAATCAACGATCGTTGGTCACGACCGTTGGCAGCGACCTTTCGTCTGAATTTATTTTAATGCTCGTTTTACTTGTAAAACGACGCGAGATGCGCGCAGTGCACTTGATCGGCTGATCGAAGTAATGCCGGAAAACCACAGCAGAACAAACCCGGCGCAGACAATCACCAGACGGTCGCTAGGGTCGGGTGGTCAGTTGTGGATCCCTTTTCAATGTTATTCAACAGACATCAGTGTTCAGAAGCCATTATTTGGCATGCAATGGCCGTCTAATGGGTAATCTACCCTTTGCGTTCAAAAGCTCAGATTAGCTGAAGAGTCTGCTACCGGGTTTCCTCGAGTGGTGGTTAAACACGCACCATGTCGTCACGGTGGCCGAGGTGTATTGACCAACTCTCGATCGGCAGGCAGTACGGATGGTCGGTCACACCAGACGGGTTAGATGAACGGTATGCAGCCGGGGCGCCCCGACCGTCACCACCGATAGGTCGTTTCAACGGGGGAATCTATGGTAAGGAACTGTTACAGGAACATTGCCGATCAAAAGGTTCAGTGAATCAACTGATGTTCCAAGAAACGATTGTTTGGGCATTTCTCCAAATTAGTTACGTTTCCTAACCTTCAAATTTCTTAGCTTCTAGCGCCGATGATGATACGGAAATTTGTTACGCAAGGGCAACCAGCCGACGAGCACTTTGTACTGGTTGTAAACCATCCTCGTCGTCGTCGTTGTTGTCGTATTTGGTGATTCTACACGCCACTTGGGCGCGCTCACGCCCGTGTCAAACTCGATGAATTAGCGTGTTTAATTAATGCAGCATTCTGACGGATTAATTGGCCGCTTCAGGGTTGACTGAAGACTTCGTTTTTTTTTGCAAAATAAACCTGTTGAAAATTTGTATAAATGAAGGTAAAACTTTGAGGATTTTTTTTCAAAAATACTTCGAATGATTACTCAGTTAGAAAGGCAAACAATTTTTTTGGTTAGGTTGAAAAATTCATTGGTTGAAGAGTAACTTTTTTTCGATGTAATTTTACATGGAAAATGTGAAGTTGCACATGAAAATATGTATATTACTCATTTTAGGAGGAAATATTATGCAATTTTAAAACAAAATCCGTCAACAGTCTTATTTTAACTGAGTATAGTATTAAACGCCTTACTAAGAATCGTAAAAAGCAACAAGATTTCACAATGTTCTAGTTTTGATCATCTTGTTTGAAATTTAATGTATCAAGTTATACATATAAAATTTTGAAGACATTTTTTAAAACTTCGTTAAACATTTTATGTATTTTATAATTAGTTAAAAAGGCATTTCCGTTTAACCGTTCTCATTTCAACGAAGACCACACGTCAATCATCCCATCAATTAGCGGATTCCGACAGCAGTCATGCTAATTAGAGCAATGTGCAACAGACTTTCACCACGAAACGGTCCCAAATGGCAAATTTTGGTTCAGGTGAAAACGGTGTGCAATCGTTCGAGGTGTCAAATTTCGCAAAAGAGGGAGATGCCGTCCATTGCGGTGGGGACGTTTTCAGAAGGTAAACACAATTCAATTAAAATGGTCCAAACATTCCTACAATTCCGGCGAGGAAGAGCCGATGTCACCCGGCTGTGTAATTAGAAAGACAAACACGCAACGGACTCACAGAAATCGGGAAGCACGTGTGGCCAATGTGACAATAACGAGCTGTAACAAACTTGTGATGAAATTCTTTCATTGTTTTATCTTATGTCATTGGTAAGACTTTTTTTGCCTTCCAACACGCACATTGTATTCACCTTTTTCACCCAAGTAACATTTTTTTCCAGGAGTTCTACAAGAGCTCTTTAAGATAGCTACAGCATAGCAGTTTGGACCGCGGTAGGATAAAACTCTCTTCAAGTACTCTTCCAAACTCCTGAAGAAGTTTTGAAGAGAATTTTATCCTACCGCGGTCCAAACTGCTATGCTGTAGCTATCTTGAAGAGCTCTTGTAGAACTCCTGGAAAAAAATGTTACTTGGGCATTCTTGAAGATGCAATCATTCTCCTCCTAATCCGAAAAACCCCACTAAAAAGCGGTTTCACCAATACCAAGCGTTGAAATTTTAATACGTTTTGCGGTACCAAGTTCATGCTTTCACACTAATTGCTTTCTCTCTAGTAGCAGCACCACCACCAGAGGGAAATCCAATTTAATTGTTCCTAACGTGGGAGGCTGATCCTGTTTACTAGTCCTATAACTACCACTAGGGGAACAGCATCTAATTCCAGCGTGCCTCTAATGTTGGCAGGTCAGAACTTTGACATTCAATTAAAGCTAATTAAAAGCGATTTCAACTGAATTCGAGTGATAAATAGCTCAATAAGAAGTGAGCAAGCAAGTTTCTATCAAAAGTTTTGCAAAATTAGCTGTTTAAATAGTGAAAATCAGTAAATTGGATGGAGTAAGGAGCGAGAGCTTAACCTGCCAAACATACGAGAATTTCCCCTACTAAGAGAAAACGTTACGGATCCAACCGCACATCCGCTTCTACACCGAAGAGCCATAATCAGGTCAAAACAAGTGCTGCTGCCTCCTCGTCTGTCAGTGATTTCGAGTGCGGACGGCTTCGTTTTCAATAACAATGTTGAGGGGGAGAGGAGCCGATCCTTTGGGGAAGGATTTACAATGAATTACGGAAAAAGAGATGTTCATCGTACCTTGGTGGTGTCTGTCTGACTCGTTGAATTTAGTTGAAGGACCTGAAAAAAAAAAAAACAAAACAAAAAACGGATTAATTTGGATGTGTAGGAGAAATAAAAACAAACATTGAATTTATATGCTTAAATTATTCAATTCAATTCAATTCGGTTTTATTGGTGAATAATCAAGATACAATGAGTTATTTTAAAGTGCATAACAGAGTTTTGGAGTTCCTTTCAGCTGTGTGTTGCATCATAATCCATTTAGGAACAATTATTTCTTTAACTAAGGCACTAGCAAGAGTAAGAAAAAACTATAAAAAAAACTTACAGAAATTGCAAAGGAAAGGGGATAGAGGAAGAGAAAGCTTATATCTAGATCACAGGTAATTTATCCTTTGTAGATGTGTTTGATCATCAGTTCCCCAAGGGCCAGGAATTGTTCTGCCTTGTTCCGGCAGCTCCGAAACCGCGTCATCATCTCCCCCGCGAGAGCAAAGAACTCCGGCAGGGTGAAGAGATCTTCCCCGGTGACTTCTTGCTGGGCCGTACTGCCGCTACCGGCAGCGACCACGCTGGCGAACGAACGCCCCCAACCAGGAGGGAACGCTGAGTTTTCCGCTGGAACCGTACGCTGTCCAGCTGCAGGAACGGCTGCGCTCGTACTTCGCTGAGGAGGGTGGGACGCTTTCTTCTTCCTCTTTTCCTGCTCCTCGAGGTAGGCCTTGCGCGCGACGCATCCGCGGTAATTGCCGGTATGGTTGCCGTCACAGTTCGCGCACTTTACGCGCGGCTTGGTTTGTTCTGCCTTGTCCCCCAAGTCCGCCTTTCGTGGCAGTGCGCACGCCTCCGAGAGGTGTGACTCACCGCACTTCACGCAGCGGGGCCGGAGGTTGCAGTTCCGCGAGCCGTGGCCGAATTTCTGGCAACGGTGGCATTGCGCTACGTCCGTCGGGTTCTTGGTGTAAAACCGCCAGTTTACCCAAAAACCGTCCAACGTCTTAGTCCGCCGCAGGTCTTGGATCTTGACGGTGCCGCGGTCGAAGTACAACAGGTACAGTGTGTGTGTACCTGTTACCGTTGTCTTGCGCGAGAGCACTTTAATCTCCCGCGGTTTTATTCCGGCGTCCGAAAGGTGACCCTTCAGGTCGGAGATCGGACGGTCTTGATAACCCTGTAAGACGACCTTAACAGGGGGCTTCTCGGGGTTGAATGTGTAGAAGTTGAAGTTGCTACGCTTCAATTCTTCAAACACCAGGTCGAAGCTCTTTTTATTCAGTGTGATCACTTGCACTGCCGACTTACCGATTTTCAGACAATATCCGAGGCCTTCCAGCAACTCGTCAACATCGTCCGCCAACGTGTCCAAAACAAAAATTGGAGGTGGTCTTCGTTCCGTTGGAGAATTATTCTTTTTTGGCGTCGGCACTTTTTTCCGTGCACGACCATCGTAGTCGTCGTCGTCGGTAGTGGTGCTACCGTCGGTGTTGTTGTTGTTTTCTTCGTCGTCGCTCAGCATCTGGAACTCGTTCCTGATGGGAATGTTGGCGGATGTTGATGTGCCACTGGTCGTGGCACCGGAGGTACCCGAACGGGTTCGCACTGGTGATCTTGGAACATATCCGGGGTGTAGTAACTTTTTGTCGATTCCTTCTGCGCTCACGCTCCCCTGCGCGATGGCGGTCGACACGGCGTTGGTTTGTTTACCTTTTTGCACACGGCCGGTAGACGAACTTCGCGGGTTTTTCGAGGCCGCACTCGAACTGCCACGGCCACGGCCGGCCTTTGGCATGCTGGAGAAGCAAACTCGCGGGTAACCACAATCAATTACGGCGAAAAAAATCGAAAAAACGATGGAGCACTGAGCACTAGCTGCATGCTCTCGTGCGTACACGGAGGGAGCTCTATGCTTAAATTAAAATTGCAAAAAACTGTTGTTTTTTGGTTTTAATTTTTTGTTTCGTGTTTCCGAAGTTCCGAAAAAACGTATTTTTCATCAAAAAACACAAAAAAAGTTTTGAAAACTCTGCCTTTTTTCGTTACTCAACTGTAAAATTTTTTGGAACATTTTATTTTATGGGAAATTTAATTTACTTTATGAGTCTACATTAACCCAAAAGGGTATTTTTTTTCATTTAAAACAAAATTTTTCATTTTTAATTTTCGTGTTTTTTCTAACTTTGCAGGAATATTTTGAAGAGTGTAACAATATTCTACAAAGTTGAAGAGCAGACAACTGCAAAAGAAAATTATATACAAACATAAGTGCTTTGCTCGTTACCATTACGAGTTATGGCGTTTTTTCGATAAAAAGTTTGAAAAAGTTGGTTGTGTCGATCATGGCCGTTCATCGTCACCGCGAGAGACACGAACGTCCAAAAGAGAAACGCAAAAAGTAACTTTTTCAAACCATTTTTTTTTTGTAAAATCGCGATAACCCGTGATGGTTACAAGCAAACCCCTTTTGTTTATAAATTATTATTTTTTTTTGTAAATGCCTGTTCTATAACTTTTTTTGCAGAGTTAGAAAAAAGCACGAAATTTAAAATGAAAAATGTTGTTCAACAAGGTCATAAAATTTTCCTTTAAATGACATGTTCCGTAAAAGTTACAGTTGACTACCGAAAATAAGCAGAGTTTTTAAAACTTTTCTTGTGATTATTTCGATGGATATTAAGATTTTTCGGAAATTTGAGTACGCCAACAATTTGGGCGTTCAATGTTTCAAAAAAGTTCTTTTGACACCAAATTTCCATCTCATCACCTTTTGAGGCTGCAAATTATTGAAAACATGTTTTTTTTTGTTTTTTGTTTTTTTTTTTGTTTTTTGTTTTTTGTTTTTTGTTTTTTGTTTTTCGTTTTTTGTTTTTTGTTTTTTGTTTTTTGTTTTTTGTTTTTTGTTTTTTGTTTTTTGTTTTTTGTTTTTTGTTTTTTGTTTTTTGTTTTTTGTTTTTTGTTTTTTGTTTTTTGTTTTTTGTTTTTTGTTTTTTGTTTTTTGTTTTTTGTTTTTTGTTTTTTGTTTTTTGTTTTTTGTTTTTTGTTTTTTGTTTTTTGTTTTTTGTTTTTTGTTTTTTGTTTTTTGTTTTTTGTTTTTTGTTTTTTGTTTTTTGTTTTTTGTTTTTTGTTTTTTGTTTTTTGTTTTTTGTTTTTTGTTTTTTGTTTTTTGTTTTTTGTTTTTTGTTTTTTGTTTTTTGTTTTTTGTTTTTTGTTTTTTGTTTTTTGTTTTTTGTTTTTTGTTTTTTGTTTTTTGTTTTTTGTTTTTTGTTTTTTGTTTTTTGTTTTTTGTTTTTTGTTTTTTGTTTTTTGTTTTTTGTTTTTTGTTTTTTGTTTTTTGTTTTTTGTTTTTTGTTTTGAGTTCGATTTGCGATGCCTTTTCGTTGGGTCGCAAAATTTTTCGCGTCCGTCGCAGTGTGTTTTTCGTTTTTTTTCGCGTGCGTGTGTGCGTGTGAAGGTGCGGCTGGCTTTGACGTCCGATGACAGTCAGTTCGATTTGCGATGCCTTTTCGTCGGGTCGGTAAATTTTTCGCGTCCGTTGTCGATGTGCAACAACAACAAAACCCTATCATACCATTTCATCTCGATACATCGTAACTCGTCGTTCGCAAAGTTAATCAGTACCTCACTAAACATCAATCATTCAAAACTCGTGAAATCATCTCAAGTTAAAAATTACACTGTTTAACCCTTCAGTTTTAATTACAAATGATTTTGGTTCTATCTTTCCACAGCCGGCTGTCTAAGACTAGACCATTTCATTTAAAATTTAACAACAGATAAACGGGAAATGTCTCATCCGCAGCCTCCGATTGCTTGCCTTGAGAATAATACAAAACACCGTTCAACAAACACTATGATTTTGGGTCGCATCATCATCTTCTATGATGAATCCTGACCAAACACCCTATCCTACTAACAAGTTTTCAGGTTCCTGGCGCTCGTGGGGTGTAAGCACAGAGTAAATCAGCTGCCCTAGTAGCAACCTGCGCTAACTAACATTCCCGTCCCTTAAAATCGAGGTCTACAAACTGACATGGCGGGCGCCGTTGGTGGCCAATGACTGTTACCTATTCGCAACTGATCTAGCTTTAGCAATCATGGTGTTTTATCTTTTCAGCGCATTCATACATGCTGTTGATAAGGGAAACACCACTAGATCGTCGAAGCCTATAATCAGTAGTGCTGAAAGGATATTACGGTTCTGTTCAGCAACGGAGGGGCAACCATGGGTGATCTCTCATGCTCATGCTCATGCTCATGCTCATGCTTTTGTTTTTTGTTTTTTGTTTTTTGTTTTTTGTTTTTTGTTTTTTGTTTTTTGTTTTTTGTTTTTTGTTTTTTGTTTTTTGTTTTTTGTTTTTTGTTTTTTGTTTTTGTTTTTTGTTTTTTGTTTTTTGTTTTTTGTTTTTTGTTTTTTGTTTTTTGTTTTTTGTTTTTTGTTTTTTGTTTTTTGTTTTTTGTTTTTTGTTTTTTGTTTTTTGTTTTTTGTTTTTTGTTTTTTGTTTTTTTGTTTTTTGTTTTTTGTTTTTTGTTTTTTGTTTTTTGTTTTTTGTTTTTTGTTTTTTGTTTTTTGTTTTTTGTTTTTTGTTTTTTTTTTTGTTTTTTTTTTGTTTTTTGTTTTTTGTTTTTTGTTTTTTGTTTTTTGTTTTTTGTTTTTTGTTTTTTGTTTTTTGTTTTTTGTTTTTTGTTTTTTGTTTTTTGTTTTTTGTTTTTTGTTTTTTGTTTTTTGTTTTTTGTTTTTTGTTTTTTGTTTTTTGTTTTTTGTTTTTTGTTTTTTGTTTTTTGTTTTTTGTTTTTTGTTTTTTGTTTTTTGTTTTTTGTTTTTTGTTTTTTGTTTTTTGTTTTTTGTTTTTGTTTTTTGTTTTTTGTTTTTTGTTTTTTTGTTTTTTGTTTTTTGTTTTTTGTTTTTTGTTTTTTGTTTTTTGTTTTTTGTTTTTTGTTTTTTGTTTTTTGTTTTTTGTTTTTTGTTTTTGTTTTTTGTTTTTTGTTTTTTGTTTTTTGTTTTTTGTTTTTTGTTTTTTGTTTTTTGTTTTTTGTTTTTTGTTTTTTGTTTTTTGTTTTTTGTTTTTTGTTTTTTGTTTTTTGTTTTTTGTTTTTTGTTTTTTGTTTTTTGTTTTTTGTTTTTTGTTTTTTGTTTTTTGTTTTTTGTTTTTTGTTTTTTGTTTTTTGTTTTTTGTTTTTTGTTTTTTGTTTTTTGTTTTTTGTTTTTTGTTTTTTGTTTTTTGTTTTTTGTTTTTTGTTTTTTGTTTTTTGTTTTTTGTTTTTTGTTTTTTGTTTTTTTGTTTTTTGTTTTTTGTTTTTTGTTTTTTGTTTTTTGTTTTTTGTTTTTTGTTTTTTGTTTTTTGTTTTTTGTTTTTTGTTTTATGTTTTCGGTTTTTTGTTTTTTGTTTTTTGTTTTTTGTTTTTTGTTTTTTGTTTTTTGTTTTTTGTTTTTTGTTTTTTGTTTTTTGTTTTTTGTTTTTTGTTTTTTGTTTTTTGTTTTTTGTTTTTTGTTTTTTGTTTTTTGTTTTTTGTTTTTTGTTTTTTGTTTTTTGTTTTTTGTTTTTTGTTTTTTGTTTTTTGTTTTTTGTTTTTTGTTTTTTGTTTTTTGTTTTTTGTTTTTTGTTTTTTGTTTTTTGTTTTTTGTTTTTTGTTTTTTGTTTTTTGTTTTTTGTTTTTTGTTTTTTGTTTTTGTTTTTTGTTTTTTGTTTTTTGTTTTTTGTTTTTTGTTTTTTGTTTTTTGTTTTTTGTTTTTTGTTTTTTGTTTTTTGTTTTTTGTTTTTTGTTTTTTGTTTTTTGTTTTTTGTTTTTTGTTTTTTGTTTTTTGTTTTTTGTTTTTTGTTTTTTGTTTTTTGTTTTTTGTTTTTTGTTTTTTGTTTTTTGTTTTTTGTTTTTTGTTTTTTGTTTTTTGTTTTTTGTTTTTTGTTTTTTGTTTTTTGTTTTTTGTTTTTTGTTTTTTGTTTTTTGTTTTTTGTTTTTTGTTTTTTGTTTTTTGTTTTTTGTTTTTTGTTTTTTGTTTTTTGTTTTTTGTTTTTTGTTTTTTGTTTTTTGTTTTTTGTTTTTTGTTTTTTGTTTTTTGTTTTTTGTTTTTTGTTTTTTGTTTTTTGTTTTTTGTTTTTTGTTTTTTGTTTTTTGTTTTTTGTTTTTTGTTTTTTGTTTTTTGTTTTTTGTTTTTTGTTTTTTGTTTTTTGTTTTTTGTTTTTTGTTTTTTGTTTTTTGTTTTTTGTTTTTTGTTTTTTGTTTTTTGTTTTTTGTTTTTTGTTTTTTGTTTTTTGTTTTTTGTTTTTTGTTTTTTTGTTTTTTGTTTTTTGTTTTTTGTTTTTTGTTTTTTGTTTTTTGTTTTTTGTTTTTTGTTTTTTGTTTTTTGTTTTTTGTTTTTTGTTTTTTGTTTTTTGTTTTTTGTTTTTTGTTTTTTTTTGTTTTTTTGTTGTTACGTATCGTCGAAATATCAGCTCTCAGCAACTACAATTACCCCGCCTGAATATTCATGCCTCAAATACAACTGCTTTTCTCTCCAATTGAAACTCTCAGCGCCGAACATAGCCGAACACGTTTTCGTGTTTACACACTCGCGATTGACATTTTCCTTTTCTCTCTCATTCCCGCTTCCACGATCATCCTACCGCAACAGCGTTTAACCACAAAAGCCGCCACAAAACTAATTTTGCAAACGCAGTTTAACGGGACGTCATGCGTGGTCGGCTCCTAATCGCCATCTCGCGTTCTCTCATTGCAGTTTTCGGAGAGATTGAGAGACTCAGCGGTGAGAGCGCATAGTCGAGGAAAATGGGAGGAGTGATAGAGAATAACATCGCTGGGAATCACGAGACACAAGAGGAGAACTCACAAGCTATAGTGACGGCCGCTATAATCTCGGATGTTTTTGGTGCAGAGATAATCAATTGATAGCTTTTCTATCACTCATTTGCAACACTGCGTATCGTAATTCAACGTATTTTCCTTGAATTTTGGCTTGCTTCCATATGAGACTTATTTTCTTTAGCAATTTTTTGAACAAAACCAAAATCGTCTAAAATCTGGAACAATTTGTGGTCGTTTGTACCTTGAGCATCCCTAAACCTTACATTACATTGTGCAACAGGTTCGCCGTCGCGGTGCAGTGTGCAATTTAGTAGTGCCAGAGAGCATCCGCGCTTCGGGAGGCAAAATTCAATTAAAATTTCTTTAGAGCAGCACATTTGAGCCGGGAAAATTGCTTACAACCGCACCGCATACCACAGTCTGTAAACGTACACAGGACAGGCGACAGATTTGAGCAAACATCGATCAAGTTGCGGTTGATGAGTTGATTTCTGGGCGGTTGAAGTGGGATTGCATTGTTGATCAGGATTTACTAATTGCGTGAACTTCCTCTGAAATTGCACGTTTTAGCTTTCCTATTAGTTGATTGAAGATGCTGCATTGTCGCCTTCTGCATGGATCCAAAGAATGCTGCTCATTAATATCAATCCAGTGGTGATTCTGCACACGTTCGTTATTGTCCTGGGTTTGTGGTTTCAGGATGTACGGGAGCGCTTCTGCAGTCCGGACATGAAGGTGCAATAAATTACTGGACCCAGCTTCCCTTTGATTGCTCGGGGGTCATTGGATGTACGTAGAATTGTGTAATTCCAAAGGCTAACGTCAACCATGAAGAACAGTACCTAATATATTTGGAACGTAACACCAGCAATGGGTTTGTTGCAAGAAAGACATTGGACAGTTGAATGAGTAATGAATTGTTAATATGGTCTAAAGGCCTTGTTAGATGTTAGTTATTATGTAAAGCCTGAACTGAACGATAGTAGTTTCTCAATAAATCATCTCTGTTACGAACTCTTAATCAATTCTTGCAGCTTCCTACCCTACCCAAAGTTTTCCTCTTATGTCACCGACCCAATAATTTTCCGCAGTTGCCGCGCTGTCAATCATCATCGGTTCCCAGCCTCTGCAACTTTGAGTTGTTCTAGAAAGCCACATCCCACCGGGCAGGACACTGACCACAACAGCTCAGTGCCAACGACCAGGTTTGCTTGCATCAGCCCATTATGCTAATGAGAGCCCGCTAGGCAGAACCGTTTAAGGTGACATAACCTCACTCGGGAAGTTTATGAACCCTTCTTGGGCTGATTCACCTCGTGATTGTGGTAGAATAACGCTCTCAGTTTGAACTCAGAAATTCACGCTTCAAAAATAAGGTCGACTTTCATAACAAACCAGATCAAACCTTTCTAATCATTCTCGTTACTTTAAACTGCATTTTTTCGTCTTCAAGTTCAGCGACATTGGCAACTAACTAACAGCATGGCCAAGCCTTCCCAAAAACCCCTGCAGGCTGCAATTAAATTCCCAGTTTGGCAAGGTTGGCTGCCGGGCTATGGGTCGGTGGCTGTGGCAGCTAAGGCGCCAACGACGATGGCATTCTCGCCATGTACCTATAGCAATTACACCCAATTTTAGCTGCAACTTGTTTCGTGCGCTCCAAAGTGCTCGGTAGAACATCGGCACAGACAATAATATAGGAACTTTTGAAAATTATTTCGAAATAGTATTTTATTACAATTGTTCAAATTGGGTATTTTAAGCGAAACTTTCTTCAAACCTCGCAATACATAAAAGGGATGTAAATTAAAGAAAATTTTACCGTTTATCGCCGGCCGCTTTCCGAGGGTAAGAAAAGGTTTTGGAAGACGGCAAGTTTGGTGCTTCACTTTTTTGAGGGAACAAGGGAAATTCTGTCGATAAAATTTCATATTAAATTATATCGAAAGTATTTCAAAAGAAATCTTATCCTGTTGTTCAAGTTTAAGTTCCATTTAGTTACTTGGATTTTTGGACTTTTCAAAAGATTATTTTTTTAGACAGCCGGCTGTTAAAAGGTCCAATCGATTAAAAAAAATATCAATAGACTGCCGTAAGAATATTGAACAATTGTTGCTTCGAAACAAATTATATTTCAACTGATTTCATTCTTATCTCAAACTATTTTTTTTAAGTTCGATCTTGCAATAAATCTAGATTAAATTTTCAAAACAACCTATCCCTCATGGGTTTCCTATGCAGATAGGGCCTTTTGAAAATTTAATCGAGAAATCTTGTTTTCTTTGAAGTATCGTCAATTGGGGCGAATCGGGACACATGGGGCGAATTAGGACAGCTGTTTTAGAAATGTTTCAGCCTAATATGTTGATATTTTTTAATGGTTTCGGGTAGACCAGATTCAGACCAACAAAATGTGTAGATCTATTTCCAAATTTGAAGCTTTTAACTGCTCTAAAACGTGCTGTCCCTATTCAGACTGCAGTCCTGATTTGCCCCAGATGACGGTAATTCAAATATGATTAAAGCTCTTATTTACATCCCCTTAAATGTTGGAATTTCAACAAATCTGAGATAAATTTTAAGTTTAAAAATTTGTTAAATGTTTGATACATCTGTGTGTATTTTTGTATAAGCAATTGAGATGTTTTAAATAATTACTTCGTTGCAATATAGCTTAAAACAATTTGCATCTTGAGATCTGAAAGTTTTGTTTTTATAAATGAATTAAATACAACGTAAGCAATGCAAAAAGACCATCTTTAAATGAAAAAAAAAAACACTTTTCATGCACAAATACTTCAGCTAATTCTGAATGCGATTTTTGTCGGTATAAATTTATACGGATACTTTGGAAAATTTACTGCGTAACCCGAAAAAATGATTAACCTGTAATATATAACCCATCATGCCCCAACTCTTTAATCAGCTTAAGATACATAAATTTTAGTTTTGTCGAGAAATTTATTAACTTCTTTTTTCATTTTAATCATAATTTACAAAACCTTTATATAAATGGTTAGGCGCTTATACTTGCATCAAACCCTACGCAATGTACCACCCCCGGCCGAGTTAAAATGCGTAACCGGAAAAGAAGGTGAGCAGAGTGCGCTGACCACGGGGACGCGCTGTTTTGTTTTTGCATGCTCATTTTCATTTCTTTTGTGTCGCTGTTTGTGTGCTTGGGTGAGCGGTTATTATAATTAAATAATGGCATCATTAGTGCGCTGACCACGGGGACGCGCTGTCTTGTTTTTGCATGCTTATTTTAATTTCTTTTGTGTAGCTGTTTGTATGCTTGGGTGCGTGGTTATTATAAATAAGGTGAAGGGATTTTATTAAATGATCATTATATTGCATTATTATATTTAATTGATTATATAACCACACTATATTTTACACTTAACACATTATACAAAACACATGAGTAATTCTCGCTGAAAGTGGACCACTATTTACACAAGGTGCTCAAAAATCAAAAGCAATGTACTTTTCCAATAGCCCCCACCAAGTTATGAAAGAAACCATGTTTGGTTGGTTGAATTTGTCCTCACCTCGGCGCCACGAAGCTAAAACATTTTTTTTAATTGGTAATTTTTTGACTTAGGCGCGTCTACAAAATTGCTAATAACTTTGCAAAACTTCAACGAACCCTTGATGTTTAGGGGTGTTTTGGAAAGGAAATGAGCAGAGCTTTCGAATGCACTTGTCAGAAAAATACCGTTCCATACATTTTTTAGCCATAAAACAACAATGTATTTTTAAAAGTCATTTTTGAAGGCCGGCGCCCCGCTTTATCGAAAAACTGACAAATCCATTCGAAAGCTGAGACGATTTCACATAAAGGACCAATAAATCTAAGGTGTATGTTCCTCCTATCTTTTTTAATCTTATTTTGATTCTGAGAGCGCAGCGCTCCGTTCGTATTTCGGGCGCCCAAAATGTTGCATTAGCTTGCCCCAATTTAAGGTTTTGTCAAACAATATAGGTGCTCACTTTTTAAATGATAGTTTATTATCCAAGGATCAAGATGCACTATCGATAATTGACCAATATTTAAGGTTTTGGGTTCTGCCAGGCAATTTAATGTCGAAAAGTTGTTTTTGTTTACTTTTTTTGTTGTTAAATGCTTATTTACAATTGGGTGGACATTTTTACAGTAAAACTAATGAATGTAGCATGTAGGAAATTTCACCACGAACATTTTTCTCGAGGAGAAAACGTAATTTCGATACTCCAACGCAAAGATATTTGAGTTTTAGTGAGAAAAAAGTGCCAATTTTACAAATTTCCCAGAATTAACAAGCACGGCCTATTATTTACATGCGGCATATGTTTTGGAAGCCAAAGTATGGTTTCTTATAGTTATTTAGGTCGCTGAATTCGGATCTGCAATCAAATTTCAGATAAACAGTGAACAGTGATATTTGAGCCACGCCTAAATGTTATTTGCATGTAGTGAAAATGGTTGGGAGCGATTTTTCTATTCCTTGCAAAGTTATGGAAATCGTCATTAATTAATGACTGACGTATACAATCGTTCCACAAAATCATAAAAAAAATCCTTAAAAATCTAAAGTTTTCATTTATTTTTAAGTTTACATTGAAACCAGCCAAATCACAAAACGAGGTTTTCTGACATTCTCAAAACAATCAGAACTTGAAAAAAACATTCTCCATAAAAAAATCCGTGAGTAAAATATCAATTAAAGGTGAGCAAAAGATGAAATATGACCGAATTCACTAGCGATTAAAATTACAGCATATTACCGCAAATAACTTTTGGGTGTGGCTCGAAATTTCACTGTTTATCTGAAATTTGATTGCAGATCCGAACTCAGCTACCTAAATAACTGTAAGAAACCATACTTTGGCTTCCAAAACATATGCCGCATGTAAATAATAGGCCGTGCTTGTTAATTCTGGGAAATTTGTAAAATTGGCACTTTTTTCTCACTAAAACTCAAATATCTTTGCGTTGGAGTATCGAAATTACGTTTTCTCCTCGAGAAAAATGTTCGTGGTGAAATTTCCTACATGCTACATTCATTAGTTTTACTGTAAAAATGTCCACCCAATTGTAAATAAGCATTTAACAACAAAAAAAGTAAACAAAAACAACTTTTCGACATTAAATTGCCTGGCAGAACCCAAAACCTTAAATATTGGTCAATTATCGATAGTGCATCTTGATCCTTGGATAATAAACTATCATTTAAAAAGTGAGCACCTATATTGTTTGACAAAACCTTAAATTGGGGCAAGCTAATGCAACATTTTGGGCGCCCGAAATACGAACGGAGCGCTGCGCTCTCAGAATCAAAATTAGATTAAAAAAGATAGGAGGAACATACACCTTAGATTTATTGGTCCTTTATGTGAAATCGTCTCAGCTTTCGAATGGATTTGTCAGTTTTTCGATAAAGCGGGGCGCCGGCCTTCAAAAATGACTTTTAAAAATACATTGTTGTTTTATGGCTAAAAAATGTATGGAACGGTATTTTTCTGACAAGTGCATTCGAAAGCTCTGCTCATTTCCTTTCCAAAACACCCCTAAACATCAAGGGTTCGTTGAAGTTTTGCAAAGTTATTAGCAATTTTGTAGACGCGCCTAAGTCAAAAAATTACCAATTAAAAAAAATGTTTTAGCTTCGTGGCGCCGAGGTGAGGACAAATTCAACCAACCAAACATGGTTTCTTTCATAACTTGGTGGGGGCTATTGGAAAAGTACATTGCTTTTGATTTTTGAGCACCTTGTGTAAATAGTGGTCCACTTTCAGCGAGAATTACTCACATATGAAACTGTAAACTGGAGCGTTTGGTACGGTATGTCCACGCATCCTTCCTCCCCTGTAGATTCTGTGAAATGTGATCCGTTCTCAGAATCCTCTCTACGGTAAACACAACGTAGTAGGGCTGGCCGCTTTAATTTTTGCAATACATTTTCGGGTGTTCTCGGATGTACTGCAATTATTAATAATGACAAGAAAAGTGCTTGGGGTGTAATCTAATCACAAGACTTTCCAGCATGCTTTCATCGGACTGGCTGCGTTTGTGTTAGATTAGATTAGATTAGATTAGAAATTTATTAACTTCTTTTTTCATCGCAAAACATTAAACAATTTTTTTTCAACACTTTCAAAAATACATAGTTTTGATCATCTTGTATCATTAGGATGGTATCAAAGGATGGCATTTTGATCATCTCAAAATTTTCTTCAAAATTTTTGTTTGCCTTTTTAGGGGAATTATACCGAGTTTAAGCCTAATAAGCGGTCGTGTATGAATGATGCTGGATAATCTGGAGTGTTCCTTGAAATTTTCTAAAACCAAGTACACCAACGAGAAGAGCAACTTTTTGTGAAAATTTCTGTTTATTTTCACTTTTATTAAAAGTTAAGCTATTCATTTTACAAGCATTTAAAATAATATTTCTCAAGTGCATTCTAATCAGTCGCATGCATTGGGCCACGCCCATTTTCCTATTTTCAGCTTAGTTCTTTTTTTATTCCTGCGCTCTTTTGGATCTGCTTAGTGCTGCCAAAATGTATGAAATTGGTATTGGTGGCCGCCCTTTGTTCTTTATTTGCCTTCGCTTCTCGCTCGGTTTTCTTCAGCCTTCGATTGGAATGGGTAGTCAAAAATGAAACGCCAAAAGACTTGCCGGGTTTGTTTTTTTGATGGCGCTTGCTTATTATTTACATGTTTCGAGATTATTTTTTAAGTGAGTGACTAACTAATGTGCAAAAGAACATGTTGCCGGTAGTTGGAAGCAATTTTATATCTTAAGCGCTTGGAAATCGTTAGCGCAAGTGAAAAGATATTGATGGCGACTTTCGTTAAGCAGTTAACCTCTGATCTTTCGTGTGTATGTGTGTGCCACCAAAATGATGAGAAATGGTCTCGCAAAATAGAAATTATGATCAAAAGTGCATTAAGTTTGATATTTTTGGCCAGTAAATGGTAAAATTTGCGTGCTTACTCGAGGCAGTGCTGTTGCTGGTAAGTTTATAACCTAAATAGTATTTTTGGAGCTTTAATCGAGCATCAAACTCTCCATATGACGAAGATAGGTGTTTGATTAGAAAGGGTATATTTCCCCTATGCCTATTTAATTATTAAGGTTTGCTTTGGATTTTTTTCAATTTGTGCATGGATCTGCTATCTTTCCACAATAAAATCCAAGGACTTTTTTTTAACTTTTGATTGTTTTGAAGACGATTTTTTTTAGGATTGAGAATTTAGACCGTGGTCAACAATATGTAGATGATTTTTTTTTAATTATTTGACGGAAAACACATTCAAATTCTTAGAGCTCAATTTTCATACAAAAGTTTACGCCGAAAACTGATTGTACTCAAAATTTGAAGCATTTAAAAAAAATCCAGAGATATTAACAGTTTCGTGTATTACTTCTCCTTTTTAAAGCTTTTTTCTATTTTTTTCTGAATAATATTCATCGGGGGAAAAAAAAGTGTAATATTACGTCAAGAACTATAGAATTTTCATCAGGTTCACATCTTTAACATTTTTAGGTCAAATTACTCAAAAAAAAAGAGATAATATTTAACCAACCTAATTTTCAACTTTCAAACATCCCACCTCGTTCTCGCCCGAAAGGTCGACCAGTCGAAACGCATTTACGCTTGTGTAAAACTGCTCGTGAAGTTCCGGCTTATGGTCATAAAACTTCAATAACTATTGATACATTTCTCTAGTTTAGGTAAATCATAGACTTGGATTTAATACTGTGAACCCTTTTTATGTTTTCAATAATTTAAAGCCAATATGTTTGTTTTTATTAAATAGTTTTAGGTACGTTTGAACCTTATTATTCCTGTTTTTTTTTTAATTTATCAATTTTCATTATTTTGATGCTAGTAAAAAAACGAAATTGCAATTTGTATGATTTATGTATTTGTGAAAAAGGCTTTGTTTTACTTCTAGATGGATTCAGTCAGGTTTTCAAAATATTTTTTTTATAAAGGATGCACTGATAATTGTAAAGTTATTTTAGAGTACATTTTTTTAATCCGCGAGTAATCTCTATCTCTATCTTTACCTATGCCATTGCTTAAGTCATCAATACGATGAGATATGGTACAGATTTTTCATCACTTAACAAAATTATCGTATTGTTTGGAGATTTGTTTCAACTGAAAACCTTTTTTGATCATCGAGAAATTACCCACAATATTTTTAAGCCAAATCCTAATTTCAGAAAATAATTATTGTACTAAATCGACGGAAATATCTAAGTTATCAATTAATGTTGGACATGATTTAAATATCAGACCATTCTGGCTGTCTGTGACTCTGGATGGCTAAGGGATTAGTTTAAATGCAATTGTGCAAAACTAGAGCTCATCGTCCTTCCTTCCCCACCACTTCACTAAACCACGCCAACGACCGTGGAACAAGTGTTGAGCCTCGCAGGACCCGTCGGGTGGTGGAAGCTCGAGTAGCATAACTATTTCGACCTGCTGGGAATTGCAACGTGGATGTTTACCGGAGAGTTTGGTGGTTCTGGGCTCGGGTTCACAACCGGGGCAAGTGTAGCGCTTAATTTGTTCAACTTGTCGAGTTTAGTTGTACTTTTTTTGGGGGATTTTATTTTCATGGGAAAAGTTGAATCGTTAGTGGGCGTTGAGTGGGTAGTTGGAATTTATGCAGGGTTTGCCTAAGGTGTTATTGAATTAAAAAACTTTGCCAAAGTTTGCTCATTATGGCAGAATTTGTTCTCAGCTTTTTTAATCGTTTTTGGCTGAAAATATAGTAAAGCATTTTTTGTATGTTTGAAAAATCAACTCAACAACCATTCAAAAGCCACTTTTTACCAAACGTACAAACTTTCATGCATCACCTTTACGCAGAATCGCACTATATATTTTCATTAATGTTTCCTGAGCTGCCGCTGTCTGTAGTCCACGTAGCTGCTTTCTGGAGTCCTTTTTAGACTCAACCTAAATAAAACAGCTAGAATGGTGGCTGTGTCTCCCAGGTCTGAGGGTGAGCAAAAATAAAGAATAATGGCGAGGAATGAAAGTGATGTCCTAACCAAGATAAACGACGCTCGCTGGACTATTTTCGCGATAAGAATTTTAATTACCGCACTGTTCAAGTGTTGGTGGGCGGGAAAGTGGCGAGTGTTTTAGCTCGAATTTTTTCAGAGCTAATCTGTGTTGGTTGGAGGGACATTACCGTGAAGATTTTATGTTTAGCAGGCTGCTCTAAACATTTACAAAATGTAAAATGTCAAAAAAAAAATAATTTTGAACGATCCTGGAAGATGAAACAGGATCCGATTAGATAATTACATTTGCATATATTCGAATAATTATAGCATAGCGCAATACTTCACGAGTCATCATTTATTGAGGGCTGGAAAGAGAAGAAGAGAGAGAGGTTTTGGGAAGGTGAGGTTGAAAATTGTTAGATGTTATTTGCATACCCTAATTAGGTGATATGTGATGATGGCGGGAGAATGTGTTTTACGTTTCTAAAACTGAGAGCAAAATTTCCATCAAATTATGGTAATTGAAAGTGAGCGACTTTGTTTATAGTGAATTATTTTGTGATACGTATTGCAGTGCATTCAATTAGAATATTGCTCTATTGAAAATTTGATATAACAATTGAAATCTTTTAAACATTTTCAATCATTTGATATCAATAATGAATCAATTTCAAATAAAAATATAAAAAACTTCAACTTCAAATAATTTTATAAAAAGTGTTGAGTATTATATATTCTAAAAAAAAATGCTAGTGGCAATTCCAGCTCCAAATAAAAAAAATCAGTTACTTTTTATCGACCCTCTTCGATTTCAACGAAACTTTTGAAATGGCTTATTTTGAATCATTTTTGTGTTAATGGGGCCAGTTGCACTCGAATTTTTTTTGAGATGTCGTAAGTTATTTTACAATTTTATTAATTTGTAATTTAAATATTGCTGTGTCTCAAAGCCGTTGCATCGTATCAGAAAGTAATAAAAGACAAACTTGTAGGAAATTTGAAGGCTTTCTGATAAATACACTAAATTCTTGTGCTTTCCAAAAAATAATATTTTTAGACTGAAAAATCAAGTCTTTCATTCATCAAAAAATCAAAAAACATAAAATTTTCTATTTTTTCCAAAATTCGTTGTTTTTGTGAAAATTTGAGTGCTTAAAAAATACAATGGATATCTTCGAGAAATTTCCGATAGTTTGATGTCCATCTTACTAAAAAAAAAAAATAAATAAACACCCCCTTCCCTACCACTTCAAATTTACTCCAAAAAAATCAGGGATTAAACAATATTTGTTACTTAAACTTTAGATTTTCATGGAAAAAGTACTGTATTTAAAAAAAACATTATATAACGATAATTTGCTGTAATTTTATTTAAAAAATGCACTCAAATGCTTTTTGAGACCACTGATCGAAAAAAGATCACAGACAAGAGGAGTAAAAATATATTCAAAAATTCATAATATAAAAAAAATGCCAAAGAATAGAGACAAAAACTTTAAATACAATTTGTACTAGCCTTTGGGAAAACGTTATCATGATTATGATAATCACAAACAAAAGTTGTAGGTATTGTTGAGGACTATTGAGAATAAAATAGGTACACGGAAAAAAATGCCGATCTTTTTATTAACATTTTTTAAACAAAAACTCAATTTCCCAAAATATTTTTTGATTTTCGAGATTTTTTGATATGTTTTAGGAGGCAAAAACACGCAACTTTTGAGCTTTTGAGAAGTATGGTCAAAAAATCTGCCACCGAGTTATAAATTTTTGAAAAAATAGTGATTTTTGGAAAAAATCTAAATTTTATAACAAAAAATAATTTGACCTCAACCTTTTATGTTAAATTGAATTTGCAATCGAAAAGCACTTCACAGATTTTTTGATTAAGGGCTCCGTTTTCAAGATATAGCCATTGAAAGTTTGATTTCATCGAAATATTTGCAGTTTTTAAAATTTTTTTAATACTGTGACCATGAGTGAAAATTTGCTATGATATTGAATATTTGGCCCTTTTAAAAATGTTAGTCTTGATTCAAAACATTTTGAAAATATTATTTTCGAAAAGATCGGGCAATTTCACGAATGTTTCATGTTTTAACATTGAAAATCTGATCATTAGTTGCTGAGATATCGACATTTACAATATTATGGGTTGTTTGGGTGAGACTTAGAAAACATCAATTTCCAATTTTCAATGTCTCTTAGACAATTTCATAGCAAATTTTCTGAACCTTTCGAAAAAAATATTTTTTGAAATGTCACTCATGGTCACTATTTTTTAAAAATTGAAAAACGGCATATATTTCGTTAAATCAAGCTTTCGGTGGCTTTATCTTGAAAACGGAGCCCTTAATCACAAAATCTTTAGAGTACTTTTCGATTGCTAATTCAATTTTACATAAAAAATAAGGTCATTTTTTTGGTATAAAATTTCGATTATTTCCAAAAATAACTATTTTTTCAAAAATGTATAACTCGGCGAAAATCAAAAAAATATGTATTTTGGGAATTGAGTTTTTGTGAAAAAAATGTTAATAAAAAAGTCGGCAATTTTTTTATTCCGCGTACCTATTTTTTTTCTCAATAGTCCTCAACAATACCTAAAACTTTGCCGAAGACACCAAATTGATCAGAAAATTCACTCAAAAGTTACAGCTGTTTATAAATTTACGTACCATTTTTGTATGGACAGTTGCCAAAATTGTATGGAGACTTGTATGGGTGAACCATGACAAAAAATAGCTTATTTGGTCATAGGGAAGGCCCCCACAGAGTTTGAGCCAAATCAAAAAGCACAAAAAATAAAAATATTCGAAATCGGCCAATTTCGTAGAGAATTGCTCAGATACACATTTTGACAGAACTATTTTGCTACTGATCATGTTTTATGTTACATTTTCACATAATCCAAAGTCAGTTTTCTTTTCATCAATGCCATACTGCCATTTTGAAACATTCTTGTTTTCGATATTGAATGCCGTTTGCCATTGAGCAACTTATTTTCTAATTATTTAAAAATTGATAATGACAAAATATTTGGTTGAAAATAACATACAGAAATTTTGAAAATTGAAGTAAGAATAGAAAGTGGCATGCAAGATTTTAATGGTATTGAGTATAAATTTTGTAAAAAATATTAGTCTCGGACTCAACATTCGTAACAAATAAAGCCTCTCCGGAAAGATGATATCATTTCAATAGAATTAATTTCCGTTAAGTAACTGTTTTGTACTACTGACATTAATACATGAATTCAGAATAAGATGAGACTTTAAAAGTAATAAGAAACTGTCCATTAAAAATAAATAAAATAATAATCTGTCATGAAAAATTCACGTGACAGTCTCCATCGTGACCTGAAAACCTATCAATTTTAAGTGCCATCTCCACACTCTTGAAACGTCTCTTTCTAATAAATCAATCACCAAAAACCAGTCGCACACCCTGACCCTGATGGCAAAAAATCTCGACCCCCTGCTACTGATCGGGGCTATCGTCACACGGAGGCCTGGACGTCACACATGGCATGTGACTCACCCTGGAGGAGGTCCACACAACATTCCACAGAGCGCGTGATCATCCGCGAGGTTTGTTTTGAACTTTGAATCCCCCACCCTCAACAAGAAGATGAAGCAGAATAAGTTGAGAAATCCACGCCACAGTCATGTGACTTGATCACGCTTACTCAGCGAGCTTTGGGGCATCAGTGAATCCCCAGCTCGAGCTGGAGGACCTGTTTTGAAGCGAACTGTGAGAGTTGGGAACTACTTGTGGCTTGGGTGTTCTGGTCCTTTCCAGCTGCAAGAGAAAACAAGTTTTGGTGCGTCTTCGATGTTTCTTCGGCCGCTATCATTACCATACGTCTTGCTGACCTGCTCTTGCTGCCATTCTTGAACGTTCTTGTATTCAAGTTCATTCTGGGGTTTCTGTCAACATGACGTTTCAATTTTACTTTTTTTTTCATATATTAATAAGTTAATTTTTTTTCAAAATTGGATTTAATTTTAAATTGATTAACAAAAAGTCACTGATCTTAAAATGTTAACCGAATTAAAATTAAATCGCAAATATTGCTTAGTCACAGTAAAAAAATATCTTCATATTAAAAAAATGTTGGTTTTTTTCTAATTTTTTTTAGAATCACCCTACTCTATGCGCTTACCTGATCTCGTTATGGGACAACACCACCACAGTTTAGTTTATTTTTATAAAGAAATTGTTGCTGCATTGTACTTGCGTAAAATAAATCGTACTTGAAACCAGTTCCACCAGTCTGGACTCTAGGGTCTGGGGAATTCTTCAAAAAGTAGTTGTCCCGAAGGCATGGAAAGTGCTGGAGTAACCTGAACTTGAAAAACATCAGCACGAACACACAAATACAATTACATTAAATTATGTTGTCCAGCTAAGTTTTATTTTAATAAAATGTAAGATTTATGCACCATTGAATTGGTATGAGACAATGTACTTCTGAGCTATAATTGAAAATATTGGTTTAGCTTTTGATAATGCGCTTTCAAAAAAAAAAATGTACCGACTTTTCATGAGTTCCTCAAACAAGAAACAGAGCAAATCGCTAGATTTTATCAATTGTTGGTGAACAATTTCGTATATTTTTCCTAACTGACATTTTTCCGTGTAATTTGACTTTTAAATTCTCCAACATTTCTTGCAACTGATTATACAAAATATACAAACAAATCTTTTGAAATAATAAAAGTTTTGCATGTTTTAGACAGCAATTCTCTACAAAATCGAACGATTTCGTGCATTTAGTTGTACAACAGAAAAAAAAGTGCGCTTTTTCCAATGCCCAGAAGTTGTAGAACAAGTTGTGCTAACGAGGCCGATTGGTTTTACAACCAGTTCGGAATTACTTTTGTCTTACAAAGCGTGTTGCTTGGGGATTAGGATGGTACACATTTTATTTAAAGTCAAAGAAAAATAATCAGAAGTTTTTAAATTCTCATCATTGATCATTTCAATTTATTTTTGGAAAATTTTCCAACTGGTAAGGTTATTCTCATGATTATTATTTTAATAACATGTGCTAGGGTAGGCCACTCAAGGTCCATTCACCAGTTTTGAAAAAAAGTTTTTTTCAATAGTGTTTAAAAAATAGTTACTTTAAAAATTCTAAGTTTGAATTCCGGGGTAACTTTGATAGCCATATTTATTCTTGTTAAAATCAGATTTAAGGTGTTCAAACTTTATTTTTACGTCAAATTCTCCATCTTTAAGGTTGTTTATATAGTTTTTTCAAGGAAAAAATCAATGTTTATGATTATTTTTCTGAGTTAGTAAGCTTTCTAACAAAACACATATAATTTTTTGTTAATTTTTTTTAAAGGTCTGAATTTAGCATGAAATTCGTTAAAAATAGTTTTGTTTATAAAATTATCGATTATTACTGCATTTTAAACTGATTTCGAAGCACGAATCAAAAGTTTTCACATTTTATATGAAATTTTTTAAACTGAAAATGCCTAAAAGTATGAATCCTATCAAAGTTACCCCGGCTATCAATGTCACCCCGTTTTACGGTACCTTGTTAAACCTTGAAAAGAAATTAAACATTTGTGAAATATTCTGATCCCTTCAAATTTTTCATCAATTGAAATGCTGTTCCCCTATTTGGTAAAAAAAAACCCGGCTACCCGAGCAGACGGAAATAACATTGGAATAACATTTTTTGAAATTCGAAAATACTAGGCCAATAACATTTTATGTTATTTATAACATGTTTTGTTATCTGCCGTTATGATTTTTTTTTGTTATTGGATTGTTATTGTAATAACAGACTAATAACATTTTCAGTTATTCTTCGAACAAATCTTTGTTATTATTTTTTGTTATTTTAACAACTAATCCGATCATCCCAATAACAGTTGGAGGTATTCTTCCATAACAAAAAATGTTATTCCAAAGTTGTTTTGGGTTTCAACCAATATCAGACCAATAACAAATTTTGTTATGATAACATAAACTGTTATTAAACTCTTATGCAAAAATGGATTTTTCTAGAAGAATCCATAACACTTTTTGTTATTTTAACAGTATTTGTTATTGAAATGGCATGAATTTTGTTAGTACCATCTATTTTTTTTATCTGCCCGGGTAAACTCAATTTTACTCATGGCGTAGAATTAGAAAGATATAACACAAATAATTCCTTCAAAAGCTCACAAAAATGTATAGTTTTCTTTCATTCCATGAAATTTTTTTTTTTTTTGTTACTTTTTTTGAAATCATTTCAAAGACATTAATGCCATTGAAAATTAAAAAAATTTATGCTGAAAAAATATATTTTTTATAGAAAATCCCGGAAACTCCTAGTAAACTATTTCCCGGAAAAGGAGTTGGATGCCTTATTCTATGCATGATTTAGTTTAGTTCTTGATTTTAAACTGATTTTGTTTTTTTTTTCAGAATTTTGATTATTTTATTTTAAGTTACTTTTTATGAAAGTAATAAATGTTGCAATCGAAAAGTTGTTTCCTGTTTTCTTTTCTTTTATCCACTGTATCTCAGCAATCAGAATTCCAAGTTTGAATGTTTCTTAGACAACTTCATTAAAAAAAATCAGAATTCTTTGAAATAAAAAATTTAGAACACTTTTTTAAAAATCGATAAACTGTTTTTATAGTTCAAATCAATCTTGAGTGGCTATATCGTGGAAAGACGCATTTTTGGAAGATTTCTGTAAAATACCTATGGGTAATTCTCTACCAACTCACACGAAATCGGGAAAAGTTGCCCCGACCCCTCTTCGATTTGCGTGAAACTTTGTCCTAAGGGGTAACTTTTGTCCCTGATCACGAATCCGAGGTCCGTTTTTTGATATCTCGTGACGGAGGTGCGGTACGACCCCTTCCATTTTTGAACATGCGAAAAAAGAGGTATTTTTCAATAATTTGCAGCCTGAAACGGTGATGAGATAGAAATTTGGTGTCAAAGGGACTTTTATGTAAAATTAGACGCCCGATTTGATGGCGTACTCAGAATTCCGAAAAAACGTATTTTTCATCGAAAAAAACACTAAAAAAGTTTTAAAAATCCTCCCATTTTCCGTTACTCGACTGTAAAAAATTTTGGAACATGTCATTTAATGGGAAATTTAATGTACTTTTCGAATCTACATTGTCCCAGAAGGGTCATTTTTTCATTTAGAACAAAATTTTTCATTTTAAAATTTCGTGTTTTTTCTAACTTTGCAGGGTTATTTTTTAGAGTGTAACAATGTTCTACAAAGTTGTAGAGCAGACAATTACAAAAATTTTGATATATAGACATAAGGGGTTTGCTTATAAACATCACAAGTTATCGCGATTTTACGAAAAAAAGTTTTGAAAAAGTTACTTTTTGCGTTTCTCTTTGTTTCGTCGTCCGTGTCTGTCGCGGGTGACCATGAACGGCCATGATCGATGACGACCAACTTTTTCAAAACTTTTTTTCGTGAAATCGCGATAACTCGTGATGTTTATAAGCAAACCCTTTATGTCTATATATCAAAATTTTTGTAATTGTCTGCTCTACAACTTTGTAGAACATTGTTACACTCTAAAAAATAACCCTGCAAAGTTAGAAAAAACACGAAATTTTAAAATGAAAAATTTTGTTCTAAATGAAAAAATGACCCTTCTGGGACAATGTAGATTCGAAAAGTACATTAAATTTCCCATTAAATGACATGTTTCAAAATTTTTTACAGTCGAGTAACGGAAAATGGGAGAATTTTTAAAACTTTTTTAGTGTTTTTTTCGATGAAAAATACGTTTTTTCGGAATTCTGAGTACGCCATCAAATCGGGCGTCTAATTTTACATAAAAGTCCCTTTGACACCAAATTTCTATCTCATCACCGTTTCAGGCTGCAAATTATTGAAAAACACCTCTTTTTTCGCATGTTCAAAAATGGAAGGGGTCGTACCGCACCTCCGTCACGAGATATCAAAAAACGGACCTCGGATTCGTGATCAGGGACAAAAGTTACCCCTTAGGACAAAGTTTCACGCAAATCGAAGAGGGGTCGGGGCAACTGCTGTGTGAGTTGGCGGAGAATTACCCCTATATATATTTATACAGCAATTCCCCACGAAAACAGCATGATTCAAAAACAAAGTTCTCAGATCGGGTTAAAAAATTTTCTGGGGGTTCCTTGGCCGAAATAATTAGACCCGTATTTTTTTGTTTGGCCATTAGGGTGACCGACGTCGTGTTAGGGTGGTCTGAAAAATGGCAATTTTCGTCGATTTTCGCAAAAGCCACTTTTTTCAAAAAATAATATCTCCACGCCATTTCATCCGATGCTAGCTGTCTTAGGCGCAAAAGAGAGGTGATTAGTTTGGCTATTTGAGAAAAATAGTAAGAAGTTTCAAAAATTTAGCTTAACATTTGAAAAGGTCGTATGAAAACTTAAATTGCTGTTTTGAAGGTCTCGGGACCCAAGAGCCTTTGTCTGAAAATATTTGTATCAGATTCCTCGGAAAATTTTACATAATATATCAGAAATTGGTGAAGTTATGTTTTCAATACTCTGAGATACGATTATTTGAAAATAAAAAATGGGTTTTTCGACGCGCCACGCGCAAAAAAAAAGTGACGAAAACGGGAAAAATCGACTTTTTTCACTAAAACTTCGATAACTTCAAAATTTCAGCGATGACCTATACATGTCAGGGTACCAAATTTTTTGTAATTGAAATACGCAAATTGCTATATATCTATTGCATATTTTATTTTAAATTGAAACCACTGTCAAAAAATTAAGCCAAAATTCTATTTTTTTCAAAAAAGTAAAAATCAAAGTACAGATTTTGGGAAATTGATTTTCCGTGAAAAAAAAATGTTTTGAGTGTCTATTTTGATTTCGAAGACCCCAAATTGGCTAGTAAAATTCCTTTAAAAGATACAGCTTTCGAATATTTAAGTATTATTTTATATTAGATAGCAAAACGTTTCAGGAGTTCTGCAAGAGCTCTTCAAGACAGCTACAGCACAGTAGTTGAACCGTGGCAGGATCAAACTATCTCCAAACCTTCTGCAAGAGTTTGGAAGAGTATTTGAAGATACTTTTGTTCTCCCGTGGTCCTAACTGCTACGCTGTAGCTGTCTTGAAGTGCTCTTGTAGAACTCTTTAAACTTTTCGCTAATTGGGTTAACCAATGACAAAAAAACGGATTCTATGGTCATAGAGAAGGCCCCCAAAAAGTTTGAGCCAAATGAAAAAATACAAAAAAAACCATGAATTCAACCGATTTCATAGAGAGTTTGATTTAATTGCTCTTGTTTGATATGACCGAAAATCGGACATGTCAAACACGAAGAGTACTACCGCAAAAACCTTATGCCACTTTGTGATCTATTTTAGTACCTCACAAAGCAAACCTGTCTCAATTCAAAAAATCCAAATTAATTCGTGTTGTCTTTCGGGTTCCGCCTTTGCGTCACGCCACCACCGCCACCACGTTTCCGAATTTCAAATTCCCCGTGACAAAGCACGTGTTTACTCGAAAACGGCGCTGCCCGTTAGAAGTCGGTGTTGTCCGTTGTCATTCGTAAGTCTGTGTTTGATGTTTGACTCAAAATTAGACCTGTACGAAAATCTACAATCTTAAGTTGTGGATGTTCTGCTGTGAAGACGACAATGACCCGGCTTAGCCTTGAGTTGAAGCACGTGGGGAAGTTTTTTTTGGGGGATGAAAGCTCTGGATGTCATTAATCTTTGGAAATTTCTCCGGAAAACATTAATCAATCATTCTCAGGAATCGGGATACATGTTGTACTACGTCACGATATTTAGTGGATATTCTAATGGAGATTTACACTGCGAATTTTACAGTCAACTAAGATAAACAAAGGAAAATAAATCTGACATTCGGCAAAATAATAAAAATTCAGTAAGTAAAATCTGATAATTTATTGAGCATCAAAAGAAACAAAAGAAGAAAAAAACATTTGAAAAACTTTCGAAAAAAAAACTCGTGCTAAAGTGAGTGATGTTTGCTTGCGGAAAATTAAGTGGTGAAAAAGATAATAAATTAGCGAAAATTGTGTTTTTCCACCGCCGGTGGTGCCGACTGCTTGTGAGTTGTTTATGTTGAAGGAGAAAAGCGGACGATGAAAAAAAAAAAACCAGGAAAAATCGAGAGACGGTCAACTTTTTTGTCGGTTTGCACCTCTTGACACCTGAGTTCGCTTGAATGAACCAGGTCTACGCGAGAAAACTTTGAGTGATTAAGGGTGCACAGCAACGAGGGAAGTTGTTGTCTTCTTATACCAAAATTGTCAAACTTACGGACCCAATCCTGCAACTACGGGATTGTAAAATTAATGAAACTTTGCTGTAAATTCCTTGGTGGACAGTACTTTAGGGGATGAATATAAAAATATTTCGATAGTACCCGTAGTTTTGAAAATACTAAAATGTCTGTAACAAAAATCAGGGTGCAAAAGCTCTGGTTGATGTGCACCGTTAATGGGCTGCGAAAGAGGCGAAAAGTGTGTGTGAGTGTGTGTGTATGATTGAGTCATCAGTAGTACGCGTAATATTAGTTCTGTTTTTGTGTAAACTTTTTTTTTGTAATAATGATAGCGATTATTCAAGCTGCTAACGATCAGAGTATTCAGGGTTGGATGACACGGGACTGTTAATCACTTTGGATGTGGATAAGTTAAACTTTTTTCTCTCATCATGAAGCCAACCATTTTTTATCACTTTGCGTTAGCAATAAGAACAATTTCCTGACATTTTAAACAAAGATCAAAGATAAATTTTTCCACTTTTTTCAGTAGGGCATAAAACCTTGCTTATTTTATCCCAAGCTTACAACCCATTTAAAAAAGTGACTACGGATTATTTATTGATTTGTGGTTGAGTTAACTGTTTGGTATGAATGTGTGTTAAAGCTGACGTTTTAAAAATATTTAAAATTCAGTATCTTGAGACATATTTCCCAAATGCTGTCTTCGTGTTGCAAGTTAGAAATTCTCTTTGGAAATATATACTCAAATCCGTATCATCGGTAAAGTTGTACAGAACGCTTTTTGGAGCCGACCACGCATGACTTTCCGTTAAACTGCGTTTGCGAAATTGGTTTTGTGACGGCTTTTGTGGTTAAACGTTGTTGCGGTAGGATGATCGTGGAAGCGGGAATGAGAGAGAAAGGGAAAATGTCAATCGCGAGTGTGTAAACACGAAAACGTGTTCGGCTGTGTTCGGCGCTGAGAGTTTCGATAAGGTGAGAAGAGCAGTGGTATTTGAGGCATGAATATTCAGGCGGGATAAATGTAGTTGCTGAGAGCTGATATTTTGATATTTTAACAACCCTGCTCTACGCAAAATAAAAAAAAACTCGATTTTGACGAACCTCCATATATTTTTCGTTTTTGATTTTTTGACGTTAATCATGCTTTCCGTCTGATGGGGAAGAAAAGTAAGTATGCAAGTGTAGTATAGTATATGACAGATAATTTTATGCTGGAATTCCCTGGAAATTTAAAATTTATCGAAAATTGTTCTGATCCTGGCTCTGGTCAATATTTTGCTACAAAATTGAAAAGAATAACAACCATCTAGGTCAATATAAGTGTGAGGATCAATTAATGCCATGACACAAGTATAAGCTGTCTAGAAAATCGCACCAAATATAAAAAAAATAATCATTAGTGGGTAATTCTCTACAAACTCACACGAAATCGGGAAAAGTTGCCCCGACCCCTCTTCGATTTGCGTGAAACTTTGTCCTAAGGGGTAACTTTTGTCCCTGATCACGAAATCCGTTTTTTGATATCTCGTGACGGAGGGGTGGTACGACCCCTTCCATTTTTGAACATGCGAAAAAGAGGTGTTTTTCAATAATTTGCAGCCAGAAACGGTGATGAGATAGAAATTTGGTGTCAAAGGGACTTTTATGTAAAATTAGACGCCCGATTTGATGGCGTACTCAGAATTCCGAAAAAACGTATTTTTCATCGAAAAAAACACTAAAAAAGTTTTAAAAATTCTCCCATTTTCCGTTACTCGACTGTAAAAAATTTTGGAACATGTCATTTTATGGGAAATTTAATGTACTTTTCGAATCTACATTGTCCCAGAAGGGTCATTTTTTCATTTAGAACAAAATTTTTCATTTTAAAATTTCGTGTTTTTTCTAACTTTGCTGGGTTATTTTTTAGAGTGTAACAATGTTCTACAAAGTTGTAGAGCAGACAATTACAAAAATTTTGATATATAGACATAAGGGGTTTGCTTATAAACATCATGAGTTATCGCGATTTTACGAAAAAAAGTTTTGAAAAAGTTGGTCGTCATCGATCATGGCCGTTCATGGTCACCCGCGACAGACACGGACGACGAAACAAAGAGAAACGCAAAAAGTAACATTTTCAAAACTTTTTTTCGTAAAATCGCGATAACTCGTGATGTTTAAAAGCAAACCCCTTATGTCTGTATATCAATTTTTTTGTAATTGTCTGCTCTACAACTTTGTAGATAATTGTTGCACTCTAAAAAATGACCCTGCAAAGTTAGAAAAAACACGAAATTTTAAAACGAACAATTTTGTTCTAAATGAAAAAATGACCCTTCTGGGTCAATGTAGATTCGAAAAGAACATTAAATTTCCCATAAAATGACATGTTCCAACATTTTTTACAGTCGAGTAACGAAAAATGGGAGAATTTTTAAAACTTTTTTTGTGTTTTTTTCGATGAAAAATACGTTTTTTTTCGGAATTCTGAGTACGCCATCAAATCGGGCGTCTAATTTTACATAAAAGTCCCTTTGACACTAAATTTCTATCTCATCACCGTTTCAGGCTGCAAATTATTGAAAAACACCTCTTTTTTCGCATGTTCAAAAATGAAAGGGGTCGTACCGCCCCTCCGTCACGAGATATCAAAAAACGGACCTCAGATTCGTGATCAGGGACAAAAGTTACCCCTTAGGACAAAGTTTCACGCAAATCGAAGAGGGGTCGGGGCAACTGCTGTGTGAGTTGGCGGAGAATTACCCATGTACTTTTCGAATCTACATTGACCCAGAAGGGTCATTTTTTCATTTAGAACAAAATTTTTCATTTTAAAATTTCGTGTTTTTTCTAACTTTGCTGGGTTATTTTTTAGAGTGTAACAATGTTCTACAAAGTTGTAGAGCAGACAATTACAAAAATTTTGATATATAGACATAAGGGGTTTGCTTATAAACATCATGAGTTATCGCGATTTTACGAAAAAAAGTTTTGAAAAAGTTGGTCGTCATCGATCATGGCCGTTCATGGTCAACCGCGACAGACACGGACGACGAAACAAAGAGAAACGCAAAAAGTAACTTTTTCAAAACTTTTTTTTTCGTAAAATCGCGATAACTCGTGATGTTTATTAGCAAACCCCTTATGTCTATATATCAAATTTTTTGGAATTGTCTGCTCTACAACTTTATAGAACATTGTTCCACTCTAAAAAATAACCCAGCAAAGTTAGAAAAAACACGAAATTTTAAAATGAAAAATTTTGTTCTAAATGAAAAAATAAAAAAAAACTGGTATGTTCAAAAAGATCAATAGATTGAGTTGAGTAAAATAGTAGCTGATTTTTTTTTGTGTGCCGAAAAATTAAGAAAATGTATGCTTCTGCTTGAATTTCGGGAATTTTCGAGAAAATTACGGGAAATTAGACGCTCTAGATCATCGTTCTTTTTTTGGCACCGCCCTCTTTTATGAAGATTTAAAAAAAAAACATCTTTTAATCGTAACTTTTCAACTATTAGACCAAAAGACTATCTTTTTGTTGCATTTTATAGAATGTTGCCCAAAAAATTCATTGTAAATTATATAGCAACCCTCACATGCCTGCCAATATTGTTTTTTTTGCAGTTTAAAAACGGGATTTTGTGACCCATTCGCTAACTTTATATTTTTTTTATTTGATCGTGTTCTCCGGACTATTCTTATGAAAACCATTGAATATCTCAACATAAACTAAACCATTGCCAAGAAACAGCCCTCCAAAAATAAAAACTTTGAATTTACTGTTCAAAAATAAGCACGTGGTCTATTGGCCTATGCTTGCGCTCCAGGTTTACTTTCAGGAGTTTGAAAATTATTTCTGTGAGTTTTTCCACTCTTTCAAACAAGAGCAGTCTAAAATTTAAGCACGTTGTTACAATATTATATTGTTTCAAGCTAATTCATATTTTTGCTATTATATTTTGAAAAAGAGTAGTTCTTCAAATAGTTCTTTAGACATATTTTGACAAAAAAAAACTTAAAAAACACTTTCTAACATGAGGAATTGAAAACAGATCTATAATAAAAAGTCTATCTTCAAGCATTATTTGCTGTAATGGACAGTTTGAAAATTTGTATGACAAATAGTCTGACTTTAAACAATTTTTATTTTTTATCTTTCAAACAAATACATCTTTAAAAAATTGTAATATTCTTAGCAGTTATTCAAATAGTTCCATCTAAAATAGTCCGAAATCACACATTTTCCGACATTCTTTAAACCATAGTAGTTCTTCAAATAGTTTTGCTTTTTTAATAATTATTTATTTGGGGTGGACTAAAGCCCCTTTGAGCTTTGTCTAGTATTCTTTCAAGACAATTTCTCAAAAAGGCACAAAATCTAGATTTTTTCGAAAAACTTTTTGTTTTTTTTTGTGTTATTTTTATTGAGCTTTTCCATTTTTGCATGCAAGGGCAGTTCTTCAAATATTTTTTGGGAAATAGAAAGAATCCAAACAAATTTTCAATTAATTATTTTTTAATATTTTTTCAACGTTTTTTTTTGTCTGTCATGATTTGCGGGTACCGTCATCAGGGGTGACATTTGGTCTGGGGGTTGAGATTGGGTCATACAAAAATGCTGAAATTTGTATGACCCAATCTCACCCCGCAGACCCAATGTTACCCGTGATGACGGTACTTATACTCCATGAGCATTTCTTGGTAAAGTTCAAGAAACAATATTCTGAGATCAACAAAATTTAAAATGATTCTTTTTTATTTTTGCAAATGTCTATAGAACTGTTCTACTAGCATTTAAAATTAAGAAATATTTGCGTTAAAAAAAAAATTACCGATGACTTATCTTAAGTGACAACTGAAAGACTAATCAAAAGTAAAAAATAATCATTTATCTTCACCCAAACGAAAACTATATCTCAAAATCTGCAACAGTGGATTTGCTGCAGAAAATGTTATATTTTATTACATTTTTTGCAGCAAGCCCATAGATCATTTTTGCCCGCGTGTAAACACGTCAGCGATCTGCAGTTCTCACCAACACATAGAATGCTGGCGCGTCCCCGAGCAACACTCTAGAGAGAACATTATGTTCGCGCTCTGTCCCTCACCATTCATCAAGCGTCCATGGCGCGGTGGTAGCGTGTCGGATCAGCAACCTAGAAGTTGATGGTTCAATCCTCGTTCTGTTAAGATTTTTTTTCTGCAATACAATCAATCTGCCGTCGGTAATGTCGATAATTGTCGGTAACGGGCAAAAATGTCATACCCCTATATCGAAAAAAATGCATGAGGACAGATTTCATGCAGATTCTGATATACTTTCATGCCGCCATGTATCACAATCATGCGACCGCCGGTTGGGTGTTCTTCAAGACTTTTGAACAGCAAGCTGCTACCACTTCTTCTCACTGCAATTTTCCCCAGCTCTCCATCGTGTTGCAAACCTGTTCTCGAAAATATTCCGAGACCGTGAACGAATCATAAAAACAGACCACAGTGATGTTCGTGTGGGGATCCATCAGCCTCAGATTAAAACTGCGCCATTCTAAGTCTACTTTTTTAGTGAGGCTCGCGGAGCCTCAGCGGAGAGCGATTGAGAGAAGCTGGATGTTATGCAATTTGCGTCACATCTGCTGAGAGGGCACACACATCTGAATCTGAGATCGCATCACACGACAGGTGAAACCCGTCGGCTGGGCAGTACGGAATCGAACGAAGGCGATACGACTTTGTTTTGGCGCGTTATTTGTTTAGTTTGTAACGGTTTATTAATCATTTGTTGTATTTAGTTAGAAGGTGCGAAATTTTGGAATAAGCTACCACAAGCAGGTAATATCGTTAATTCAACTGTATACAAACTTGTTTAAGAACCGTTGATTTTCGATTCGAAGAAATTTGATGAAATTTGCACAAATCTTGTTTGGATAATCTTGGATTGCATCCTATGATGAAATCAGCCAATCGACATTAATGCAAATTGACCATTCAAATTCCTATTAAATCTCCGGAAATCGGATCCAGATTGACCAGCAGATTGAGTCATCACCCAATGAGCATTGTACGAAAATCGGATTAAATCTCAAACAACAACCGTACGGCAGACCTTGTAATTGTTCATCAACCTGGTCAGCTCAGCTCAGCTGATGTGCTATATGAATGAACCGGGTAACACACTGAACTTTGCCCATTCAGACTCTCCAGTGTGGTGACCAGCTGCCATTGATGGAACTGGCCAAAATCACAGTCATCGTCGTCGTCGTCAGTAAGTCTGTCGGTGTCTCTCTTCATCATATGCAAACGAGTTTAGCTCCGGAGACAATTTTCGGCTCATCCGGTTCGGCTTTTGGCTTTTATTGGCACGACTAAGGTAGTTACATGAATGGTTTATTTGGAGTTCAAATTTACACTCAAACAAGTCGGGAGATTCAAAAAACATCCAAACCACCCTAAACTTGCTAACCATCTCCAAATAACAGCCACCCTGGAAGTCTGCTTTTGGCGATGGTCAATTTGTTTGCCAACCGTACAGAGTGAAACCAGCCGCGGCCTGTTCATTAGCATCTTGATATTTGTGTGAAAATTTGGCCCGTTTTCGTTTGCGCTGGCCGATGGCAATAAATTGCTGATGTTTATGGAACTGATTTGAGCCATAAGTCATCGAGCATCAAGATGGTTTCTTTCGGTGGTCTCTCCTCTGTAAGCAGGCATTCACGCAGAGTGGTTTTCGAAGGTTATGGCCGAAAGGAGATGCTGATTGTGTAATTAGCATTAAAATAATATAATTTATTGATGAATACAAACGATTGGCTAGTTGGGATTTGGTTACCTGTTTTGGTAATAAAATAATTTATGCTCGATTTAAATTTTGGTATATTTTAAGATCAAAGCAATTGTGTCATTCATAAGAAGGCATTTTGCATCATTGGTTCGTCCACTCAAATTTCCATACAGTTTTGGCAGCATTCAATGCAAACATCGTATGTAAAAAATCGAAAATCAGTATCTTGGAAAAGAATTTGATCGATTTGCTGTCTTGAACGAAACTGTAGAAAATTCAAAGTTCAATGTTCAATGTTCAACGTTCAATGTAAAATGTGCAATGTGCAATGTGCAATGTGCAATGTGCAATGTGCAATGTGCAATGTGCAATGTGCAATGTGCAATGTGCAATGTGCAATGTTCAATGTTCAATGTTCAATGTTCAATGTTCAATGTTCAATGTACAATGTTCAATGTTCAATGTTCAATGTTCAATGTTCAATGTTCAATGTTTAATGTTTAATGTTTAATGTTCAATGTTCAATGTTCAATGTTCAATGTTAAATGTTCAATGTTCAATGTTCAATGTTCAATGTTCAATGTTCAATGTTCAATGTTCAATGTTCAATGTTCAATGTTCAATGTTCAATGTTCAATGTTCAATGTTCAATGTTCAATGTTCAATGTTCAATGTTCAATGTTCAATGTTCAATGTTCAATGTTCAATGTTCAATGTTCAATGTTCAATGTTTGTTTTTTGTTTTTTGTTTTTTTTGTTTTTTGTTTTTTGTTTTTTGTTTTTTGTTTTTTGTTTTTTGTTTTTTGTTTTTTGTTTTTTGTTTTTTGTTTTTTGTTTTTTGTTTTTTTGTTTTTTGTTTTTTGTTTTTTGTTTTTTGTTTTTTGTTTTTTGTTTTTTGTTTTTTGTTTTTTGTTTTTTGTTTTTTGTTTTTTGTTTTTTGTTTTTTGTTTTTTGTTTTTTGTTTTTTGTTTTTTGTTTTTTGTTTTTTGTTTTTTGTTTTTTGTTTTTTGTTTTTTGTTTTTTGTTTTTTGTTTTTTGTTTTTTGTTTTTTGTTTTTTGTTTTTTGTTTTTTGTTTTTTGTTTTTTGTTTTTTGTTTTTTGTTTTTTGTTTTTTGTTTTTTGTTTTTTGTTTTTTGTTTTTTGTTTTTTGTTTTTTGTTTTTTGTTTTTTGTTTTTTTGTTTTTTGTTTTTTGTTTTTTGTTTTTTGTTTTTTGTTTTTTGTTTTTTTGTTTTTTGTTTTTTGTTTTTTGTTTTTTGTTTTTTGTTTTTTGTTTTTTGTTTTTTGTTTTTTGTTTTTTGTTTTTTGTTTTTTGTTTTTTGTTTTTTGTTTTTTGTTTTTTGTTTTTTGTTTTTTGTTTTTTGTTTTTTGTTTGTTTTTTGTTTTTTGTTTTTTGTTTTTTGTTTTTTGTTTTTTGTTTTTTGTTTTTTGTTTTTTGTTTTTTGTTTTTTGTTTTTTGTTTTTTGTTTTTTGTTTTTTGTTTTTTGTTTTTTGTTTTTTGTTTTTTGTTTTTTGTTTTTTGTTTTGTTTTTTGTTTTTTGTTTTTTGTTTTTTGTTTTTTGTTTTTTGTTTTTTGTTTTTTGTTTTTTGTTTTTTGTTTTTTGTTTTTTGTTTTTTGTTTTTTGTTTTTTGGTTTTTGTTTTTTGTTTTTTGTTTTTTGTTTTTTGTTTTTTGTTTTTTGTTTTTTGTTTTTTGTTTTTTAGTCTTTTGTTTTTTGTTTTTTTGTTTTTTGTTTTTTGTTTTTTGTTTTTTGTTTGTTTTGTTTTTTGTTTTTTTGTTTTTTGATTCATTTTGCTGAACAGTGTAATTTTAAATATAGGTTTTCATTCGAATGATTCAAATATAGACCCAAGATAACAGGCAAAACAAAGAACTATTAAGCCGCTATAATTCAAACGCTCTGAATCTATTCCCTTATCATCTCGCGACTGATATTCAGGTCCCAATGCGGTCTAGGCCAGATAACGAACCATAACCACACCAAGATAACGGCCGATCCCAAAACACTTCGCTGCTGTTCAACACACGCAGTCGGCTCGGAACCCTTCGTTGATCCCATGGAGATACTCAACGTGCTCAAGTGCCGGCTGGAGATTGTCGACGACACCGTCTCGTCCCAGCAGCTGGTGGATCAGCTGATTTGCGACGCCCCGGAGGAACCGCTGCTGCATCTGACCGAGCTGGACTGCGTGGTCAAGCGGCACTACGACTGGCTGCGGAACCTGCCCCGGGTGAGACCGTACTATACGGTGGGAAGTAACGACGACGTTCGGATCATTGGCACGACGGCGCTGCTGGACTGTGGGTACGTTTGCGCGTCGAAGGCGGAAGTGCTGAAGGTGCTGGAGTTCCGGGTGGATCCGGGAGTGATCCTGCTGGAACGGGTGGGGAAGAATGCGGAGCTGTTGAGGTTTGCGAGGAGGAAGGACGTTCGGGTGGTGTTTGATTCCGAGGAGGAACTTCGGATGATTCATCAGTACTTTCCGGAAGCAGAGTAAGGAATTTGTTTTTTTTTTGACGTTTGGGATTTCAAAGTGTCATTTAATTCCAGAGCTCTGATCCGGTTTCGGTTGAGTCAAGACGTTCAGCCTGGTTGCCAAGCGGACGGTGAAGCTCGTGACCTGCTCAACCTCGCCAAAGAGCTCAACATGGATGTGATAGGTTGGTGCTTCAACGCTGGGTCGTCCTGCTGCGATCCAGCGATCTTCTACACGGCCATCAGCAAAGGACGCGAAATTACGGACCACGCAACGATCGTCGGATTCAACTTTAAGTTTATCAATCTGGGCGTGGGAGTTTGTGGACAGAAGGACGTCCAGGGTCAACGATACGCTTCGTACATCAACCGTGCGCTGGAGGATTACTTTCCCGAACGACGCGGATGGACGATCGCGGCGGAGGTTGGCAGTTTTCACAGCGCTGCGGCCGTGACGGCCATTACGGCAATTCGGGGGAAGCGGATATTCTGGAACCAGAGGCATCCGTCCAGGATTGATCAGGTGTTTTATTACGTCAGTGGACGGGTTGGAAGGACTTGTCACAGCTTGATTCATGCCAGTGATCCTGCCTGTCCAATTGTTTGGAAAGATCGCGACGAGTGTGGTGTGAAATGTCGGACAACTCTGTACGAGGCAGGGAGTGATGAGTGCATTTGCAAAGATCTACAGCTGCCGGAATTGAATGAAAACGATTTTATGGTGTTTGAAAGTCAGGGAAACTTTGCACGACGGATATCGAAGGATGCAGAAGAAGTTATCAGTCCTATAACGTTGGTTTATATTAGGAGGAGCATGTGGTAAGTTTAAATTATGATAATTTTGCTAAATTTGAACAGTTTTATTTGAATTGGGTTTTTGAGAAAAAAAAAATACAATTATTATGTTAGAGCTAATCATAATTTATTTCTTTTTTTTTTCAGGGAATTTTTGAAATACCTGTCCGAGTCTAGATTTCAACGGGAGCTAATTCTGGGATCACGATTCCTAAAGAACGCATGGAAAATTGAAGAATTGGAGCGTAGCTAACCCAAAATTTGCACATACTCAACAAACTCATCAACATTCCTGTAC